>NW_024543208.1:9962500-10595000 GCF_018167655.1 Microtus oregoni | reverse complement strand
TTGTTATGCTTGTAGCTCTGAAGGGGAGGGGAACGTTAAGGTGACATAGGACTTCACAGCATCTCCGCTTTCTAGCTGTCTCCATGGAATTACAGAAGGACAATGTGACTCTCTGTTGTCTTCTCTGTTCTACGTTATCTTACCTACAAAGAAGAAAATTGAAACAGAAACTCTGCTTAACCAACGTTGGAGAATAAGGACACTCCAGGATTTTAACCATAGCTGAGATGTGCATTGATAGCTAGCCATCATGGACCCTGGAGCAATGAAAGGAAACTGCCACATTCTTTTCTATCTCTGTCTCTCTTTTGAGGAGTTTGAGACGAGAAAACTGAAGAGATGAGCCAAAGATATTAGTTATAATGGGGTGAAACCTTAGTCCATTCAACCCCAGTAGCACCAACCCCTCCTTTGCAAGCCTATGTCACAAGGGCCGACCATTAGAACCACACGACACAGAAGGTGAATTTATATAAACATTAAAAAGTGGTATTTGCAGAGTCCACACGCATCCATCTTTTATATATTATATTATAAGAGATTATTATGGGAGCATGCTTCGTAAAAAGCTCTCTATAGATGCTATTACCCTGCGCCATAGCTTTGGAAAGTGGGCTAAAGAAACCGTGAGTTTGCACAACACTACATGTTAACATGAGTTATAATATATCAGGGGCCCCATGTTAACTATTGGAGAACCTATTCAGCTCCTTTAAGGTTAATATACTCAGCATTTGTGCCAGGTGTAATGTCTAATTAAAATGATGGACAGGCACAGAATTCCTCTGGGCACAGAGAGGAGATGGCACAAAGAAGAAGCACCCGTGCCATATTGGTTTGGAAAATCAATAAGAGAAATGTATTTTATCACCGGTTATCTGTGCTGTGCATTTGCCATTCTGTGGCTCATTTGGAAGTGTGCCAACTGACTGACAAGGAGGTTCAGCAGTGACTCATTTCTCAGCATGTTAGGATGCTGTGTTATGAGGAGGCTCAGAAGTAGCTCACTGTGCCTCTGGAAAGATGGAGGGGAAAGGACACCTGGCAAAAGGAAGCAGAGAAACCTTGGGTTTCGGCTTTGAATCAGTGAAACTGGGAGTTGAGCAGTAAAAGAAAAAAAGCCACCAACATCAGGACAGAGAAATCTTAATCCACATTTTAGTTGTGGCACTAAATACAATCTTAAAATTGAGAAGCCATTTTCAGTCTTCAGCTGCAATATCAGAAGATGCACAATATTGTATCACTATCTGCCTTGCCACTGTGTCATATAACATTAAATGGAAGAAATTTTAATGTGCAAATATTATGAAGTAGCAAATACATTTAAAATAAATTTTTAATTAAATACCTATGTCTCAATTTGTACCTCTGTTTATATTTGTATGTATTAATTCATTTAATTTTTAAACACTATTCAGAGTGTGTGTGTGTGTGTGTGTGTGTGTGTGTGTGTGTGTATGCACATATGTGGAGATCAGAGGATGAGTTGCAGTAGTCTGTTGTTTCCTCTATGTGAATTTCAGGGATAGAACACAGAGATAGCAGCAAGAATTTTTACCTGGACATCCATCTTCCTGGCTTTCATTCATTCATTTATTGTATTTTTGTGATCTTTACTGCATGCTATGCACTGATCTAATCATAGACAATTTAGTTTTCCAAGAAAGTGAACTGTCTTCAAGTAGAAAAAATAGTTTACATAATCTATATTACTTAGGTATGTAAATAAATTTCATATCAAACCTTTTATTAGGAAAATCATCTCTAAGAAAACTACCTGGAATATGGTTTACATAAAATTCCACAGTTGTTTGGAAGTGCAGCTAGAATAGTGCACGTTTCTAGCATCTGCAAAACCCTAGGTTTTGTGAAAACAGCAAAATGAAAAGTTAATCAGCCCAGGTAATTAAGACTTATGCAAGAGAAGACAACTATGAAATTGTTTCAAGAAGCAAATAAGTAATAACTACAGAAAGCATATCTACATATCAGGTTTAAAATGTTATGTTGAACATATTAGGCCAAATGCAACAACAGAAAGACTCATATTTAAAATAAAGAGTGATTGATGGCTGAAAACTGCAAGTGATCTCAGATAATACTGATGACACAATGACACCTTTCGAGGATTCTTTTGGCCTCAGCTCTTGGGTTGTAGACATAGCTCTGAGAGTTTTACTGCTTCAATTGTACTCCCGTTGTATCACCACCACTTCCCCACATTTCTTTCCCTCTCTGGCCAATCCTTTTCATTTCTCAAAGTGAGCATCAGTCACTGAACTTCATTTATTCCACAACTCCTTCCTCCTCCTTTCCATAATTATTACCTCAGCATACCCTAAGAGACATCTTACTTTCATGATTCTCTCTCTCTCTCTCTGTCTCTCTCTCTCTGTCTCTCTCTCTCTCTCAGAACAGCCATGATAACTGCACCATATTCCTATCAGGATAAAAATTTTTGAATGTGAAAATATAGAGCAGCATAAATTTAAGATAAGTATTTAAGTACATATTTACATATCAATTTATAACTTAATCTATATTTTTATGTATTAATTCATTTAAAGTTTTATGATTTATTATACATATATGCACATGTGAAGTGTTTTCATATATGGATGCATAGATGTTGCAGCTCTGTCCATCAGATATTACTTCTGGGACAAATGCTCAGTTGATTAACCTTTAATTATTGAATAGGTACTGAAAAATGACTAGGGGGACTTATATCTAAATGCTACTTGAGAAAAAAATTGAATTATCTTTCTTTTGATGCCTGACTGAACTTACTATAATGATCCTCAGATGCTCCTATGTTCCTGTGGATGTCATGATTTCATTTTTCTTCATGGCTGAATAAAATTTAGTTTTGTGTGTGTTCCATATTTTTATCCATTAAACCATTGATAGATGCACAGGCTAGCTACATTTATCAGCTAGTGTGAATATTGTAGTGATAAACATGCACACTTAGGATCCTCCCTGTATATATCCATGGTGGTATAGTAGGGTCACATAGTTGTTCAATTTTTGATTTTTTGAGAAACCTCCATAAGAAATTTGAGATTTGTTTTATCTGTTTACATACTCGCTAATAGTGTATAAGGAAGAGTACCTATTTCTCCACATCTTTGCCAACCACTCAAACTCAGTGCTATGTAATCTCTAAGCAGTGTTCATTTACATTTTTCTGCAGCTAAGGATGTTGAACCCTTTTGTATTATTTATTGCCCGTGCATTTACCCTTTTCAACAGAGATTAGTCCATTAGCCCATTTTCCGCTCATGTTACTTATGTTACTGTCTCATTTTTGCAGTTATGTGTGTGTGTGTTTTTGTGTGTATGTGTGTTCTAGATATGAATCCCTTATCTTATGTAGAGTTAGCAAAGGATTAACCATTCTGTAGGCTGTCTCATTATTCTGATGATTGTTTCTCTTGCAGTTCAGAGGAGTAAACTTTTATGTAATTCCATTTCTCAGTTCTTGGGATTACTTCCTGCACCACTGTAATACTCTGCAGAAAGTTCTTACCAATGCCTATGTCCTGAAATTTCACTTATGCTTACCTCTTGCAGCTGCACTGCCAAATTATTATGTTCTGCTTGGCTCCTTTTCCTTGATTCACATTTTTGTTCACAATTTTCTTGCTTCCATCTTTGTGAATTTCTGATATTTTTCTTTTATCCTGTCTTTGGGTAGAATCTTTCTAATTATTCTGATCTTTCTAATAGCCAAAGTATCACAGAGGTAGCTTCTAGTTTGCCATCTGTCTTACAAGTTGATTCTAGAAATATTAAGAGAGAAATGAAACAGATGCATCAATAATAGTTAGCCAGGTACTCATTTAACACCCAATGTTGGAAATGGTTGATTGCTTTCTTGGTACAGAAGATTAGTAAATAAACCTTGGAAACATCTTGATGTTTTTATCATTTCTTCCAAAATACTGAAAAATGAAAAAAAAAGTGGAATGGTTTGAAATTTCAGTTCACAACTCACCGAAAATATTTTTGTCAACCACCAATGAGTTGTGCGCTACAAACTGAAGGATAAGTACAAGCTTTGTGGGAGCCAATTCTCTGGTCTCAACTGGAATACTGTTTTGTGGGAGATTATTGTATTGTGGCATTAGCCATTTTACTGTAAAGGAATCATCCAGTTGTACATCTTACTGAGTTTATTTCTGTATAATTTGCATTAATCATTAGTATATTGACCAGGAAACTATTATTTCACATTTATTTTGTATCAGTTTTTTTTCCTGGAGAATATGAAAACTATTAAAAATCAATCAGGAAGATGGGATTATGAGTTCCCAGAAAATTTTAAAATATCATATAATAGACTATAATGTTAATAGTTTATCTTTTAATCTGAGATAGATTTAACTGTGACACTATATTACAAGGAAGCTATAACATAAGACCATAAACTGAGAACTTATAACCAATGATAATTTATTTCTCACATTCTGAGAATTGAGAATGCAAAATCAAGAAGTCAACAGATTCAGGATCTCCTGAGAGCCAGCTTCTGGCCTTATAGATAGCAAGTTGTGAGTTCTTCACACTGAAGAAAAGTCATGGGTTCCTTCTCTGCTATTTTTATAATGTCATTAATTCCCTTCATGGAAAACTCCCTTCTCCTAACCTACTCACTCCCCAAATGCTCCACTTCACAATATCCTAACTGTGAGAGTAACAAATCAACACATGGTTCACAAATACACATACACATACATACATATATTCATGCATTCATATACCAAAACTGTGTGAAAGAATGATTAAAAAGCAAATGCTAATTCAAAGGAAGCATGTTATTAGTCTTAAGTGGAAGGAAATGAAGGAGTAGGCAAGAGATAAGAGACAGCATATCTAACAGTTCAGAATTTTCATCTTCTTTAAGTAGAAGTAAAACTACACAATAGGAAAAAACAAATTATTTAAAAATACTTTCCTGTGATGGTGATATTTAGAAAAAGATGAGGAAACCAACATAGTTGTAAAATAGGGAAAAAAATAGTTCCCTAACTAAAGGGTGAAAGCAAACTAGAACATACCATGCACCTGATGAACTTAAATGCACACACACACACACACACACACACACACACACATTTACTAGAGACATGATTTAAATAACAGATTCAGACAATGCCAGTGTAGGTGGTACAATTTAAATACTATTACAGTGAATTTACTCAAGTCTGTACACATTATGCATTTTCTATGAATGCATGGTGAAGGTGGTAACCACTGCTGTTGGAAATGTCATTACAACTGACTAATTTTTTAAACACCTAAGCATATGCCTCACTTTATCTTCAAAAAACTCTTTGATTTATTTTATTTGTTTGAGTATTTTGTCTGCATGAACCCATCAGTGCTTATGGAGACCATAAAAAGACATCAAATTCCCTGGATGTGGAGTTATATACAGTTGTAAAACACAATGGGAGTACAGGGACGAGAACCCAATTACTCAGCAAGAGCAAGAAGGGCACCTAACAGAGACACCTCTTTAGCCCCTCTCTATATTTAATAATCTAATTACTTAATATCTTCTCATTAGAATTTAAGAAATAAAATGGAATAAAATACAGGAATATTGGAAATGAAGTAAACAAAAGGAGGGAAAGGTTTGTTAACAAAGAAAACACTGAAATTAAGAGATGAGCTTTGTAAAGTGCCTATTGTGTCTCAGCCAAAGACAGAAAGGCTTTTTTCTTGTTATCTAAATCAATTCTCAGCATCTTCACCTGGTGGGCATTGCTCACTTTATAGATGAAGTTGCATTACGGCATGTGTCTAGAACATTCTCAGTGGCAGTGACTACCAGAAAGTTCATTATCTAAATTACTAAATTATTCTGCTTACCTTAACTTCTTAACTTCTCTATGAGAAATAAAGAAAAAGTCATTGTAACTATTCTCTCTCCCCCACTCTCTCTCTCTTAGGAACAATTTTAATTAGGTTTTACTTTAAATTCTACACTGACTTGGTTCCCAGACCTGCTTATAGTACTTGAGAGGTATTCCTTTGTTTGAACTTATTCATCATAATTTTTCCATAGAAATATTTTGCTTTCTTAAATCCATGCCAACACCTACTTTAGTCAAAAAGAAACAGCATTGCAGATAAAATACAGTGACATATTTATAAGGAAAAGCAACAACGAAATTAGAATTTCTCCAAATTTCTGAACAATGGGGCTTGAAATCACAAGGTAAAAGAGAAACATAGTCCATATTGTGTGCCAGTTAAGACATGTGGTCCAGTGCACAAACTTATCAGAGAAGGAAGGCGCCATCACTATCAAACAGTGGCTAACTACTTTTTTACCATGCAGTAGTCTGATCAAGAACTTTCATGACATTACTTGTGCTTCAGTTATAAAAGTAGAGTAAATCACACTTTATTCAGCCTGTGTTTGAGCTTCTGAGAAAGCTAAATGAAACAAAGGACACATGAGGAAGACTTGCAAATCCTGAATTTTACCACCTGACTGCTCCCATGTCCTAAAAGAAAAAAAAAAAAGGAAAAGTATTAAAATGGCAAGGTACATACATTCACTGCCTTCCAACTTTGATCAGACAAGATTAATAATGATGACAGTACATTAAAATAAATATGTACTGCCACATTTAGGAAATGTGACTAAAGCAATGATTAACACTAACAGGTATATCATAGATGGCTTCTGGTAAAATTGATCATATTGATCATTTTAATGTTTAAGGCGAATGACAAATGAGAATTGCAGTGATTAGAGTGATTCAAGTCTAGAATCAAAGAAAGACCCAAAGTATGTGGACTCTCCCAAGATTAGCAAAGGCTCCCCATTGGACAATGTGCCATGCTGTATGGATCACATTAGGAAAGGAATACTTTGTAGCAATTTGCAAAGGTGAAATTAGGCTGAAATCAGTGAGCCACCGACTTTTGTTCTAGGGTTACACTGCTCCTGGGAACTACTAATAAGATCCATCGTTAGGAAGATCATGGTCAGGTCTCCATTCTCTTATTACTGTGTCTCTACCACTGGAAACAATAGCCTCATTTCCCATCGAGCTGTGACTGAAGCAAATTCAGGGTCAGTGAACAGAGAAGAAGCCACCTTTTGGCTAACTATGCATTCCTTTTGGCTAATGCTTCAAAGCAAATGACATGAAAAATCCCCTGTTATGATGATCAGCAGATTTTTCCATTTGTAGTTGATGTCCCCATGCATGGATAGCAGGGCCATTCTTTATTTATGCTCAACCAAGTTTCTGCAAATATAGAAATCGACTAATTATCTACAGATTTTCATTTTTTATCTCCATAGAATTTTAATGAAGGAGAATTTCCATTTACTCATTCATATCTGTGAAGAGGGAACACATTCTCCCTTTGGTGATTTTTCTGTCTCACTACAGTTCTCAGGCCTTATAGTATTGGAAGGAAAGAAACTCCCTCTGGTCATTTTCTTACCACTCACCCATCCTATCTACTGCCATTCTTATCATTCACTTCATAAATAGGACTTTCATTCTGAATTGTAAGACTGAAATATGATAGTTTTGTTGTTTTATACATATGTGTGTATTTTCTGCATAGCATGATTCTATGTGAAGATATAGCTTAGTTGAATTGGTTTGTACTCCATATAAAGTAATAAAATCAAATCAACAAATATTGGTTAAGGGAAAATATACAAGGCAGTAAGCTTGACAAAATGGCCCTTTACTAATTTTTGGCATGAAGTCTACAAACCCTAGAAGTATTTAGCACAAGTGTGCAACTTCTGTGCTGTAAAACAGGAATCGTCATTACCAGTGAAAGAGCTCATTAGTGCATCAAAATGTCTCCAGAATCTGGCCCTTTCTTCATTCCAAATGCTGCAAACTTGATTTAGACTATCTTATGTTTCTTTCAGAATATGCCCCCCCCCCCCCGTCTCTCTTCCTCAGACCATTAGCGCTCTTGCAATGTATCCTTTCCAAAGTGGCCAATTACTTAAAGCATAGAACTTCCGAAGTTTATGATGAATTTTCATTTCAATAAAACCATCAGAAGTTGAAATGGCTTAATTAACTTATACACCATATTCAAATATCTGTCATACATCTACAGAAAAACAAAAGTTTAACAATCCAATATGCCAGAGGGAATAGTTTGTCTGTTCTTGTGCTCATATGTCTAGCTAACTGGAAACTGTGGTTCACTTCTGCCAGCATGATGACAGAAAATGGCTCCACTGACTGGTGACCTGGGAAAACATCATCATTAAAGGAAAGTATACTTTCTATGGCATGTGTGTTGTGTTTTCACCATTGTAAAATCAGAGTTGAGTTATCAGAAATTGGGGACTGACTATACACATGTTATTTCTCTCTCTTCTCATACAAAAATAGCTCAATGCCTTGCCTTATTCTCCAGTGCATACTTATGGGATACATGTTCCCCATTTAAAGAGTAAACAATATTCTTGTGGACCACCCATGAAAATTTCAATTACTTCCATTATAGTATTACTCAAGCGTAGGTCTAGGAATAGTCTTGAAGCATTGTTTGTTCTCCTTTCTCCCCAAAAATCAACTAATTTATGAAACTCAAGCAGCATAGTGAAACCAAAAGGCAAAACAAACATCAATACAACAGCTATTTCTTTTGAATTGTGTTTTGAATATAGAATTCATAGATGGATGTATTTATATGACAAATTCTATTTCATAATACAGTTATTTTTAAAAAGAACTTTAGTGTGATAGAATGAATCATTCTGCTATTGTGAGGTTTGCTTTTTAATACCTCAATAATATATTATTTGAAATATTTCAATGGATTAACTAAATATTTATATTCACTATCAAAATGTAAAATAATACTTAGGGAAAGGATCCCTGTCACACTTGTATGATCTGCTATGATGTAAAGATTAATATTCTAGCAAGATTTCCATGATGAAATTTTGACCTTTTAAGATAATGGTGAAGGAGTGAGACAGTTGAGAAGTACCTAAGTCATGAGGAACTAGTCCTCACAATGGGAATTGGACCCTTATAGAAAGAGGCATAAGTGGGGAGGTTAAGGTTAAGGAGATGGAACAGTCCCTAAATTTCATTTTCAGTAAGAGTGGGGACATGAGTTCAATTCTCAGGTTAAGGTTAAGGAGATGGAACAGTCCCTAAATTTCATTTTCAGTAAGAGTGGGGACATGAGTTCAATCCTCAGAGACCATGTAAAGGAGGTAGATGTGGTGGTACTTGCTCACAATCCCCAAACTAGAGGGACAGACATATTTCTGGGACTCACTGGCTATCCAAACTAGACAAATCAGTAAGCATCTACCAATGAGAGAAATAATATCATAAAACAAGGAGACTTGTAACTGAAGAACTAAACTCAAGACTGTTTTAGCTTTTTATGTCATGTTTTATTTCAATGATATTTTCAGCAGGCCAGGCCTTAAATTTTTAAATTTTTTAAAAATTTTTTTAAATTTTAATTTTTTAAATTTTTTTTTAAAATTTTTTTTGAAGGGATATAAAGTAGAAAAAGATCCAAGAGAGAGGAAACTATGGGGTGGATTGGGAAGAGTGGACATGCATTCCTTCATTGGCACTGGAGCCTACGTCTTTGTGATTGCAGCACATGCAGAAGACCAGTGGAGACAATCAGCCTCAGGTCATTGATCAACTCTAGATTCTTGATCTTTTCATTTATAGCTAACAATTGTTGGACTGCAGCCTATGAGTCATTCCAATAAATTCCCATATATATGGATAAAGAGATTCATTCCATAAGTTCTGTGACTGTTGAGAACTCTGACTAATACAATACTCAGTTTCAGAACACTAATAATATAACCATACAATGGTTAAATCACATATCATGTTTACAGGAAAGGGCCTTTAAATATTTCTATCTTTATTAAAAGTCTATCACCATAACTACAGTAGGAGACCAGCTTTGACAGTAATACCATTTACCAAGTAGAAGCTTGCGGATTAGAAAAGTTAGTAAAGAGTAGAAAGATGCAAGTGAAAATAATAAAACAGAAATATTGGATAGTAATAGAAGGGAGTCCCAGTGAATACTGAAATCGCCCATGTTTAATTTCCATTTACTTAAAATACTATAACTCCAAAAGATAGGAGTAAGAGCAAAAGCTGCATTAACATGATACAAGGAAGTGAAGGTTGAAGGCTACATCTAAGTTAAACATTCTGTTGCTAGAACAAGACAAGTAACACTCAAGCTTTAGACCAAAACATTCTGTAGGAAAACCACTCCCTTGGTAGAATCCATAGTTGTCTCCCTAAGGAAGTATGAACTTAGTTGGATCCTTAAACTTTTGTTTGGGGTAGAAACAGATCTACTTCTCTATACCTGAAATACAATGGCTGGATATTAGGCACACCTGTTGACAATAACCTTGAGCAAGCAGAACTCTCTGACCTAAATCTAATTGAGACCTTTGAGATAGAAGCAGACAATAACCTTGAAGGAGTAGAACTAAGTTCCAACTCTCTGACCTTTGGTCAGGGTGGAATGGCAACAACTTCAAGCAAGCTGAAAGTTTCTGACCTTCAGACAAGGTCATATATGAGAACTCTTTATGCCATCTGAAACTAGTGGATCCTCTAAAATTGCTCTAATAGAAAAGAGAATAAGGCATTTCCATCCACTCACCTTTGTTCTTCTTCAATGCTAACCCCTGGAGTGACATAGCGCAATTAATTGAGTATCTATGGAAACAATTTCAATTCTTCACTGGCAAATTAAAAATAATGCTAAGCAACCAATAATGCTGTTATAAAGATAAACTGTGATGAGATAATGATTTTGAGCACATTTTAATTCCTAAACCCTGTTCCCCAGCACTTGACATATGAAAAAAAAAATGTAAGAAATGGCCGTCGCCCAAAGATTTTCTTTTTTTTCTTTCTTTTTTCTTTTCTTTTTTTTTTATTGAGAAAAGGAAAAAAAAGTTTCCTCCTCCTCCCAGCCTCCCATTTCCCTCCCCCTCCTCCCACCCTTCTCCCTGTCCCCCCACTCCTCTCCCCTTCCCTCTCCAGTCCAAAGAGCAGTCAGGGTTCCCTGCCCTGTGGAAAGTCCAAGGTCCTCCCCCCTCTGTCCATGTCTAGGAAGGTGAACATCCAAACTGGCTAGGCTCCCACAAAGCCAGAACATTAAGTAGGATTAAAACCCCGTGCCATTGTCCTTGGCTTCTCATCAGCCCTCATTGTTCGCCATGTTCAGAGAGTCCGGTTTTATCCCAGGCTTTTTCAGTCATAGTCCAGCTGGCCTTGGTGAGCTCCCAATAGATCAGCCCCACTGTCTCAGTGGGTGGGTGCACCCCTCGTGGTCCTGACTTCCTTGCTCATCTTCTCCCTCCTTCCGCTCCTCATTGGGACCTTGGGAGCTCAGTCCAGTGCTCCAGTGTGGGTCTCTGTCTCTATCTCCATCCATCACCAGATGAAGGTTCTATGGTGATATGCAAGATATTCGTCAGTATTGGTATAGGATAGGGTCGTTTTTAAGATATCATCTTACACCTGTCAGAATGGCTAAAATCAAAAACACCAATGATAGCCTTTGCTGGAGAGGCTGTGGAGGAAGGGGTACACTCATCCATTGCTGGTGGGAATGCAATCTTGTGCAACCACATTGGAAATCAGTGTTTCGGTTTCTCAGGAAATTCGGGATCAACCTACCCCTGGACCCAGCAATACCACTCTTGGGAATGTACCCAAGAGACGCCCGATCATATGACAAAAGCATTTGTTCAACTATGTTCATAGCAGTATTATTTGTAATAGCCAGAACCTGGAAACAACCAAAGATTTTCTTAATAGCTGAAGTAGAATCTGAGACTGATTGGGTTGAGCCAAGTACAATTACTAGAACATACATTAGAAACACTAATGGCTTTTCTTGTAGCCTTTGGTTCAATAATAGCACCCCAAGTGCAACTATAAGACAAATCTTCTTTTAAAGTACCCCCGAAGCTAGTTGAATTAAATTTTTGAAATCCTCAACTTCAATTTCATCACCTTTGTTTTCCCATAATAAAAGAAGAATTTCCAAGTGTTTATATCTAAATTTATAAATTGTTGGGATAGTGTATGCCCATACTTGATGGGTGGGAATTCTGAGTGAGAATTATCATTAGAAATTAGTTTGAACTCATTATTGCTGTTCTCTAAGCAAGGGATATGCATGGTAGTGAGAAAGAAATTAAAATTGAGGAAAGAAAAGAAATAAAATTTCAGAAATTAAAATTTACTCATAAGCACTTTTGGTGATTTGAAAGAAAATGGCCCCTAAACAGGGTGGCAATACTGGAGAGGTGGTCTTGTTGGAGGAAGTGTGCCAGTGTGGGGGTGGGCTTTGAGGTCTGTTTTACTCAAGCTTTCCCCATTGTGACACTCAATCAACTTCTTTTTGCCTGCAAGGTCTGGAACTTTCAGCTATTCCTCCAGCATCATGTCTGCCTACATGCTACCATGGTCTCTGCTATGACGAGAAGGTACTGCACCTCTGAAACTGTAGGCAAGTCACTCCAATTAAGTAAATGTTTTCCTTATAAGAGTTGTCATGTTCATGGTGTTTCTTCATAGCAATAAAAACCCTAAGACAGTACTTAAGGACAATTATTATAGGTCTAGGGTGGTAACTCAGCAATAATGAATTTGTCACAGACACATGAAGACCTGAGTTCAGATAACAAGCATCAAGGAAAAATAAAATAAATCGAAACCAACCAATAAGCCAAAAAAAAAAAGAGGTACAATTTATGTACTTATAATCTCAACAATGAAACAGAAGACCCTTTGATATGCCCAACCTGGCCAGATATCCAGCCTATCCCAATTAGTGAAATCTTGGTTCAGTGGCAGGCCTGGTCTCAAAAACAAAATAGAATGTAATTATGTTAGTTAGTCACTAGAAATTGATTCTGGCCACCGTATGAACACATATAATGTCTGTGCATACAAACATTAATGCGTATGTGTGTGTGCACATCCCCCCACTCTTTTAAAATAATTACCCTTCTGTTGTTTTATTGTTATTAATAAAGGTTGTAGTGTAGTCAGGAATGTAAAATCACTGGATACTATTATATGCAGATCTTGTTTTATACTTGATACTTCTTTTGCATATGCTTATCCAAGTCAATCAACTCCCCCAAGCAACAGTCTTCCTGAATACAGAGTATGGGTGTTAGACCTGTCTGCCTCCAAAGGTTGACATGAGGATGAAGTTATGAAGTTTCCCAACCCCAGTTATTAAAAGTCAGCCAGAAGATTCTGGAATATTCCATTGTTCTGACAACCAGAAAATGGAATTTCTCAGTGTATTTATTTACTATAATTTGTGTGTGTGTGTGTGTGTGTGTGTGTGTGTGTGTGTGTGTGTTACCCAGGACCATGGTGAGCTCTCACCCAGGCTCTGCTGAGGGCTGTGTTTGTGTCTGTGGTCCTACCTCAGTCAGGGTTTGTCTTAAAATGCATGACTCATATTGAAACCAAAGACCATGAAGATGCCTGGGTCTGTGCTGCCACCTGTGACCAAGTTAGTGTCAGGAACCTGCTGCCACTGGGGCCATGACAATTTAGGTGACCTATACTGCTCCTTGGGCCATGGTGACATCTAAATGCAAGCTGCAACTGAGGACCAAATCTGAGTTTGTGGTGCTGCAATAGCCAGGGTCTGTATTGATGTCTTTGGCTCCTGTTAACACCAAGGGTCTGGTTCACGACATGGGGCCATGTTGGTGTCCTAGGCATGCTGCCACACGAGCCATGCTTACCTGAGTGGCCTGAATTGCCACCCAAGGTCATGGTGTCACCCAGGCCCACACTGTTGCCAAAGGTTATACCTGTACCAGTGTCCCCACAGCAGCCCAGGTCTGAGTTGCTGCCCACGGCTGTTATCACCAAGGGCCATCTTGATACCTGGGGTCTTGTCAGACGTCTGAGACCATGGTCATATCCCTGAACCATACTGATCTAGATAAGCTAATCTGTCAGAGGGGTCATTGTTATGCTGAGGCCTTAGCTTCTGCCAATTGTCGTGTCTGGGTTCATGATCCTGCTGCAGATGGAGTTTGTGTTGGTATCTGTGTACTGTGTTACCACAGAAGTGCATAACAACCAAGCATGATAAAATCAGAAGGCAAAGCTATTCAGGCCCTGTCCTTTATAGGGCTTTGGAAAGGTGGCCCTGTCCCTCACTGGACACTGTAGCAGGAGAACAGGCCCCAACCGTCACAGGAACACTGACCCCTGTATTCAGAAAAGAAGGTCTCATCCCGCACCACAGGTGTGGGAGAACTGGACCTTATTGCTTTGTTGTAGTAGAACTGGCTCTGCCCCTCGCCTAAGGAGGGTTGCTCCAGCAGTCAGATCTGACTAGCTCAAATACACAGGCCTATATCCAGGGCCTTGGATTGGTCCATACTAACATCTAAGCAAACTATAATCTACTGTAGAATGTGAAGAGACTGGTGTGGAAAGATAGCCACCGAATTTCCATAACTGGGTCAATTATGGGATATCCAAGAAGAGTTTTGGTGTGGGTCCAGTGATGGTAATGAAACAGAAACCTTGATGCAGGCCAATGACTGATTGCAGTGATTTGCAGTAACGCTGATAGGACAAAGTGTACAGAAGATCTGACCCCAACTGCTACAAAGCCAAATGAAGAGGTGATGGAGAGGGGCAAAAGCAGAGGAGCAGTGGGAAGATTTTGTTGTTTTGCTTTGGCTTTAATATTTTGGGGGGATGATGCAAGGGTAAAAGGAAGATATAAGAAACTGGGAAATGAGGAGAATTTGGTGCATACTGTGAAATTCTCAAAGAATCAATTAAGAAATTATGGCTTTTTAAAAATTGGGGATGGAGGAGGAGAGGGAGTAGGATAGGGATAGCTACGTAAAATAAGAAGAGACTGTATTTTTAAAAATTCTTATTAAAAAGGCAAAGAATAAATTTTTGTTGGAGGATTTGGAAGATTTCTTTATTAATCTGTGACTTTGTAAAACACGAAAGATTGTATAATAATAAAACTTTAAAAAGTATTGATTTCAGCAAATATTTGTAGAATGACATTGATAAAAAATAGAGCTAAAGAAAGCATTAATATGAACTGAATAAGTAGCCTAGAAAAGCCTCCTTTTTTCCCTCCTAAAGATCTAAAATAAATAAATAAATGTAGTAGTTGGCTGTAGATTACATTAATTTCAATTTTAGGTCTACTACTTGTTAGATCTTTGCTATTGGTGAGTTAAGTGACATTTCTGACTTCTGCTTCTACTTGTGTAGAGAAGAAGATACATATTTCCATGTATAAAATCACAATATTAGTGTAATGATTTTCAGTAACTGTTGATGAAATATTACTTGAAAAATACTTAGAAAAGCTGCTAAACATATAGAATGTTTAGAGGTACTTACCATTGCTGCTATCATTTTCATCATTTTGTTTAGGAATATGGATATTATAAAGCATATCTGTTGTGGATAATCTTTTTATACGACATGAAAAGTTGATTCTGCCAAGGCAAATTTTGATTGGTTTAATAAAGATCTGAATTGTCAAAAACTATTCTTGAGAACTTGAGAGAGAGGAACTTGGAGAAAGAATCTGAGAGGCAGGCATTCCACCATCCAGAGGCAGAGAAAGTGGGTTTACTGTGCTTGGGAGAGGTAAAAAACCATGCTGCAGAATGTAGATTAATATAAAAATGTTAATTTAAATTATAAGAGCTAATTAAAAACAAGTCTAAGGTAAGTCCAAGCTTTCATAATTAATAAGAATTCTCTGTGTTTTATCTGAGTGATGGTGGTCCAAGCAAAACTTTGGCATTGATCATTGGGGATGTTTATCCAAATACAGGGATCAAGAAAATTTAGAAAAGTTGTGTACCCGGAATTGGACATGACTTCTTAGTAACTACTGTCTTTCAAGCAGGCCTGGTGCTTGCTGGGTACAGAGGCACGACTCCTTTAAGAAGCCCTCTAGTGCAGTTGAGCACTTAAATAGCTGGCATATTACTCAGCAGTAGATAGAAATGCCTGCTGCAGCACAGGTCCACCAGCTTCCCAGAAATGAGGTAGATGGGCATGGCTCCTTGCTGATGGCCACAGACATGAGGCGAGGCTATCATGGAGAGGCAAACCACAGCTGCAGCTTTGATTCAGTAGGATAGCCCGCTGGACTGACCAGAGTGGGATAAAGCCAGCCACAATAACATATGCTGAGTAGAGCAGTGTGATTTGTGGTCTGGCCATTTACAGCTTAGCTCACAAGGCCAGAAAGCCAGGCAGAAAGCCAGGGCCAGACGGGGAAAACCTCTGAACAGGTTCAGTATACCTGAGACTATGCTTAAGTGTAGAAGAAAGAAATGGAAGTGGGTAGAGACAGTCATAGAAAAATATAGTTTAAAACCAACAAAGTAGTCTCTGAAGAGAAAGTAATATAAAAACAATAAGCAACATAAGGATGAGAAAAGTTGTTTGGAACCTATGTAGTGCTTTACTAATTTTAAATGCTAATGATCAAAAAAATAACAACTTTGGAGAAACATTGCAAGATAACAGAAAAATTGCTGAATTAAATCAATCTACATATTTTAAGTATATATAACTTCACATTGGAAGTCAGGAAATGTGCTGTGTTGTAGGAAAGGTTAAGTCTTTGCTTTTACAGAAAACAAAAATCTATGGATTTCTTCGAAATTAAGAATGACCAGATTTGACTGTGGGGACATCCTGAAAATCTTGGTTGCAAATATGAAGAAAAATGCAAAAAAAAAAAAGAAACTTCAAGAAAAATGACATAAAAACTGATCTCTCTACTTGGGAACAGCTCTGAGAGTGGTTGAGACATAGTAAATCACATTGGCTATAAATACTTCATGACTTATTATTACATACCATTTTTTCATATGGTGTGGATGGAGATTTTTATTAGTTTGGCTATACAATCCATATGGCCTTATAAGTTTGACAGATGTGTTTTACCTGATCAACCACAGAGCTCAGCATCTTCTTTAGCTGATTTGTATACACCACACATCACATACTTGTGTTAATGCAGTTATTTTTACCTTTAAACATTTGTGCATTTTCAGGACAAAAGGGCAAGACACCAATGAAATAGACAAGTAGCTCTCAGAATAAGTCTGTTTCTGTTTCCTCAAAAATCTACATCCGTAAGTACTTCGAAGCAACTAGCTGTGATTCTTCAGCCTCACAGATTACACTAGCCGGAACTTCAAACATGCTCTATATTTTCTCACCATACAAACACTGAACAATAAGTGGTAAAACTACCTCTCCTAAGCCTTGACCATTATCCCAATTATTTTAGGGTTCCCTAAGGATGTGACCCATAGATAGCAGAAAGTAAATTAAAGAAAATTATGCCTACAATTCCAAGAGGTGGGGTTGGTTGTTTTTAATTGTTAGGTGGGTTATGGATGTGTATAATTGTTTAGGGTTTAGTTGCAAGTTGTTTTTGGTCACAGTCAGAGAGTAAGCTAAACAAAGGAGGTTTGATTAGGAAGTTTCTTTTTTTCTTTTTCCTCTATCCTTCTTTTTCTCCTATCTGGTGAAGAAAGAGGGTATATAGGAATGATAGGACGAAAAGGTAACTAATAGTCTCAAATATTTTATGTTGGTATGGATCTTTGTGTATTTTATAAATTTTTAATGTATTTTTGTTATGACATATTGTATATATGTTTGTAATCTTATTTAAAGTATTCTACCTATGCAGCTTATTCAAAGATGTAATGTAAAGTTTTAGTTATTGAACACTATTATTAAAAACTGTTTAAGAAAATTAAAAATGAAGATTAATAGCTAGTAATCTATAACAATCAAATTTGTAGTCATGTTAGGTATTTTTTTCAAGGTTAAACAGAGATATAACTTAGATAGGTGGCCTTGAAACACTTCAGAGATATACAGGGCATATAACTTTAAATGCTTTAATAATGTAAGGTTTTTCATGGCAGGGAAATATGTCCGTTTTTGGCAGCACTAATTTAATTCAGAGAAGGTGATGGGCAACAAAGAAACTCCATATGGAGTTTGCTTTCAATGTGACAAAGCTTGCTGCTGGGTAATAAAATTCCCTTGCCTTGACTACTAACAATATGCTGCCATATTGCACAAGCAGGACACACAGGATGTCTCATGTCGAACTTTGTCAAGACAAGATAGTCACTCCTCCAAAATTCTGCTTCACAAAAAATTCTGACAGATATTCTTGGCCTGTAGGCCAAAGATGGTTATCCCAATGTTGCAGAAGAACCTCAAATAATGGCTCAGCCAGCCAGGTGTCTCTTTTATTTCTATAGTTTTGGAAGTTGTTTGTTCTGTACTTCCTGTTTATTCTGGTAGTATTTTGTCCTTTTCAGTTCTCTCATGGGGTGAATTCTGATATCTGCTGGTTGCAATGGTTTTACTAGAAGCCACTGAGAATGTACAATGGATGGCAGCTAATATTATACAAGTCAAACTACTAGACAAAATCTCACTGCTGGGGAGTCCCACTACAGAAAGACTATGAGATCACTGAAAGTAAAAAAAAAAACTGGTTGTCTATATCCAAAATTTTTCTTAAGTGCATAAATTCCTTCCCAAAGAACAGCTATGGGTATTTTGCCAATGTTTATGTGTTTATCTCATGAAATTATTGCACCTACTGGGCACACATAATTCTGTGGATGGCCATAAAGATGATTTCTCCTTAATATGAATAAATCTGATAAATAGAAATAATACTTAAATATTTTTCATTTCTCTGGCTGACATAGGAAAGTAATAGTATTCTCAGTCACAAAAACAGCTAATTTAGACTTCATGACAAATTCAAACCAAACTGTTTGCCCTTGGAGATGAATACACAAGGACAAATTCTCAATTGTTTGTAGCCAATTCAAAGTCAGGCATGAAGCAACTTTGGTAGATACAACCCCCTTCAGTTACAGACTTTCTGCACATACCCTTAACCTCAAGGTTCAGTCAACTAGCTGTTTATTGCTTAAGTACTGAATGTCAATGTCACTTTCTGTCTGGGAATTCTGACCACTCAGAGCTATGTGCTTACTTTATTCGCCATACCCAGTCTTCCCGAACTTCCTAGCCTGAGAGAAACTGCAATCTCTATGGTTCTTTTTCTAATTGTTTACTCAAGAAGTGCTCTGTGACCCTGAAAATGTGTTTTATATTTCCCCAGAGGCTTTGCTGTAGAAGACGAGATATGTGAGATGAGTGTGTGTGTGTGTGTGTGTGTGTGTGTGTGTGTGTGTGTGCTGAAAGAGGTATGTAGCTGAGTGTGCAAGCGAGAAGGATGAGAGATGGAGAGAGAAGTGTTGTGCAGCTGTATGTAAAGAGATGTAGCTGTGTATAGATGGAGAGATTTTCAGAAGGAAGTGCTTTTAAGATGAAGTACAAGAAAAGGTTACCATCAGGAAAGTGTATGCTTGTTCCTTTTTGTGTTACTTTCAGAAAGTATGTGTTCTAGTGGCATTTTCACTTGTATTTTAATAAATAAAGATTTCCTGAAGATCTGAGAGTAAAATAGTCCCGCTGATCAGCCTTACAGACCAGGTTATGGTAATGCACACCTTTAATCCCAGTAACCACAATGACACACACCTTTAATCGCAGTATCCACACTAGTTGCCATAGAAATCAAGTGGTGCATGCCTTTAATCCCAACCATGCATGCCATTAATCCCAGCCCTAGAGAGGAATATAAAACACAGAGAGACAGCTCTCAGACACAATCCCATTCAGAGATTCCTGGAGACAAGATCCCCATTTTTGGACCGTGGTCGAGTTAAGAGCCAGTGACTGGCTGTTTTGCTTTTTGAAACTTCAGGTTGTACCCCAGTTTCTGACCCTGAGCTTTTATTAATTATGCTTCAGTGTCTGTTTCCTTATTTACCCTCAGATAGAAAACTCTAGCAATCAGGTAAAGAACTGTTTTTTTTTTTTTTATTTTTTTGATTTTTTTTTTTATATATATTTAAGTTGTTTTTTTTTTAAAGCTCAGCTACAATCAAGTCTCTTGCCAGCCCTAAAATGGCTCCCTTAATGTAGTTATCTTCTTCCCTGCTCCTATAGCTGCCCTTCCTCCATCTCCACCCTCCCACTCCCCCAAGCTCTCCCTAGTCTTTCCCTTCCCCCTTCTCTCTGCCCCTCTCCCCTTACCCCAACTCCACCCCCACCCCTATGCTCCCAACTTTTGCCCTGCAATCTTGTTTCCTTCCAATTTCCAGGAGGATCTATATATGTTTTTCTTTGGGTTCATCTTGTTATTTGGCTTCTCTGGGCTTGTGAACTATAGGCTCGATGTCCATTGTTTATGGCTAGAGTCCACTTATGAGTGAGTACATACCATATTCATCTTTTGGAATCTGGGTTATCTCACTAGGATAGTGTTTTCTATTTCCATACATTTGCATGCAAAATTCAAGATGTCTTTGTTTGTTACCTCTGAGTAGTACTCTAATGTGTATATATTCCACACTTTCTTTATTTGTTCTTCCATTGAGGAGCATCTAGGTTGTCTCCAGGTTCTGGCTATTAAAAATAATGCTGCTATGAACATAGTTGAACAAATGCTTTTGTAGTGTGATTTGGTCTGATAATAAAAGTGATTTAAGTACAAAACTTTGAACTCACCGAGTTAGAATATATGATAGACTACTTTCTCCAAAGTTGACAAGTGCAAATGGACTGAATATTGTAAATGTAATTTTTACAGGATAATTGTTCTTATTTTGTATAGCTATACTTTTTAGAGATAAAACCTTTCCTTTTGATTTAGAAAAATTGGAAGAAATGTTGTGGGATAATCTTTTTGTACATTGTGAAGATGTGTCTTTGCCAAAGCACCTTCTGATTGGTTTAATAAAGAGATAAATGGCCAATAGCTATTCAGAAGAGGATAGGTGGAACTTCCATGGAGACACAGGAACTCAGGAAAAGAATCTGAGAGATAGGAGATCCACCAGCCACACACAGAGGGAGTAGGATATACTGTACTGAGGAGAAGTAATGAGCCGTGTAGCAGCACATAGACTAATATAATTTAAGTTATAAGAGCTAATCGGGAACAAGCCTAAAGTAAGGCCAAGCGTTCATAATTAAGAAGTCTCCATGTCATTATTTGGAAGCTGGCAGTCAAAAGAAAGCATAACCAAACACATCAATCTTAGTATTTCACTTTACCTTGAATTTCCAGATTACATACATTGTATTAATTGATCTGCATTAATATCTATTTCAGAAACCTATGGGTCATAGATATAATCAACATCTCCAGATCACACATGATTAAGAAGAGACAGAAATAAGAGTTTTCCTTGACCTCAGAAGTGCTAAACATGAATCTAATACCATCATAAGGAAGAATTTTCCTATTTATAAGTAACCCAGGAATGTGTCCATAAAGTGTGTTACTAATTTTTCTCTACCTACTGTGGAGAAGGAGGCACTTTTAGTGAAAAATTTCTATACCCCAATGTTAACTCTTTCTGTTGCTATAATAAATTAGATCAGACCAAATTAAAATTCAATGCTTTATGAGCAAAGCAACTCCCTGGTAGTCTTGGATGAGGGAAGGAGAAACCACATGGCAAGTCTAGTGATTAGTTAGGCGTGGTTTTGAGCATCTCTAGGACAGGGGCCACCATTTAGGAGGATTTCTGAGACTGAGTAGGATTTGGAGTTGAGGAAACAAGGCTGAGTTCCACAAGAACACCCCAGACTCCTTGAGTATATGGGCAGTTCTTCAAGTCTGGCTAATATCTGTGGGCAAGGGACTATAAGTGTTTAGGGTGTTTGGTGAGTTCATGCTCAGGGGGAGCTATAGTTGATGAAGCATTCAGTTAGCTGCCATCCTGGAGGCCTCAGGTATCTGTTCCTTGAGGGAACAAAGGTGGAAAGTTGTTCAGAAAAAAAAAAACAGATTATTAACACTGGCCCTATGAACAGGGATAGCTGCAGAAAGAGTGTAGACTGTCAGAAAAATGTAATGGATATGTGCCCTGATGAATGAGCCAAATGAAAGAGCAGATATGTCCTTGGGTCTAGAAAGGTAGTACCAGCACTGATGTCACAGAAGCTTGGAGGGAATGGCATGACAAACTGGGGTATGATGTGATGTGTTTTTCAGAAATATCCGAACTACCATATCTGCTGTTTTTCTTTAGGGTGAAATGCCTCTATCAAGCCAAGCAACTTGCCTTCTCTGATCCTTCAAGGAATAATGCCTGAGGTCTCCAGGATAGCAGCTAACTGAATGCTTCTTTGCCCCTGACTCAGTGATCCCCACCCTCATGTTGTCCCATGTCCACAAGAAGCAGCCAGACTTGAACTGGCACCCATATACCCAAGGAGTCTAGGATGTTCAAGTGGAGCTCTGCCTTAGGGGCCCCCAAATCCAAACCCTGCCCAGTCTCAGCATGCCTGAAAAATTGTGTCTCCTCCCCAAGAGACGCTCAAGAAAATACCTACAAAGTATTTAAGACCCGATTGCTAAACCTGCCTCATAGTTTCTTCTTCTACCCGGATTACCTAGGAATTATTTTGCTCATTAAACCAGGACTTTTAATTCAGCCTGATCTGATTTATTGCATTGGCGGAGAGAATTAATAACAGGTATAAAAGCCTTTTATTTAGTAGTTCTTAAAGTTTCTTCAGGTTTTCAAACAGTACATAGTTCACAATAAACTCTTCCATGACTGACTTATGAATGAAATATTGTTCAATATGGTTACATATTTTGGGATATTTAAGAATTTCAGGTCAATACACATCACTTTCCAATCTTTCTTGGATCATTTCCACGCAATTATTCTACAAGATATGGGCAAAATCAGTGACATTTTCAAAGGCAAAGGATTAACATATTAGATATTTTATCTCATGCACACAAGCAGATATGTACCAGAACTCTGATTTAAACAAGTCTATTGGCATAAGATCCTATTCTATTTCTTTACGTGCAAATTGATAAATGGTATCTCAACTGATCTTAACTGGAGTATATATCATAAAATACTAGGGAGAAAATAATTAGTGTTATAACAGTTTATAGTTGAATGTTCTAATCTCTCTCTCTTTCTGTGTATGTGTGTGTTCTTTTGACTCCAGCTTTTCATAGGCAAAATATAAATAACATCAATAACTATTTTTTCTTGAAAACAGCACAAACAGCTGATGAATGTTTTCAGAGGCTCCTGTTTTTTGACCTTAATACGCCCTAGCCAATAACAGAATCTCTTTAAGCTGAAATTAATTTATGCTCAACAGTGATTAAAAGAGAAAGTGAGAAGCGGATGGAAATTAACAAATCCATCTTTATTGCTGAGATCCCATTATGATTATAAGGAGATGTAAAAATCAACGTGGCTGGTGCCAGCTGCAATCTGGTAAGGAGTTTGAACAGCCTGTCCCATTTGGGAAATGTCCTTGAGTGGACAGATTTATCTGTCTCTGAAGTTTCCAGAAATGGGGGCTTATTTATCAGGAGCTTGAATGTTGAGGTCTCCATATTGCTTTTGAAATAAGAGGCTGTTGACATGGAAAGAGAGTGTTGCCAGAAAGAAAGTCAAGGAGACATCACATGATATAAAGTCTCTTGCAAATTGTTCTCTAGTTCTTCCAGGAACAGAGGTGAGTGAATTTCTATACCCTGTGCATCTGATTTCTTTTTCATTGGCACATGCCTTGAATGGCAGATATATTTGTCATTGTAGTTCATCATGGATTGCCTAAGACTCTGGTCCCAACATCTTATTTAAGACCTCATTGGACTCACCATAGTCTTTGGACAGAACATTTTATATCTAGTAGGAAAAATCATCACAGAAGAATGCATGAAAGAGGGTTACAAACGTTCCCACTTGTTCTTAAAGGTATCATGTACTCGGTACTTCTCATTCATTGCAATTAACAAAAAAAAAAATGAGGATTATGATCTTAATCATACTACTTCTCCCTAAGTAGCTAGAGAGAATAAAACTCATTTTCTCTTAAAAATGTAAGTAAACGTTTTCAAAACACTGACAATCCTAGGCTAATTCCATTTCAAGAGAACGAATGTATGCTGAGAACTTCCAATGTGCCAAGTGTTTTATGCAATGTCTCATTGAATATAAGAAGTATCCTTTTTGAGGTTTAACAGATAAGTGAATAGAACCTCAGAAGATGAAATTATTTTTCTCTAGGACGCAGGGGTGTCCAGCTGGGGACAGAAAAGCTGAACCCAGATCTATTATATACAAAGTTGGTTTCTGTCCACTGTCCTTATCACATCAGACATGAGGCTTAGAAGAGGCTTTATTGTAGTTTTTGGTTCAACCTCTTTTTGGCTTTGTAATCTTGGGAAAATCATTATATTTCCAAATGACTGATTTTCTCATTGCAGTAAAAAGGATAAGATTATCCACTGTTCTGCCTGTTTCATCAGTGAACCTGAAAGTCTGAGGTCTAATATATGAAACAGATGTTGCAAACATAAGCTATTGTCATTAAATAGTCCAGATTCTATCAATGTGTAAACCTTCTCCATAGTGAGGATTTTTATTTCTCAAAATATAAATATGTGTGTGCTTAAAGAAATGAATATACTATTACCTTTCACAAAATTGTAACTCAGAGGTAAATGAGAATCCTCTAATTCTCTTTAGTTATTATTGAACATATGCCAAAAGGAATAAATGCCTTAGTTGAAAGCATGAAAACATATCATGAGGGAATACCTCAAACTATTAATAATAAATATGGTAATAAAATAATTTTCCATTTGATTTCTATTACAATCTCAGGGAACTCAGTATAGATCAAATTAGGAATTTTATTTTTGGTGTGAGTTCTGGGTGAGGGGAAGTATATCACTATGATCATATAATGCATTTTAGGATCATATAATGCATGTTAGTTGTTGTATAGAAAGGAAAATATAAAAGATCAAGGTTGAGATTATGGATCAGCTATCTTAAAGACTTTGAGGAAGTTATTTGAGTAATTTGGCCTTTAAATGCCCCTTTGTAATAAAAAGGTCATTATCTAGATTGTAATTTTATTAAAATTTTAAAAATTTATTTCACTTTGCATGTATAAGTGTATCACCCATGCATATGCATCTGTGCATGCCTGATACCTCCAGAGATAGATAATATCATATCCCAAAGAATCAGAATTATAGATGGTTTTGAACAACCCTGTGGGTTCTGGCAACTGAACCAAGTTCCTGTGCCAGTGACAAGTGTTCATAACCATTGAGCCAGCTCTTTTATCCCCCTGTTTTCCTTAAAGTTGCTTTGGTAGGAATGTACTTTTCTATATATTAAGCATACATTAAGTGCTACTTAAAGGCTAAAAATTTACCTACCACTTTAGGTCCCTCCAAAGTGGGTATCTTGTACCGGCGTAAATAAATGCAATGCAGATATCAAAGAATATTTACCACTTTAATGATAAACTTACAGAACTGAAGTTCCAGCTTAGTACAGGAGGTAGGAAGGAAAAAAGGGGCCGAGCCGCCTCCCCGCGCACCCATTTATTGGCAGGCATTCGCCCGAGGCAAACCCCGCCCCCTAAAGGGGCTGTCTTAATCCTACATCTCCCCCCTTTGTCTAAATAAGACAGAACTAAACCAAATATAACTATAAACAATAATAACAAATGATAAATATAACAAACAATATTGAGAACAAAAGTTTTGCTAGAGAGTAACTAAAATTAAATAATCTTCAACTCCATCAAAGATCTGAGAAGGGAGTAAATATTACTTAACAAATGAGAGATATCCAAAATGTGCAACAAATGGCAGAGACAACTGACTACCTGGGCAATCACCCAAAATCTCGTTTGCAATGTTGAGTCAACCAACTTTGGCTAAGGCCTAACATAACTGACATACCATTATCAAATGCAAGGAACTTTCTTAGAATTATCCTACCCTGTCTTGGCAAGATAAGACAATCCTGCTTCATATCTTAGTCAGTAGCTGAGGTATGGGTTTTTCTTAACCCAAAGCCCAGTTCTGCCAAGAAGACAAGCTCCCAGTGGAGTGTCTTTGGTGCTCAACGTTCTCTCGGGAGTAGAGTGGTGTTGCCAGGAGTAATTGTGTCTCAATGGCAAATGTACTGGCATAAATAAATGCAATGCAGATATTAAAGAATATTTACCACTTTAATGATAAATTTACAGAACTGAAGCTCCAGCGTAGTACAGGAGGTAGGAAGGAAAAAAGGGGCCGAGCCGCCTCCCCGCGCACCCATTTATTGGCAGGCATTCGCCCGAGGCAAACCCCGCCCCCTAAAGGGGCTGTCTTAACCCTACATCAGCTCAGGCATAATTTAAAAATAGCAATATGTTCAATTTAGCAGCATCCATCTTTAACCTTAAAACTCTGAAACTAGAGGCAGGGAAATTTCTCTGAGTTTACGGCCATCCTGGACAACATATCGAGTTTCAAGCCAGTCAGGACTATATAGTGAAACTTTGTGTCTGACAAAACAAGTGAAAACTAGTGATGTTTTCTAGGTACTGGGAAAACCAAACCATTTACACATGAATAGAATCCTGCTGTACATAAAAAATAATAAAGGAAGGCAACCATTTTTAAAAACAGCAGGTTTTAAACTTATTATCCAAGGTAAAATGATGCTTGGATATGTGGCATAAAACTGAAGTCTGAGAAATATTCTTTACTTCTCCTGATAGCTTACAGACAAGTAGAGAAAAAGACATGATCAAGAAAAGCAGGCTAAGGAGAAAAAGAAGGCAAATAGATAAAGAGGAGGCTTAGAAAAAAGAAGAGCGGAGGAGATGAGAGAGGAAGAGAAGGAAGTAGAGGAGCGTAGAGATCATTTGACATAGAGTACAAGATCTTCCATGTACATGTTTGTAAAGAAAGCAAAAACAGCATGGGAAAAGATTGATATGACAAAAGGTTAGATGATTGAATCTACTCAGGAAAGAAATAAGGGAGGATATAGTTATGATAAGAGAAAAAGGTAGATTATTGAATCTACTTTTTAAAAAGCAACTATTAGTTTTATATGCTTTAATTGGATTGGATTTTTACATATTGTATACAAATCCAGTGTATTAATACAAATTTGAGATTGATTTTGCTAGAATATACTATACATACATTTCCATTACATTTCCATCCTTCATTAACAATATAATACAAATTTCTAGTCTTTGAAAATTATTACCAATTCTTTAGGATAATAAGAAAATGCAGGTTAGTAGTTATTCACTTATTATAATTGAACTTGTAGTCACATTAGGTATTTTTTAAGGTCAGACAGAGATATATTTTAAATAGACAAGTCATCTTCAAACATTTCAGAGATCTGCAGAATATGGCATTTAAGATGTCTTAATAGCATAGATTTTTTATTTCATTTTTTATGACAATGAGACATATCTTCTCCTGACAACAACAAGCTACTTCAGAGAAGATGGTGGTCATTGAGGAAACTTCACATGGAGTTTGCTTACTTTGTGGCAAAAGTAAGTCACTGGGTAAAAAAAAAAAAAAAAAAAAAAATGCCTTTCCTTTTACTGTTGACACTATGTTGTCATAATGGGACAATCAGGGTACAAAAGATAGCGACTGTCAAACCTTGCCCAGACAAGGTTAGACAATCTTTCGAAATTCCTTCTTAATAGAAAAGTGTGTCAGATATTATAGGTCTTCAGGCTGAAGATGGAGGCCCCAATGTCACAGAGGTGCTTTGGATGACTGTTCAGGCAGACAACTGTTTCTGTCATTTCTCACATTTTTTTTTTTTGGAAGTCGCTTGCTTGCACTTCCTGCATACTCAGTTAATATTCCTTTTTGGGACTCTGAGGGAGATGAAGGCTAGCTAGTTATACTTACAGCTTTCCTCATCTACGAGACTCAGAAAAGAAATTCACTAAAGAAATGTAAAGTATATAAAGTTGAGAGATAGGAAAAGATAGTTTTGCATGGTAATGCAAGTTGTGATAGAAAGGATATAAGGTGAAAAACTTTGGCTCGCAAAAAGGGGATAGATAATGCATTATTTTCTCTTAATTTGTCAAATGCAAATGAACATGACTTGATTATGTACTTACTGCCTATATATAGTATATGTGGTTATTGTACTTATTGTATATAGTTTCTCTTATATTAGTTATAGCCTTCTTTTTCACTTTAGACAAAAGAGGGACATATAGTGATATTTTATTTTTATTTTAATAAATAAAGCTTGTCTGAAAATCAGAGGACAAAACTAAGCCACAGAGACTAGGAAGTGAATGCACATACCTTTAATCCCAGGATGTGGGAGACAGAGGCCGATGGATCTTTGAGAGTTCAAAGATACACTTGCCTACAAAAGATCAATGAAGAAACAGATCCAGGTGGTGATGACTCACACATTTAATCTTAGAACTAGGGAGCCACATGTCTTTAATCCAGCACCAATGCAAATATAAACAAAGGAGACAGAAGCTCAGGGCTCAGTTGCCCAGCCTTCGTAGAAGTTAGACTTTTCTAGTGGCTTGGTTACTTTGCTCTTCTGATCGTCAGATTGAATCCCAGTATCTGTTTCTGGCTTTTTATTATTCATGCTACAAGAAGACAGCTCACACGATTCTTGATTCCACAGTAAAAAATGTGCTTGAAAACCAAGCCAAAAGATTTGCTAGGATTCTTTATTCCGTTATTTTTCAGAATCCTTAAAATGTCTGTTTGTATTGAGTCTTTAGTAGATGACATGGTAGTATAACATGTATAGTATTCAGGTGTGTTTAATTAAAGCAACGGGCATTTAATAATACCAATAAATACTGAAGCAAATATATATGGGAAAATACACTTAAATGATAAAAATCCCAAAGCTAAGACTCCTAAGAACACAGATATGTCTAGCTGTGCCTCTCAAATAAAATCTCTTTCTGGTTGATTCTTCCATGGAGCTGATTATTCATCTGTGAAGACAGATATTTAAGCTCTAGTACCAATGGATTCCATTATCTCAAGTACATTCCCTTCTATCTACATGATACGGCAAGAAAGGCTAGGAATGAATGGAAAACAACAAAAATAACTCATGGGTAGTCCACGAGGAGCTTATAAAACGTTCTTGCATACTTCACTGGCCGTAGCTCAGTCACATTGTACTGGAAACAAAAGCAACTAGGAAATACAATTTTACTTCTTGTCTAGGAACAAAATTAAACTTTTTCCTCTATCTCTCAACCATAAAGACACTCTGAATCTTTCCACACTCTGTCCTAAAAATCCTTGACATGCTCAATCTCAAGAGTTTATGTTCCATCAAGCTCATTATAAATTTTACATAATTCTTTTCTGCTTTCTTTCTTGTTTGTTGTCTACCTCCCAAAGTCTCAGACAAAACTTCTTCCATACTAAAATACTGTTTGAAAATGTCTCTCCTATTATGATGTTTTCTCTGCTCTCTTTGTTATATCTTTTCTGTTAAGAAGTCTCTCCTTATTGTAGTCAGCCCTTATTTATTCATCTATTACAAGACAGTCACTACTTAGAATTTATTGAAGATTAAACTCCTGAAATACAGAAGATTTGATGTCTGTGACTTTTTGCATGATGAACAATAGAGTTAGGAGAGGAAGGTGGATCTGAGTTTAAAACCTTACTTTCTCTCTCGATAAGTATGTTTCTTTGAATAGAATACGACCATCCTGAATCACTTCTTCGATTAAAAATTGGGAAATTTAAAATATTCCTTGTAAAACAAGTATGGGAAATCTCAAATATTAAATACACAAAGGCTTTAGCAAAATCTGTCTTCCATGTAGGAAGTCATCTGTGACTATTTATTGTTACCACTGCTTTTATTGTTAGTGCTTGGATCCGGAAAGAGATGGCTTTTAGTCACTATTCTGCCTTTTTTAGCACTCTGAGTTGGAGGAAAATTAGCCTTTACTTCTAAGCCTAAGTCTCTTCATATTTAAAAATGTGTATACTTCTCTCTTTAATAAATAACAAGATAAAACCCTACCTCAGTCAGTCATAGTGTCCGACACATGACATAAACACAGATACCACCCCTAGACTCTCTTATGATGTGGAAGAAGGTGTATTCACTTACTGATGCTATTTAGAAAGGGAAAAGGAGCAGTTTACTTCATACAGCTTTCTGTTGTGCCTGAGGACATAAGGCTCAGCCGTTATTCATTAATTCCCCTCTAAGTCTTCAAAGTTGTAATCTACGCTGTGTTCTTTTATGATGTGAACTTAGTCACCTTCCATCTAGTGCTGCCCTCTTAGATACTTGAAGACTGTTAAGTTAGGCCCTCATCTTTCTTGTCTCCAGGCTGAAGTACTTTCATTCCTCATCTCAAGTTCCCTTCTCTGCTTTTCTAATTATTTCCTATTGCACTGCCCTTCTAATTCTGAACAGTACAGAGGCATAGAAAGACACTGAAAGCCCTGCAATAATTAGGAAAAATTGCTCAAACATGCATTAACAAACAGTCAGTAAGGGCTAGTATTCATGTATACAGACAGAAATAGACAATTCTGAGCAAATACATTCTCTACTATCAAGCTAATGTGCATTGTCATCTGCAGGGATGACATAAAGTGGCAGATTCAAGGTATTTCTTCATCCATGCATAGCAAAAGTAATCAGTTATGTCCAGATATGTTATATATCAATTCAAAATTAAGTACTTACAATATACTAACAGATAGAAGATATTCCAAAAAAAATCTCCTCTTCCTGTTCAAATAAAATATCCAGAAAATGAGTCATGCACAATCATAAATGGAAACAGTAGGGTTATTAAAGAATATCATCATGCATGGGCAAAAACAAATAACCTTGGGTCTCATATAATACCACATAACTCCACATTTCACTTGCAGCTGTAGATGTTACATGAATGATATTTTCTTTATTCTCTGTTTATATACAAACAACCCTTTAGGGGTTTTTGAGAAACTGCATAAACAAATACACATACAGAAAATCATCTAGTTTAGTCTGATACTTAGGGGGAAAACACATTGGTGTGTTTCCTATGCTTCCTATGAACTAAGAACACATATCAAGACATAGTCACAGAAATTATTTTTAAACACTATAGTTACTATACTTAACTTTGATTTTGTTAATAAACTGTCATTTGTAGAATTTTTTATATTAGGAAATGAATTTCTGTTAGTTTGAGCAAAGCAGACAAGTTCACATACTTCAACCAGTCAAAATACCTTTGTTTTCCAATCTCTTCTGTCCTTGTTTCATGTAAACTTTTTCTTTCCTTTGTTCTCTGTGACCTATCTGACTCCCATATTTTTCCCTGTCCCCTCATATTTCCCTATTTTCTTCCTTGTCCTTGAAATCAGTTCTTATCTTTTCATCTCCAATTTAAAAGGAAAAAAAAAATGGACTTAGAAAGTCAATGAAAGCAGAGTATTGTGGTGAAGGACATGGTATTGTTTTAAATTTTAAATTATTTTTTTAATTTCATTTTACATTGTATCAACAGTTCTCCCGCCATTACCCTTCCTCCTGCCTGCCCTGCCTCCTTCACAGTCCACACTCATCCACTCATTTCAGTGGGAAGTCAACAGTCTGACACACCAATTAGGGCGTGGTCAAGCCACTCCCCACCCCTGCATAAGTTTGAACATGACATCCCACCACAGGGAATGGGCTACAATAAACTAGCTCATGAACTACGGATAACTCCTACTTCTACTCAGGTGCCTCAGGTCCAAGCTTCACCACTGTCTCCCACATATGGAGGCTCCACAGCTGTCAGTCGAGAGCTCATGAATTTCCACAAGCTTGGTTCAGCTGTTTCTGTATATTTTTCCATCCTGATCTTGACCTCCCTTGCTCATATATTCCCCCTTCCCTCTCTACAATTGAATTCCCAAAGCTCAGCCTGATGCTTGGTTGTGGATCTCTACAACTGGTTCAGTCAGTTGTTAGATGAAAGCTCTATGATGATAGTTTGGGTATTTACCAGTCTGATTACAGGGGAAGGCCAGTTTGGGCTCCCCCTCAACTATTGCTAGAAGTCTTATCTGAGGTCTTTCTAGTGGGTTCTTGGAGATTTCCCTAGCACCAGGTTTCTCCCCAACCCCGTAGTGGCTTTCTTTATTAAGATGTCCCTTTCATTGCTTTCCCACTGCTTCCTTCTGCCCCTCCACCATCCTATTCTCTCATGTTTTCATCTCTCATCTAGTGCATTTGATTGTTAACTAAAAGGTTGGTGGTCGAGTCAACCCAGGGAAAAGAGCTCTTAGGGCATAATTTTCAAACTCATAGTTCAGTTGCTGGTCATGGTCCCATTTGTGAATATTTTAATAATTATTAGCTTTAATAGTTATTAATATTATTAATAATAAATATGTATTAATGGTTTTGATCAAGATAAAAATTTTAAGACTCAGTTGTAAGCTCTGGTGTCCTGATATAAAAGTGTCTATTTGGGACATCAAAAGGATCCCAAAGGAGGGACCACAAAATGAACACAATAATCTATCCTTCCTCTAAGGAATTTTAGTTAACACTTAATAAAATGATGCAGTAGATCATTTTACTGGCAATGTACTCTAAATGAACACTTTCTATTGTTGCTTAACTTATATATTTATTTAGACCAGAGAAATAGAATCTGTTGTTTCAAACATTGTGTCAAACCTGACAAAAGAAATGGTAATATCATGAAGGCATCTCTCTACTACACAAGGAGCTAATAAAAAGCCCACTAGTGAAGCCAATAGGCTGAGACATAAATATAATATAGAAAACCATGAAACAAGAATTTTTACATAGTATTAGAGGAAAGATCACAGATGAGGTTTTTTTTCAAAACTACCTCTAATATTAATCTTGGCTGCCTAGATAGGCATATTAAGAAGAATTCCAAAGCAAGGAACAGAATGAGAAAGAAAAGAAAAGAAAAATGTCATTACCTTAACAATGCCTGTCAAGTACTAAAAAAGGAGATTGTCCATTTTGAGTGCAGAGAAAAAAGTACTTTAGGGAATGTGTTTCAAGAAAAAGTAGAATGTTTGTTAGAATATTCCTTTGTGAGCACTATATATTTCTAGTCTTCCTTTCAGGACAGGTTAGGTATTGCTCTACCATTGCAACAGAATCTGACAGTTAGAAAGGTTAAGTATTCTTTCTGGGTCACACAAGCTAGAAAAGTAGCTTACGACAAATACAAAAGTAAGATTGATTTAAGCACTCATATTCACCATAGCTCTGGACTCTGCTGGAAAGAGGATGAATTAATTCTAAGAAGAGTGATGTAGCAAAGATTGTGTGGTTCTCAGTCTTTTTCATTTATTTTGTTTAGTGGTTATTTTATATTGAAAAATGTAGGATTTCCACTAGAAAGATCTTTGTCCAAATAATAGTTCCTGAGATACGTTAAGTGCTTAATGCTGAGTCAAATGAGTGCTGTATCTAGATAGAAACAACTTACTCACTCAACTGGTGATCTTACTAATTCCTTTCATATTTGCGAGTCCACAGAATGGCTATGTTTCCAGTTGTTATTGTAGCTATTTGGGGTCATGTATATTGTTATAACTAACAGTTGATTTATCATATGTTACTCAGTTTTATATGATTTATACACACAATTTTATTAATTATGAGTATGAATGTGATGTTATAAGTTCCCATGACCTTCCCCGTGAATCTCATAAGATTCTTGGCTTGTGCATTATTTTTTCTTAGAGTAGACTCACTGAAAAGAAAATTTAGCTTACCCTTATCAGTCAAAACAGATAGATCCATGCTCTATCACTGAGATCATTTTCTCCTGTTTTGAGCAAGCAGTCATGCTTCTCAGTGGTAGAGGCTCTGGAAGGTATTCAGTGCAGGGAGATATCTGAAAAACATAGGGAGAAGACTTGCAGCTATGTCTTCTAGACACAGAACCCTCACAGAAAAGCCCATGTTCTGTAAAATATTGTGGAAAATTGGAATATTGGTTTCTAAATGGAGACAGTGGCTGAGTTCAGACTTCTAACTTTCCCTTATTTTATTAAGTATATTACTGTTTAATATTATGCATGATGCATAATGGCATTATTACAAATCATTTGTATAAATTTTTGTGTCCAGGCATTTGGACAAGGCTAATTTGGTTTACTCTTTCTGTATTAGCAAAGTTTACTGTTTTTATTTAGGGACTGGTAGAGACAGAGTCTTAGCTGCAGGTCTTGATTGTCTACATGTGTTTTCTCAACACAAATCACTTAGTGCCCCAACAATATCCAATGTAGTTACAGAAAGAAGAGGGAAAGGGTATTTTTATAGACACCTCCTGCTTCAAGTGCCCGATGTTAATGCTTTCTCATAGTGATTATATAGGTAGAGGTGTGTATTTAATTTCTTTCACATATAACTGAAGAAACAAAGACTGACCACAGCACCAGACTCCAAAACCAGTGTTCTTTTTGTCATCTGATACTTGCTATCAAGGGAGTAGCTTATATGTCACCATTTCAGAGTGCCATATCATGACAGAAGGGCGTGGCTATCAACCTTAGTCCTTCTCCACTGACTACAGAAACTGTGTAAGAACTTCTAACATACGAGTTCCCATTCAGTTAATGAGAACTCAGAGGGAGGCCCTGCTTCTGATTTTCCCACTGCAGCATTATGAAGAATTGTTAATAAAAAAAAATGACAACCTCACAAACCTCCCTAAAAATAAAGATGCAAAGTGATAAGAAGATGAAAAATGAGGACACTGGTACTGCTTCACATGGTGCTTAAGAGTCAGTGATGAAAAACACTCTAAAAAAAGGTAGTTATCTCTACAGATTCAAGTCCCATATTTTCCTCTCCTGTTTCATCCTCTGTCTATGAAATTCTTGATTAAAGATTTCTTTTTTACAGTTTATTATATTTTATCTTATTATCTTTACTTTTGAGAAGCACTTCATTGTACCACTGGGGAAAACTTACCCCTTTGTTTCATCCAAAGAAAGAACGTGATGCAGACTTGCTTCAAGAAGATGATCAAAATTCAGTGGGGATCTGGTAATGAAGAAGCCCTACTTTGTTTTCAAGCAGGGATATGAAATTATGCCATAAATTGTACAAGGCAGGGGGTTGGTGAGAAATGAGAAATGAATAAAAGTCAAAAATATTGGTCCCCTGGTTGGTGTTTTAGCTACAACTAAGAGATTCATAGATGATTTTAGAGTAGAAGAAACTTTATAAAATCTCTAATCCAACTTTTTCTCTGCCATAGCATCTTGCTATTATACCTTTAAACAATCCCAGAGATATGAAGATGACCGGACTCTTTCTTCTACTGTGATTCTCAGTTTGTTCTTCATAACTGCACAGATCCACATTCCTTCTATTTTTTTTAAGAAATTGAAGAATTCATGTTGTTTTAATATGTTAACACCTACAAACTTCTTCAATAGTTCCTCAAGTGAATTTTTTTTTAAATCAAATTAATCCCATCTCCTGGGAGCATAGAAAAGCCCTGGAAAAGTAATTAGAAAAATTAGGGAGACATATAGGTGGAGAAAAGTTTGCTTTTCTGACCAGAGCTGATCAACAACTCAGTAGGAAGGGAGTGCAAGGAGGTGGGAGTAGTTTCTAAGCAGCAGACCAGACTTAGCCATGACACAGGAGGGAATGAAGAGGAGGGCAAGGAAGGGATGATGTAGGAAGGGCCTGAGATTGTTAGCAGATCCTGTAGGCTGAAGGTCGCTGTGCCAGCTACAGAAGGGGTGATTAAGACTGCTTTATAGAAGGCATAAGGAGGTGATTGCCTTAATTATGTGGGTGGAGACAGATTAGTGGAATAATGGAGAGGGAGGAAACAGGTTAGAACTGTAGCTTTTAAAGAAGTACAGGTTAAAGAGGGAGGGAGAGGAACCAGGACAAGGTTAAGGGAGAGCCTGGGAGAGGTAAGGGCAGATAGAGCTTTACATGAAACTTGAAAATTAAATTCATTATTCAAAAGGCATATGTGTACCTGTATTCTCTGAGAGTTTCCAGGGAAATCTTCCTTCCTTCCACAGTCTGCACATTCTTTATTGAGTGCAATTTAGCTAGGTTTATGTAGGCTATTTTTTTTCTCTCTCTCATGTACACATATAAAGAACAATTCTTGCTTCTTTTCGCAGCTACCCAATTTAGTGACTAGATCTCAAGTCTAGTGTGAAATACTTTGGGGAAGAGACCTTTCAAGGGACTTAATGGCAAATGCTTAGCATCTCACTCTTTTGTCAGTCAGAATAGAAGAGAAAAACACTGGCTCAAGTTCTGGCCAGTGTCTGTGGCACAAATACTCAGGCAATGGTTGGTCAAAAGTGGTCAATAAAACACTGTGTCACATCCTAGTGTGTGGTTAAGTAGCACACAAACCACAAGAGAAAAACTGGAAATAAGCAATGTTAAGAACAGAGATGATGGCAAATGTAGAAATAATAATAAATGAATGATGATTATAAACATTTATTAAATTTGATACAATATCATTCTATTTTGTTTTAAGTTTACATAATTTAATTTTTAAGATGAGTCTATTTTAAGAAATATTTAAACTTCCTTAAAATTTGAGGACCTGCTATGACAGCTTCCAGCTATTCTCCATTTTTAGCAGTGGTGAGTATTTGTGTTTACTTATGAAGTTGAGGTAAAAGTGTGTGTCTTACTCAAGATTAGTATTGCAGCAATTAGTCACCACAACCAAGAACTATTGGGAAAGATGTAGTTTATTTCTCTTACATTTCCACATCACCATTCATCATTTAAGAAAGTCAGTGCAGGCACCCAGATGGCAGGAATCTTGGGGCAGGAGATAATACTGAGGCCATGGGGAGTGCTGCTTACTCACTTCCCCCCATGAACTGAACAGCCTGCTTTATTATTATTCTTATTACAATGACACATCAGGCCACAGGTGGAACAACCAACAATGCATTGCCCCATTACACAAACAAATCCTTAATTATGAAAATTTCCTACAGACCTACTACCTGTTGTCTATTACTATACAGGCAATTTCTCAATAGAAGTTTCCTCCTTCAGGGTGATGCTAACGTGAAGAAAGTGGGCACACACACACACACACACACACACACACACCACTACAGAGTCCTATGAAATTCTTGGGGTCAGAAAGTTTGAAACTACCTGATTTTTGTTTGTTTGTTTTAGATTTGAGAATATTTTCAATATGCATAATGAGATATCTTGGATATGGAACCTCATTTAAAACATGAAATTTATGTTTTATGTATATGTTATAAAAACATGTAATTCAATATTTTTATCATATTTTTGTGTTGTGTTTATAAGCTATCATACAATGCCAAGTACAGAATTTTCTTCCTTTTTTTTCCCTTTTCTTTCTTTCAAGAGGAATTATCTAGTTTTATTTGTTTGTTTGCATGTATGTCTATTGGTCTTCTACCTACATATATGTTAGCACCATGTGCATTCAGTGACTGTAGAGGGCAGAAAAGATACTCAGAGCTCCTATAAATAGAATTATATACTGTTGGGAACTGCCATGGGAGTGTTGAGAATCAAACCCCAGTTCAGAGCAACTAGTGCTCTGGAATACTGAGTGTGTATTTTTTTCCTGAAGTGTGGATTTTTTTTTTAACTTGGTCATGGTAGCACTAAGAAATTTCAAATTATGGAGCACTTTGGTACTTTCAATTTGTACATGTATATTTAATATTCATTGAAGTATATAAATTAGTAACAATAAACAAATTGCCAACATTTCATCATGTTTAAAATCTCTAGTATATTTCATTCTTTATATTGGCTTCCAACTTGTACATGGTCTCTGTGCACATAGCTGTGTGCATTCATTTCAAATATAACTGTAGTCAATGCTTATGTAATTGAACATATGTTTAACTAACTAGGCTCATACAAACAGCAACATATACAAGTTCAACATTCCCTGCACAAAAGAAGTTTGTTTTTAGAAAACAAATTTCCCATAGACTAGACAATACCCCAGAAAATTTAGGAAAATGAAGTAACTTTTAATCATATGCTTAATTCCTAAACGTGTGGTGAAAACTGGACAATTTTATCTAGGAGAAACTTGCTGTTTTTGAGAAACTATGACTTAGGCAAGAAAATAAATCTAATGAGCAAAAGAAAATAATCAGTTATCATGTGATAAGGTCTAATAATGATTTTCATAAGAAGTTTCTCCATAAAAAGATTTATTTCTATTTTGTAATGAAGTCACCAATTTGAGGAGATTTCCTTTGGTTTGCTTAGGAGACAAACAAATCATCAATGGCCCAAAGGGGTTTCCTTAGAGTAAAGAGTTTACCCTAGACCAGAGTCACTTTTTCCTTCTGTAAATTAGCCTTGATAATCAATACCATGACTATCTCTCATGCAACAAATACAGCCAGGATTCCATGAGTTTCAGGGAAGAAATATCTGGCAACTCTAAAGGTGATTTGGAGATAGTGGTGGGGGGTTGAGACTGAGGAGACGTTTTGATTCAGTAAAGTGCTTCACACGCATGAGGACCAGAGTGTTAACTATAGAACACAAGCTCCAAAGAGAAGCATGGGAGGGCACACAAGTCACTCCAAGCTAGAAAACAGAAACAAGCGGAACATTGTAACACTGTGCAGACAGATTAGCCTATTAAGTGAGCTCTAGGTCTCAGTGAAATAACATGTCTCAAACATAGAGTTGATAATTCCTAGAAATGCCACTCTTTCTTGATCTATAGGATGCATATGTATGTTTACACACATGTGTATGCACACCCAAACATATATGCATCAAAACAAAATAATAAAAATAAACATGAATTCAATAAAAATACACATTTCTTCTTGATAATTTTGTAATTGGGAATCTGTTGAATTCATACAGAAAAATTTAAGCCTTACAATAAGTTTTGTCTGTGAGGAATCACTTGTGATCAGTTGGACACTTGAAGTTTTTCTATAAAATAAGAAGTTGGAAATTAAAGTTTCTTAATTAAATTAATTAGCTATACTAATACTGATATGTGCTTATTTGGACTACCTAAAAGAACAGCAGTTTCAAGAATACTCAAGACATTTAGTTGAGTCCACTTTTAATGCTAACAATCTCTAGGCTAATTTCAAATTACTCTTATCTAATCAGTGCAAATTTAATGGCCTCTCCCACCAACTGGTGGTTATTCTGTATACAAATTGTATATAAATTTGAGAATAATTAATGTCTGGAGAAAATCTTTTTAATGTTTACTAATTGATGTTTATAATGTCAGTATATATGTGTGTTTGTAAAGAATAAAGTATCTGTAAGAACATTTATATGCATGTATAAAGATTTACTCCTAAAATGAAAGTCAATTTTTATGTTTGTAACAAAGCTGAGATCACTCACTCTTTCTTTATAGCATTTTCATAAGTTGGCCTTGATGTTGCTAACTAGTGGGTGATTTTTCATTAGCTATATATGATGATTATATACATGTACCTACATTCTAGATAGTCTTACATTTATAATAGCACAAGTAGCATTCTGGGCTCTTGTAAGAACTCTTGCCAGCTAACACACATCTCTTGCATTACTCCACAAAAGCAGTAGTATTAATCTTCACCTTAGCACGGACATTGTCTCAGATATTTGCCCCCTTCCTAAGGATACCTCTACCTGCCTACCCATCTGTTCTTCCCATATACAGTATTCAAACATTTCCATTTCCTACTCACAGGGAATCATTTTACAGGAGTGTGACCAGATTTCCTACTCCATAATAATATTAGACTTTATTGACATTTTTACTTTCTTTCTTTCCCAGATGAGTCTTTCAGTGAGTATTGATTCTTGCCTAGGATCTTGGAAAAAAATATACAGTTTTCATGTTAATATGTACAAAGCCGATCTTCTCTTTTTTTTTCTGCTTTGGAAAATTGACATTATTGTTTACAATAGTCAAGGACAGAAATCACTATACAGAGAGATTCAATAATTTGTCCAAAGTCACACAGCTATGAATTCAGCTAGAGTTTGAGCAAATTTTTTTTCCTTAAAACAAAGGGCCTTCTTTCTCTGCAACCTGGTCACTGGAGCCAGTAATAAGATCCAATATGTGGATAAACACTGTTAACTAAAGTAAAAGGATGATAGGCACATGTTCCTTGTTTAAGTGTTCAAGAAAGAGGGCCAGAGGATTACTCTCACCTCTGTTGGGTTTTCATGGTTGACTATAAGTATGTGCTAGGAATATCTGAGTCTCAGGACTTTAAATTTTAAATTATTTCACAATTTTTATCAGAAACATTCATTTAAAAATCATTAAAGTTATTGAGCTCATTTTCCTTCTTCTCTAATATTTAAAACATGACTGCTATGAGAAACCATAAGTATGGAGTGTAAGGTAAACCAACATCCTAAGGCCATTAGCTTTCACTGCAGAATACAATAGAAAAGAAATGCAAATAAGATCTCATTTGAATTGTAGATGGACAAAAGGACAGACCAAGTTAACAGTAGAGGATGTGAAAAATCATTATGATCAGACAGCGATAAAGAACTAGACCAAACAACTTGAAGACATGGTTGTACATTATTGAACAGGCCATAGGAATCTTCAGATGTCTTTCAGCTAGGGAAAAATATCATGCCATTTTTTTTAGCATCACTATGACTACCAGATGATGCATGGTCTCAAAATCTTCTTTCTCATTCACAGTACATATTTGCACCCATGGGTTCCAGACATCACAAGCTGTGGAATGGCATTCAGGAGTCATGAGCTGTAGGAAAAGATAGAGAGCAAGCAGAAATGCTAGGAAGAGAAAGGCAGATCTCAGGTGAGACCTGTGCACATGGTTGTGCTAACATGAGGAAAACTAGATAAACAAGGAATGCAGCACAAAGAAGACATGTGTATGCATGTGTTAACATTTTCAGCATGTATTTAATTTTCAGCATGCATCCAATACACATAGTGCCCAGTGCATTTCATGTAAATCGTCCTTAAGTTGCCTGCAAGCTGTCATCATTCTCACATGTCCTCTGGGGGAATCTGCAGAGCAGTTCTAAATGTTACTTATAAATGCTTCCTTTCAAATATTTGCATTCAGTTTTAAACAAGTGGCCAGTTTTACATGCTCACACTGTCATTTGAGCACTTTTCTTTTACACAAGAAATGGTTTTCCACTTTGAGAGATACCAAGGTAGGACTAAATCAGGCCACATGATAGAATCAGGAAGAGCTCAGAAGCCAGTTTTTGAATTCATTAGTATGTGGCTGTTTTATCTAAGCAACCTTATGGCTCCTGTCTGAGGCAAGATATCAAGATCTGGAAGATTTGGACAATGACCAAAATAAAATAGCTTCTTTTGAATGTTGTTTGTTAAATAAGATGATCTGAAAACCTTAAGTTCAATAAGTCAATTGATTATTTCTAATTCTGTTTAAATTTGTCATTATTATTACTCTCTAGAACTTAATAAGTTCACAGATATTACTAAATCTGTCTACGTTTCATTTCTGCTTCATTTCATTTCAATGAAACTTTATTTCACTAAGTTTCTAATATTTAACTTATCATGGTGCATCATTATCAGTAATAGTTATAAACAATTGTGTGTCCTCTGTCCTACAATACTTTTAATTACTGAAGCAGGTACTGCTGCTATTCTCAGTTAAAAGACTGAATCTGGTAAAGACACAGTTAAATAATGACAAAACCATACCAGTGATAGACAGTGAAAATAACATCCAACTGCCAGCGTGAGTTAGATAAAAGTAAAAGTAATGAGGTGTAAAGTTTGAGTGAGGTGAAAATCATATCACCTCAACTCTATCATTGAGTCCTGTCGCCTAACATAGTTTGTGATGAAGGAATATAAAGTAACAAATAACCACATTCCTTCCCTCAAAGAATGCTAAACCTATTAAGAAAATGCCATGCAATGAATTATCAATGACACAATACATATTTATACTTGAACCTTAAGGAATAGTAGGAGTTTACGAGATGTGCTGTTTATTTCTACTTGGCAACAAATAGATGTTCATTACAAAACACTGCTAAGAGAAGGGATAATGTTAGCTTTTCTAGAATGAAAACAGCATATATTCTTTAATGTTACCACAGCTAGTCTACTCACCAAATGAAAGATGGATAAAATCTTCTGAAGAAAGAGAGACTTAGGCTACGGGTTTACCTTTAGACTTTGCATAGGTGAAAGAAAATCCCTGAAATTTATCCGAGGGATTATACAAAGAGCACATCTAAATACATATTAGTCTCCTGAATATATTTGCATACATAATGAAAAGTGAAATGGAAATGAGGATAACTGGTCAGCCAATCCAAGAGCTGTCTTTTAAGTCATTGTGTACATTAAAAAATAAGTCTGCCAAGTGGTAAAATGAACCGAAAATGGAATAAAAAATCTGAGCTACTGAATGATAACAGGTTTTTATTTGTTTATTTGTTTTATGACGATCAGCAATGATAAGCAACGGTATGCTCACTTATTATATATGAAGCCAACAATAGTGCATACTGAAGAGAATCTTAATGTGTATGTTTCTGTCTCTTACTCAACATGCGTTGTATTCTAGTAACAGCTAAAAGCCTACACACAAGCAAGCCAGATCTGGGGTGGGGAGTGTTCTTTTTAGAGTCTAGAAATCAGTTTCTGGTCAAATAACACCCTAATAGATGAAGAGGAAACACACTCAGCAGAACCATATTTAGGAAAAAGACAGGGGACAGTGTTACTCATATTATGACTGATCCAAGCGGGAACCTCAACTGATGCATTACCTCCATGAGACTGACCTGTAGGCATGACTAATGGGGACAGTTTCTTGATTTCTACTTGATTTGAGGGGGCAGCCTACAGTGGATGGAACTACTACTAGTCAAGTAGACCCAGGCTTTTTTCAAAAAGATAGATGAATATGATTCTGAGATTGAGTCTGTAAACTGTGTTCCTCTGTGGGTTTTGCCTCAAGCTCCTGCCTTGTTTCCCCTTGCTGAAGCACTTTAATGTGTAAGATCAAGTAAACTCTTTTCTCTCCAAGTAGTCTTAGATAAGAATCCTTTGTTACAACAAGATGAAAGGAAACTAGCACACTCATTCTTCTGCTGTATAAATAGAAAACTTTATAATCTCACTTAATATAACTTCAAATGTCAAAGTAAGCATTTGCACATGGATGGAAGAACTGGAAGAACAGAAAATTCAGCAAATAGACCACAAGTTAATCCAAAAGAAAAGCAAAAAGCAAATAAACAGGAAAAGATCCCAACAAAGCAGTAGTATGTGCTTCTTTTCAAGTCATTCCTATATAAAATCCATAATGCAACTCTCTCCCACCCTCCATCCTTTAACAAATATTTTTTCTCTATTGGGGGGCCTGATAGGAAAAGAGTCGGACAATGGGATGAAAATTAGGGCAAACAAACCTGCCTGCAATGGACAAAAGCAGAAACAAAGCAAAACATTCCAATGAAGTAGTTAAACATCAAAGAAAGAGGTCCTTCGGCTAGGGAGATGCCTCGTCAGTAGAGTGCTTGCTACAAGACATGAAGACCTGAGTTCAGATTCCAATATCCATAGAAAATTCAGGTATGGTTGCATGTACACAGTGTTATTTAAGGTCTTAAATTGGGAGCAAAAAAAGTGTCTCTTAAGGGCTTAGACTAGCTCATCACATAACCAATGGAAAGGGTAAGCCAAAGGTTGATGGAAAGACCCTGTCTCCAAATGTATTGTGTATATCAATAGAAAAAGATTCATAAAATTAACCTCTTCCCCCCCATACCTGTCTTCATAGGCAAGCCCACCCTCCATACTCAAACACACAGGAACATACAGGCAAAAACACATACAACAGAAAGGAAGGAAGAGAAACAAGAAAAAGAGAAGAAAGAATATATCTATCTGGTGGCAGATCCCAAGGTCATTCCTTTAGTATTACAAAAGCAATTATCTACATACAGGGTGTATACCATGTACATCCTGGGATAAACTATAATCATATACGAACTGCTCAATAAAGCAGTGATGATAACAGAGACTTGACCAAAATTCAGGTCTTTTTGATCATCATGTGCCCAGTAACTCTGTCATTTTTTTACTTAGTCATTTTGAGTTTATGTGTCTTAATATATAATTTTTCATTCTATAAATTTCTTTTGTTTTTATCTTTTTTCTCTTTCTTTTCTTTTTTTAAAAATAAGAAAACAAACTATCTTTTTTCATTTTACATACCAATCCCAGTTCCCTCATTCCATAATTTTCAAAGGCTCTGTGTATGTATGTATCTGTCTGACTATGTTTGTCTGTGGTTTTAAAGGGAGGCTCTTGATACTTTGATCCTGAGCCTGCCATCTATTACTCAGCAAACTTGTGTTGAAATAATCTAACTGTTCAAGATATAATTTCTTTAGTTATAAAAAGGGTCAATATTATTGTGTTAAACTAAAGAATGCAATCTAACAGAGAAAGCAGAGTGCAGCCCAGTGGTTCAGAGAGTTCAGGAGCAGAGCACTATTGTCAGCTAGCTGAAAGTGGTGCCATTCCCAAGATGTGTGACCTCTGCAAGCAATTTACCTTGCTTCTGGCTCATTGTTCTCATTTGTGACCAAGAATAACAATGGACACAAAGTAAACCCATGGATTTGCTTTGATGATTCAGTTGAACAATAGTTGTGTGACCTGGCTCCCCAAGTATTACCCTTCATTGGTTTTAAACTACCCATAATATTAATTAATTATAAGAATGATATTGATAATGATAAATAATTTAATTTACCTGTATACCCTCTAAGGGGGAAGACAAGAATTGAATCAGTTATTTAAAAATTAACTAAATAAAATATAATTTTCACATCTGTGCAATGGATTAAAACAAATAAGAAGGAATTTTGTGGACGGGCTAGATATTTTTCCAGCACAAACTTTTTTTTTAAGAAAAAAAGAAGACTGCATTTATATGCTTCCTCTTAGTTTAAATTGATGCCTCTACCTTAGCCCAAAGCGTCTTCTTTGGTTGTATGACTCCAAAAAATTTAAAGAACTCAGGATCCTGGATCAAGTGGGCAGAGTAAGACAAAAGAGGAACTTCACAACCTAAGTAGCACTCCGTCTGTCTCCCAGGCTATAAGGAACCAACACAACAGTAAAATAGGCTCAGGTAATCAGCAAATGACAAAATTCTCAAAGACCAGGGTCAGAGAGCTTCCACTAGCTCGGCTCAGCTGTTTCCTTGGGTTTCCCTATCATGGTCTTGACCTTGTGCTCATATTCTCATTCCTCCCTCACTTTGTCTGGACCCCAGGAGCTCTGCATCTGCTTCCATCATTTGCTGAGTAAAGGTCCTAGGGGAAGCTGCATAGGACTGATTTAGGCCCTCTGAAGGTGGGTGATAGTTGTGTTGCTTGGATAGTTTGTAAGGTCACTGGCAGTAGGACGAGTATTTATCCCTAGTGCATGAACTGGCTTTCTGAACCATTGCCTAAGGAGGGATAGTTAGCTCAGCCTAATCATATGGCCTTCATCCGGCCTCAATGTGATGTGACTGTTATGACCAAATCCGCTAAGTCCCCGCTAAAGTCAACAGGGAGACAGAGTCCCATATGTAAAAGCAAAAAGCCTTTACTTTAAGCAAGTTTGTAAACTTGGTCTCTCCACATGTCCAACGTATTGGAATAAACGGATAGTCCAGAGCTCAGTTAGAATTGGGTTTTTATAGTAGTAGAAGTGGGGGTGAGTGATTTCTGAGGTTTAGGACCTCTGATTGGCTGACATTTGTCTAGGGGTGTGCAGGTGAGTGTGTGCTGGCGTGTGATCCTATCTACAGTGGTTGGAATGTTAGGCATTTATTTCCTTTGGGTGGTCTGTTCTTGGGTGGGAGTTGGGTTATCTCAGTTTGTGGTTCTTTCCTGCTACCAGGTATTGCTTCAGGGTAAACTACTGAGACTCAGGTCTCCATTTAAATTTACTGATGGCCAGTCCTACTCTGGCAGGTGATAATGATTGGAAGTAAAGAACTTCCTTTGGGTCATCTGCCCATACTTAGCTTAACATGGCTGGCTCCCACAGTGACAGACTTCCTTGACTCCCCATGGGAGGAAGATGGTGTGGGGAGAAGGTCGAATGAGAAGGAGGAAGAGAGGTAACTGGGATTATTATGCAAAATTTAAAAAGAAAAGATTGTTTAAGAAAATAAAATAAAATAAATTCCCAAAGACAGAAGAAAAATAAAACAAAAACAAAAACCAATATCTAGAGTCTCTTGGGGAGGGAAACTATTTCACTAGGAGCCAAGGGAGATTTTATGGGCTTATGGTCTCTGAAAATCCCTGTTAGACTAGTCTGTATTCCTGAAGGGCATTTGGGAGTCAAGGCACAAGCCAACACTTGGATTTCATTTGATTCTGAAAGGGATCTCAAAAACTGAAAGGATTTGCCTTTGAAAAGGACCTATCACTGCTGGCCTCCAACGTGGACGTTCGGGAATATCCATGAGGCCCAAGAAAGCTGTCTCTCTGGAAGACAGGCTCTTTGAAAAGGTCCTGCTCTATTGCAGAGCAATTGTGCAGCCTTCATGCTAAATAAAAATGCCTGAAGCATCATGGACACAACAACTTCCCAGAGCTGGGGTGGTAAAGGAGCAAGCTTGAGTCTAGGCTTTCAGGGAGCCCAGGGAGGCAGAGCCAGCAGTTGGTGTCACCAATTAAGATTTGTCTCATGATCAGAGAATGATGTAAACTGGTCCAAATAGGAAGGAAAATAAAATCCTTAAAAACTCACTATAGACAGTCATAAAAATAGTTTAAAATTATAGTCGTTAAAGAGAGAGTAAATTAATATAAAAAATATGTCACTTAAGATTGGAAATACACAGGGTGTCTAGATTCAGTGTGGTACTGTGTTGACTTTGAAATTTTTAAATGCTATTGTACAACACACAATAGAGGCTGACAGATATTGGATTATGTAACCTGATAAATTATACCAACCTATATATTTTTAAAATGTCTTAATTTCAAAATAAAAGCATCGAAATGATGTTATTTTAGGGGGAAAGTTTTGCCATTGTTTCTAAAGGAAACAAAACTAATTGCAAAAGATCTGAGAATCTTGGCTATCGACATCAAATAAAAAACAAGAAATACTACATGACAGGTAACATATATGCTGATCTCTCTAAATGGGATCAGCTCTGAGACTAGATGAGACATGATAAATCTTGATGGCTGCAAACTCCCATGACTTATTATTATATGCCAACCTTTCATAAGTCATGGAAATAGGTCTGTTCATCCAATCCAAACAAACTTATAAAGCCAACATATGCTTTTTACCTATTTAAACATAAAACGAAAGAATCATCTTTAACTGACTTATAAACACCACACATTTGATATTTGTGTTAATATAAATATATATGTTACTTTTTAAAAGTCTATGTGTTTTTAGAATAAAGAACCAGATACCCACAAAAACAAGTATCCTAGGTGGTCCAGCTTCTCAGAATGCCTCTGTTGAAGTTTCCTCAAAATTCTCCCTCCTGAACAGCTTCAAAGCTGCTAGCTGAGATGTGAGTACCCTTACAGACTACTAAGCCAAGACTTCAGATAAGCCCTTCATTTTTCCATTACACAGAAACTGGGCAAAAAATGATACAGCTAACTCTCCTAGTACTTAATCATTATTTCAATTTTCTCAGGATCCCCTAAAGATGTTGTCACTCTCAGACAGTAGGAGGCCATCTAGAGAACAGGACACCCATATTCTCAAGAGTTGGAGTGGATGGCTTTTGTTCATTCTCTGTTATCTATATCCATATTTGTCATCATTTATGGGGGTTTGTTAAAAGTTGTTACTGGTCATGGTCAGGAAAAAGCTGCACAAAAGATATTAGATTCAGGAGTCTCTTTCTGAAGGGATAAAGAGTGGATAGGATAAAACAGGTGGATTGCTGAGTATACTTTTAAACAATCACAAGTCTCAAATATTTTACATTGGTAGGGATTTTTAAATATTAATTCAATTTAAGGTTTTTAATTATTTTATATATAAGGAATGTAAGTTCATATTACACATACAGACACATACACACACATATATATGTGCATATATATATATATGGATTATAAGTTTATATTCCTGATTAAGGTATTGTACCTATGCAGCTCATTTAAAAATATAAGTTTTACTCCTTTAAAGCTATTGAGGAAAATAAAGAAGACAGGAAAATAGTCATCTATAACAAATAAACTTTATTCATGTTACATATGTTTTTAAGGTCAAACAGAGATATATTTTAAACAGAAAGATAGTTTTCAAACACTTCAAAGATCTATAGAATATGGCATTTAAAATGTTTTAATAGCATAGGCATTTTCATGACAGATAGACATGTCTACTCCCGCCAACACCAGTCTACTTCAGAGAAGATGATGGGCATTGAAGAACCTCCATATGAAGTTTTCTTTCTTTGTGGCAAAAGTTAGCCACTAGATAAGAAACTTCACTTGCCTTTACTGCTGACAGCATGTTATCCAAACTGGACAAGCAGGACATAAAAGGAAATGATTACCAAACTTCGCTAAGGCAAGGTCAAAGAGTCCTTCAAAATTCCTGCTACACAGAAAAGTCAGTCATATATTCCAGGACAGTAGGCCAAAGATAGATATACCAATATTGCAGAGGATCTGTAGATGATTGTCCAGGCAACCAAATGTCTTTGAATTTTCAATAATTTTGGGATTTGCTTACACTGCACTTCTTGTTTACTCAGGTGATATGATATACTTCTTAGGTCTCTGATAGGATTGAAGATGAAAGAGTTATCATTGCAGATTTCCTTCTTATAAAACTTAGGGTAAAAAACCTTATATAAAAGATGCAAATATGTAAAGTTTGAGAGACATAAAAACTTGTTTATCTAAGAAAATATTTTAAGGTCTAAAAAATAAAAGTATGTTTTTGGGGTAGTAATACAAGCTATGATAAAAATGGTTTAGTTATAAAACAACGGATTTATCAAAAGAGAAGAGAAAAATAATTTCTCCAAATTTGCCAAATACAAATGTACTGGACACTGTGAGTATAATCCTTACTTGATAATTGTTATTTTTGTATATAATTTTATTATGTTAGATTTAATACCTTTCCTTTTATTTATACATAAAGGGGGAAATGTTGAGGAATATTTGTAGAGTGTGTAAAGATGTGTTGCAGAGATTTGTATAATAAAAAGCTAACCTGCCAAGAGCTAGGCAAGACTTCGGGTCAGAGAGATAAAGATGTGATAATCCAGGCGTTCAAGAGATCCCTGTGGGATTCGAAAGAAGTCAGACATATGGTATAGACCAGAGGGAACCAAGCCACGATGCAGAACATAGATTTAAAAATTATGGGTTAATTAAATTATGATGGTTTGGAAAAAGACTAAGCTAAGGCCAAGCTTTCATAATTATAATTAATGATAAATCTCTGTGTCATTATTTGTGAGCTAGTGTCTCCTCCCAAAAATCCATATACATACTGCAAATGCAATGAACTCTTAGGATTCTACGCATTATTAATTTTCAGCAAGGGACATTGTGCAGATATAAAGTATATAGATAGGCAGATGGTAGATAGATGACAGATAGATATTGCTCTTTGAATGAACTGTGACTGTATATTTATTTAATCCTTTCAAGCAATCATGCATCCTCTCTAAAAACAGCAAATATTATTATAAAGTCTGGTTTTTTCCTTGTTTTTTTTTCATTTGCTTTTGTTTCGTTTGGACACAGGATACCACCATGTTGCTTAAACTAACTACAGTTTTATGGGTATAAGAGTTCCTTCTGCTTCAGCCTCTTTAGAGACTGAAGCTACAATAGCATCACACAGACTCTGGCTCCTTGACTTTTATGGATATAATTAATTCATTACAAAATTCTACTGAGCTTCATTTTAAATTCTCCTTTATAGATGAGGAAACCTCAAAGTGAAGACCTCAAAAAATGTCTAAACCCTCAAATCTATAAAAGAGTACACACAAGACTAAGATTCAAGCTGTCATATTTAAGCATTTCCCTTCTAAAATTGGTATTTATTAACTCCAAATGTTATCTTTTAATTACTTTTAAATTTAATTATAAAAGTATTATATATTCATTTCACAGACTTGGAATATTTCAGAATACTGAGTCATTCACATGTAATTATTAAATGATATGCACAATGCTGCAAACCTGGGCAATAATTTATGGCAGGTAGTGCCATAAACTCTACAAAGAATTCATTAAAGATATTAAGCTATATAACTAAGAAGCCAAATTGTGTTAAACATTTTACATTTATAACTTTAGTCTAGTGATTTTACCTGTCTTGTCCACAGACAATTAGTTTGGCCATATGTAAAAGCTAACACAGAGAGTCTTAACTGATCAAAATACAGGAAAACTAGTGACTGCTGAGTGTTTATCCCTAAAGGAGATATCCATATCACATCATCTAAGATCCAGAAAATATCAAAGACAAAGGGCCATTTAGATTATAAGAGCTAGAAGATGAGAATGAGTCATTTTATTATAATATTGAAAATATAAGCTCACAAACAGGAGGTATGGTTACCCACACAAAATCTGCACAAGAACATTAAGACACAGTCAAAATTTATACATAGGTTGTGGAAGGGCTCATTAGTTTTTGCCTCCAGCTGAGAGACTATTGGCAATTTTGGTTTTCTTCAGGGTTGTGGCACCTGATAAGTTGCCCTTCTATTAATTATCCTGTATTCATATATTTAGAGTCAGCATTAATTGCATTCCATGTGTTAATAAAAAATAAAGGAAAAGAAAAGAAGGTGTAAAGCTGGGTAAGTAAAAGCTTGGGTAGATATGGAGGGTAGATTTGGAGGGTAAGTAGAAGCTTGGGTAGATATGATAAAAATAATTATGTATATATATATATATATGCATAGATTTCTCAAAGTATAAATAAGAAAATATGACAAAATAAGTGTGAAATTAAGAGAGGGTCAGCAGGACAAGAGAGTACCCAATTAATACGTCCACAGTTCATTACTTATGTGTAAAATTGTCAAAAAATAAGTAGTAACAAATGAGAATTTACTTTTATTAAGAACTGTAACGTAGATTATTAGGGTTTTATCATCCCTTCTTTGCTATTTCTTGCACTAAGCAAGTGTTTCTTGCCTGGCTTCAGGATGCTTGCTGTCCAGCATCAACATCCTTGGTTTTGCAATCCACATATCTGTGAACATTTCTGCTCTAGATTTTCTAACAGCACATCCCCTAATTTTCTTCACCTTTTTGCTTAATATCTGATTCATCAGTGGCCGTCCCAAACTGCAATATAAACTCTGTGATACCGAGGCTTCGTTTGATTTCTATCAGAATTCTAGAACTTTATGTAGTGTCTATAACATGGTAGGTATTCAGCAATATTTGCTGAACTCAAGCAATTTGGTGTTAAGAAATTGTGCTTCCCATTAGAAAACAAGCGAGGCAAAATGAGTGATTCGAGACTAGCTGGAAAATAAGAGTAGGGCATGGTGCCAGTTCTTCTAATTTCGTAGCCACGTGCTTTCTCCCACTCAGCTCAGGTCTGCCTCTAATGTAATTGGCTCAGTACTCAAGGCCAGCGCAGCCCTGCATAGAGCTGTATCCATGTAACATGCCCAGCAAATGGATCTGAGTCCTGATTCTTAAGGGAAAAGTTGCAGCATAAGAACAATGGCCTCTTATTTTTCTTTTTGAGGGCTCGATTTTGGGAAGCACTAACAGGAAGAAAATAAATGACTCCAGTGCACACACAGGAATTGTAAACTTGTCCGCAACTCCAGAATGGTCTTTGTTCTATTTAACTTATAAAATTTCATGTTGAAATTGTAGCCACAGACCTGCATTGGGGATTTAGAAAAGTATCATCTCCAGAACATGTTGCACATATCCTTGAGGCTTGGGTGAGATCTAGAATTTAGTAAGCCATGTTATGCTTTAATACCTTAGGGTCTAAGCAGTTTGATGCCCGTTGCTCTGGTGAAAGGGGATGTCCCTTCAGGTGGACAAAGGACACATGGCTACCATAAGCATTAGATACAGAGTAAGTCCGGAAATGAAGCATGCATGATGGATGGATAGAATATAAAGTAAAAATAAAACTCTTTTGCAGAGCTGAAGAAGAAGACATTTTAAATAATAAAATTTTGTTAACTATTACCCCATGAAGAAAACACTGAGCCTGGAGACAACATGAGCAAAACAGTCGGCAAAGAGTTCCGTTGCTGGCAATAGCAGCCTCCTGCTCTCTTTCCCTCACTTTGCGCTGACAGTCAAATGGTCTATGGAGAGGTTAGTTTGTAATTAAACTCAGCTCTAATTGCTGGAACAAGTTCCTAATTGTGTTCCTAAATCCTTTTATTCTATACCCTAGAAACCAGTGCTTTCTAGCCTCTGAATGCTAGTGGTTTGAGTGAATCACATAAGTAAAGCTTTTAGCTGAAATTTTGTTCATCTGAAGCTTTTACCCAGAGCATCAATCAAGAAAACTTAAAAACATGAAACCAACTGGTGAAGGGAATAATCCTCCCACCACGACAATAACAAAAAATAAATCCGGAGAACTGTTCTGCTTTCTCTCTTTCTGAATTATACATAGGACCATGCTTAATTGTTGGTTTGCATACTAAGACCCACATTCAAGAATTTGTCCATTTTAAAGTGGAGCTTCCTATTTTTAAAGGGTCAGTTGGGTGCTTTTGAGGTGCAGAGAATCTTTCAAAGTCATTCCAATCCATCTAATGAGTCACCAAATTTTGAAAAAGGAATGGAAGTGATTCAAGTGTCAATTTAATTTGAAACTGCTTTATACAGAGTAAACAAAGCCATGAATCTGCAACTAGATAACTTGGAAGAAGGGTGGGGAAATACCCACATTATTTATCTTGTTTATGCAATGTCTGTAGAGGTCAGTAGATTAAATGTTTTATTTAATTTAATTTAAAATTTCATAGATATACACAATTTGATAATATCTACTTTCCTGGATTTGCAACTCCTCTTGGATGTTCTGATAAACCCTTACTTTCAACTTCATGGATACTTGTTTGATTTAACAATATTTTTATGTTTCATTCAAAATTTCATATATTTCTGCAATGTATCTATCTGCCATTAGTGCACCCACCTCCACTTAGTGCCCTGCTCTGTGTTTTTATCCAAATCCATGAACTCTCTTTTTTCTTACTAAAAATATCTTGAATTAAATTAGGGCTTTTTAAATTCATATTGGTGTGGGGTTATGCAGTGAGACATAGCCAACCTACTTGTAGCCATGGCCTCAAAGGAGAGTAGCTATCCCTCTTCAGCAACCGTCACCTGCCAATAGCATGCTGCCAAGGGTGAGGCCCCAAAGGACCTCAATGTTTTGCACATTCTTTTCAGGTATTCACAACTAGTGTGATTGATCTTTGCAACCGCATGCCATTTATAGAAGTCTGCATCCATAACTTTTCTCATTTGCTGGCTCTTAGGTTCTTTCTGTCCCTTTCCCTATGGTGTTCCCCTTAGGCTTGGATATTGGGGAGGTCGTGTAGCTGAGCACAACCAGCTACTCTCACCAGTTAGAAATCTCTACATTATATCTATTGGAAAAAAAATAAAAGCTTCTCTGGCTAACATTGAAGGCAATGCAAATTATTTATTTTTTAACCCACTGAGTCCAATTGATGTTGCCTGTACTCGAAGGATATATGCTCATCCATTCTTCAGTTTTTGGTTAAGGAGATGCCAGTGACCTCCAGAACAGTATAAGTAGTACAGTTTTTATAACATCTTTGTAGCGGGTCATTTGAATGTCTCTTTAGCTTCAAACTCTCCATTTCTTCTGCCTAAGCAGTCTTTAAATTTTATAACAATGACCTTACTCCATCCCATGATTTATTTTGTTATCTTAAGCACACTTGCCTTTTGTTACTGGGCACACACTTCTGACCACTGGCCTGGGGATGAATCCGTGGACACTTAATCATAGCCAATGAAAAAGAGCACACTTGGTAACAGACTTTCATCTGTGTCAGGTAGGAAGCTTATCTTCTGAATTCCAGTGTGGACATAACAAGTCCCAGGGAGCAAATATCTGTTAATCTCCAATTGAGATCATAAATAATTTTTCTAAGTTAAGGATAGTTCTTTCATTGTTTTTCATTTTTATTGATAACTGAAATTCCTGATTGATGTGATCAAGGATGATGAATATCTTATTTCCACCAGTGAAGCCATTTCTAGCCATGACACGACTGTCCATCTGAAATAGAGAGAAGAATAACAAAAGAGAGTGACAATATACATCCTGAATACAGTATCAAATTATTGCATCATAATTTGTCAAAATTACATCCTTATGTTTCTCTAAAGCTGTATGTGTCAAGAAATCCATTTTTCTTGTTTCTAAAACCATCTGCTGAGTATTTATTATGTAGCTGACAATAAGCCAGGACTAAATATATCATTAACATGCTAGATCCAGAATGGAGTCGAACCACTGACCTGCCAATTATCCACCAACATTACTATTTAACTTAGCCACAGACACAAGAAAAACATGTATAACATTGAATAAAAAGGTTCCCATGAGAAAACATCCTCTATGAGAAAACAGAAAGTAAAAGGTAGTGAGTAAACAATAACAGGGCTACTTCTCCTTCCCAAGAGTCCCTGCGCCACCCTGTCTTCTCATGTTTCACCTCAATTAAACTCTCCCTGTCCTATTATTCCCCTGTAACTCCTTATACTACTATGTTCTAGTTCTTTTTCCTTGAAAATTCATCCCCCAATGGTCCTGTACTAAATTTTTGACTTTTGTGGGTATTCCAAATAGAACACAATTATCTGAAGAGTCAAAGCTCACGTCCAGAAATAAGAGAAAACATGTGGCCTTTATATCTTCTGTGGGGTTACCTCAGTCAGTATGATTATATCTCGTTTCATCAATTTAACCAAGATTTTCATTATTTGTTGCTTTTGTTAATAGTTGAATAATATCCCATTGTGTAATTGAGACATTTTCATTATCTGATCATCATTCTGTAGGCATCTAGGTTGTTTCTGTTTCCTGTCTACTGCAAGTAGAGCAGCAAAGAGCATGAATAATCATGTATTTCTGGAGTAGAATGTATACAAGCCAGAGAGTGGTAAAGTTGGAGGATACGGTAGATCTATTTTTAGATAAGAGGAATGAAACATTCTAAAGTCTGTGATAATCACATACTTCAATAGTTGTCTTTTCCTTTACTTAAAAAAATTTTTTTGTTTGTTTGTTTAAGACAAGGAGTAGGTTAATAGTTCAGTATGGCCCAAAACTCCCTAGCAAGTTCAGGCTGGATTTAAACTCATGGAGGTTTAATGGATAAATACTTGAGTAATAAAGCCAGGTTCTTAACTGGTGTCTTAAACAACAGAAATGTTTTACCTTGCAGGTGCACATTACAGAAGATTAAGCACCAGGAATGACCAGAGTTGTTTACTACTGAGGACTGAGGAATGGCCCCTCTCTTTGGTAAAATTTTCTTTACTGTTTATGAATGCTTTGTGCAGGTTTGTCTGCATAAAACTCTCAATACTTTTGCCCTCAGAGACAGAGGAAGGAGTTGGATCTCCAGCAGCTGGACTGGCAAATGTTTATGACCTTCCATGTGGGTGCAGGGATTGAACACAGGTTCTAAGGAAGAACAGTCACAGCTTTTAAGTTCAGAGCCATCACACCTTGAAGAAGAGTTTTAGGAGGAACTGAAAATATTTTTGATTATGTATATAATATATAATAAAATGTAATAATATACATATATTAAAATATATATAAATATAAGTCATATTTAAATATATGAGTGAGATATAAAGAAATATATATTTCCTTTGTTTAGCTTTTTTCCTGACCATTACCAATAAAAAAAAAAAAAAAAAAAAGAAATATATAAAGCAGATTGGTAAAAATGCAACATGAAAGACAATTAGTACAAATAACTTAAAAACTAGATAGATATATGGAAATAAAATAACAACAGCAATAAAAATCAGAATTTAAAATGCCTTTAACCTTTGTCCATTTTCTTGCACTCAGTGTAATTTGACTGATTAAAAATTAGTAGTTTTCTGAAGAAGACACCAGAAAATGGAAAGATCTCCCATGCTCTTGGGTAGGTAGAATTAATATAGTAAACATGGCAATCTTACCAAAAGCAATCTATAAAGTCAAGGCAATGCTCATCAAAGTCCCAGAAAAATTCTTCACAAACCTTGAAAGAAAAATACTCAAATTCATATTGAAAAATGAGAAACTCAGGATAGCCAAAATAATCCTGCACATAAAAGGAACTTCTGGAGGCATCACAATCCCTGACTTCAAGCTTTACTACAGAGCTACAGTACTGAAAACAGCCTGGTATTAGCATAAAAACAGAAAGGAGGACCCATGGGATTGAATCGGAGACCAAAGACCCAGATATCAATCCACATACCTATGAACACCTGATTTTTGACAAGGAAGCAAAAAAATATACAAAATGGAAAAAAAAGCATATTCAGTAAATGGTGCTGTCATAAGTGCATATCAACATGTAGAAGAATGAAAATAGATCCATATCTATCACTGTGCACAAAACTCAAGTCCAAGTGGATCAAAGATCGCAATATAAAACCAACCACACTGAACCTCATAGTAAAGAAAGTGGGAAGTACACTTGAACGCATTGGCACAGGAGACCACTTCCTAAATATAACTCCAGTAGCACAGACACTGAAAGAAAAAAATTGATAAATGGGACCTCCTGAAACTGAGAAGCTTCTGTAAAGCAAAGTACATGATCAACAAGACCAAATGCCAGCCTACAGAATGGGAAAACATTTTTACCCACCCTACATCGAACAGAGGGCTCATCTCCAAAATATACAAGAAATTCAAGAAATTGGTCATCAAAAGAGCAAAAAATCCAGTAAAAAACATCGGGGTACCGACATAAACATAGAATTCTCAATAGAGGAATCTAAAATGGCTGACAGACATTTAAAGAGATGTTGAGCACACTTAGCCATCAGAGAAATACAAATCAAAATAACTCCAATATCCCATCCTACACCAGTATAAATGGCCAAGATCAAAAACACTGATGACAACTATGCTAGAGAGGATGTGGTGTAGAGGGAATACTCCTCCATTGCTGATGGTATTACAAACTAGTACAGTCACTTTGGATTTCAGTACAGCAATTTCTCAGAAAATTAGGAAACAGCCTACCTCAAGAGCCAGCAATACCACTTTTGGGTATATATCCAAAGGATGCTCAATTGTACCACAAAGACATGTTTGTAGCAGCATAGCTTGTCATAGACAGAACCTGGAAACAACCTAAATGTCTCTTGACTAAAGAATGGATAAGGCAGATGTGGTGCATGTACAGAATTGAATACTACATGGAAGAAAAAAAATTAATGACATCTTGAAATTTGCCATCAAATGGATGTATCTCGAAAACATCATATTGAGTGAGGTAACCCAGACACAGAAGACAAATATCATATGTGCTCAATCATAATTGGCTTTTAGACATAAAGCAAAAAAGTCTAAAATTAACAATCCCATGGAACCTAGACAACAAAGAGGACCCTAAGAGAGACACACATGGATCTATTGTACATGGGAAATAGAAAAAGACAAGATCTCCTAGGTAGATAGGGAGCGTGGGGACCATATGAAACAATAGAAAGGGAGGGGAGAGAGTGTGAGGAGAGTATAGAAAAAAATATACAACTCAATCAAAACAATTAAAAAAAAATTAATAGTTCCCAATAAAATAATTTTTTGATACATGGCCTTATGTAGTCCAAGTTGTCCTCAAACTCACTATGGGGCCAACATTATTCTTCAACTCTCTGTTTCTCAAATATTGAGATAGTAGGAGTATGCTGCTACTTGTTATCATTAAAAAATAATTTTGTCTTCTGTAATTCATTAGCTCATAATAATTATTTCCCTTAATTTAAAAGATTGAGATGTCTTACTTATTGCTTTTTTTTCTTTTGCAGTCCCTTATTTGTCTTCCACATTAAATTATATTATTCTGGACAGTTCTGAAGTTAATTGTCTTCTTAGTACCATATGGTACTTTGGTATCATGATGCTTTGGTGAATGAATGAAAGAAGTTTGACTCTAGTTAAAAATGAATGTCAAGCTGATAAGTGTGTGATAAGTGTCAATCCCCTCCAAACAGATTCCTGAATCATAGCACATGTCAATTGATTCTGGGTAAATATTCCCAAGATGGAATACATGAGGCTACCAAATGATATCCCTGACTAAGGGTAAGGAGTCAGACTGTTAAAGCAGCCTATATCCTTTCATGCCTCTGACAGGGTATCTGTTTCTCTGCACCCCAAAACAGTTCATACTTTGGTAGGAGATTTATCTTGATTGTGCATTTATTGTTAACACCTACAGCTGTGCTATCTTTAGAATTGTATTTATCTCAATGAGTGTCAGTGTCATCATCTATAAAATTGGAGATAAAGTTGATGCAAAGGACTCATACAAAAATTAAAATGAATTATCGCTTATAAAACAACCCCCACAAAATAATATATACAAAACAAGTAACATATGTGAGTATTTTATTTTCTGCATATTGATAAAAAAGTTCCTCATCTTGAATTCTCTAAGAAAAATGAAAGTGATTATAAATTTTGTAATATTGCAGGGAATATTATCTGACTGGAAACTAATTCTTCCTACAGATTCTGCATATGGAAGCATTACAACATGACAGGCATGAATAAATGTCAAAAAATAGAAATTTGTATTGTGCTCATGATGATTAATCTATGACTGATTCTCGGACATTGGAAAGAAATGATATTGGCATTTTTATAATGAAATCAGAGAATCTAAAGAGATGGTTCAAATGATTAAGATATTAGAGAAAATTTGGCATGTATAATGTATGCATACATATATAATATATATGTGTTGTGTGTGTGCATACACACCACTGTTTGTTTGTGTGTGTGCAAATGCAGTTACTTGCATGTTGAGGTGCTCATATGGAGGTCAGAAGATAACTGTGGGTGTCTTTCCTTGCCTTGCACTTTGTTTGAGACAGGAACTCAATGTTACTCTTCAGCTATGTATGTCAAGCCTGATGGCCAGCAAATTTCCGGGATTTTCCTGTCTTTACCTCAGATGTCTCTTTAGAAGCACTGAGATTAAAGATGCTCTGATACATGTCCAGCATGTACTGGGATTCTATTCTGTAGTTTCAAAGTTAGATCATCACAACTATTTGGTTCCTAAGTTGACTCTCCTATTGCTGTGATAAATTACACAAAATATAGAAACTTCTGGGAGACGGGGTTCATTTTTTGGCTCACATATGCAAAATGCATTCTATCATAGCACAGACATCAAAACAGAAGCAACAAAAGGAGTTATATGGTTAGGTTGCATGTACAGACAAGAAGTAAAGAGTGTTAAAGGTTTTTGCTCACCTCACTTTTCTTTTTATGTAGTACAGGATCCAACAAGGGAATAGTGTCAAACATAGTGGGTAGATCAAGAAAGTATGGGGGAAATGGAAGGAAGAGAAATTGAGTTTAAGGAACCTTAGAAGGGCTTTCAACTAAGCAACTTATTAATTCAGAACCAAATAAAACCTGTGGAATAGATCTGTCCCATGAATCTCAACTTGACTTATTGTTTTATGTTGATAAGTATTTCAAACTTGCTCCATATAAAATCTGTATACTAGCCTAGTTTTAATAGATATAAAAGAAATCCATTTAACATGATTATTTTCAACTAGAATAGCTCATTGACGACATTTATTTTAGACTCTCTTATCTATGAGTGAATATGTATTTATTTTAAATAGTTTAAATGGTTTATGGCTAGAAACCAAATATGAGTGAGTACATCCCATAAACCAAGGACATTGAGCCTATAATTAGTGATCCTAGAGAAGCTAAATAAAGAGAACCCAAAGAAAAACATATAGGCATCCTCCTGAATATTAACCTTCAGCAAGCGATGAAAGGTGACAGAGACAGAGACCCACATTGGAGCACAGGACTGAAATCTCAAGGTCCAAATCAGAAGCAGAAGGAGACGGAGCATGAGCAAGGAACTCAGGACCGCGAGGGGTGCACCCACACACTGAGACAATGGGGATGTTCTACTGGGAACTCACCAAGACCAGCTGGCCTGGGTCTGGAAAAGCCTGGGATAAAACCGGACTCGCTGAACATAGCAGACAATGAGGACTACTGAGAACTCAAGAACAATGGCAATGGGTTTCTGATCCTACTGCACGCACTGGCTTTGTGGGAGCCTAGGCAGTTTGGATGCTCAACTTACTAGACCTGGATGGAGGTGGGGGTTCCTTGGACTTCCCACAGGACAGGGAACCATGATTGCTTTTCGGGCTGGGAGGGGGACTTAATTGGGGGAGGGGGAGGGAAATGGGAGGCAGTGGCGGGGAAGAGACAGAAATCTTTAATAAATAAATAAATTAAAAAATTAAAAAAAATAGTTTAAATGGAATGAAAATGTGCATGGTATAAAGTGTCTTCAGCATAAACTCCCACTCTGGAAGAAATTGTACATATCAGCGAAAACTCTTCATTCTTGTGCACACACATGCACTATGTTCAGGCTACACATATTCCATTTAGTTGCATGGCAAGAGTGCTTACTAAATATGTTATGCCTGAGAATCCTGGACACAAGGTTAAATTTTATTCAAAACATGCCCAAAGTCTAAATCTGGTAACAAGGCTTTGAATCAAGTGAGCTTCTATCTTAAAATAAAATATTTCTGCTTTAGAGCTTTATTTCTAATAGGGTTTAAAGGGGCAAACGTTTCAGAAACTAGGAGACCATTGTTTGAAATTTATCAAGCTTCACTTTCCTGGCTTATTTTTTTTTTCTATTCCCAGCTGTGTTTTATATCCTCTCCACTGGTCTTTTCCTGTAGATGACCTTTCATCTCATTTCTCATCTGCTGGTCCCATCAACCCTAACTTTGTATCTGCTAAAACTCAGGTAATTGCTTTTAGATGGGTATAATTAAGAAGCCATTAGTGTAAAGTTTCATTCCAGTTTACGCCTTGGTCTGCATTTGAGCAGAGAAATATGAAATTAAGGTATTAGCTCCTTTCAAAGGTATGAGTCACCAGCTAATAAGTTTCAAGAGCAGTTTCTCAACTGTAATGATTGTGCTTTTCTCTTTGAAAATCTCTGTGGAGTTATTACAGAGAGAATATTTTTAAAGGAAGGAGAGTAAAAATAGACATAGAGTTAGGCTTTGAGCATGAATCCTGAAATAAGAACATCCACATTGCCCTAAGAGGGTCATATGAGATCTGTAGGAAGTCACTATTGAGTTTAAGCCAGTTTTAGAAAGATACATATCATGTGCTTTTTTAAAAAACCTTGGTCCTTTAAATAAAATTATAGTGATAAATAAAAGAATGTATGTATATATAATGTGAAAGTGGAATGTCTAGGGAAATAAAGACAAGTGTTAGGAGAAATGAAAACTATTGCAATGGATCAGTGGAAATACTCAGAATTCAGCATATGCTTGCATGGAACAGTACATTATAATGTGCAGTGAATATATACAATAAATATTTATAGATGTTAAACTGATAAATAAAATTTTATGTTCATTTAAGGTTTTCATAAATGTATTCTGAACACCATGTTATGGTCATCAGATACCCTGAAACTGGTGTTAAGTTCCTTTGGAAGCTGCCATGTAGATGCTTGGTACTGAACCAAGGACTTCTGGAAAAAGCAGTGCTCTTAACTTATAAGCCATGTCTCCATTCCAAATATTAAATGAATAAATAAATAAGTGAATAGATGATAGAAGATAGATAGATAGATAGATAGATAGAGTGATAGAGTGATAGAGTAATAGATAGATAGAGTGATAGATAGATAGATAGATAGATAGATGATAGAGTGATGGATAGATAAAGTGAGATAGATAGATAGATAGATAGATAGATAGATAAATAGAGTGATAGAGACAGATACATAGATAGATAGATAGATAGATAGATAGTGATAGATAGAAAGATAGATAGATTGATAGATTGATAAATAGATAATAAAGGTCATTATTAAATCCATTCCCTCTGAGGGGAGCGTTGAGAGATAATTTAGAAAATTCACACAGTGATGATGGAGAAATCAAGAAGATATACTCTGATAGGAGTCAGTTCCACCTCAGCAATAGTGAGAGAACTTGTGTGCATGTTCATATTCCTTCATGACATCTACTTGTGACTGCCACAGAAGATAAGTCTTGTTCTTCTTCATTTCTGCTAACCATGATGCCCTTGTCTAAAGCTTGCATGGAGAGTTTGTCCGTGCTTCTTCTGGACTTCCAGTATCTCCATCAACTTTTTCCTGCACCTTATTTGTAACTACATCTCCCAAATATCTACCTACTCTAGTGTGAACTTTTTGGCTATTTCTTCATTTCTGTAAAACTCATCTTCTTAGAAAGAAATTAGTCATTGTGTTTAATGCCCAACTCAACCTACTCTTAATTAATTTATTTATTTATTTTGTCTTTTTATTTATTTATTTGTTAAAGATTTCTGTCTCTTCCCCGCCACCGCCTCCCATTTCCCTCCCCCTCCCCCAATCAACTGCCCCTCTCTCATCAGCCCTAAGAGCCAACCAGGTTCTCTGCCCTGTGGGGAGTCTAAAGACCTCCCATCTCCTTCCAGGTCTAGTAAGGTGAACATCTAGGCTCCCACAAAGCCAGTATGTGCAGTAGGATCAAAACCCAGTGCCATTGTTCTTGACTTCTCAGCAGTCCTCATTGTCCGCTATGTTCAGTGAGTCCGGTTTTATCCCATGCTTTTTCAGACCCAGTCCAGCTGGCCTTGGTGAGTTCCCGAAAGAACATCCCCATTGTCTCAGTGTGTGGGTGCACCACTCATGGCCCTGAGTTCCTTGCTCATGCTCTCTCTCCTTATAACATTCATAGGACAAAGTATTTAGATCATAATTTTTTATCTGTAAAGATTTATTTTCAGATAAGTTCACATGTCAGGATCCAGGAGAATACACATTTCCTTTATGTGTCAGGATCTCACTGCATTGTTAAGACTAGCATGAAACTATAGTCTTTTTACTTCGACTTTCAAAAGGAACAGATTATAAAGAAGTATCATCTTGCATTGACCTGTTTAAATCTATGTTCTTCAATTCTTTTTTTTTATTTTTCTATCGCCAATCAATCTCTATCTGCCTGTCTGTCTATCATCTATATATATATAATCTACCTATCTTAGTGCTGGAGGTTAGAGCAAGAGCTTTTTACATAGCTTTTAACTATTCTACCACGGAGCTACATTCACCATCCCATTTGGTTTACTATAACTGAGATAATTTCTAACATTTCTCTTATCCATTTTGATCTCAGTATATTAAACTTAAAAAATAAGAAGTACATCCTGCGATAATCTGGAGAGTTTTCAAAGACGATTAGGCTTGTCTCTCACCTTAGAAAGACTGATCAACAAAAGTAGGTAGTCTACAACTACAACGTTCAGTTGACAGCAAAAATAAATTAGATAATGTGATGTGGCTTGTAGAAGCCTAGATTATAACATAGTCCTGGGAAGATTTTCTTTATGATACTTTTTACTTGATTTAGAAATTTGGTACATATTACTATCCACAAAAAGGAGTGATGTTTGTATATATATATTTGCTATATTATTATCATTATTATCTTCTATCTTCTTATCTTTATTATTCTTTTATTGGAGTAAACAATTTACTTTCTTGCTTTGTTTAGCAAAAACATTTCTCCAATCTGGTGGTTGCCTCAGCATACTTACTATGTATTCTGAACGCTTGATATACAAATAGTTAGCTTTTGTTATTTGATCCTAATCACCACCATAATTCCATAATTCATCTTTCTTTTCAATAAAGATCAGATTGTTGGCTCTAATATTCTCCAATATGACAGAGTGTCTAACCTTCCTAATTTTTCAAATAAGCACCGTTGTCCCTGTAAGCTTGAATTTCCCATGGACAACAAAATACAGCTATTGTTACTCCAAGAATGTTCAATATATTAAAAATTCAATATTATTTAGGAGGGAATAAATATTTTAAATATAGAACTCATATCTATCTTTGTATAAGAACTGGAAAAGCAAAATAATGAATAATTATAATGACAACAATGATTGATTATGTACATCATTATTGTTCCTTTTCTAAGAGCTTTGAAGGTATTATCTATTTAATTCTTACACTAACACTACAGAGTGAGTAACACTGTTTTCTCATTTTTTAGAAAAATAACTTGAAGTTTAAGCAACTTATGTGAGTTCTATAAGGTTTCCAAGTGCTTCAATTCAATAAGGTTGCTGTAGCAAAATATCTTAGACGGGTAACTTTTAAACAATAGAACACTCATCCATTGCTGGTGGGAATGCAATCATGTGCAACCACTTTGGAAATCAGTGTTTCTGTTTCTCAGGAAATTCGGGATCAACCTATCTCTGGACCCAGCCATACCACTCTTGGGAATATACCCAAGAGATACCCAATCATATTACAAAAGCATTTGTTCAACTATGTTCATAGCAGTATTATTTGTAATAGCCAGATCCTGGAAACAACCTAGATGTCCTTCAATGGAAGAATGGATGAAGAAAGTGTGGAATATATATATATATATATATATATATATATATATATATATATATACAGTAGAGTACTACGCTGCGGTAAAAAACAATGACTTCTCGAATTTTGCATGCAAATGGATGGAAATAGAAAACACTATCCCGAGTGAGGTAACCCAGACACAAAAAGATGAACATGGGATGTACTCACTCATAATTGGTTTCTAGCCATAAATAAGGGTCCCGGAGTCTACAATTGGTGAACCCAAAGAAGCTAAATAAGAAGGTGAACCCAAGGAAAAACATATAGTTATCCTCTTGGCTATGGGAAGTAGACAAAATTGCCGGGGAGGAAAGTGGGATCTTGGAGTGGGGTGGGTAGGGGGTAAGGGGAGATGGGGAGAGAAAAGTGAGAATGGGAGGATGGGGGAAACTTGGGGAAACAGGATGATTGGGATAAAGGAAGGCTGGATAGGGGAGCATGGAAGCACAATTCTTAGTTAAGGGAGCCATTTTAGGGCTGGCAAGAGATTTGAACCTAGAGCGGCTCCCAGGAGCCCAAGGCGATGTCCGCAGTTAGTTCCGTGGGCAGCTGAGGATAGGGAACCTGAAACTATCCTATCCTATAGCAATACTGACAAATATCTTGCATATCACCATAGAACCTTCATCTGGTGACAGACGGAGATAGAGATAGAGACCCACACTGGAGCACTGGACTGAGCTCCCCAGGTCCCAATGAGGAGCAGAAGGATCCCTCCAGTCCACAGAGCAGTCAGGGTTCCCTGCCCTGTGGTAAGTCCTAGGTCCTCCCCCTCCGTCCATATCTAGGAAGGTGAACATCCAAACTGGCTAGGCTCCCACAAAGCCAGCACATTAAGTAGGATCAAAACCCCGTGCGATTGTCCTTGGCGTCTCATCAGCCCTCATTGTTCGCCATGTTCAGAGAGTCCGGTTTTATCCCATGCTTTTTCGGTCACAGTCCAGCTGGCCTTGGTGAGCTCCCAGTAGATCAGCTCCACTGTCTCAGTGGGTGGGTGCACGCCTCATGGTCCCGACTTCTTTGCTCATGTTCTCCCTCCTTCTGCTCCTCATTGGGACCTTGGGAGCTCAGTCCAGTGCTCCAGTGTGGGTCTCTGTCTCTATCTCTATCCATCACCAGATGAAGGTTCTATGATGATATGCAAGATATTCGTCAGTATTGCTCTAGGATAGGGTCATTTCAGGTTCCCAATCCTCAGCTGCCCAAGGAACTAACTGGGAACCTCATCTTGGGCACTTCGGAGCACCTCTAGGGTCAAGTCTCTTGCCCACCCTAAAATGGCTCCCTTAACTAAGAATTGTGGTTCCGTGCTCCCCTATCCACCTTTCCTTTATCCCAATTCTCCTGTTTCCCCAAGTCCCCCCTCCTTCCCTTCTACCTTTTCTCTCCCCATCTCCCCTTACCCCCATCCCACCCCACCCCCAAGGTCCCAATTTTCTCCCCGGCAATTTGGTCTACTTCCCTTAGCCAAGAGGATAACTATATGTTTTTCCTTGGGTTCACCTTCTTCCTTAGCTTCTTTAGGTTCACCTATTGTAGACTCCGTGGCCCTTATTTATGGATAGAAACCAATTATGAGCGAGTACATCCCATGTTCATCTTTTGGGGTCTGGGACACCTCACTCAGGATAGTGTTTTCTATTTCCATCCATTTGCATGCAACTCAGGAACACGACAAGGCTGTCCACTCTCGCCATACCTCTTCAATATAGTGCTTGAAGTTCTAGCAATAGCAATAAGACAACATAATGGGATCAAGGGGATTCGAATTGGAAAGGAAGAAGTTAAACTTTCGTTATTTGCAGATGATATGATAGTGTACATAAGCGACCCCCAAAACTCCACCAAAGAACTTTTACAGCTGATAAACACCTTTAGTAATGTGGCAGGATACAAGATCAACTCCAAAAAATCAGTCGCCCTCTTATACACAAAGGATATGGAAGCAGAGAGGGAAATCAGAGAAGCTTCACCTTTCACGATAGCCACAAACAGCATAAAATATCTTGGGGTAAATCTAACCAAGGAAGTGAAAGATCTATTTGACAAGAACTTTATGGCATTGAAGAAAGAAATTGAAGAGGATACCAAAAAAATGGATGGACCTCCCTTGCTCTTGGATTGGGAGGATCAACATAGTAAAAATGGCAATTCTACCAAAGGCAATTTATAGATTCAATGCAATCCCCATCAAGATCCCATCAAAATTTTTCACAGATCTGGAGAAGACAATAATCAACTTTATATGGAAAAACAAAAAACCCAGGATAGCCAAAACAATCCTATACAATAAAGGATCTTCTGGAGGCATTACCATCCCTGACTTCAAACTCTATTACAGAGCTACAGTAATGAAAACAGTGTGGTACTGGCATAAAAACAGAGAAGTCGACCAATGGAATCGTATAGAAGACCCGGATTTTATCCCACAAACCTATGAACACCTCATTTTCGATAAAGGAGCTAAAAGTATACAATGGAAGAAAGAAAGCATCTTCAACAAATGGTGCTGGCACAACTGGATGTCAACCTGTAGAAGAATGAAAATAGACCCATATCTATCACCGTGCACAAAACTCAAGTCCAAATGGATTAAAGACCTCAATATCAGCCCGAACACACTGGACTTTCTGATTTTCTAATGATGAAACCTAGATGGATGTATTATCATACAATACAGGGGAAAAAATCCCTTGTGTTTCTTTATCTCAGCATTATTCTTTTAATCCATTAATGTTGAACATTCAGGAACTCATCTCTCCCAAAGGTGCTCTGTCTTAATAAGCCAGCATTGGAGAATAAATTTCCATCAAACAATTTTGGAAATACACAAATATTCAGAATGTAACACAAAGCTAAAATGTAACTTTTACTCTAATGTATATCAATGCAATCTGTTTTCAACCCTGTCAGTATTAATTTTTAATTTTTCTACGAACAATGCAAAAACATATACTAGATAAGAACAGAGGGCTCTGTTGGATGCAACAGGAAAAACAATCATGAAGAAAAAGAATGGAGTTGAATCAGGTATAACTATAATTTATCATGACTTCCCCTAAAGAATTAATTAAAATAAAGCACACAATATGTATGAAGGACCTACATAAATGCTGAATTAATAGTCATTATCAGAAATTCTAAGGGAAATGTTGTGCCCCTGACCCTTATAAATATGATATTATGGTACCCGTGTAACAGATCTATAATTCTTCACCTCATAGAAAAGTATTAAGGAGCAATAGTATCCATTACCATGAGCAAGCATTTCACAGATAATTTGTAATAGATCCACACTTGAATCTATATCTCTATGTGTGTATCTATATATTTAATTGTGTATGTTGTTAATATTAATTAAGTCAGTATTCACAACCACAATGCCACTTCTGCTTCCATAGTTAGGAAAACAGCAGAATATTTTCGCAACATTTAGATAAAACATACAGATATTGTATATAAGGGTGCTTTATATAAAATATAGATAATTTATTTTTTTGAGCAAAAGCCAAGACACAGATGGATAAAGGACTGTCAAGAGACCTTTCCAACAAAAAAGGGCAGGTAGCATAGGCCTTGCTTTATCGCTGGATAAAAGTAAGTCTTTATTTCTGTGAAGTAAGTAACTAAGGCAGTAGAAATAACTTAATGATAAAATTGGAAGTACAGCTGATCAGGACTTAATTGAAGAGTTCAATATCAGAGCAAAGAGTGGGATGTATTATAGAAGAGAGGGGGAAAAAGAAAAGCACATAAAGCTCACATATTTAAGAGAATGAAATGTGTCTTCTCATCTATAATGCAGCCCCGTAATGATCCTGCAAGAACTGAAAATGCCAAGCAATCAAAGGCCATATGTCTTCAGCTCACATCCACAGAGTGTCCATGTATTTTTAATCAAGACTGCATCTCTGAAGCATGTTTATGTTTCCTTGGCATAATGATGCTCCCACAAATTAGTTTTGTGCTGGGCTCAAGGCTGTTGTTACCATTGGCTATGCCACTAGAAAGGAAGTTGGCAGATCCCTTATAATGCCTGATCATAAATTCTATTTGAAGGAGAAAGAATATCCATAAGGGCTGAGGATACGTAGTCTTACTTCCTAGAAGAGATCTCTTCTCTTGTTATCTCTGAATGCACTGAATTCAATCTCCAGAGTAATCTGTTAAAACATTATAAATTCAGTATCTTCATTCTCTCACTGCAATCCCTCCATTGGAGGCTGAACACATGTAGAGTAAGAGGCAGATTGCAACATGGTCTGCACAACTCATCATGATCCTTTCCCATTATCCCTTACTTCTGTGTTAGTTAGATTTCTTGTTGTTGTGATCAAACACCAGACACGAGCAGTTTATCGCTTTTATTTTGACTGACAGTTCAAAGCTACACCCATCAACAGGGGGTAAGGGGTGGGGAGTGGGGGTGGGCAACAGCAAGGTGGCAGCAATTTGGAGCAGCTGGACACAATGCTTGTGCAGTCAGGAAGCAGAAAGTGAGAAAGGTTAGTACTCAACTAGATTTCCTTTTTATATATCATCAATAAGTTTGAGTAAGATTTCCTACCTTTATTAATCTAATCAAGAAACCGTTTCACAAGTACAGGAATAAATTTGTCTTCAGAATTATTCTAGAGTATGTAAAATTGATAAATGGTATAAATAATCTCATGTACCCATACTTATATTGTTTCTATCTCAATTGTTCTATTTCTGGCTGTATTCTGTTTCTAATTACTTATTATTCATTCTTCATGCATTGGTTCTATAACTGCGTCACACCAAGTTTCCTATTGACTCACCTATATCTAGTGGCAGACCACAAACTATCAAGGAAAAAAAATGAAGTAAAGTAAATGTCAGAAGTTGACAATTGCTTTATGAAATATTAAAATCCTCCTACCACCAATGGCTTTAGGATTAAGGGGCAGAGGGTTCTATGTGTGAAATAATCAGGGTGATATCAAACTTAATGCATTTCTCCTTAATGTTCCCTCTGGTAAAACACCTTTCACACAGATATTTGTGTGAGGTTCTCAGAACTCAGGCCTCATCTCTATGTCTGAAGAGCAAACCTTACGAAATTTCCTAATGTGAACATTATCTACCTTATCTCCTTGTATGATGGTACTCAGCCCCATCTAAGAATTTATTTTTCATCCATTAATTTATTCTCTATTTTGTCTTTAATATCAGCGGACTATCGACCTAATGAGATCAATATCCCTGATACTTCATTGTTAGATCATCAAGATCTGGATATATACGTAGTACAGTTTGGGTACTCAAAATGGTATGTTTTTTATAAAGAGATGGTTAAAGTAACTAGTTTATTAAAACAAAGAAAATATATAATACTAGTTATTAAAGTATAAACAAATATTCTCCTTTTTATGGCTGATTTCATGAAATAATTTTAAGCAGCACAATTTTGTAAATTTAGAATCAATCTAGTAATCTATTCTCTTATTAAGAAGAATAAGTAAAATGACCAAAATTACAAGTAGAATGTACTTTTTCCTTCATATACATTTTGTAAGTTGCATCTTTTTCCTATGTCTAATCCCTGTTCAAATACACTTAAAAGAAAGATTTATTATTTTAGTCCTTGCTTCCAGAGCTTTGAGTAGGTTCAGTGTCTCTGAGACCATAGTGACGTATTCCATTATATGGACTATCAAGCCAAGTAAAACCACTCACTTCACAGCACTTATAAAGCAGATATAAAGAAAGAAGTGATTGGTAACACATAAATTTTTAAGGACTTGTGCCCAGCATCCTACTACTTTCAACTAGATTCCAGCGCCAAAAGTTCATTAAGGTTGAGCAAATGAATGAGTTAATCCACTGATAAAATAAGTTCCCTCATGATCCAATCACATGTCCAATAATCCTATCATCAGGATATTAAGTCTTTAAAACATGGGACTCGCTGAGGGAAACTGCAAGTCCAAACCATAACTTACCTCAAATCTGTCATCCCCCTGGCCCATGTATCAGCAATCCTTTTCTCACTACCTCTACTTTTATTGTCATCCAAAACATTTTCCAAAGTTTAACATAGCAATGTACTATGGTGTATACTGGTGTATGTTTTACATTATTGAAATCTTTCAATGATTGCTAATTGCTCAGAAGGTAGCGGCCAATATCTTAAAGTGGTTCCCAGAGATTTTAATAGCCAGATGCTGAGTATTGCCTTTATTTTATCATTCAATACTTCTCATCAGACCTATGACATATTCAGGCTAAATTTCTTATAATGTTCTGAACACTCAGTGCTGCTATCTTCCCCGTAAATTATTGAAACTTACTTCTGAGCGTGGATGTGTCTCTTTTCTATCACTAGCTGAGTCATAGTCTCAAACCATCTTGCACTGCCTTGTCACCTTCGCTTTCCTGGAAAATGGATTGCTATATTTGATTTCTTGTCTGTCATTCTTGCAAAAACCCAAGGAATAAAATGAAAGAGGCAGTGCTTTTCTACTTTTTTCTTATAGTTCAGGAAAAGTATCTCTTTTAGTCTGAAAAAAAAAATGCCTGTTAAGACAAAGAAATATGCAAACGATTGAATTGTCTGACTTTATTTTCAGGCTAAATGTTAAGTATTATCCCCCATAACAAAATTTCTTTATGAAGCCTGCTGTTCTGTAGCAACATCGCTTAAAAAGACAGTAGTAAGTTGAGTAAACACAGCTCACATCTTAATAATGCCCTGGAGTATAAATAGGTCTTTTTGGCAAGATACTCAGAAACAAAAGCACTGATCAATCAAGATAAAAAGTATGGTGAATATTGGCAATACTAACATAGGAACGTTAGAAATTAGAGGATTCTTGTGTCTTAACTGCTACAATGGCCTGGACTCTAAGATGAATGGCCTTGCTGGAATATCAATACAATTTATAGTGTCTGAACAAATGATGAATGTAAGAGCAGAATTAAAAAGAATTAGGCTTTGAAAAGCATATACCTAGGAACTGTGCTTCACTAAGGAACAAATGAGGACTTCAATGTGCACAAAGAAAACCTTACTTTTGGCTTTTGGTTTAATATTTTTAGTTATTTTTTGTTTATTTCAATATAAAAACTTTCTACATAACTTATGGTGGCCTGAAATTTATTATGCATCCAAGGTTGTACTCAGATTTAAGAAGCTACCTGCTTTTAACTTGCACATTTCAGAGTTACAGACAGATACGACCATGCCTATTTTTGGACTGAATTTGTGACTTTTTCCTTTTCTCTTATTCAAAGAATACTCTTCCCTGAAATTGCTTTATTCTATGAATTTCAAATTCTCATTTCCTCTAATAGGCACCATAATTTTCAGTTGTGGACTACTTCCTTCTTCCAATGGTAATTATTCAAAAATAATCACAGTTGTTCAGCTAAAGAAAGGGTCCGGTTAATTAGCAAAAACTCCCATGATTAAAAAAAAATGTATCCTGTGCATATTGTGCATTTATGTCTAGCCAGCAAATCCCACAGTGTCAGATCATCATTAACCTATGTCTAAAGCATCCAAGTCAACATGACAAGATACTCCCCCGTAGATATTTACCTTATGTGGCTGCTGTTGGAGATAATGTGGAATAAGGAAGGAAAGCATCTTTCTGGCATGCAGCATATAATAGTTTCATAAAAACTCTCCATTTACTTGATTCTTTGTGGTAATCCATTATTCATACATTAGCATTTAGGGGGCCTTCCCCTTCTTTGTATGGACATATGAATATTTCTTATATGTGTGAATTTTCATGTATGTGGGGAATACATGCTTGTGTACCTACATAAGTATAGAGGTCAGAGGTTCCCATCATGAGTTGTTCCTCAGAAGGAATCCATTTTGGTTTTGTGTTTTATCCTGAGACGTATTTTTCACCAGAGAAGTACCCACAGGTTAAGCCAGCCTGGCTGGCCTTTGTGCCATGTCCATTTCTTCAGTGCAAGGATCAAACTGTAAAAATACCATTGTATACTTTTATATGAATGCTAGAGAGCCAACTTGAATATTTGCCCTTGTGTAGCAAGCATACTCTAACTTCTCCACAGCTCCCTTTCAATCACTTAAATGTTATTATTGCCTGTAAGTTAGGACAAAATAGTCCAGAAAAGAACAAAAATTTGTAAAGCTCATATTATGATAATTTGTCATGCATGACTGAGATGTGGCTATCCTGAACAAGATTTTCTGAAAGCTCACAAGCAATGAAAATTCTTTTTTAAAGGCCACTTTATGTTCTAAAGGTTTATTGTACCACTCTTTTGTTCATACACTGATTTGACATTATGTAGGCAATATCTGTGATGGGCTGAAGCTTTGTGTTTTTATTTTGATGTAAAAACATTGTTCCTATCTAGAAATAGCATTGTTTGAAATTCCCTAGGCAGAGAATCTTATGTATTTAAAATCTAATTCATATTCTCTGCTGCTCTTTTTGTTTTCCACAGTAGCTGTCTGAGCATGACAGAGCAGTGCCATCGACCAGACACTCGCTGCCCTCTGACTATGAGAGAGTGGTAACCTTTAAGCCTTCTGTTCCTGCAATCCCAGAGAGGCAGATTCTCCTGGACTTCTGTCCATGCAGGCAATGATACAAACACTCATGTGAGTAAAAATATATATTCTTCTATAAGAGTAATGAAAAGGCATAAATTAAAAGAAATCTTCAGACTTCAGGCCTTAGTTTAGGATTATTGAATTATATTTTCACTGTTTAATATTATAAATTTGCATGAAGAGTATGTACTGTCTAAATAGTTGTAGAAATTATGGATATGAATAACGCATGACTAACCCCTTATATCACTAACATTACTTCAGCTAATTTGCTCAAAAACTTTAGAAATTAGCCGGGCGATGGTGGCGCACGCATTTAATCCCAGCACTCGGGAGGCAGAGGCAGGTGGATCTCTGTGAGTTCGAGACCAGCCTGGTCTACAAAGCTAGTTCCAGGACAGCTCCAAAGCCACAGAGAAACCCTGTCTCGAAAAAGAAAAAAAAAAAACAAAACTTCAGAAATTGACACAGTTGTTCTTATTACAAAAGGCAAAAATCAAGGCTCGAACTGATTGTGAAACTTAATAAGATTAGCAAAGGAGTGCTTAAGGTATATTCCCAAAGCATACATGCTTAGAAAGGGCAGTTACAGAACAGTAATAAATAATATATGTGCATGGACCAATATGCATTCATAGATTGATTGATAGATAGATACATACAAACAGATAGAGATTCTATGTCCCTCTATTAAAAAAAGTTATGAATTTTTCCTATTACATAAATGAGGCAATGATATTCTTAGAAATTTGTTATTAATCCAGAGAATTCATACAAATATTTTAAGAAGATACATAAAATATTTATAGTTTGGTGGACTGTCAAGAGTTTTTTGCTTCGTGTAAGAAAACAGGAAGATGAGGTGAACTTCCGTGAAATCTGAGAAAGTGAGAAGGTGGAAAAGTTTAAGAGAGACAAAACAAAACAAAAAATAATTCACAAGGAATCTAATTCTTTCTTTTTAGCTGCAAATATTCATTTTCTGTTGCGTTATATAAGAGAAAATCTTCTGTTTGTGTTCAAAGGGCAAGCGGGAGGCAAAGCTTAGGACACTGCCTGAATTCTAAGCAGCCCCGTGATGGAGGGAATGGGCCTTGTTCCAAATTGATTAGTTCTGCTACCTTCTCATTATTGTTCTGCCTGAAGTTTGGCACGCAAGCAAGGTCATTCTATGCATGGGTCTGCATGACTTCACTGATTCTGCTAGAGACTTCCTTCCCACCCACACCCTATCCCCACCGCAGCATGCCACCTGCACTAGAGAAAATTAAAAACCAACCTATACATTTTACATGAGCTTAGAGGACCAGTGAAAAATTAATACTATGTTGTCTTTTGATAAAGACACAGATGTTTTATAAGATGCTCTTCCAATTCAGTAATAGGAAACCTTGTTTAAATTCCTCCATGGAACCTGAACTTCACGTCAAGGAAAGAAAATGCATACAGATACAGAAGAAAATTTTTGAGCAAGTTTTCAACTTTCAGTTCACCTTACCACAAGATTTCAGGGTTATGTATTAGATTGCCACTCTTCAGTGCCTTATTAGTTCTATGTTTCCATATTTCTTAAGGGGTTGTGCCTTAGCCTTGTCTCTTTTTATAGCTCATGCTAATATACTTCTGTTTGCTCAAGGTTGACTTCAAATCCTCACTTTCCATGAACTTGCCAGATTTTCCCATAGTAAGATATTCTTGCTTATTGGCTTTCCTGCTCAGGAGGTGAAAACAATTACAGCTGTATTTCACTATTGACTTAAAACACACAGATAATGAAGTTGAACGTGGTGGTGTATTCCTGCAAACCTAGAAGCTGAAGCAGAGGGTCTGGTGTTTGAGGCTAGTCTGGGATACACAGATGAATTTAAGGCTATTCTATGAATATTGTTTATAAACATTTTTTTTATTGTAGTTACAATTAAGTGGACAGAAGACAGAAGAAGTGGAAGGTAGAGGAGGTTTACTTGGACAGGATGCATGGCAGAGTCCTTCATATTCAGGAAGCAAAGAGCGTGGAATGAGAGATAGATAAAGCCTTCCAGGTCCCCAACAGCAGTCCTCTTTAACTTGCTAAGTCACAAGTCCAAAAGACCTTCAGACAGTGCTATGAGTCAGTAAGCAAGTGCTTAAACACATGAGTCTGTAGGGGACATTTCACATTCAAATCATAACGCTGGACTACATATCAAGACATTGTCTCAATAACAAGTAAATAAATAAATAAATGTTAGGGAAATATATAAATGTGTGTGTGTGTGTGTGTGTGTGTGTGTGTGTGGTTTTCAACAGATATAATTTCTATCACCATTTCTCCCAGTCGTTAGCAAACCCAATGACAATATCTAAAGCTCTTCAACTAAATTCAAGTTGCAACTTCAGCTTCTAATCTTATGTCATGCCTCTTTCTCTGAGTTCTTCTATACTCATCTTTTCAAATCTCACTAATTAAAATAAAATCTTATTCTTCTATGAACATTACACAGTTTACTAGTAAAGCCCCTGAGGATTGATTAACATCTGTCTTTGATTTTATCTACACTAACTGGTACCCAAGTTCTCTGGATTTCTAAACCACAAAGACATAGAAAGATAAGTAAAAAAATTAGATCTAATTTCCTATGACCACAAGCATTTAAACAGGACTTTCAATAACCATGAAGTAATTCTCGGGGTCTTGAATTTAGACAATCATGTTAGGATTCTAGCTGAGATGATGTAACATTTAAAACAAGATCCTTCTGGTCCCTCAGCTGAAGTTGTGATATTTGTAAAATGATAGTAAGATTTTCTTAAAGTTACTGTTATTCTATCAGAATATGACATATGCTCTTGTTTGGATAAGAATTTCTTATAGGACCATGCCCTGGTCCCTGTGTGCTCCTATTCAAACATGACAGAAATTTAAATGATACAGTCTATTGTTAGATCACTGGAGCCATACTCCAGAGAGGATTGTTGGGGCATAATTTCTTCCTATTTGCTCTTCGTTTTTACTTCATTGACATGCAAAATCAAACTAGGATTCAAAATAAACCTTTGTTCCCTTATAAGTTAGTCTAAGAAATATAATATAGTGATAGAAAAGGAATATAATAAACGCTCATCATAAAATCAATGTTTCATCAATTTATGTGTGTGTATAATTTGATTCATCATACAAGGTTTAAGATGAATATGCAAGTATGTATACCAAGTATACGCTTTATGTAATGTAGTATAAATTTCACACATTGTATATAATATATATATGTATATATGCATTTGTAGAATATATAGGTACACATGACATATACAGGTCTATCTTAAGCCTGCTACGGGAGAATTAGAACAAAAATAGGACCGTTTGCAATGAAACATTACACTTATTATCTAGAAAATTTTTTTAAAGCATGATTTAGTTATATTAAGGCTAAGACTGCTTGCTAACTACATTTTGGATACTTCCTTACACCTCTTATACCCAAGACAGCACTCAAAGGTTAAACAATGGTGTAACTCAGAACAGAATGTATTTCAAAGTACTAACTGGAGGATTGGAGCTAATCAATTACATATATGTACTGCCTTGTGATAAACCATCTTTAAACAATTAAAAAGTGAGAAACAGTGCCTGACATACAGCAGTAAAGGTCTTACTCTTTGAGTGAGAGCCACAGGATGAGAGTGTTCACAAGATGGGAAGGGCGTTTCCAGAGAAGGGAGTAGCACTTTGGAAATGGGGATTTGAAACATAGAGACTAAACTGTAATCTTAGCTATTTCTGATACATAAGATATGTATCCCTGGTGTCCAATATCACTAGGTAATATTTACCATTGATAAGTTTTGTCTGATAAATATAACAGTATTTTAATGATACTAAGTAATTCCATGTGCTACAAACATATTCCTCTATATAAAATCAAAGATGTTAAAAGTTCAACAAGCACCACCTCATGAAAGTTTCTGCCTAACAAACTCTCTTCATTTAGGAAGAAAGCTGGATAGCATCTTTTTTTTTTCTTTGCTTTTTTCTTTTTGCTGATGTAGCTTTAATATATTTTAATTCAACAGAAGGTCCAGTTGTGTAGATGACTAAACAAAGTCCTAGGTCATGTGACACTCAATCTATTCAACTGAAATGTCAGTCTGGCTCTCTATCTGTGCTTATTGCTGTAAGTGGAATTGTGCCTTTCTGTCTCAGTGGAGCATAAATGTAAGTGATGTCAGGAAGGGAGCCAGATCGTGAAGGTTCAAGAGGTGAAGTGGCAGCTGGGAGATTATCGAGGCTGTGCTGTGAGAAAGATACACACAAAAATGACTCAGATCATTTCTTCAAAGATAAAGGCATCCGCCATCCATATTGAGAACTGTCACAGTGAGTTTTTGCTTCACACAAGGTGAATTCAGCAGACTATTTTGATGACATGCTGAGATTGTGAGAACATCATTAATACAGGAATGTATTTTGTTCTTGCATGTATTTCAATAAAATAACAAATATTAAGATGAATAAAAACACTTTAATTTCAAAAGATGGGTACTAAAGATATTCTAAAGTCTTATAATGTATTTACATCTGAGAGATGGACTTGTTCCCATAGTTCAGACAGTCAAACATCAAATGCCCATATAAAATCATATGATTAAACATAGTAACAGCAGCAGTCACTAAATCTAGCCTGATAAACTAATTGTAGGGCAGAGCTGGTGATTTAGAGTAGGCAAAGTGAACTTCAAAGACATCATGATTTAGGAGTAGATTTAAGAGAGATATCGTTACCCCAGACTGTCCATATAAACTATGGACAGTAATGCAAATGTATTCTTATTTTCTAATTCAATCTATGTATATTGATTCTAACTGTGAGATATTATTCATGTTATTATTAGTTGTAGGAAAAAAGACAGTATATAAAGTTTTTTTTCTTTCATCCCCGGTGTCCAAATATGAGTGTCAAAGTGAGCTGCATTTATAAAGTAGATGCTGTTTCATATTCAGGGGCAAATTTTAATAGGCAAGGTCTGAAACACTTTCTTTCCTGGAGTAGTGGTCATAGACAATAATGACGGAGCTCCTGTAGTCTAGGATCTAGTGAAATTCAGAGACCATAGAGGACTGCTCATCCAAATTAACTATGCAATGAACATAGCAGGGATTTTAATCAGTGATTTACGGAGACGTGTGTGTCTTACCTGGCTGAAGCCTTGCCTAATGTGTAAAATGAACAGAGAGAAAACCTCTCTCAGTCATGCATTGAGATGTGTAGTGTTTTATTCAGTAATTTTCCACTTCAATTTTTGAGACAAATTCTCTCACTGAAGTTGAGATGATTGGTTGGCTAGACTGACTGGCCAGCACAGCCCTGCTCTCTAAGGTCTTATCTCCGCCTCCCAGGCCTTTAAATACAAGCACATCTCCATGCCCATTATTTTTTACATAAATGCTCGGGATTTGAATTCAAATTCTAATAAATGTGACCCTTGCAAGAACTTTGCCTATTAAGCCATCATGCTATCTCTCGAATCTGTTCTGACATATAGAAGCAAATTTGGACTAATGCTTAATAGATCGTTCCATATGCTCATTTGAAGAGTTGTATGGGCTCAATTTGTAGAAAACCACATTTATTCACATCATCTCACTCATTTCTAACCACCTTATCCCTGTGTCAATAAGTAGCTGTTCAGAAAGGCCAAGAAACAGTTATCTTGGCCTCAGTTGCTTTTCTCATTGTCTCTAGTTGTAGTAAATAGGGGCGGCGGGGCTGCATCCCCAGCACCCCGGCAGCCTGGCCAGCCCATGCTCCGAAATAACAACACACAAACTGTATTCATTTAAACACTGCTTGACCCTTTAGCTCTAGCCCTTACTGGTTAATTCTGATATCCCAATCAACCCGTCTCTAATAATCTGTGAGAACCGGTCTTACCGGGAAGATTCTAGCCTAGTCCATCCTGGGTCGGAGCTTCATGGCGTGTGTCTGCCCGGGAGCGGGGCATGGCCTCTCTCTGAGGCGTCTGCCCCCGAGAGGAGAGCTGTTGAGTCTGACCTCACTTCCTCTTCCTCCCAGCATTTTGTTCTGTTTACTCCACCCACAGGGCCAAGCAGTTTCTTTATTGCTTAACCAATGAAATCAACAGATTGATATATGACACTCCCACATCATCTAGTCTTGCCAGTTATATCATGTGACTATCACTCCATTATAATCCCTGTTTGTCCATCTTCACTTTCACTGCTCATTATCTGGGTCACTTCATCTTACTGAAGATTTTCTGAGAATTTTTTACATGGCTTATTCAGTCTGCCTACTTCCAGAGTTTCGCCTCCCCAGTCACTGGGGGTAAGTCCCAAAATTATTGCAAGGCAGTAATAGTCCTATCTTTAAAAAACAATTGTCTTTTCATGATCTTCAATAATATATTTTGTCTTGTGAGTTGATAAAAATGATTGATTGTTCTTTTAAGGTAACACATCAAGAAACTTTCCCTGACTTAACAATAATAGTTGGTATCATAGTAAAATTTACACCTCAAACAACCAATGTTGCCTAATGCTTAGTTTAGAGATTTAAAAGTCAAATTTCTTGAGATTAAATCTCTGTCCCATTACTTACTATGAATTTGTTTAAGTTTATGTAGGCCTTGAAAGCTTAGTTGCTACATTTATATAACAGAAATAGTGCAATGATACTAGCAGTAAGTGTATGGTCACTTGATTGAATATTGCATTTGTAGAGAATAAACTACAATCTCATTTAACCAGTTAAAAACTAAGGCTGACTTTGAATCATAGTGTCATTGTGATGTAGGAGGTCCTTCTGTTTGTGTGTTGCTTTCATCGGTTAATAAATAAAGACGCTGCCTTGGCCGAGTTGATAGGGCAGAACTTAGGTTGCTGGGGAAGACAGAACTGAATGCTGGGAGGAAGAAAGGCAGAGGAGGAGAGAGACATCATGGAGCCACCAGAGACAGACATGCCGAATCTTCCCTGGTAGGCCACAAACTCCTGGTGATATACAGATTAATAGAAATGGGTTAAAATATGTAAGAGTTAGCCAATAAGAAGTTAGAGCTAATGACCCAAGCACTGATTTAATTAACACAGTTTCTATGTGGTTATTTTGGGACTAAGCTAGGCAGGTGGCAGGGATGAACAAGTGGGCCCTCTCCCTGTAACCTCATAGTACTGTGTAGCCAGTTTTGTTGTCAACCTGAAATGGAAAGGAAAAAGACTATAAAATTCTAACACTCAAGAACTATGAGATTAGCTTCCTTTAGTAGTTAAGAGGTATGGGAAATTTTAAAGAGATATTAGAAATGCTTATAATACAGATGGATAAAGAGGTATGTAGAAAATATTTTAATTATATTCAAAGGGGTTAGAGAGAAAGTTGTGCAATTAAGAACTGTTCTACTCTTGGTTTTCTGCATACAAGTCAGGCAGCTCCCACTATTTATAATTCCATGTTCAGGGTATTATATAGCCCAGCCTAGCCTCTGTAGGTTCCTACACCAATATATGCATAATTATACGTACTGAGAGAGAGAGAGAGGGAGAGGAGAGAGAGACAGAGAGAGAGAGAGAGAGAGAGAGAGAGAGAGAGAGAAGAGAATATAAAAAAATTAAATCTTTTTTTGAAGTTGCCAATGGTCAGATGTGGTGGTATATAACTGTAACATATAACTATAACTACTCTAGCAACTAGCCACAGCTTTGAACACAGCCAAGACTAGATAATTCCTACATAGCAAGAACCCATCTCAAACAAATGCAGAAACAAACAAACACACACAAATGGACAAATAAGTAGTTAAAGATACCTAATTTTAACCAAACCTATTAACTCACCCCCCTCGTCCCAATTCACACTTATTGGACACTCAGTAAAAAAGAATTACTCTCCTGGTGGCTGACAAATAGGAACCAATATACTCTTAAATGATTTTCTTATTGCTTAAGAGCCTCAAATTTACAACACTAGTGAATGAAGTTCACAAGCGCTGTGTTTTTTCTGTATATAAAGGATTCTGAAATTTTCTTTATTAGATAAAATTAATATGACAGTGTACACAAAGTAAGTGAGATATGTAAACAAACATACTGCCCCTCCAAGGCAAAGGTGTGTAAGAAGTTTACTAAATGCCAGTGACCATCACTGCTGCTCTCATTGTTGGCGGTATTTTATTGCAGTGCTGAATTAAACCTGTAAGGTGCACTATATTGGTAAATTATTATTTGTTGTTTGAGCTCACTGAAAAGTTGTCCCTGAAATTCAGGTTATTCCCTACCTCATTTCAGGTTCAAAGACTTTTATCTCAAAGTGTCCTCTGACGCTCCTTTGCCTGAGGATGGACTGGTTCCACTCACTCTGATACATGGATGAGTAAACAAATGGAAAAGCAAAGGAGTAAAAATATGGTATTCATGGGAAGAGCTCGAAATAAGTTATTTTCTTCTTCTTCTTCTTCTTCTTCTTATTATTATTATTATTATTATTATTTATTAAATATTTCTGTCTCCTCCCAGCCACCGCCTCCCATTTCCCTCCCCCTTCCCCAATCAACTGCCCCTCTCTCATCAGCCCTAAGAGCAGTCAGGGTTCCCTGCCCTGTGGGGAGTCCAAAGACCTCCCTCTTCCTTCCAGGTCTAGTAGGGTGAACATCCAAACAGCCTAGGCTCCCACAAAGCCAGTACGTGCAGTAGGATCAAAACCCAGTGCCATTGTTCTTGACTTCTCAGCAGTCCTCATTGTCCGCTATGTTCAGTGAGTCCGGTTTTATCCCATGCTTTTTCAGACCCAGTCCAGCTGGCCTTGGTGAGTTCCAGATAGAACATCCCCATTGTCTCAGTGTGTGGGTGCACCCCTTGTGGAAATAAGTTATTTTCATCAGATGTTGCTATTTATCATCCCATATTATAATGCTGCCCACAGTGAGAAAGAGAAACTGAAGGTTCCTCCACGGAAAGCTTATCCAAGGAGAGAAAGATCAGTGCAGAACTCCAGCTGACTGCTTCCTCTGCACAAACTGGCTTCTACTAGATGTTCTACGCATACAGTATGATGATGCTCCTCTTGTTTGCTGCTATTTGTTCTTTTATCTCAATGGAGGGAACACTCTGCTCTGTCTAAACCTCACTTGAATCAGAACTCAAGCTGGCTGTCTCAACAGGGCTTTCCCAGTTGCTTTTTCCTTAGATGCTTTGAGCACTTGAATCTATGATATTTTTTTATAATCAACCACCCAATCCTTATGTCAGTCTATCTATCTATCATCTATGCATGTATGCATATATGTATGTATATAAATATATATCTATATATCATTTCTCTATGTATCTATCTAACATCTGTCCATGTCTACCAATCTATATTTACCTATAACTTGTTAATTTTTTTTTACATTGGCCTGTTTTTTCCTAATTAGCTCGCTTTTTCAAAACAAACAATGTGGTTATTATAAATTATTTTCTGGAATGTACAGAGCACATTTCTTTTCTCAATTCTAGGTCTTTCACAGACTTAATATTGAGGATATGTAGATGCATAAAAGTATTCTACAATTAAAAGAAGTTACCACGTTTACTAATCTTTGGCAATGTTTGAGGCATTGTGGTTTTTGTGTAGGATAGAATTCTTAGATCAACTGAATGAGGCAAAGAGCACAGTGATCTCAGTGAGTCAAGGCCAGATCAACCATTAAATGACAATTCTTGGCTAGGGAATGACAAGATTGTTAACATAAGTGGGATAAGACCAATTAAGTTCTGTTATGCATCAAACTTAGCATGTTCCCTTGATTCTTTGAAAAACTGAATTTTGAAATACAAAGGCCTGTGTAAATTCATCTGTGTTCATCTGGTGGATGAGCTACTCATCATTTTTCCAGGAAAGCTTCAACTTAAATCATTTCCAGTTAAAACCAACTTTATCTTGAGCTAGAATTCCTTTTCCAAGAATCAGTCCCATATTATCAGCAATCACAGACAGAACATGGTTTCATGTGTTATTTGTGTGGAATTTTGGGCATTTAAAAGTAGTTGATATCATCACCAAACTGCATTGTCAAGATAAATTGTACCAGTGAGGACTCTCTTAAGGCTAATCACAGGTATGAGATTCTACTGCCTCATAAAGAGAGGCTATACTAATTTGAAACATATTAATTTTCCTAATATATCTTATACAATTCTCTAATGGATTTGAACAACTAACAAATACAAACCATTTTGATTATTTAAACAACGATGGTATCTAGTGTAAGCACAGTTGATTTAACTATTATGTCCTAACTAACTTAATTTATAACTCAATATATATAATTATAAAGTACATGAAATTGATAATATAATTTGAAAACAAATGGGTCACTGGTTTCTAGGATGATTTTTTAGTATATGCAATATCATATTACTATAAATTTTAGTATTGTTCATTATTTGCAACGTCATTCAGATTATAGCTGTAGTTTTATATCTGTATACACTAAATCCTTTAGATTAGTCCTTACATATATATGTATATATGCATATAATTTTGATTCTTATTTGTCAAATTAAAGTTCTCTTTTTTTCCCAGTATAGAGCCAAACCTCTGGTCAATCTCCAATGACAGTTGAATAAAAAGAGAACAACCACTTTGGAAATCAGTGTGGCGGTTTCTCAGGAAATTTAGAATCAACCTACCCCAAGACCCAGTAATACCACTCTTGGGAATATACCCAAGAGATGCCCTACCATATGACGAAAGTATTTGTTCAACTGTGTTCATAACAGCATTATTTGTAATAGCCAGAACCTGGAAACAACCTAGATGCCCTTTAATGGAAGAATGGATGAAGAAAGTGTGGAATGTATACATATCAGAGTACTACTCAGCAGTAAAAAACAATGACATCTTGAATTTTGCATGCAAATGAATGGAAATAAAAAAAAAAAAAAACACTATCCTGAGTGAGGTAACCCAGACCCAAAAAGATGAACATGGGATGTACTCACTCATTATTGGTTTCTAGCCATAAATAAAAGACATTGAGCCTATAATTTGTGATCCTAGAGAAGCTAAATAAGAAGGTGAACCCAAAGAAAAACATATAGTCATCTGCCCGGATATGGGAAGTAGACAAGATTGCCAGGCAAAAAATAGGAACTTGGGGGTGGGGTGGGACAGGGGTAAGGGGTAATGGGGAGAGAAAAGTGAGAAGGGTAGGATGGGGAGAGCTTGGGGAAATGGGATGGTTGGGAAAAAGGAAGGGTGGATATGGGAGCAGAGAAGTATATATCCTAATTAAGGGAGCCATCTTAGGGTTGGCAAGAGACTTGACTCTAGAGGGGCTCCCAGGTGTCAGGGAGATGTCCCCAGCTATTTCCTTGGACAACTGAGGAGAAGGAACCTGAAATGACCCTATCCTATAGCCATACTGATGAATACCTTACATATCATCATAGAACCTTCATCTGGCGATGGATGGAGATAGAGACAGAGACCCACATTGGAGCATCAGACTGAGCTTCCAAGGTCCAAATGAGGAGTAGAAGGAGGGAGAACATGAGCAAGGAAGTCAGGACAGCGAGGGGTGCACCCACCCACTGAGATAGTGGAGCTGATCTAATGGGAGCTCACCAAGGCTAGCTGGACTGGGACTGATGGAGCAAGAGATCAAATTGGACTCTCTAAATGTGGCTCACATTGAAGGCTGACTGAGAAGCCAAGGACAGTGGCACTGGGTTTTGATTCTACGGCATGTCCTGGCTTTGTGGGAGCCTAGTCTGTTTGGATGCTCACCTTCCTAGACCCGGATAGAGGGGGGAGGACCTTGAACTTCCCACAGCGTAGGGAAACCTGACTGCTCTTTGGAGTGGAAGGGGTGGTGGAGGGAGAGTAGGGGGGAGGGAGATGGAAATGGGAAGAGGTGAGGAGGTGGAAATTTTTAATAAAAAGAAAAAATATAAAAAAATAGCTACAAGTTCCACAAAAGCCAAATAAACAAACAAACAAACAAACAAATAAATAAATAAATAATCCAAGAGTATTAAAGAGGATAAATACATTGAACCCTTTGGAGAATGATAGAAGTAGAATAAATAGCTAAATATAAGGAATGGTCCACATGAGTCTAGTGACAAAATTCATTTAAAACTCATGAAGCAGAAAGCAGAGTGAAATAGAAGAGCTACAAGCTTTCTGCAGTTGCAGAAGTTTAAGAAATTTATTTAGCATTCTCTGGGAATCACTCTAAAATATTCATGTACATTGGACATAATAATCTCATTTTATTGTCTGCTGTATGTCAATTAAATGCCATTTTTTCATACATCTTGTCTCATTTCTTTGGCAATTGGGAAATGGAGATGATTATAAACAGAGAAGTCTTAAGTGGTAGAGTTTGCTTTGTGAATCTAATAGCGGAAGTTCAGAATTTGAATGCTTTACTCAAGAACTGATTGAGTACTAAATAGGCACATTTCGTTACACAAAACACAGAGTGGTCCCTTTATTGCCATCGTGTTTAAAGAAACATTGAACTAATGATTAAAGGATCCAAGAAATATCCCACTGAAGAATTAACAACAACTATTTTGCTGTTTCCAATCTAGAACTATTTTTCTGTATTGTTCTTAAAGACTCTGTTAGCACCAATGGCTGCTGCTGCAAAAAGAATGCTTTGCTTCCAATGTCAGGAAAATGCTGTTCAAAATTCAGTTTTGCATGATTTCTGATTTCACTGATATTAGTAATATGATAGCAGAACGTCCTGTGGAAGATTTTTTAACTCCATTAGAGGAGATTAAAAACACTTGGAAATTGTGGAACTTGCCTAAATTTGTATATCAACCTAAGGGAAATTCAAATCTTGTCAGCCCCAAATTGATTGACGTTCATTTATATTTTCTGAATGCCATATTAACTCTCCCTAAAGTAGAAGGGCTTATCAGTGGTGTAGTCAAGACAGAATGAGACAATATTTTTCCATTTCATTTTTTAAAAAGAAAACAAACAAACTTTTTTTTTTATTATAGATACATATTCAAGTTCCAACTCCCTTCCCTCCTTTCATTCCCTCCACTTACCACTCACCCCACGCCCCATCCATTTCTCAGAGAGGGTAAGCACATTGCTTTGCGGAAGGTCCAAGGTCCTCACTACTATATCTAGACTGAGCAAGGTATACATCTAAAGAGAATAGATGCCCCAAAAGTCAAAACAAGCAGTAGCGATAAATCCTGAGGCCAGTTCCAGTGACTCTTCAGTCTGCCCCAATCATGCAACTGTCAACCACATTCAGAGGGACTAGTTTGGTCCTATGCTTGTTCCTTTATAGTCCTGCTGGTGTTGGTGAGTTCTCATTAACTCAGGTAAATTGTTTCAGTGGGTGTCTCCCTCATGGTCTTGATCTCTGCTCATATTCTCACTCCTCCCACTCTTCAAGTGGCCTTTGAGAGCTTAGTCCAGTGCTCCAATGAGGGTCTATGCCTCTCTTTCCATCAGTTGCTGGATGAAGATTCTATGATGATATTAAAGATATTCATCAGTCTGATACAGGGCATTGTCAGTTTAGGCACCCTCTCCTCTATTGCTTAGGTTCTTAGATGGAGTCATCCTTGTGGATTCCTGGGAACTTTTCTATAGTCAGGTTTCTTGCTAACCCCATAATGGCTCCCACAATCAAGATATCTCTTTCATTGCCTTATCTTTGACTTTTCTCCATCTCGACTATCCTGTTCTCTCAAGTTCTTCTCACCCCTCTCCTTCTCCACTTCTCTTTGTCTTCCACCCTCCCTTATTTTCCCACCCTATAAGTTCCCAATTTTGTTAGGTGATCTTGTCTATTTTGACTTTTCAGATGGATCTTTATATGTTACTTGGCTTCTCTATGATAATGAAGTATAGGCTCAAATTCCACATATGAGTGAGTACATATTCATCTTTTTGGATCTGGGTTACCTCACGCAGGATGGTGCTTTTTGGTTCCATCAATTTGCATGCAAAATTCAGAATGTCATTTTTTCTTACCACTGATTAGTACTTTAATGTGCAATTGTGACACATTTTCTTATCCATTCTTTGGTTGAGGGGCATATAGTTCATTTCTAGGTTCTGCTTATAACAAATAATGCTGCTGTGAACATAGTTGGACAAATGTCATTGTAATATGATTGAGCATCTTTTGGGTATAAGCCCAAGAGAGATATTGCTGGATCCTGAGATAGGTTAATTCCTAATTTTCTGAGGAAACTGCCATACTGATTTCCAAAGTAGTTGTACAAGTTTGTATTCCCACCAGCAATGGATGAGTGTTACCCTTACTCCACATCCTCTCCAGCATAAGCTATTATTGGGGTTTTTGAACGTACTCATTCTGACAGGTGTAAGGTAGTATCTCAGAGTTGTTTTGATTTGTATTTCCCTGATGGCTAAGGATGTTGATCATTTCCTTAGGTGTTTTTTGGCCATTTAATATTCTTCTGTTCAAAATTCTCTGTTTAGTTCTGTACCCCATTTTTAATTAGATTATTAGGAATTTTGATGTCTAATTTCTTGAGTTCTTTATATATATCAGAGATCAGTTCTTTGTCTGATGTGGGGTTGGTGAAGATCTTTTCCCATTCTGCAGGCTGCCATTTTGTCTTATTGACTGTGTCCTTTGCTTTACAGAATCGTCTCAGTTTCTGGAAGTCCCAATTATTTATTGGTATCTGTGCTACTGGGATTATATTTAGAATTTGGCCTCCTCTGCCCATACATTGAAGGCTACTTCCCATTTTGTTTTCTATGAGGTTTAGTGTAGTTTGATTTTTATTGAGGTCTTTAATACATTTTGACTTGAGTTTTTTGCATGGGGATAGATATGGATTCATTTTCATTCTTCTACATATTGACATCCAGTTATGCCAGCACCATTTGTCGAAGATCTGTTTATTATCATTGTATAATTTTAGCTTCTTTGTCAAAATTCAGATGTTAATAGGTATGTAGGTTGACATCTACATCATAGACTCGGTTCCATTGGTCCTCCTGCCTGTTTCTATGCCGATAAGAGGCTGTTTTCATTACTGTAGCTCTGTAGTAGAGTTTGATGTCAGGGATTGTGGTGCCTCCAGAAGTCTCTTTATTGTACAGGATTGTTTTGACCATCTTGGGTTTTTTTGTTTTCCCATATGAAGTTGAGTATTGTTATTTCAAGGTCTTTGAAAAATTTTGCTGGGATTTTGCTGGGCATTGTATTGAATCTGTACATTGCTTTTGATAATATTGTCATATTTACTGTGTTAATTCTACCTACCCAAGATAAAATAAAATAGGACAAAACAAAATCTATCACATAGAATTTGTGCAACGAAACCAACCAAAAGAAAAGAGACCTTAGAAAAGGAGAACAAAAATCAGAGACCCACTAGTTCACACACTCAGGCATCCCATAAAAACATGGAACTGAAAAGCTCTACTATATACCCAGAAGGACTGGTACAGACACTTCCAGACCGTGTGCATGCTCCATCAATATCTGCGAGTTCATATAAACTTTTCTCAGTTAATTTAGAGTCCTTGTTGTCCTGACATTTTTTTTTAACTCCTTTAACTCTTATTTTTTTTTTTTTGTCTCCTCTTCCAAGGGATTTTCTAAGCTCTGAGGGGACAGATTTGATAGACATCTAATTTAGAGCTTTGTGTACCAAGGTTGCTCTCTCTCTCTCTCTCTCTCTCTCTCTCTCTCTCTCTCATGTCTGGCTGTGTGTATCTGTATTTGTTTCCATCCGCTGAAGGAGGAAACCTCTCTTATTGTGGCTGAATAAGGCACAAACCTATGAATATAACAATATATTTATCAGACATTTAATCAATGCTTTTTAATACTAATAGCATATGGTTTTCCTTAGGTCTCTATGCTATCTCGTTTGTGCTTTTTTTTGTCACCCAGGAGTACAGCAGTGAGGAGTATGGGTTTCTTCTCATGAATTGGGCCTTAAGTCAAATCAGGAAATGATTGGTTACTCCCATAAGCTTTGTGCCACCATTGCCCTATATAGTTTGCAGCATTGGATATCAAAGATTTTGAAACTAGATTGGTATTTCCATTTCTCTTTTGGTTGCTGGTAGAGTACTTTCTGTGTTAAAGACTTTAGAATTTAGGTGCGATGGTGATTTGCAGTAACAGCTTAAGTTCTTTGTACAATGAGCTTTAGCAGTGGGGTCTTGCTGTCAATTTGTGGAAAGAATCTAAGTTGCTTTGGGATCCGTGTGGGGAGTGGATAGATGATGGGATTGAGAGATGGAATGTGGGATAGACATCCAGAATTGAGAGACATTTGAGAGTGGTATTGAAGTTTCAGTGGAAACTTCCTAAAATATTTGAACAGGATCATAATGAAATCTCCAAATAATGAGGGAGATAGAGTTTGAGCAGACCTTCTTTTGTCACCAAATGAAGCCTCTACTACCAGGATTGAGTTACATCTTCTAATGTATGTTCTTTATTGAATATCAGTTTATGATAAACACATGTATTTACTTGGGGACTGCCTTGTTCAAATGTCTTATGTGCATTTTGTATTCCAGAACCATGATGTTTTAATTATTCTATCTCTCTTTAGTTGTTTCTACTGGAAATTTTTGTCCAAGCCATGGCAGAAGTAAATATAAAGCACACACCCTAGTTTTAGGATATAAATTCAAATTAAAGATAGTAAATGTAATTCTGACTTAAATGTTCTTTTTCTAGATTATTTTATCTATCTGGGGTCTCTAGTGGTCCCATTGAATTTTAAGATAGTTTTTTGTATTTCTATGAAAAACTCTATTAGAACTCTTTTAGGACAATCTGGAAGGAATAATGCTAAGTAAAATAAGCCATAGACAACAAGATAAATATCTAGTTTGCTCACAGAAGGGGTTAGGAAACAGAGGATGGAGCAGCAGGTATAGGCATATGATGCCAAACCTGGAACATGAGTTCAAATCCTTGGGCCTGCATGGTAAAAAGAGCAACCATCTGACCCACACACAGGTGAGAAAACTGAAGGACATAGAAGGACTTGTTGATAAAAAGACCCAAGTTGGATGTTTTAAAATGAGTATATTCTGAAGACCAAATATATGGTGTGATGGAAATAACTATTTAAATGTACTGTTTACTTAAAATTTTCTAAGACAATGACTACCAAGAATTGTTTTCAGAAGAAAACAGCCACTATGTGAGTTGACTGGTATACTGATAAATTTCCTTACAGTAACAATCTCACAATATGTCTGTTTATAAGAAGAGCATGTACTATAAACATATACAATTTTAATTTGCCAATAATGCCACAGCAATGTTAACATATAAAATCAGTAGTTAGATACCTAAATGGAAAAGTTAAGTGATTTCAAAACCTTAAGCAAATAATCAAAAAAAAATGTACTGAAAGAAAGTTTATTGAAAAAAAATGGGCCTCATCAAAATGTGCCGTTCCAGACATAGAAGCTGCACACCAAAATGTTGCATCTTTCTATTTTTCCATGTCACTCCATATAGATACTTTAATTGATAAAAGATTCCATCAATTTCAATACCTTTAGTATTTAAAAAATACGTTCATATGAATTGTTTCATTGCCTGTCTGATGTTTGCGTTTCAAGCTTATGTTTATTTTTTTCCAAACTTCCCTGCTTATTTCTATAAGTAATGAATTCCCTTCATGTAGTGAGGATTTTTTCCCCTGATCCCTTAAAATTGCAAGGTTTTCTCATGAAAACTTCAAAAAGAAGGAGATGAAAATGCAGCATTTTCTCTGACCCTTGCCCAGATTTAAATTAAAAATCAAACCAGTGATTTTGAAACCCGAAAGGAGCTTTGGATTCGCCAGCCTGATTTCTTTTATTTGGTGGCAACAGGGGTGTTTGCAATTTTATAGTGTTGGTTTATTTTCCTTTGTTGGAAAGACATCCAGCTTCTGTTACTGCTACCTGTGGCTGCCAAATAACAGACATGGTACTGAAACAACCTCATGTAGAGATCAGCTTTGAAATCCCCAGCTTCGTTTATTTCCTCTGTCCTATTGTTATTTCTTTTCTTTTGTTTATCACTACATTTCCTAAGAAGTCTAACCAGAATTTTGCACATCAAAAAGCAACAGAAAAATCAAAAGACATAAGTATAAGCAATGTGATTTTAGTCCTCTCTATTAACTAGTATACTGGGAGTTTACAAACTCAAGAAACATAGTTCCTGTGCTCCACTTTTCCAAGACAACTTGTTCCATGTCCTTGTATACTTATTTTTGCATTAGGTTGTGGAGTGAATAAGACTGACATTTCAGTGGGCCAAAGAAAGCATAACTTACTATTATTTCATTCCCAACAGGATTTGAAGGAAAAGTGCTATAGAGAACTCATCTGACATTGATTTTCAAACAAATGAACAGGTAGAAACATAACTCAACAAATGGCAAGCAGCACTTCACAGTCAATTTTTGGCAACATGTTCTTTGAGAGTTCATCCATGGTGGTCTTTGTCATATATAGTTGTGCTGTTGTATCTCAGTTAATCAAACAATTTTCATCTAACGATGCATTTAGTTATGCTTCCAAGATGCTGTCTCAAAAATATGGCAAATTTGATAAGATAACAATATTTGTAATTTGTGAAGGACAACATAAAGATTCTATGTAGAAATTTGCTGGTCATTTCTCATTTAGAACTCAATATACAGGCTCCATATTTCATATCATGATTCAGGAAAGCAAGACAATTCTTAGCAGAGAGATTAAAAGATCAATGTTGGAGATTTAGTAAGTTGTAGGGTCTGGTAACAAATAAATACATGTATTATTAATGAGAACACACAATCAATTAGTAGTAATGGGTTAGATAAGCATTGGTGTTTAAAATTTATGAAATAATTTGACTATTATCTTCCAGATGGGATTCAGTACAATTCTGGAAGGTGAACAGGGCAGAGAATGTTGGATTAATTTGAAAGAATGAAAATATTAATGTAGTGATTTTCAGTTTACTGAAAATTCCACTTAAACTCATGCAGGAAGAAAAGTAGAACAGAGAATTGTTATAATGGATGGAGAATGTGGAGGACTTTCATAATGCCTCTAAGTAATTCAAGTCCTTGAGGAAGTATAGACAAATTTGGTGTGGGAGAATGGTCTGTATTCTGCCAATTATGTTTTAAATAAATGCTGATTGGCTATTAGCCATTCAGGAAGTATAGGCAGGACAACCATATAAGAAGTAGAGGTGGGTCAATGAGAACAGGAGAATTCTGGGAAGAAGGAAGTCCATTCCTCTTGAGTCCTGACTGACCACAGAAGAAGCAAGATGTGACTGCCCACTGAAAAAGGTACCGAGCCATGTGGCTAACATATACTAGAATAATGGGCTAAAAATGTTATAAGAGCTAATAAGAAGTCTGAGATACTTGGCCAATCAATTCATAGTTAGTGTAGACCTCTATGTGATTTCTTTGGGACTTAATGATTATGGAAACAGGGCAGGCCAGAAACCCCAACAATACAAATTAGCTCCTTATTAAATAGGAATTGATTCTCCTGGAGTCCAATATCTGTGATGCAAACTTTACTTTAAAGATTTAGTGTTTCTCTACTCTGTGCTTCTTTCAGAAGGAAGTGACTTATTTAACTGGTACATCATGGAGAAGAAATGGAGACTTCTTTTCTTTAATCCCTCTGTGATTTTTTTTTTTTTAATTTTTATTGAGCTCTACATTCTCTCTGTGATTCTTATCGGAGATGCTTACATATTAGCCTCCTTTCAGGATGTGTCATGCATGAACCTCTTTGCAGATTCTTCTATGACAAAAATTTAAGAAAGTCAACTTTGGTTTATAATTTCATACATTTATCAGTAAGAACTGGGTACCAAACAATAAACAGATGTAAGCCAATGGATGTACAAGCTTGTTTAGTTGAGACTTACTGTGTGTTCAATAGACTCAGTGTAATGAAACAATGCTAGAAGCAAAGACCTGTATTTTGAGATTTGTATTTTGTTTACAGCCATCTTAAGCTTACAAGTTAAGTGAAATATTTATATCTATCCCCTCTGAAGTGCCTAGGAAATCAACCTGGTATCTTATCTCGTAGTGAGACCTGTAGGTACCAGGCTTCAGAAACAATTTGCATTTCCTTTTTTAGTCAACAATCACAGACCCTCAGTATTTACTTATCAGCTAGGGATGTCTCTGGACCTGACTTCCAGCAGACCTGACACCCCTCCTCTTCCCCCTTGTCGTTTTGTTATATAACAGCTTCTGAGGAATAATAAACGAGGTTTGATCAGAAATCCTGTCTTGCCTTCGTTTTCTCATGTCTCTTGTTCCTTCCATTCCTCTTCCTTCTCTAGGTTTGTCAGGGACCAACATTTGTATCCCGCAGGCCAGAATAAAACACCTATAGCTTTCCTTCTTTACTTTTTTTTTAAACATGAATGCCCAAGCATACATCAAATCTAATATTATTGCATAAAATTTATGACACACACAGAACTCCCATCCATAATTCATTGGCCAAAGAAAGTGGCATAGCATGCTTAATTGTAGAGAGGAGGACAAAAGAACAATACATCTTCCAACATGCTCAGCTAAGTGAACCATGGCATACAGTTAGATGACATGCACAGCAAATGTGTCAGGATACCAGTATATACAAATGCCACTGTAAAGACAGTAGCTTTCAATGTAGGGGCAGGGTTAGGAAACTACAACTATCATTGATTTTAGAATATTTTTGTCATTCCTGAAAGAAATAGTTTTGTTCAATCACTGCATGGTTGATCTGATAAAACCTTATTAGAAAAAAGAGAACAAATCATTATGTGTAGAGCACACTGAATTATATAAATGACAAATTATTCATTAAGAAAGAGGAACTAGTTAGCTTCTTTACATTAGACAAAGGACAAGAACTAGAACTCAGAACTTGAGTTTTCCATGACTTAGATTTGGGTGACAGGCAGAGCAAATGTGTCAGCATCCCAGTGATCTACTAATGCCACTGTAAAGATGGTAGCTTTCAGGGTAGAAACAGGATTAGGCAACTACAACCGTCACTGGTTTTAGATTATTTTCATCTCTCATGAAAAAATATTTTGTTCAACCACTGCATGTTTGACATGTTAAAACCTTATTTTCAAAAAAGGAAAACATTATGTGTACAGCACATTTAATTGTATAAAAAATAAATTTTCCATTAAGAAAGAAAAACTAGTTACTTTCTTTAGGTTAGAAAAAGGACTTATAGAACCTCAAGTGTGGCCTATTTCTCAGATCTCAAGTTTTAGATAGATTATAACATTGTGATTATTCGCTTTTACAAATTCTGCAGTTTCTGTTTCCCAGAAAGTGGTATTTGTATTTTAATTTTGATTATAATCCTCTAATCATCTGTTCGTATTTTTTCTTATTTTCACATTACAGGATGAATTAATGACAACCTCAATGCATTCTGATAATACCTCAGAGTAAAATTAGCTTTAATACCATCACCCCATATATGTACAATTATTGATATTTACACAAAGTGCCATCACAAAATTTTGTTTCATTTAATTTCACAGTTAGTCTGTAAGATATCTACAATTATCTGAATTTTAAAAATGAGAAAATAGCAGTCAGTGTTAGAGAGAGGACCTAAAACCAAGTTTTCTGATTTCAAATGCTCATCATGAGTTTTGTATAAAATCACGTTTTTAATCCCAAAGAAGATCAAAAATTATGATCCAATGTATTTTGAGTTCTGTATAATCAAGTGATGAGAGGATACATATTATCTGACTATAAATGAGACTGAAAAATCCAAAAGTAGAGATAACATGGTCAAAATGTGCCCAGGGATTGATTGTGAGAAATATTAAACCCAGTACAAAAACAAGATAATACTGAGAATGTCTAGTTCCAGAATCTGGAATCTAGTTTCCAGATATATAAAATGAAGTGAACTCAAAGAGGAATAATCTAGCAGGAAGGCAGACAGAACCATAGATAATCTCTACAGACAGAAAGATGAACAATGAAAGAAAGATGAGAAGTGAGACCCTAGAGAAAACTCTGAAAAAGCACAAAGATACAGTACCAACAAGGTAATAAATGTGGGTTTCCAGCTAAAAATGTTGTGTGGTGTTTGTCAAACAGCATTGACACTTACTACCTATCTCGCTGTGGATAATTTTAGTAACTCCTCTAACTCACATTCTCTTTGTTTACAGAATAAGCACAATAGTATTTATATCCAAACTTTTGTTTTATGGCCACATCAGTTATATATCCTATGTGAGGCTGTAGTACTCTGAAATTCATATTAATGAAAACAATTGCTTTTACCCACCCCTGTAATGCAGGTGTAGCCACAGCAGGCTCATGACTATTGCTGCATGCACAATACTTGGTGGCAAATAGAGGTCAGTTAGGAAATTTTTATAGAATAGTTTTGATTAAAATTACATAGATGGTGTAAAAACTGGAGAATAGGCTGTATTGGACTTATCATCTTAGAGCAGAATTCAGCAAACAATGGGTCAAAGAGTAAAACATTATATTTCATCATCCATACAGGTCAGAACAACTCCATTTTGCTGTGAAGTATGCAAATGAATGAATGTGGTTGCCCTATAATAAAACTTTATTCACAATAAACATGCCAAGAGTCAAATGTGTCTCTATAGGGTCAGTCCACCACTCCTTGATATATTCTGTCCTGTATCAAGGCCAAATTTCAAGATTCTGATGCTAGCACAAAAGAGAATTAATATGGAACAATTGTGAATAGGAATCTGATACTCTGTACACACGTATCTCCTGTTCTGATGTTCTGTATACAATTACCCCCTGTTCCCATACTTTGGACACACTTATCCCCTGTTCTGATACTCTGGACATGTTGATCCCCTGTTTTGATACTCTGGACACGCTTATTCTGTTCTGCCACTTGGCATACCTCACCATTTCATAGAGAGTACTAAGAGAGAACTCACCCAATACACGTTCAGCCATTCCAGATAAGAAGAATGTAAGTAATGTGTTATACATATAATATATCACATAATATAATTCCAGTGGACACAAAAATAGAAACATCATTGTTGAAATACGAGCGTTGGGCTGTGTCCCGCCACCCGGCTAGCTTTACCCGAAATAATTACACGGAAACTGTATTCTTTTAAACACTGCCTGACCCATTAGTTTCAGTTTCTTATTGGCTAGCTTTTACATATTGATCTAACCCATTTCTATTAATCTGTGTAGCCCACGAGCTGGCTTACCAGGAATGATCTTAACCTGCGTCTGTCTGGAGTGGGAGAACCATGGCGACTCCCTGACTCAGCTTCTTTCTCCCAGCATTCTGTTCTGTTTACTCCGCCTACCTAAGGGTTGGCCTATCAAATGGGTCTAGGCAGTTTCTTTATTAATAAGAAATCACTCCCACATCATTTCCCCTTTTTCTGTTTAAACAAAAAAGAAAGGCTTTAACTTTAACATAGTAAAATTACATATAGCAAAACAGTTATCAAGCAAGAATTACAGTTACAATATTTATATCTATTTTATCTTTTATCATAACTAAGGAAAAATATAACTATCTATTCATTCTTCAACTCCATCAAAGACTCCAGAAGGATATAATACTACCTAAGTAAACAAGAAATAAGAAAACTCTAGAAATGACAGAGACATCTCGCTACCTGGACAGTCACCCAAAGTTCTTTTGTACTGTTGGGGCATCCATCTTCAACCTTCAGGCCCATAGTATCCAGCAGACATTTTCATGAAGCAGGAAATTCCAAAGACAGTTCAGTCACTTTCTGCTGTATCCTGCAGAATGTCTCGCAGACTCTTTCATGAGTCAGGAATCCCGAAAGACCATCTCACCTTTAGGCAAGTTCAGCAGTCCTCTCTCTGCAGGTTCTCTGTGTCCAGTTTATGCAACAGTCCAGGCAAGAGCAGTTTCTTGCCCAAATGGCTATCAAACTCCATAAGGATCCTTTTTGATGCCCATCTTCCTCTCGAAGTAGATTGATGCCACCAGGAGCAGATATGTCTCATTGTCATGAAAAGTCCTAAGTTATTAAAATATTTTAAATGCCATATTCTGTAGCCTTTGAGAGATATGAAGAATGCCTATCTAAAATATATCTCTATATATCTAGAAAATCTAAGTAACATGACTACAAACTTGACTATTATTTATGATTATCCATTAACAACCTATATTTCCTAATTATACATTACATTTTAAAAATGAACTACACAATCAACCTTATTTAAGATCAGAAATACATATACATATAATAAAATTGACCTTAAATCTCTATCAATAAAGCAAAATCTATATTAATGCAAATTATTCATATCTATATCATATCCCCCTTTAAATGTAAAAGAACATTTATAAACAATATTTTGGGAACATGGGCGCAGTTTTTTCTCTCCAAACTGCTTCCTGCTGAATGGGGGCATCGTTAATTAGGTCTTTCATGGTACAACCTGTGTGCTAGTTTCATCACAGTTGGCAGTTGAGCGGAGCAATTTTCTGAAGATGTTCACAGCAACTTTTCGGGAGGTCGTGGTCTATCATACCAAATTGGGATAGAAGAAATCCACAGGGTCTGGTCCTCTGTGAAAACAAAAGAAGACCCTTTCCAAAGCATCATATCCTTAGACCCAAATTCTGAAGTCATACCCTCATGATATCCATTTTGGTTTAGCTTGGCAGCCCATGTAATGAAATGTCTCTCTGTATGTAGCTCCTTTACAGTCAAAAATTTTAAAGAAAACACAATGTACATAATCCAGACTCTTTGTGAATTTTTCATTTTTACGTGGCTTATTTTTACTTTATTTGTCTTAATCTATAATTATCTGTACTCTGTCTCTTTAAAGACTTTACCTTTTTTTTTTAACCATTAATTTTATTCTCTATATTCTTTTTCTTCTCTCTCTCAAGCCTACGTACATTCATCCAACAGTGTGGTCTTTTATGTCTGAATCTGTTTTATTGTGAATCTGCAACATTTTTTTTTACTATCCAGGAGCATTTCTTAAAATGTTAAGCACTTCTTAAAAACTTAAGTTGCACCATGTACGGGTAATGTGGTACTGCCTGTTTCCTGCCCAGTGGAAACCTTAACTGCGCTGTTTTTACGGTAATTACGGTAGTTCCTGCCTGAGACCAGCACAGTTCAGCATGGCAGAGTTGAGCCAAGCCGCTCCTGCCTCAGAGCCATTTGGTGCCCCTGAGCCACATACAGTTCCAGGTACACAGCAGGCCACACTGCCATCAAGCAAGCCGTAGAGCTTTACTCCAAATGCTCCATTCAAAAGCTTTGTCTCCCACAGGAGCCAGACAGAGATCGCAATGGCGGCACAGCCCAGAAAGCCGGCATTTTAAAACAGCAGGTTTTTTCCTGCTGCTGAGTCAGGACAATTTCTTTGCGGCACGCAACCCACAAACAGCAAAAAGGTGTCTTAAATTGTCTCTCTCTCCTTTTTAAGCCCTCTCAGGTTTTATGTGGTGTTCATTAGCACGTTGGGTGCCACTCTGTTGAAATACGAGCATTGGGCTGTGTCCCGCCACCCGGCTAGCTTTACCCAAAATAATTACACGGAAACTGTATTCTTTTAAACACTGCCTGACCCATTAGTTTCAGTTTCTTATTGGCTAGCTTTTACATATTGATCTAACCCATTTCTATTAATCTGTGTAGCCCACGAGCTGGCTTACCAGGAAAGATCTTAACCTGCGTCTGTCTGGAGTGGGAGAACCATGGCGACTCCCTGACTCAGCTTCTTTCTCCCAGCATTCTGTTCTGTTTACTCCGCCTACCTAAGGGTTGGCCTATCAAATGGGTCTAGGCAGTTTCTTTATTAATAAGAAATCACTCCCACATCACATCATTCTGTTTTTCCTAAAAGTAAATTTATTTGAAAATACAGAAGATCAAATATCTTCTCGTTTCATGGTAAGTTCAAATGTCTTTTGATAGGTATTTGAGGAAAATATTTTTATTTAAAATACTGTATTTAATAGAATGTTACCCTGAAGAATATGCCCCATGAAACATAAAGAAACTACAGTATCTATATCACACATTTATTTTAATGATACAATAAAATAATGAGACATTTACATATTTTATATAATCCTTGAGATATAAATACCATCCCTTATCTATGAGGGCAATTAATGACTTAAGAATGAAGAAATTTTTCTAAAATTACGATGTAGGGATTTTTAATTTCAGGCCCTATAACTTTATTTCATCAAAAGTTTCTAATTTTTCTTAAGATTCTATTTTTAAAATATGGAAAATAAAAGTTATCTCCAACTGTATATTATATACAAACAAGCACCTCTGTTTGTATCCTTTTATTTAAACAATACTTTCATCTATCTGATATCAACATTACACAAACCCTATACATTGCGAAAAATGAGCAAAAAATGTACAACCGTGTGCTTCGCACCAGAATCAATGAAGTAGAACAGACAGTTTCACAAAATTTCTATGTAGCACTCATATTAAAATTTGAGAGATACTGAATTACATCATATCATCCTTATGTTTACAGACGTAGGACCTAAGGAAACAAGTTTGTCAAAGGGTTTTTAAAAGTTTTACCAAACAATTGGTAGTTTGTAAAATGGGAGCTTATTCTAATAGTGGATAGAAATTTTGATCTCTAAAAAAAGATATATTTTTAAACCAGATGCCTAAGCAAGAATGAGTGAGTTGGCTCTTTTTACTTGCTTCCCAACAAGGCAAACAAACAGACAAAATATAAAGTCCCTTCCAATATCGGGGTCTTCTCCCAAGGCGTTTGTGTTCAGAGGAAATTCTCTCTTTTTCAAGAAAACACTTACTTGATGTTATAAATATTAACAAAACTAAAAGTGTTCACAAAAGATGGAACTCCTTCATCAGATAAGCATGTGTCCACACACTAGCTGGTCCTTCCTGTAAAGAAGATCTTTCCCACTACATAATCAAAAGCCCGAGGAAGGCATCAGTGGGCAGGGAGGACCCATTTCCCCAACCTTTCCCTTTCATTTTACTGATAATTATTTTTTTTTTGTATTTACCCCTGCCTTATTTTCTACTATAACATTATTTCTCATCCTAAGTAATGTTCTAGCTCAGTCAATTCATAGAATATTATTATCTCACCTTTCCTTTGCCTGGTTTCTACTTAAGTAGTTTCAGTTTTTATGATAATATAGTCTGAAATCTTAAAAGGAAAAATAAGGAACAATTTTTGGACCATTAAATGAACATGCCTACTGGAGTGATTGTCTTGATTTCTTTTATCTTATAGAAAAACAATTCAGATTTTATTTGTTCATTTTGAGCACATAGGATGTATGCTTGTACCTGTTGTTTAGTTGGTTGGTTGGTTGGTTGATTGGTTGGTTGGTTGGTTGGTTGGTTGGTTAAATTTGTTTTAATTGTAATAAAGGGTAAATGGAATAAACATAGTCTAATGGGACTTCCAGGCAAATCACAATAAAGAAAAGAGGGACACCTCATTGTGGGAAACTCATGATGAAAATAAGAAATAACACAAAACAATAGAACCAGTGAACACAGTAAGACCAAAATACTCAGATTTCAACAAGAGTAAATAAAGAAGGATGAGTTCACTAATAAGGAAGCTATTGCTATGGGTAAAAATAAAGAAAAATCGGCAAAATAACTTTCCAGAGTTTCTTAGTAAATTGTTAAATGACAATAGTTGTTGTGTTACGAGCAGCAGGGCTGCGTCCCTGGCACGCGGCCGCCCGCATGGCTAGCTTTACCTGAAATAATTACACGGAAACTGTATTCTTTTAAACACTGCCTGACCCATTAGTTTCAGTTTCTTATTGGCTAGCTCTTACATATTGATCTAACCCATTTCTATTAATCTGTGTAGCCCACGAGCTGGCTTACCAGGAAAGATCTTAACCTGCGTCTGTTTGGAGTGGGAGAACCATGGCGACTCCCTGACTCAGCTTCTTTCTCCCAGCATTCCGTTCTGTTTACTCCGCCTACCTAAGGGTTGGCCTATCAAATGGGTCTAGGCAGTTTCTTTATTAATAAGAAATCACTCCCACATCATTTCCCCTTTTTCTGTTTAAACAAAAAAGAAAGGCTTTAACTTTAACATAGTAAAATTACATATAGCAAAAGAGTTATCAAGCAAGAATTACAGTTACAATATTTATATCTATTTTATCTTTTATCATAACTAAGGAAAACTATAACTATCTATTCATTTTTCAACTCCATCAAAGACTCCAGAAGGATATAATACTACCTAAGTAAACAAGAAATAAGAAAACTCTAGAAATGACAGAGACATCTTGCTGCCTGGACAGTCACCCAAAGTTCTTTTGTATGGTTGGGGCATCCATCTTCAGCCTTCAGGCCCATAGTATCCAGCAGACATTTCCATGAAGCAGGAAATTTCAAAGACAGTTCAGTCACTATCTGCTGTGTCCTGCAGAATGTCTCGCAGACTCTTTCATGAGTCATGAACCCCAAAAGACCGTCTCACATTTAGGCAAGTTTAGCAGTCCTCTCTCTGCGGGTTCTCTGTGTCCATTTTATGCAACAGTCCAGGCAAGAACAGTTCCTTGCCCAAATGGCTATCCAACTCCATAAGGATCCTCTTCGATGCCCATCTTCCTCTCGAAGTAGATTGGTGCCACCAGGAGCAGATATGTCTCATTGTCATGAAAAGTCCTAAGTTATTAAAATATTTTAAATGCCATATTCTGTAGCCTTTGAGAGATATGAAGAATGCCTATCTGAAATATATCTCTATATATCTAGAAAATCTAAGTAACATGACTACAAACTTGACTATTATGATTATCCATCAACAACCTATATTTCCTAATTATACATTACATTTTAAAAATGAACTACACAATCACACCTTATTCAAGATCAAAAATACATATACATATAACAAAATTGACCTTAAAATCCATACCAATGCAAATTATTCATACCTATATCATATCCCCCTTTAAATGTAAAAGAACATTTATAAACAATATTTTGGGAACATGGGCGCAGTTTTTTCTCTCCAAACTGCTTCCTGCTGAATGGGGGCGCTGTTAATCAGATCGTTTAGGGTGTAACCTGTCAGGTTCATCTCAGTTGGCAGTTGAGTGAAGTAATTTTGTGAAGATGTTCACAGCAACTTTTCAGGAGGTCGTGGTCTATCATACCAAATTGGGATAGAAGAAATCCACAGGGTCTGGTCCTCTGTGAAAACAAAAGAAGACCCTTTCCAAAGTATCATATCCTTAGACCCAAATTTTGAAATCGTAATACCTTTATATCCATTATGGTTTAGCTTGGCAGCCCATGTAATGAAATGTCTGTCTGTACTTAGCTCCTTTACAGTCAAAAATTTTAAAGAAAACACAATGTACATAATCCAGACTCTCTGTGAATTTTTCATTTTTACGTGGCTTATTTTTTTTATTTCTTTTAATCTCTTAACTATCTGTACTCTGTCTCTTTAAAGACTTTACCCTTTTTTTAAGACATTTGCTTTATTCTCTATATTCTTATTCTTCTCTCTCTCAAGCCTATGTACATTTATCCAACTCTGTGATCCACTGAGGTCTGTTATGTCTGAATCTGTTTTATTGTGAATCTGTAATATTTTTACTATCCAGGAGCATTTCTTAAAATGTTAACCACTTCTTAAAAACTTAAGTTGCACCATGTACAGGTAATACGGTACCACCTGTGTCCTGCCCAGTCGAAACCTTAACTGTGCTGTTATTATGGTAATTACGGTAGTTCCTGCCAACCAGCACAGTTCAGCAAGGAGCAGCTGCTCCTGCCTCAGATCCATTTGGTGCCCCTGAGCTGTGCACAGTTTCAGGCACACAGCAAGTCCTCATTGGAGCCGCACTCAGCAGTTTAATTTTGAGACTGAGCATGCAGCACAGAAACTCTTTTTATCCAAGTTACAACCAAATCTGACATGCAGAGCAATGCGCAGTCTGAAAACACGTCTCTTCCACCATGCTCTTCCGCCTGCCTAAGCCTGATTCTGCCATCTGCCCAGGTGCAGGCGGGGAGCGCTGAGAGCACTCTCCTTCCGATCCCAAGCGGGAACACAAACATCCAGTCCCATAAAATCCATTGAAATGCTTTAAAGCCAGAGTTTGCACTGGCGGCACAGTCCCAAGAAGCCGCACTTTAAAATGACGCAGCTTTTTTTTCTGCTGCTGTTGCCGAATCAGGAAATCTCTCTACAGCACGCCACCAACAAACAGCAAAAATCTGTGTTAAAGTCTCTCTCCCTTATTTTTAAGCCTTCTCAGGTTTTTAAGTGGATTTAGTCCATCACGTCGGGCGCCACTCTGTTGTGTTACGGAGCGGCGGGCTGTGTCCCGCCACCCGGCTAACTTTACCCAAAATAATTACACGGAAACTGTATTCTTTTAAACACTGCCTGACCCATTAGTTTCAGTTTCTTATTGGCTAGCTCTTACATATTGATCTAACCCATTTCTATTAATCTGTGTAGCCCACGAGCTGGCTTACCAGGAAAGATCTTAACCTGCGTCTGTTTGGAGTGGGAGAACCATGGCGACTCCCTGACTCAGCTTCTTTCTCCCAGCATTCCGTTCTGTTTACTCCGCCTACCTAAGGGTTGGCCTATCAAATGGGTCTAGGCAGTTTCTTTATTAATAAGAAATCACTCCCACATCAAATAGTAAAGCCTATTTTAAGTTCTTATATTGTCATATTATTAGTTTGAAAAATAATTAAGAGTGGTAAAGTGTAATATTAAGAAATATTGAGTAAAGCATATTACCAAGTCTTCATTTGAGACCTCTAAATCTTTCAAAGACTTTCTAGAACAATGATTCTTAACCTTCCTAATGCTATAACACTTCAATACAGTTCCTTACATTGTTCTGACCATCAACCATAATTATTTTGCTTCTACTTCATAACTGTAATTTTCTATCTCTATAAATCATAATGTAAATATCTGATACACAGGATATCTGATGTGTAACCACAAAAGGGGTCTTGACACACAGGTTGAGAACTGTTGTTCTAGAATATGTGTTTTATTCATCTCAAAGCATGTTTATTTACAACCAGGAAGATGCCAATATTTCCATTTTTCCAGAGATGGCCTTTAGGTTAAGGCAGTTAACTGGCAAATAAAATCACACTAAACATAATAGGAGATAATATCATATAATGCCCTTCCTGAAAAGCTACTTACTATATAGACAATCAACCCTCTTGATTTTTCTCTTTATTTCTTCCAGTAAAATTCCTCCAAATAAATGATTTTGGAAATGAGGTTGGAGTACAATATTAATTAATCAAGTCACACTTTACCCTCCCTAGCAAACATTCATTAGAGCTGGAGATATTTTGCTTAGAATACTATGCTAGTAATGTGGGTATTGCTACTACTTGTACCTAGTGAATGGAAGCCAGGGTTGCTATTAAATAGGTGATAATACATGGACAGTCATTCACAATAAAGTTGTATCAAAAACAAAGTGCCAACAGAGCCAATATTGTGAATTCCTGGCTTAAATCAGGAGTACAAACATTAATTATACAACATTGTACATAGCTTCATAGTTAAATCCTCTAAACTCCTCAAAGTACATGCAATTCTGTCTGGTACAAAATGGGAATGTTTAAAGAAAGCAGTGGCAGTGGGTTGCAGGGAAGGAATGCTACAAATGAAGCCATAAGAGAAATATGTCTGTTAATGAGATGGGGTGTAAAGTAAAGGCAGGAACTTTCTTGTCTAGAGTTCTATGCATTGTAGTGAGCAGAAGACAGTATGAGTGGATGGGAGTACAGCAGCATCATAAGGTACCCTTATACAGACATCCGCAGATAAATTCCTGGGAGTCAAATCTGTGGAAGACTAACAAACAAAATTAGACAAGTTTTCTCATGGAAATCCAAGTCTTAAATTATGAATTTATAAGAGAAGTCCAGACTTAGTATTGGCATTTCTAAGATAAACCATACACATCTCACATTATGTGGATCACAGTCTTGAGAAGAATTGTTAATTTTAGTTTTAATAACTTTTATTAAATTTGTTCCTAGACAACTTCATGCATGTATCTAATGCATTCCAATTAAAATAACCCTTCTCAGTTCCTCTCACTATTCCCTCTACCATCCTCTCTCTTTCCTGCAAGTCTCCTTCTTCCTACATTAACAGATTTTTGTTTCCTTTTGAAGTCCACTAAGTTTAAACTGCATCATCTTTTTCATGATAGTCATGATCCAAATGAACCCATTCAAGACTGGTCCTGCCAACAGTCAATCAATAGTGGAAGAGAGGCCATAGGACCCTATCTGTTGTCATTTTAAAAAGTGGCATGAGAAAAAAAGATGTTAAGAAATGGAGAACACATGGAGAGTTTTTTTTTTTTTTTTTTTTTTGTAATTAGGGGTAATGCAATGTAAAAATGGGGAAGAGGACGGTGGAGACTGGCCTCTGGGGACAGGAGCAGCAGAAGGGAAGAGAAAGGCAGAGAGAGATATGAGAGAGAGAGAGAGAGAGAGAGAGAGAGAGAGAGAGAGAGGAACAGAGGGAGATGGGAGGTGGCCAAGGCCCTTTTGAAAGGGGATGTAGTGAATGTGAAAACAAGGTGCTCTTAGTGGTTTCAGCTGAGGACAGGACAGTACAGATGCCTGAATACTAACACTATCTTCCTTGCCATTATACTAATGATCTATTCTAAAGGCGGGAAGCCATTGTCCTCAGTTGTGTACCCAGTTAAAATTACTATATTAGATAAGTAACCCATAAAGAAAATAAACAGGAGAGTTTTCTGAATACAATTTCTAGTTTTAGAGGATAAAAGATATTAACCATGAAAGAATGGACTCTACACACAAGTGGGTTAGTAATAAAAACTGATTAGTGATGGCCCAGTTATAATGTCAACAGAATAGTTAATGGAGAATTAATGAAGTCTTCACTAAGCTGTGGTTTAGAAGATGGTTTGAAAAGAGTGGAATTCATTGCCCAATCAGACATGTGGGCTGTGCCATCCAGATGAGAGCAATGCCCTCTATGCCTCATTGCCTGCCCTTATTTTCTTCTTTAATTTATATTGTCTTTGGGGAAATGTCCATCCATCAACAACATCATTTCTTAAAAGGCATTCGTTTTTCATTTCAGGTTGGGGATTGCAACTGGCAATGGGCCTGCAGAGAGAACTCTAAGAGGGATGATTCTCATCTGCTAAGCACTGAAATAAAGCCTTTATCATTAAATAGGCTAGGTTACCTTTATAAACTGCCACCTTGCATGTTTGCCCCTCTCAGCCCTCTGCTTCTGGGCCCTCTGAATGGTAGAAAGTTTGGTAGCTCATGCATCATTGAGCTCCTTGCAATATAAAGAGCTTGGAAGTTACTGAATAGTCCACACTGCACCATAAATTACATGGTGGTTACTTCTTAGTTATTTAGCAGTTACAGTGCAATTAGTTCCACTTAATGTCAACTTCTGCCAATACGTCTTCCATTAGTCTGAAAATTATAGCTTGGTGCTGTAACAGCTGTAATGTGCAAGCAAACTCCAGTTTGCATCTGGGAAAAGACAGAAATTGCTAGAGAAACCGAGCTGATTTGAATGTGGATGTCTTACTCTGATTGAAGTTCAGAAGTCATCTGACAACCTCATGCCCCTTTAGTGAATCAATGATTAAAAAAGAAATCTCAAGGAATACCATGGCCACGGCTGGAGACGGAGGCAGAGCTGATGAGGGACAGAAATGATCTTGCCCAAGATAAAATTCCAGTGTCTTACCAGGTGAGGTCCAGGCTGTGTTATCTCCTGGGTATAGAGCAATCTAGGATTAGTTTAGTTTTTTTTTCCTGCTTTCTCTTTCCTAAGCTGTTTTTTTACTTTACTACAAAGAATTTCTGTTTTGCTAAAGTTGGGACAAAGAGTACACAGACAAAAATTTCTTTTCTTAAATTTATATAGTAAGTTTTTAAAGGAATAGAGACCTTCTTCTCTCCTTTCTCTTTTCTTAGCTCTCTTTTCCATGCTCATTATATTCCCCTCTAATTCAGAATAGTGATATTTTGAACTCAATAATTTTTTTTAATTTAGTTAAAACTCAGTGATATTTTGTAATTCAGTAAAATCCTGCAAGATATTCTTCCTGCATTTTATTGAGAATCCAATGTTACTTATTTTGCCTAAATATTTCCTTCAAGGAGGCAGCATCCAGCTCTGATTTATGTTTTTCTAGGTATGACGTAGAGATAGAATACTTCTCAAAGTGCTAGAGGAGCAAAGTAACTCACTCATGGATGTTCTTGATTTCAGGTCTATAATAATTAAGCATCTACATTATGTATTATGATATGTTTATTAACACTTTTGATTAACCACAAAATATAAACCAGGGACTAGAGAAACAGAGTGAGTTTAGCTTGTAATTGAAAGAGTTATAAGAACCTAATCTGGTTATGGAATATGTTGGGTGTTGATTCCTTTAGGTTTTTTTTTTTTTTTTTTTTTTTTTTTTTTTTTTTTTTTTTTTTTTTTTGTACTGGTTGCTGTGATAAAATACCCCAAGCAAAGTAACTTTTAGGAAACAACCTTCTTTAAAACCCAGTAATACCATGTTGGGGTATATATCCAAAGGATGCTCAATTATGCCACTAGGACATGTGCTCAACTATGTTCATAGCATCATTGTTTGTCATAGCCAGAAGCTGGAAACAACCTAAATGCCCCTTGACCAAAGAATGGATAAGGAAAATATGATACATTTACACAATGGAGTACTACAGAGCAGAAAAAAAACGACATCTTGAATTTTACAGGAAAATGGATGAAGCTAGAAAACGTCATTTTGAGTGAGGTACCCCAGACCCAGAAAGACAAATATCATATGTACTCACTGATAAGTACATTTTAGACATAAAGCAAAGAAAAAACAGCCTACAATTCACACTCTCAGAAAACCTAGAGAAGAAAGAGGTCCCCTGGAGAGATCTACATGGATCATACATGAGAAGTAGAAAAAGATATGATTTCCTGAGTAAATTGGGATATTGAGAAACATAGACGAAGGGTATAAAGACACAGGAGAGGAAGCTGGTTGGGGGGGGATATATAGCTCAATAAAAACAATTTTAAAAGACATGGAAATAGAATGGGTTCTAGTTTTTTGGCAATATTGTTTGGTAAATAGCTTAAGCGTATTTCTGGCTAACTTTTATATTTTAAATTAGACCATTTCTATTAATCTGTGTATTGCCACTTGGCTGTGACTTACCAGCAAGGTTCCAGCTGGTGGCTCCATAGCATCTCAGTTACTCACAGCATTCAGTTTAGTTTTCTCTGTTGAGCTCTATTCTGCTAAACCACTGGCCAAAACAGCATTTTTATTAATTAACCAATAAAAGCAACAAACATACAGAGGAGTCATTTGAAAGTATTCAGAAGTAGCAATTATACAAAAGTTTCTTTACCAAGGCTATCCTTGTGTGTAAGTCCATTGTTAGATGCAATTCTCTTAAGTAAAACATTTATATAAGGTGCTAAGCTATCAGGGACATGGGTAGCTTGGGTACCTGCTTCCCTTAGTGATCTTGGGGCTCATGGGAGTAATGGTTCAATGGCTACTACTGAGAGAAGTTGTACCATGTATCAATTTTCTAGGGGGAAGATGTAAATTCAAAACCTAAAATGTCATTTTTTTTTTTATTGAATGGGTTCTACTTAAGGCAGGGAGTGGCAAGAATGGACAAGCTCAAGGGAGGGCGAAGAAAGAATGAATATGCTCTAAACAGGCCTCATAAGCATGTGAAAATGTCACAGTTAATACTGTTACTTTTCCCATATAATAGGTTTTAGAATTAAAAAGTGAATGCATTGTTGTCAATCTTTTTTTTTTTCTGTCCCCTTAGCCTTCCAATACCCTCAGGAGGGAATATTCTGTTTAAAATGTGTATGCATGTTCTATGTATTTTTATTTATACTTAAATTTTACACACCAAATCTACCAAAGGGAATATGTGTGCAAAGGCATATAAATGTGTGTATGTATTACACATACATGTGTGTGTCACATTACACATGAATTTAATGCAATTTGCTTATGTGGTTAATCATGGGATTAAAATATCAGTAATTAGAAGATAGTGAGAAAAAATATTTTTAAAAATAGGCAGAAATCTCACCAGTATAGGTCAGAATGCCTGGTATCCAGTGGTAGCTAGCATTGTCTCCTTAATGAACCTTGGATCAGTCCTAACAGACTTATGTACCTAAAACTGCTAATGAGAGTTAGTTTTAAGCTTTCTTTTTCCTTTCTCCCCACTTTCCTGAGTGAATATCTCTTGAAGACATATATAATGAAAATTACAGCATCAAGAAGTTCAGAACAACCTTCAGCTTGGTCATGTTGACGATTTCAAAGAATATCAGTGGTAGTATTTCTCTTTGTGCTGTTAGTACTTGTTCTTTCACCAGATTTATTATGCTGTAACTTAAAACTAACTCTCATTAGCAGTTTTAGGTACATAAAACTTTGGGTGTAATGATTCTTCCAAAGATGAACATTTCTACTATTTCTAACAATTTCTGTTACTCCTACAAATTGTTCACTGTGTGCACATGTATTTTCTTAGACATATAAATTTATTTATAAAACACATTTGTAAGAATGAATATATTAGGTCAAGTTATACTTTTCATTTAAAAATATTGTCAAATTTGGCTAATTTCTCTTCAGAGAGGATGCCACAGTTTAGTTCCCCACCAAAACTATATATTTATTGAGCCCCAGATTATCTTCAAACACTCATCTCATTACCTACTCTGCTCAGTCAAATATGATCTTATTCTTGCCCAAGCAGAAACTACTCCTTCTCACTATGGGGACTGACACAAATATTCATTTTTGTCTTCTAAATGAACTTGAGTTATTAGAACATTAGTAAAGTGCAGGATGGTGTTACCAAAGTAGGACTACTAATATTTTGCAAACCTCTGGACAGTCACTAAAACCTGTACTGAAGACCCCACCCTGAGGACAAATCCTACCCTCTAATATACAATGTTCAGTATTTCTGCAAATTGTTTATAAAAACTTGTACTTTCATATCTAGAATTTTTAAATCACCCATGTCTTGCTTAAAAGCTTCATAACTTTAAAATCCCTTAAGGATATTTTTTATGAGGGAATATTCTAAGTAGAGAAGTGATTGTCATAACCATTGGCAAAAAAAGCTCAATAGGAATAAAGCTTGAAAGGTTTTGACCTTAATATGTGGAGGGTGCAACAAATAGGAGCTGGGAAGGAGACATTGACTGAAAACACACTTGAACCTTTCACTGCTTGTTAAATACTTCAACTTGTTTCTGTTCTTAGTTTAACAGTTTTACCTTTTCAGTATGAACTGAAGGCTCAACTAATGAGATGACCTCCATACATACAGTCAGTTACTAGGAAAGTTTATTAAAGACTTAAAAAATGCCAATCACCTTGAGGAGAGCATTACTGGCTAGGAAGTTTTGAGTTTAGCGATCTGCAAGCTGTTTGAAAACTCAGGGAATGGAATGACAATTAAAATGTCCACAACAAAAACTGTCTGTGGCTTCTGTGCCCAACTTGATCCTTTAGAATATTAAAAAAAAATTCTTTCCCACGAGGACAAAATAAGTTCATATAATTCAATAAAACAAGAGACACAGCAAAGAGAGTTTTAAGAGTCAGATAAATAGAGCAAGAATGAGAAATGGTTGGGGGGAATTATAGGTGGAGAATGAAAGAGACATAAAAACTGGTGAGGGAAAACAAAGAGTGTTGGACAGAACCCAGTTATGGCATGTATGACAGAGAAGAGTAGAGAATGTAGAGGAAAAACCAATGTGATTTGGAAATGTGACTGAGAAAATATAAGGAAAGAGGAGTCGTAACAAATTCATTTAACAGCCCATTTGATATATTTGTACCATGTGTTTTTTGTCAGCACCTGGTTGTAATAACAAATATTATGTCCCAGGTATGTCACTCCCCTTTCCATATGCCTTTTTTAGTCGTTATCATACCCCAGCACTGTATGGCACCTTCTACAATTGGATTAAATAGAAAAGTAAACAATGCAAGTCATTTTAAGCTCCTGTAATATAGATATGAAAGAGGAGGGAGTAATAGAAACACACACACACACACACACACACACACACACACAAGAAAAAAACAGGCTCTTTTCCTCATTCAAGAGAAATTCAGAGTTTACAGGAACTTCAGAAATGAGAACAGAAAAGAACTATTTTCTTATCACTGAATATGTAAATGATAATAATAATTTGGCTCAATATAACATGGAAGTTATTTATTTATTTATCTATTGACTTAGCCTTTTGGATATTGAACCAAGTACCTTAGAATACTAGGTAGGTGCTCTACCACTGATGTAAACTCTCCGCCTTGCTAATGTTAATTTTTAAGGCACTGTGTTTTATTTTATCTTTCATAATCCAGGTTCTTTACAGGCCATTGATATCAACAAAAGTGTATTATATCTATTAGTAATCCTTTTTGTAAATGAGTAAATCTTATAGTAATGGTTAAGTAAATTCCTCAAAATTCATATAATATGAACCTCTCTGAGATCCTCTCACTTCCAAGAGTATGACTGTCAAAGAATGGAGGGGAAGGAAAGAAAGGATGATGAGGTCATAACAAGTAATATATAAACAGACGGGAGAAGGCTTGGAGTAAAGAAAGAGCAAAGAGAAGGGCAGAGTATATAGGAGGGAACACTTTAGAAGAAGACAGGCAGGGAAAGTGAGGAAGCAGAGGATCAAATAAGGACTTGGAGAAATGAAGGTAATACTAGGAGAATGGATGGTCTTGGTGAGTTGGTAAAGGCCTGAGATTTGAAGTCCCAGCATTCAGTAGTGGCGAAATGAGGATTAGAAGTTTAAGACTAGTCTTGGCTACAAACTAAGCTTGAAGCTAGTCTAGGTTATCTGGGGTTGGGGATAGGTGGTAGACCAATGATTAGAATAGACAGTCATGACAAGGGTACTCATAGATAAGAAAACTGTGGATGATATGAAATGTTTCAATATCTAATGGCTTGATATTGAAGAAATTGTCAGAGGGAGAGTGGGGGTTAAAACAAGAGCTAACACAAACAAAGGAGTCTTCGGACCAAAAACAGCCATTAAAAGTTCTGATTGATGGTACAGAACTGCCCCCACTTGAGAACTTAACTTGTATTCCTCTGGCTCAGATCCTTCCAAGAAGAAGGATCTTCTTCTACCTCATAGAAGTCAATGGGGCAGAGAATTATCACAGACACTGACATAAGAACCTGACCATTCTCTGGCAAACAATGTGCTTCATTTCCTGAATGAAGGGTTCCCAGAAGCATGCAGCACCACGAAGAGAGAGAGGAAGAGAGAGAGAGGGAGAGAGAGGGAGAGAGAGGGAGAGAGAGAAAGAGAGAGAGAGAGAGAGAGAGAGAGAGAGAGAGAGAGAATGTGAGCTATGAGGACAGCAGTTGGGGAAACTGAGTCACAGAAAAATAAAATGTTTATATAGATCATACAAGAAATTTTCAGCAAAGTCTTGCCATGACCTAGACATATAATATGTTCTTTGTTACCTCATGTGTGAGGTGAAAGGAAAGGAGAGACATGGGACCATAGACACATGGAGAGCTAAAGAAGACATTACAGGCCAGCATTGTTTTACTGCAGTTTCCAGTGGTAGAAGGGTCTGTTGCCTCTGAGCACATCTTCTACATGCTCAAATTGCATGAAATTGCAGATTTAAACAGTTCTGACTTAAGCAGGTGCTGCTATTTCTGTTCCACTCCAGGTCTATTTTCACCCACAGGATGCTGTGGGAAGGACTTGTGAAATGACAGAACTGCTGCTCCTTCCATCCCCCAACACCCTGCCTCCTTCTCTTCTGCAAAACAAGCCTTCCACCCCGACTTATTCCTACAAATACAGGCTGCTCTGCTCCCATCCACTACAGGGGCACTCTGATGGCAGACTTGAATAAGTCACCTTGGCTTGGTCAGAAATCTGAAAGCTTAGCACACATGATCTCACTGGGAAGCACCCATTTAAACCTACACAAATAAGTTGCTAGGCTCATACTGGAGCCAAGTTCGTAAGCTGAGCAAATTAATGAGCGAATGAAGGGTGAAACACTCCCCAATTCATAAGTGTGAAGACTTAGGATCAATAGCTAAAATACTTTTCCATCTTAAAGCAAGTGAAGGGCAGCACCAGAACTTGAGGTAAGATTTTTAGCTCTGTGGAGAGGGATAGGGATTAGGGACCACCTAACACAGCTGTGCCAGGTTAACTCCTAAAATCAGTGTTTGAATTTAATTCCTCAGACTCCATTTATGCCAGTGAGTTTGGAAGTAAATCAAAGGCATCTAGAAACGATGTGTCCTTAGAGACACGAAGGAACTTGACATGGAGTCATTGGATCAACCAAAAAGAGATCTGTGTTCATGAAGTGAGATAAGGCAAAACAAGGGCTGCACACAGTGCAAGGCAGACTAGTATAGGCTGTAAGAAAGTCAACCTGCAAATTCACCTGGCTGAATTTCTAAAAAAAGAAAAAAAAAAGATAAGACAAGAATCAAAGTCAGGAGACAGGAAATGGAACAGGAAGATAAAAAGGAGACAAAAAAAAGCAAGATGCATGCTTTCTCTAGAACCAAGGAATCACACACAAAGGAAATAATAGGAATAACAGCATTGCCTGGAGCAATAATGAAAAATGCCTTGGAAGTAAGGCATTCAGCAAGAGCTTTGTTAGAAGAAGTGTTACTGAAAGATGGTATCGACCCCCAACAAACACACACAACCGTGCTTAAGTGGGCGAGAGGGAGAGAGTGGTCCAGTGGGCTGGCGGACTTCTAAGATCCAGCAGGAATAGACACGGTACTTCTTCAACTGATTCATCTGTGAGTCTGACTAGGTACTTCAGTAAAATGATTTCTCTGACAAGAAGGATCTTCTTTCAAATTGACCTGGATAGAAAAGAGGCAATGGATAAATGCAGAATTGCTGGACATATTTATTTGTTTGTTTCCCTAAAGCATCTATGCAGGAATGATCTCCACTCTTGAGAGGGCCCCTGATCACTGTTTCCTAGGACACAGGAACATAAACAGTACAAGCAGCACTAGAGGAACATATTCAGCATCATGTCCCTTTGCAAGTTCAAGAAAATCCCTTTCTGTCTCCCAGCCTTAGTCTCCCCTTTTGCTGTCTAATAGCAACACTACATAGTTTATGTGGTTTCTCCATGTATTAGCTTTTTCTCTCTGTGTTTGTTCAAATAGCTTTTTGTAAATATTTACAAAATCAGTCTCTCACTCCTGCTGTGGGAAATCATTGGCTATAAAAACGTTATTGTCACTTAATTAACATGACCTGTGTGGAAAAGAAGAGCCCTTTCAAACAGAGATCCAGGAGCTGCTGGAAGGAACCAGTTTTGTAATGTGTTTATAATTGCCTGGTAATCAGTCAGACCTTTAGATTCTTGGTATCCAAGTGCTGTGATGTGCGGAAGATGCTGAGAGCTTTTCCACCTCAGTTGCTTGCATCTACCTCTCTGCACATGCGCAGGTAGAATAGCTTCTTTAATCAAGGTCAGGTTAAGTGGAGTGTGTGTGGAGGACTCCACTTTTGGATGCAAGCCACTTGGCACTTAATCACATTACATTTTGTCCTTCGGACTCTGGGGCTCAAGTCTGTTTCCAATTTCTTTGTAAGCTTTCTTTCTACAAATGCAGAAAGAGCATTTCACAAAGGTTGAATGTAGTGATTAGTGACACGTACACATTTAATCTTCTGCAGTCTTTTTTTGTATCCGGCTCCCCTCTGTGCTTCTAGTCTGTAGAGCTTTATGCCTTTATCAAGAAAATGTTTTTATCTGTCTTGCTATTTTCTTTTCTGTCTTATAAATTCTTAAAGAAATGCAGTGTGAGTGAATTTAGTGAGAGCATGGCTGGCTCGTTTGAGAAAGAATGAAATCTCTTTCTCTGAAGAAGTGTCTCAATACCGAGACAAGGAAATACTGTTTTCCAGCCTGTCAATGTGATATTAAGCATTTATAATACTTCCCTCCCTTTCATGATTACACTACAAGCAGCCTAATTAGTTGTGTTTAACCCCAGAGTTGTAAAGATAGATGATTCAATTTATTCAACCTTAGATTAAAAGCACATTGAACCAAGATTCTCTGATAGAGAATGAAGAAACAGCTTGAAATCAAGAGTTTCAGGTTGACGTTTTGGGTGTGTAGTTCTTTTTGTGTGGAGTGCTACAACCCATTTCATGATTCCAACATAGCATGCATTCCCAAGATGATAAGAATCTATTCCCCTGGAATGAAAGTAGGCTTTAATAAACAGAAAATAACTCATCCAAGATGCAATAACCATTGGACACCCACTGTGTATTTGTGTGTGTGTGTGTGTGTGTGTGTTCCTCATGCTTCCTCTGTAACATATTGATAATTGGTAATTTTCTTTTTATTTCATATGGGTAATCAGAAAGGAAAGTGTTAATATCTTATGACAAAATACTTTGCCATGAAAGATTCTTTACAAATTTAACATTTTATTATTGAAATGTAATTGTCAGAGAGTGTGATTTGTTTGAAATAAACATCTCAAAACAGTAGATTAAAACAATAGCCCCTTTACGTTCACAACGCTTTGGGTCTTCAAATTAAGCTGGACTTGGCTGAATGGGTCCAAAGTTGTCCAGGGCACTTCTCGTATGCTTGTATAGTACGTTGCAGATCTGATAGGAGACTCTGATAGAAGATTGTTTCCTCTTTATCTTGATGGGCATGCCAGATACTTATGTGTATCATCAATCAACAGATCACCTAGCCCTAGTTTGTTTTTACAAGGAAGCAGAAGAGTTCTCCAGGACCTAAAAGAAATAGAGCAGGTTCCTAGAGTGTATGACTTATAGCAGTCACATTGAACATGATATTTTGTCCAGGGAAATACCAAGGTTCAAATTGTTACAAGTTGTAGAAGAATGAACAGAATCTCCTGGTATGAGAAGCTATAAAGTCGCAATGAGAGTAGTATGAATAAAACCATCACAGTCCTTTTGATAAATTATCTTGATCATCAAACTAAAGAAGGGACAATGTCAGTCACTGACTTCTCTGTTTGGTAACTAAAAGCAAACCTTTGAAACTGCTCAACTATGCTATGACTCTTAATCATTGCATCACTGGCTTTTAGTATTTAAAACCATGTTTTGAATGTGTAAAGTAGAGTTGGCAGTACATTCCTCTTACATAAATATCATGCAACATAGCAAAAGAAGCCCTACTTAAGGGATGCCCTGAGAGTTTGAAAAGGCTACAGCTCTCTGCCAAGTTTATGTCAGACTCCTTCCAGTTGAGAAAGGCAGTCTAATGGACATGCAAACCAGACATTTGTCTCAAGTTTCCAACTTCTACTCAAGCATTAAGTGAGGGCATCAGAAAGCTGAGCACTTGTACACCATTATATTAGTTCCACACAAAATTGCCTGCATTGAGTTATGATTTAATATCATACCCTCTGCTCTGCCTTTATGGACACCCAGTTTGTGAATTGCTCCTGGTTGTAAAAGAATTCAGTGAATGCTATAGTTCTTTGTAATTTTTTTTTGATATTTTTGTAACTTTTTTCTTCCTTTAATATGGGTGTGCATTCTTGGGTTAAAGTCCAGAAAGAATTTTCTGTCTTCATAAATTTGTATGTTTTGTAATATTGTATAATTCAAAGTGGCTCAGCTTGCAGAAAATAAACTAATTGCCCCTGTACTATAATCTTCTCAACTCAAGTGCCTGAAAGTGCCAATTCTGTCTGCCGTTTTCCCCACTAAACGCCTTTTAAAATAACCCTCCATGCTATTTCTTCTACTTGTTTTAAGTGCCAAGTCACCTTAAACCATTTGAGAGAAAGTCAAAGGACATATTTTTTTAAAATCATTTCTAAGTGAACTAATATCCCAGAGAGATGTTTGCATAATTATAAGTTTGAGTTTGAAAGATTAGGCCGTCCTAAGCTATTTTTATCACTCACTGTATAAAGACTAAGTTAAGCCGCCTAGACACTGATGTGGGGCACTTGGCTTTGCTCTTTGGTCCTAATAATTTGCATTCTTGAACTGTGGTTATCTACATTGAAGGGTCTTTCTACTCAGTGATATTTTGTTCCTGTAACAATGGAAATCTTTTTTTTTACATAAGGGAATATAATGTTTACTACAGTTATTATGTTTAATAATATGTAATTTAGGTAAAGATTTAAAGGGCTATGAAACTTACCTACCTTTAAATTACTTTCCCCCCTCAGTAGTCTTCAATTTGGTTCCAAGTCCTAAAATACTTTCTATGTGGAATTCCCCTCTGTATGCTGTGAATGCCATTGGTAAATAAAGAAACTGCCTTGGCTTGTTGATAGGTCAGAACTTAGGTAGGTGGGGAAACTGCACTGAATGCTGGGAGAAAGAAAGTGTTGTCAAGGAGAAGCCTTGTATCCCCACTGGAGTCTGACAGAGCTTTACCGGGTAAGCAACAGCCATGTGGCAATACACAGATAGCTAGAAATGGGTTAAATTAAGATGTAAGAGTTAGTCAATAAGAAACTAGAGCTAATGGGCAAAGCAGTGATTTAAATAATATAGTTTCTGTGTTATTATTTTGGGTCTGAGCTGTTGAGCAACCTGAACAACCAAGCGGTCATTCTTACTACAACTTTCTCTATTTTTTTTTTTTGTCAAAACTCGATTCTTCTTGGATTGCTATTGGTTTAAATTAATACTGATAGGTATCAAAGAATAGAAAGTTTATGTTTAGGGCTTGCTGTTTTTTCAAACAGACTTGAAACTCAGTGGCCAATACATATTTCTTGAACGTTGGAGAAATTATTTTGTATACATCTTTCCCAGTGCCAGAGAGATAATGGCAACTGCTTGGTCACTTGATCAAATCTGAGCCAGGCTGGTTATGCAAAACTGCATGCTTCAGAAAATGTTAGAAAACTTAAAAAAAAAAAGAATGAATAAAAAAAAGAAATGGACATGAAAGGGACAGTAAATGATGAAGTATTGAGTATGAACCCATTTGAGAAAGAATCTTCCTTGGTTCTTCCCTCTTCTTCCTTATCTCTGGTATTTTCCTACCCTAATGCCTTGTGATTGAAATCTCAAAACAGATTCCTGGTTTTCGCTTTCAAAGCTGTTTTTTGAACCAACACTCTCCTAACTCACTGAACACCCACAAAACTGCCCGAGGAAGTGGCTGGTTCAGGAAGAGCCCTACAAACTACTGCATCTCTCTTTTTTATTGTCAAATTTTCAAACCTGACTTCAACTCCACAATTGTATTTAGTATGTTTTGGGTTTTGACTGAAAGAATAAAAAGGCATTTCTCTTTTTTAATTCAGTGTTATCATTTCTCTCCAATTTTTGGTCCTATTTAAACAAGAGAAAGAGTGATAAAAAGAAAAAACACAAAGACATACAAAAGCAACCAAATGAAGCGTTCTTACTTTACCACAAGTTAATGAGCACAAAACTGATAGAAACAGAGAATACATGATGATGGTGATGATGGTGATGGTGGTGGTGATGATGTTGATGACGATGACAGTGATATCAGTGTCCACAAATTAGCTACAGTTATGAGAAAACATCGATAATAAAGTCACAACAAAAGAAATTACGGAAGATTTAAGGGCTACACATGAGACCAGAATAAAAGCAATAGTAACAGCCTTTATTTACAACCCACGGCCTTATGCCATACCCTTGGATAATCATTTTTAGTTCTTTGAACTTCAGTTTCTTTCATCCTCAAACTTGGAGTTTAATATAGGATGGTTCTTATGATCATACTCAAATCTATATACCTCAATTCTATGCATAAGTATAAAAATACAGGGCATGTATTTTGTGTGACCTGATTTGGTAGATGCACATAATCATAGCACAAATCAATCTGGAATTTATTCTTTCTTTGACACCTTGAATGTGACATGCTTCATATTTCTCTACTTCTTAAAGGGTCTCTATATTCCTTATGCTCATCTATTTTACAATGACTGGTAAGGATATCAGCCAGAAGGGAAGGGTTCTTTTCAGAGACCCTGACAGAAATGCCTCGAGAAATACATTTTGGTAAAATCACCATCAGTTCGGTGTTTAGTAACAGCATTTGCAGTGAATGATTTTGTGGGGTGTTTATTTATCAAATGGAAGCACAGACTTCTATTAAGATGTAGAAACTGATCACATTTCACATCTTACTGGAAAATGTGTCTGCGTTTCTTCAGTCCTAGCTTATGGGCTACACCTTCAAGGCAGGAAACATGATTATTTTTTAATGTTTTATCTTCAGCCTGACTGATGCTGGATTCCTAATGTTTGTGAAAATGAACTGAATCCCTCTTATCTGCTTCCTAAGTGAAAGCCTATTTGAAAAATAAGTCCACTCTGTTCATGTGAAGCTGGGGATAAAGAGAGCAGAACAGATCCTTAATACTGGGAAGTTCTTTATGTGGGACTTTTTTCTCTCAGATGCCCTTACGGAAGGATTTTTTTCCTGAAGCTATCAAGTTGAAAAGAAACCCTGTGAAATCTTTAACAAATAATCATGTTACATTCTGCAGTTCATTAGAGAGATTGGTAATGGAGAGCTATATAGTAAATTAGCTACAAAATATATTTGGTAGTAGTAGAACCTCTGGCATCAGGTTCATGCCGTATTAGTGTAGAGGCAGCAGATTTAGGCCAATGCAGTATTTCTCAAATAAATAACTACCATGGACAAACAGAGATTGAGGGCGGTAGATGACTAAAAAACGTCATTGTCACTTATAGAAATAAAAAGTTATCTATTTTCCCTCTTTACTAATATATCCAAGTTTGTGTTTTCACTCACAAAGAATATACTTACTAAAATAAATATTAACTACAAGGGTCACAAAGTACCACCGATGCAACACTAAAATTGATCAAGGTGTGGTGACATACTCACGTAATCCCTAAAACTCAGAAGATTAACCTAGAAAAACTAAAACTTTATTTTGTTAAAGCCTGGGTTTAATAACAATTTTCAGACTGTCCTGGGATACAGAGTAAGAACTTGTCTCAAAGAACAAGACAAACAAACAAATAAATAATAGAAGTATAAGATTCATTCTAAAACTAAGTGCAGCTTATTTTAATAACAAAGTGATCTATAGGTGTTTAGTTATTGTGTCATAATTTCCCAGTAAGATACGAGACAGTGATGGTTCAATAGAGATATTCTGTCACAAAACAACAGGATGAACGTACCATTTGTATGATATTCTCATCAATATACAGAGAGCCTGAGCTACCTAAGCAATACCCCTAGGAAGCAGAAAGAAACAAAGTGGCAGGCTATTGAGGGAAAGAAAATTTAGAAACCGTTAAGAAATTTCAAACACAGTCCTTTCTGAAAGGACTAAAAAGACGTCCCTGAGAAGGCCAGAATATTAGAGCATCAGGACACTGGGCTGGGATTTTTCAGGAGAAAAAAAAAAAAGAGGTGATATGAACACATATTGTGCTAACTACAGAAGAGGAAAGAAGCTAGTGGAAGAATATCAGAAACAAGCATCAAGATGACTGTTTCTTGGTAGAAAACATTGTTCTCCCTTTGCAGATGAGGAAGAGGAGGCAAGAGGCAGTCAAGGGTTTGCCCAAGGCTACTCTACTACTAAGGGTCAGAGCTAGGTTCTAAAATCTCCATTTAGAGTCTACTGTTCATGCTTTCCCCTCCTGTCTCTTACAGCTATTATCTTACATGTTGACAGGTTTGGTGGAGTTCATTCATGCACATCTTAGGAGGTGTGGTAAACACAATAGTTCTAAAGACAAGCAGACTAAGAAAGAGTTTATTTAATCTAACGCATGATGAAATGAAACTTCAGGATATATTTTGTTTTTTGTTTTGTTTTGTTTTTTTTTATTCTTATTTATTTATTTATTAAAGATCTCTGTCTTCTCCCTGCCACCGACTCCCATTTCCCTCCCCCTCCCACTTCCTTCCAGGTCTAGTAAGGTGAATATCCAAACAGCCTAGGCTCCCACAAAGCCAGTACGTGCAGTAGGATCAAAACCCAGTGCCATTGTTCTTCTCTATCTTGATAAGCCGAGTCACAATAGAACACAGTAGCCAAAACCAAATTTCTGATTTGAAAGTGAATCTACCCCAGATAGGAATATCAACCCAGAGAAAAATGCATATAAGAAATTTATTTTGACAAATGAAACTAAAATGCATGAACATAAGTTTATTTTAACTTATATAGTCAGAATTTATTTGATGTTTTTAACTGCATGCTAATTCATAAAATGAAGAGAAAATGAGCACGGTCTTGATTTTCTAACAGTAATTTTTTTGACAAAATTGTATGATCAAATGAAATGAAATCCTTCACTTCACATTTAACTTTCATATCATCATTAGGAGAAAGGTAATTTTTGTAAAAATATTTGAGAGATTCATCATTTTTCCCTGAGGCTTTTCTTAATCCTTTGATATTCAAATATTTCTTTTTTTGAAGTTTCTGATCATCTTCCATGTTGATTTTCTCTTTTTTCAATTGTTAATTGATCTAACTCAGGCAAATTCTCATTTGCCTGTGGCATCCACCATGATTCCAGCAAATCATAGCATGACTTTCAATAACTTCATACTAAATAGCTTTCACAGGACTGGAATTTCATTTTGCAGGTGATATGCATTGTATTCTCATTAAGATGTGAGTACTCAAAATATTTTATAAAATCAATGACAGCGTAAACAACAACAGAAAAAGTTTATTTTGACAAGATGTGAAGAAATGAGGTAGATGCTTTGGCAGACTAATTTTATAACAATATTTTAATTGAATATTTTTGTGTAATGTAGACATTTGTGGAAACAAAACTATCTGAACTCAAGTAATGAAACTCACACAAGGATTCACCATATTCAAATAATTAGAAATTCTCAAGGGCTCCAAACCTGCCAAAGCAAAGACATGTAACTGCTCAGTTTCAGAAGGAAGGAAAGCAGAGAAAAACATGCTTAAGTAGAATTATATTTAATAAGTTTATTCTATATATGAGCTATAGCTCCTTTTAATGTAGTATGTCAGGTGTCCTAGTTGTCTTTTTACTGCTTTGATAAACCACCATGACCAAAAGCTACATGGAGAGAAAAAGGTTTATTTGGTTTAAACAACCCATTCAGAGTCTATTTTTCATGGAAGTAAAGGCAGGGACTTATGTAGAGCAGAACCTTAAGACAAGAACTGAAGCAAAGAACATGATGGAAGGCTGTTTACTGACTTGCTTCCTTGACTGGCTCAGCCTGATTTTTTTAATAACCTCGGACTATTTGCCCAGGGTGGCTGTAATGAAAGTGAGTGGGCCTTTTCACATCAATCATTGATCAAAATAAATAAATAAATAAATAAATAAAACTGCCCTGATAGACTTGGTTACAATCCAGTTTGTTTGAGTCATTGACTAAAGTGAGTTCTCTATTTCTAAATGACCTACTTGTATGCCTATTTATCATTAAAACAAACCAGCACACTAGGTTTATGTGCTGCAATCTCTTTTCCAGAATCTTGATGGCAACATGTTGTTAGCTGCCTGAAGATGGTGCTTTCCTGTGGAATGTTATGCAATGGAAGCTCAATGACTTGCTTTTGCCTCCCATCATCTTGGGTAGATAAAGGATTTCTGAAATATACCACCTCCAGTGGGAGGGGAATCTATATTGAATCCTTAATCTATGGTTTTCAGATAGAGTAGAGAATTGACACTTTCGTGAAGAAATTTTGAGCCGCATCATTGTTGTTAAGTACTTAGTCTGGTATGCATTTACTTATGTATTCATTTATTTTCTGCTTGCTGGTAAAGAGAAATATCATGGGTCTAGTTTTCCAAGGAAGGAGAATGACACAAGGAGATTTTTCTGTCTCCTCTCTTATGCCAAACCTTGTTCTGCAAAGAGGATTTGTGTGCAAAGAGGGGGCCATCTGTTGTGTAGCAAGATGCAACCCATATATCTGTGCCCAGAGGAAGAACTTGTAGATTTTTAAACATGAATTCTAGAGTTTCCTGCATTTCAGGAGCTTTTTGGAGAAAAGAAATAAAGTGATATGATTTTCAGTGAACTCCTCAATTAAAATCACATTTTAGTTTGAAATCATTAAACCTCTCTACTCTCAACTCATGACAACTCCATTCAAGTCCACTTGTGTTACTTAATGTTGTGTTGGGGCTAGAATGATGGCTCAGTAATTAAGTGTATCTTAATCTAGTGCTTTTGCAGAGGATCTGGGTTTAGTTTTTAGCATACACACTGCAGCTCACAACAACCTTCTGTAAATTCAGTTTCAAGATATCTGATGCTTCTTCTAGCCACCATGGGCTCAAGACATGCATGTGGTGGGTTTACATACATGCAGATAAAACATTCACACACATAAAATAAATTATGAATAATTTGGCACTTATCACAGTAGAAACACATAATTGTAACACACATCAAAAAGAAAAAAAAATACATGTCCCAACTGGTTATTTTCTATGTCTGATTTATTTTCTTGGCATTATAAGAGAAACTTTTTTTTTCCTTTTGCTTTAATATATTATCACTTTGAACAAGTCTAAGATAGAGATAATTTTAATTCCTATTTTATACTATGAATATTAAGGCTAGGCAGATTAGAAATTATATCTTAAGTCACAGGAGAACCAACACTGAAAAGATGAAATTTGAAACAAGTTCTCTCCAACTCCAAAGTTTATAAAGTTTTATGTATCTTAGTAAGCATGTAGAAGTATATGTATATGATATGTACATATTACATGTGGTATTATTAAATATTTACATTATAAAAATTACTGCAATAAGGTGATAAGAACAGCTTATTCAGAATGTATTGGTGTAAGGATTCCGTAAAGTCTGACACAACAAACTTTCAAAATCAGAGGGACATCAGATAGCTTTAAATTACACTGCACTTGATACACACATTGAATCGTAGTCAAAAATGGTGATCCCAAGAGGCTATTTCATTCTAAGATGTTAGAATGTTGATTATTGTAGCATATCAGCTGTTGCTTCTCAGCTGTGAATGTCTGTAATTTTAGGGTATGCCATGAATCAATGTTATGGGATAACACACATTCCAAATCTATATTAAAAAGAAGGCACATGTTGCTGGAAGTAGCTTAATGTTGGTTAGAATTTTAATATAAAACATAAGACCTTAAATGTGTGTTATACTTTTAGAATCTGTTTTGAGCTATACTTCCTACAATTCCTATGAGTACATGTGAATTCTCTTTAGTCATAACATTTTCCCAGGAGTGAAAAAGATGATGAGCAAGCCCCCAGCTCCCATCTGACTCACACCATCCTGTCCTTTCCGATTCACAGAAAGTGCTTCCATGCTTTCTGATGAGGTCTGCCTTTCCTTGGAGCTGTAAGTATTGAACTTCTGTGGAAATAACTGATCTTTTACTAAATATGATTTTCTGAAGAGGCTACAATTCTCTTTGTCCATTCAAGCTCTTGAAGCGTATTATATCTGCTCAGTCAACTGACTCATAGTCATATTCAGAACACTTAACTTGCATAGCTCACTTTTCTAAAACTATCTATAGCTCATCCCCCAGGCTTCCAGGCACAAAGCTGTCTTCAACCAGGACTCTGCTTCAGAGATCTCTCTTCTTCTGGGATTTTGATCTCTTTTCTTGGATGCGGGAAGTATTTTGATCACTTTGATATGTGAGCAAAAATCCAGAGTTGAGACATTCTAAAGCACTTGGCAATGTCCTTTGAAGTGACTATCTGACAACATTCCCATGTCAACTTTAGAATAACTCAACATTTTCATTACTCTTCTGAAAAGACCCAGATCTCAATTTTATAGAAACCCTTGCTGCGTAATATTTCTGATGTTTAATTATTCTAAATAAATCTCAGAGGTGAACAGCTTTGCATGAACAGCATCCTGAATAGACCGAGGCAGTCTTTGCTCCAAGAGAGGAGCTGTATTATGAGTAAGATATGCTGATATATGAATTCATCAGTTGCAACATCTTGAAGGGTATCATGATGCATCAGAAAAGTCTAATAAATAAGAAAAGTCCATATTGCAAAATTCCATGCCCTCTACTAAACCTGTCTAGCTTATCCAGATACACAAACCCACTAAAGACAGAAAAACTTCTCTTGATGATCAAGCTCCTGCCTCTTAAAGCTCCAAACTATCCATTTTCTCAGCACTATCAAGACTACTTTCTCTGTCTTCAACACTCTTTCTTAACTGTACAACTTTCCTGTGCATCCTTTTTGGTCCATATTAAGTAAGAAGATTTGGAGACACTTGGAGCTGGGTTTCAATTACTGCATTCTAATTGCTGTGTACCTTAGGTAAAATGTTTTTGAGTCTGTAAATTGAGCTCAACAATAATTATATGATGTAAATGTACCAATTAGCACATTAGATACAATTTAAAAAATAATCAGTAATACTTTTACCACAGGGTTGACACATGCTTATTTCTGTTATGGTTGATAGTATTTTGACTGAGTCTAAATTGCATCTCTCTCATTCTTAAATTCTTGTCTTTACTGTTCTCAAACAATAACCATTCTATTTTTCTAAACTAGAATATGACAACCTTTTTTTCTGGGTGAGACAGGATGCTCAGTATTTTAGGCACTATAAACCCTAAGATTTTTGTTGTAAGCACTGAATTCTGCCATGTAACATAAAGTCAGACATACATAACAGAAAAATAACTTGGATGGAGAGTTTGTACTCTAATACCAAATACTAAGTAGCTTTTATTCAACTCAATGGCCAGTATGTAGTTCAGTGACTTGTGATGGATTAAACCTGACCCTATGCTTCTTAAAAACAAAACAAAACAAAAACAAAAACAAAAAAAAACCCCAAAGGTTTATTGGGAAAACAGTCTTTTCCATTGAATTGTGTGTTATCCATTGCTTCTTTTGTGATGCTATGTCAGTCATACACAGCACTGAGCCTTTGGCATCTATTTTCTGTACATATTATAAAAAGTTCACCATCCAGATTCAATGTTTAGAATATATTTGTTAAATCAGGAAATAAATGACTAGAAACAGCCAGAACCAACTACCTGGCAATAGGACATGGAAAGCTTTGGGGAAAGAAAACAAGATAAACAGAGGTTAGTGACTCAGCAGGCAGTCTTGGCTGAAGGGGTTGGGAGTCTGGCTACTGAGAAGATAGTTTACTTCTGTTGATATGCTGTGTTCCTTGCAAAATGAGAATCAACATGACCATTTGAGGTGGAAGAAAAAAGTCAAGGAGGGATAGTTAGTGCCTGCTCATCTAGCTCTAGACCATGTTTGTTTGTTGCCAGGCTGGAAGGACTTCATTTTATTGAAGGAGACATATGCTTCCACAAGAGAGGGGTGTTAGATTTCTAAGATCACCACTAGATTTAAATAGTCACAGTAGAACTTCTAATATAATGCTTGTCTTTTATTTGTCCAGCAGTCTTTCTGGCCTCTGGTTCAAGATGATCAGCTTAATGGTCTGCTTGTTTTTGTAATGACTACCCATAAAACTTTAAAAACACATTACAGCATTTCACAGATGAGCAAAGTCTATGACTGATGAGGCATAAAACTCCACTTTTCCATGTTTGGCCAATATTTGGTACCCCAGCCTGTTTCCTAACTCCAATCACTCTAGGATAAAGCTCTTGTGATATTTCTTTTTGCAGTAATTTTAGTTTTTATATGCCCATGTTTAACCTCTAGTATCATCAGGATACTTGGGGGTCAATATAACTTAGGTGCTATGGAGGATGATGACTGTGTAATGAATTCATGTGGAACTACTTTTAATCAAGGACAAACTATTTTTTCACTTTCCTACTGTCCAGCTGCTACCCTGACAATTGTCAGCATCATCTATAAATAACTGTATCTCAATGTCAAATAGAGATCCTATATATTGAAGATGCCCCCAAAGTACAAAATCTTATTAATTTAATTTAACATAGAAGGGAAAATGCATTTTACACAAATATCCATGGAAGTATTTTGGTGTATATGACATTTGCAATTTATTCTTCTGAAGGCAAATAGAAAATGATCCGTGGTAAAATATACCCCTAAGAAAAGAGGCTAGCTAATTGTCTAGGGTGTGTTTGTTTACTCCTCCAACTAAGGAATATGCTTATCTCATGTTTTAACTACTCTGGCTTCCCAAACATATTCCTTAACCTTGAAGCCTTCAAACTTTCTGACTGGAGCCTCTCTGATCATAAGAAATTTCTACTTAAATACATAATCTTTAAATTTTGACTTGTAACCTTCTTCTTAATTTCAGACACTAAATTAAGTCCACTTCCTTTAGAATCTAACCATCACAGAGCTGAGAATGCTACTTATTCCAGTAACTGCTCTCCTTTAAAATCCAAATCCCCACTCCAGCTAAGCAGTCTCATTGGATTGAAATTACTGGTCCCATCCTCTGGGCAATATCCCAATCCATTCAAGCTCACTAAAAAGAGCTATGGTTTTCATTCATCAGTTATCACAACTGGCAATAAGTAGACTTCATTGTATAACTGACATATAAAATAAAAGCAGCCATCTCTTTTTTTAATCTGAATTCCTTTCAGTCCTCAGTGTCTGGAGTCTAGAACCAGATGGGTGTTATTAGGATTCTCTTGCCCACTTTTGTGAATTTGATTCTGCTGCTCATTTATTCAAGTAAATTTATCTAATTCAACCCTCCTTGTTTTAATCAATTACAAAAATTTTGGTCTAAAGGAAGGAGATGGCTTGCCTGGATTCATGCTGTGAAAGGACACATCCTTATGATAATATAAAACTAAGAAAGCAGCATTGATGTATAGCTGTGATATGCCAAGTGCCTTGAAAATGTGTTCTCAGCCAAACTTTACAGCAACTCAGTGAAAGTAGTTGTTTTCATTCCTATTTCACAGATGGTAGAACTGAGGCTTTTGCAAAGGAAGAACTGAAGGATGTTCTGTGGAAGTAAGCCCAGACTGCAATAATTTTTCCAGAAGACTACCTTGTTCTTTGACTCAAAGTTCTTCTTAAATTATAACCCTTTCAAACTTAGGCCATTGGGGCAGTAGTTTCTGAGAGAAATAATTCTTTGTTGTGTCTCATAGTTATCAGATTATAGAGAAGAAAAAGAATATAAGGATTTTTTAAGTCCAACTTGATTACTAGAACAAAAATATGTACTAATGTTGGATTTCTGGATATTTCAGTTTCTTTCTATGCTAACATTTTATATGAGTGAGGTTATTATATTAGTTAAAAATGATTTTTCATCATACTCCCATAACAGAGTGTCACCTATGACATCATGGTGATGATATCAACAGATTTCAGTTAAGAACAGTAGCAATGAGTTATCAAAGTACGGCATCCTCAGACTCTGATGCAAGCAAGAAGGGAAGGAACAAGAAGAGAACAGGTGTGTGACTTTTCCTGCCAACATTTCTTAGACCTAAGAAGAAGTGCGAGTGAATCTGTGAATAATTTGTAAGGAACAAAAATAAGTCTCCTAATTATCCAGCCAATAAAAAGTGAAGAGTGGGGGCAGGACGGAAAAGAAAGTCAAAGTATCCTAGTGTCTTCTTTCCAAAAATTGGTGTCGAAAATCTTTAATTTTTATGCTGCTTTTTACTCTTGAACAATATGCCATCTTAGAAAGAAACGTAATATCAAATAAATGGGACTTTCTGCTAGTCTTATAAGCTTTCTCTTGGGAATGTTCCTAAACTCCTGAAATTCAGTTATCTCATCAGCCAAAGGGGGCTTATACTTGCATTATGAGATTGACAAGGAAACCATAGTTAGCAGATAAAGCAAGTGACTCATGGAGCAGTCTGTCTACCTTTCTCTTTGGAAATGTTTATTAGTTTTGTCTACTTAGGGTTAAACCTAAAGCTTTCTGCATGCAGAGTAAGTGCTTTACCACTGAACTATACCCCAGGTCTACTTTCTCTTTTCTCTAGGCAGCGTAAATTCAGACTTACAAAAATGTCTCCATCAGCAGAGTTGGTTCTAACAGAAAACTTATGATTGCATGGCTTAGATACTAGAAATTTATTTCTTACATTGTGGAAACTAAAATTTTAAGACCAAGACAGCATGCTGGGTGGTGGTGGCACACGTCTTTAATCCCAGCACTCGGGAGGGAGAAGCAGGCAGATCTGTGGGAGATCGAGGTCAGCCTGGTCTACAAGATCTAGTTCTGGGACAGGAACCAAAGCTACAGAGAAACCTTGTCTCGAGAAAATAAAAGGCAGCAGCATATATGAAATTTAATGGGGGACTTTCTAGCAGTGTACTCACATGGTAAGACGTTAACAAAGGTCTCTGTGACTTCTAGTCAACCTGCCAAGACTTTGAGACTTGATACCGTCAACTTAGGATTTCAATGGATAAAATTTAGGCACACAGAAGCATTAGATCATAGCAGAACATATGGTAAAGCGTTGTGGGAACATGAATAGAATGTTTTACATAATTTTCTATGTTTCAACTATTTTGCAGTCTCCAAATAAAGATATGCTGTCTGTTTAAAGCAATTACAAGACAAACATTGGTTCAATGAATTGTACTTTGTGAGTTCAATCAACTCCTCTAGTTTTCTACTTTTTAAGCCCTAAAATTGAAGGAAGAACTAGATTTTCTATTTCTACTATTTCTTGTTAGTTATATTATACATTAAATTCATTTAGTTGTTAAGCATTTCTGTTCTCTTCTCAAAGATATATCTATCATTGTAATCATAACTTAAAACTAGACATTTTCTTTTATTCTTTTGTATTTAATGAATGTTTTTCTCATCAGATTTTGGTGAGGTGTTACTGTGTGTGTGTGTGTTTGTGGTCTTGTTTGTTTCTCTACCCTTTATTATCTTGACTCTTTATCTCAGTCTCTAGCTGGGTCTGTTTCCTTTCTCTCCTCCCTTTTGTCTCTAAACGTGTGTGTCGCTCTCTTCCTGTCTTCCTCTTTCCTACATTAGGTTTCCTTCTTATTGCTCTCTGATGTTTAGATTTTTCTGAGGGACACTCCTGCCAACATAAACATATTACATTCGTTTGCACAACCTCTCACTTCATTAAGGCATTCTATTTAATTAGGAAAAGTTCTTTTTTTCTCTCCTTTGATTCTAGACAGAGTACTATACATCACAGAGTCTGAGGAGTCATCAGCTGGGAAACTAATCAGGGTGGGAAAAAAGCAAAATCAATGTCTAATCCTCTCTGGAACTTGCCACATCTTAGGCTCAGCTGTGCCTCCCCATGGGTTACAGACCTCAGAGGACTCTGAAGTGATAAGGGCCAGGAATGCAGTTATTCACCCAGGTGCTGAGTGCTCTGGGACCCAGGAAGGGATCAGGGAACTCTGAGGATTGTATATCTTAAGTATAAAAGAAGCCACCTGGGAGCTTCAAGACTGGTTTAAGATAAAGTGTTTTTCTGGCAGAATCCTCTTTTATTATAGGGAGAAAATGACTGACACACAGAAGAAAACTTCTTTTGTTTTTTTCATTAAGGCAATATCAAATATACAAGGTTTGGGATCGCAATCTAAGTTTATGATGTGATTATCCATGCATAATATCATAAAATCTGGGAGACAGAGACAGGGGTATCACACCTTAGAAGAGAATGTGTGTTACAAAGAGGCTTTTAAGCCAGACTTGGCTATACTATGGACTTTTCAAGCGAACAAATAAATAAAACAAGTACTTCAAAAATTAAACGTAAGAAATTGTAAAAGATGATAAATGAGACATGAACAGGAAGCCAGAATGCTTATCTCTTTCTGGAAGCATTTGGTGTCTATGTTCATGATGTTAAGTAATTTTCTTTTCCTTAATATTTTGCAAATCTCAGTTTCCATTGCAATAAAATGGGAAAAGGAATGTGTCTTCATCTTCCCCTGCAGCACGACTGTGAGAGAGAAAGGCATGGGCAGAATTCATTTTGACATATTAAAACTATCCTTTAAGCTGATTTTATTTCTAAAGATTCTCAGAAGGAACTTTATCAAGTACAAAATCAAGCATCAAGATGAAAACAGAACATGCAATCATCAATCCCACATGCTCTATTTACTGTGCGGATGTGAGAGGCAGCTGTCAGGAAGCCAGAAAATATTGGTCATGCACATGTTGAGCAGCAGTAACCTGTGGAAACTCAAATGCATCCGGAACTTCAGTGATAACATCCAAAAGATGAGCATAATAAATAGAAGTCAGCTATTGACATTGCTACAGGAAGTGAATGGATTCCTGAGCATCTGTCTGAAGATATTAGCTACCCATTGCTTTCTCAATTCGATTCATATTTCTATGTAATTGTTGCTGCAAAGTTATATTATAGACTGTCCTTCTTCCTTCATTATTCTGGGTCCTGTTTTCTTTATACCAGTTTCTTGCTCTTTCTCTTTGGAATCCATTATCTGGGTAGTCTTTGGCAAGTATCCGATGGTATGATGGTATGTAAAATAGCTGGCATACTTTAGCTGACTTATAGAAAGAATTCCGCTGAAGTCAGACATTATCTCCAGGTCACCAAGAAGATTAAATGGTGAGCAGGAATTCAATAACTAAGTCCAGACTCTTTTGTCTTTTTAGCTGGAACACTGTGTTCATCACCTCACTGCTTTATCATTATTTTTTAGAGCATTTAGGAAGCTGCAAATTCTCCCTGTGATCAGAGATCAGTTTAAAACTCTGGTATAAGCTCTGGTATAAGGTTTGTTAAGAACCAGGCAAGTCCAAGGCCAGGGTGGATTTCCAAACAGCAGTCAGTATGCTGGATTTTCAACCTTTTTTTTTTTTCTTTTCTTACATTTTTTCCCCCAAATACAGCATAGTACAAGGCTCAGCAGGAGTCACAGACCTTACTACTGGTAAATTGTAATAATAATACTTTGTATCAGCAGGCCACTGTTCATCTGAGGCATCCTGGGATGAGGTCCAGATTAATTAAACTTCAATACATCAGAATCTCTAAGGTCAGGACTATACCAATTTTAGAGAGAGATAAACTGAGATGATAATGATTCTCACAAAGAACAAAATCAAGACAGATCATTTGTCACAATCACCTCTGAGGCAGATGCTAGAAGCCTGAGCTGCAAGTCAACCCAAATGATCATTAGATAAAATTGTATGGCATAGAAAGCGCTGGCTGTGAAGTCAGCAGACAAAAGTTTCTGGCCTGACCTTTTCGTTTGTTATCAGCATGAATAGAGTCAAGTCACCTTTCCTTTCTTGTTCTCCATATACCCAAGAGAAAACAAGAAAGCTGCTGAGTGCTGCCTTGCCAGGATCATCCGTTCTTTATGATGGTACGTACTTGGGAATTAGCTGAACATAGCTTTCCAGAAATTGCTCAATTGGCTTTTGCACCAGAGTGGCTCAGAATCATAAGCGTGGGAAGAGGAGAGGTTAGTTGTTGGTGGGTCCCTTAAAATAAATGCAGATATACAGTCCTACCCTAGTAATTCTAATTTACATCTGCCATGAAATGCAAATAGAAAATGTTTAAACACTCCTCAGATTATTCTGGTAAAACTGCTTTTCATCTATTTTTTTTCATTTTCCATAAATTATAATAAGGCTTTCCTACCTGGGCAGTATCCCCCCCGCCCATCCCTCCTAACATATGCAGATATTGTCCGACTATGATGGTTAATATTGATTGCCTCAGAGACAAGCCTCTGGGCACATATCTGAGAGATTATCTTGATTGGCTTAGCCCACATGCATGTCTGTGAGGGACCATCTAATATAGGTTTATTAAAGTAGAAAAACCTAGTCTGAACAGAGCTCTCTAGGTGCTGGGGTCCTGAACTGTAAGAAATGGACAAAGCGAGTTAAGCACAAGGATTCATTGTTCTCTTCTTCCTCTGTGAAGACACAGTAACCATGTTAAACTCTTATAGCCTTACCTTTCCTGCCTTGATAGGCTTCCCATTCAAATATCAGCCAAATTAAGCCCCTCCTTCTTTAATTGTTTTCATCATTTTTTTTTATTTTGCAACTGTAGACAGAGACTGCACCTTTGCTTCTCGGATACCCAGACACAAATAATCACACAGAAACTATATAATTACACCACTGTTTGGCCAATGACACAGGCATATGTCTCGCTAGTTCTTTAATCTTTTTTTTTCTTTCTTTTTTTAAATTTTTTTATATTTTTTAATTATTTATTTTTTATTGAAAATTTCCACCTCCTCCCACTTCCCTCCCCTTTCCCTACTCCCCCTCCCCCTCCCTCTCCAGTCCAAGGAGCAGTCAATGTCCCCTACCCTATGGGAAGTCCAAGGTCCTCCCTGCTCCCCCCAGGTCCAGGAAGGTGAGCATCCAAACAGACTAGGCTCCCACAAAGCCAGGACATGCAGTAGAATCAAAAACCCGTGCCATTGTCCTTGGCTTCTCAGTCAGCCTTCATTGTGAGCCACATTTAGAGAGACCAGTTAGATCTCTTGCTCCATCAGTTCCAGTCCAGCTGGCCTTGGTGAGCTCCCATTAGATCAGTCCCACTGTCTCAGTGGGTGGTCGCATCCCTCGCGGTCCTGATTTCCGTGCTCATGTTCTCCCTCCTTCTGCTGATCATATGGACCTTGAGAGCTCACTCCAGTGCTCCACTGTGGGTTTCTGTCTCTATCTCCATCCATCACCAGATGAAGGTTCTATGGTGATATGCAAGATATTCATCAGTGTGGCTATAGGATAAGGCTATAGGATAAGGTCAGTTCAGGCACCCTTTCCTCTGCTGCCCCAGGAACAAGCTGAGGACATCTCCTTGGACACCTGGAAACCGCTCCAGAGTCAAGTCTCTTGCCAACCCCAAAATGGCTCCCTTAGTTAAGATATCTACTTCCCTGCTCCCACATTCACCCCTCCTCCATCCCAACCATGCCATTCCCTCAAGCTCTTCCCATCCTCCTCTTCTCCCTTTTCTCTCTCCATCTCCCCTTATCCCCACCCCACCTTTACCCCCATGTTCCCAACCCCTGCCCGACAATCTTGTCCACTTCCAATATCCAGGAGAATAACTATATGTTATTCTTTGGGTTCATCTTCTTTTTTTAAAATTTTTTATTAAAAATTTCTGCCTCCTCCCCGCCTCTGCCTCCCATTTCCCTCTTTAATCTTTTTTTTTTAATATTTATTGATTTATTATGTATACAATATTCTGTGTGTATGCGTGAAGGCCAGAAGAGTGCACCAGACCTCATCACAGATGGTTGTGAGCCACCATGTGGTTGCTGGGAATTGAACTCAGGACCTTTGGAAGAGCAGGCAATGCTCTTAACCTCTGAGCCATCTCTCCAGCCCTCCCTCTTTAATCTTAAATGAACCCATTTCTATTAATCTGTGTATTGCCACAAGGTTATGGCTTACTGGAAAAGTTTAGGACATCTTCTTCTTTTCTCAGCTACATGATATCTCCTTGACTCTGCCTGCTCTCCTTCCATATTTCTCCCAGCCTGGCTATATTCTGCCCTGCCATAGGTCAAAGCAGCTTTATTCATTGAACCAATAAGAGCAACATATATACAGAAGGACATCCCACATCATTCATTAGCACTAAGATAGTAATGTACCAACATGTCTAAAAGTACCTTTCATCGCCTTTACTCAACGACATTTGATCCTTATATTGTATAGATGATAGGCAATATTCTTAGAATAAAACTAGAATAAATGAAACCTTCTCACTTAAGTATTCAAGCAATCCTGTGCCTAGACGAGGCTTTAACTATATTCTATGAAGCACTTAAAAATGCAAAGAACTCTGAGGATCTGATGCACTGGAGAAGCCGCTCCCAGGAAATTTCTTACACATGGGTAAACAATTTGGCATTCAATTTCAGGACTTCCTCAAATATTCAGAAGCTCTTCTATGAAACCTGTTTTAAAATATGTTAGAAAAAATAGATGATTGAATGAAAAATTACATTTGCAGGAAGACATGAGTGATAGGAAATATGATCACTGTTTTTAGATATATGAAATCCTGTCATTTAAAAAAGACAATACACCTGTCTTTGTGGCTCCTGAGTGAAAGCACAAAGACAGCACATTATGATAAACCCAAAGAAAAAAGTGTGAAAAGAGTCTTCACATGATGAGTTAAGCCTCTTTAAGGAGGCAGTGAGCTCACTGTTGTAAGAGGTACTTAAATGAACAATGGAAGGCATTGTTAGATACTATGGATTAAACTGTCTATAGCCATCTGACCATCTTTGTATTGAATAAACAAGAAACTCCTAAAAATGTGTGTGTATCTATGGAAATCATCAAGATTGCCATGTCTAAAATTCCCGGAACATAAAAACAATAACATCAAATATTAATATTAGAAGAAAGGTATAGTGGGCCAATAGTCCCTCTAATCAAAAACACAACCCTGAGATAATTGACATGTTAGCATTACAAAAAAATGTGCTTTCAATCAGTTATAACAAATTAGTGGACTCTAAGGAATATGGGATCATAATCGAAGGCAAACACAATGATGATTACATTAAGTAAAACAATTGTGTAACAAGTGGCTGATTTCTCACAGAAATAAACAGATATCAGAAAATGAAACAGCATTGTGATAGATAGTCCTCATTGTAAGTTGATGGAGGAAGGTCATTGGCTAATAAAGGCACTGCCCTGGCCCATTTTATTGGTTAGAGGATAGGTGGGAGGAGTAAACAGAACAAAATGCTGGGAGGAAGAGGAAGTGAGCTCAGAGTCTCGACAGCTCTGCTCTCTGGAGCAGACGCCTCAGCAGAGACGCCATGCCCTGCTCCCTGGCAGACACACGTGATGAAGCTCGGACCCAGGATGGACTAGGCTAGAATCTCCAATGACCTTCCTCCATCAGTAAGTTGATTGGTTTGGGGATCACCTAGCAGAAGCACCTCTGGGAGAGTTTCCAGAGTTAATGAAGGAGTAAGCCACACCCTAGATGTGGAAAGGACTATGCAGTGTACTGGGATCTGGAAAATCAAAGGAAGAGACCAAAAGAGAAAGGAGTTGAGTAGTAGCATTCCTCTCCCTGCTTCCAAAGTGGAGACAATGTGACCAGCCACCTTACACTCCTTCCTCTCACAGCTAGAATCTCGCCAGAATTCCTCCCCTCCTCCCCTGCTACAAGTTGATTCTATTTTGTTTTGTTCTGTTTTTTTTTGTTGTTGTTGTTGTTGTCTTTTTGTTTGTTCATTTGTTGGTTTCACAATAGGAGTTCTCTATGTTGCTTTAGAGCCTGTCCTGGAACTAGTTCTTGTAGACCAGGCTGGCCTCAAACTCAGAGATCCGCCTGCCTCTATCCCCTGAGTGCTGGGATTAAAGGTGTATGCCACCACCACCCGGTCAAAGTTGATTCTTGACAGTATTTTGGCCACAGTGGGGAGACACTGATTGGTTCTTCATCTTTTTTTTAAAGATTTATTTATTTATTATGTATACAACATTCTGCCCCCATGTATGCGCACACACCAGAGGAGGGCGCCAGATCTCACTACAGATGGTTGTGAACCACCATGTGGTTGCTGGGAATTGAACTCATCTTTAAAATGTTCGTTATTGAGCAACATATTCAACTAACAATTATATACAAAACAAAATGTGAATACAGAATGAAGGCAGCAGGCAGAAGCAGCATGGAAGTGGGAGTCAAGCTGAAGGTCATCCTGTACTGAGTAGCAGAGGCTGGGGAGGAAACCCAACAGCAGAAGCTTGATGAGAGTCCAGAAAGAGGCCCTGGCAGTTGGATGCTCTGGGTACAGCCCTTGAAGTTTACCAGATCAAAGGGAATTTTGTGAAGTCCTAGACTTCAAAGAGCCTTGGATGACTCACCAGACATTCTGCTACCTCAGAAGTGCGCTGGAAGCTTGAATTGCTGATGATGACTGCTGGAGACCCACCACAGTTAATGGGGTGAGCATAACCTTGAACAGGAATCAGAAAAGCATTCAAGGCTATCCAGTCTACTCTACCAAGTACATGACAGTTCTGATCCGATATGGAGTAACTTCAAGAAGATTTAAAGATTATTTGACAAGGAATAGGGAGAAGTTGTTGGTCATTCACTCTAAATTGGCCATGGATATACAAAAAGACCTTGTGAAAAAAAATCTTCCCAGGAAATCTGAATCTTAAAAACCGCAGAGGATAAGATGAGGAGGACTTTAATGAATTTGCAAAGGTTGGAGCCATTTGGCTTCTGGTAGATTGCAGGTTTGACAGAAGGTTAATATTTTTAAGAATTTTAAAGAAGACACAATGAAGAAACCTCCAGACAAAATGAAAGAAATAAATAAGAAAGAGAGAGAGAGAGAGAGAGAGAAGAAGAAGAAGAAGAAGAAGAAGAAGAAGAAGAAGAAGAAGAAGAAGAAGAAAGGAAGGAAGGAAGGAAGGAAGGAAAAGAAGAAAAAGGTCCAAAAGTGCAGTCAGCTATAGAGTATGACTCTGGGTGTTGGTGTTGTGAAAATCTTTTTTTAAAATTTTGTTTTCTTTTTTTTTAAAACCAAATTAGAATCAATACCCATTTAATTGAAAAATAAAAGCAAAACAAAACCTTTAGATCTTTCAGCTGTACTAGTCCTTTTTTCTCTTTCCCTCAAAATAGACAACTTGGGATATATCTAGCCCCTACTATGTCTGCCACAAGTTTTTTTTTTCTTTTTATCCTTTTCTTTTTTTATTTAAAAGTATTCTTTTCCGTTTTATATACTAACTACAGTCCTCCCTCCTTCCCTCCTCCCACTCCCTCTTCATCATCCCTGCCCATTCACTCCTCAGAAAAGGTAAGGCCTCCACCGTGGGTAGTCAACAAAGTCTGGCACATCAAGATGAGGCAGCATCAAGGTCCCCTCATCTGTATAGAGGTTGAGTATGGCATCCCTCCATAGGGAATATGCTCCAAAACTCCAGTTTATGCACTTAATGGAAGAAACTGAAGAAAATACGGAGGTGAGGTCATAGCAATGTAGACTACAAGTGAACCAGGCAAAAATGGTACCCAGACAAGCCTTCTTTGGACAGGGAGAAAACACAAATGTGTAGCAAATATAACTGTCTCTGGCTGTACTACATGATTTTTTTTTTTTTTTTTTACTCACCCTGGAAATCTGTGTCATGTCTTCTGTTTCTGGATCTCTAGTTGTTTTAAGTAGCACATTGGTATCTTAGGAACTAGAGAATGTTTGGGATTTATTTTATTACTGGGTTATCAAGAGCAGAGTGAAGACTTGGCTTTCTTCTACAACTCTGCAGTCTGCATCATTGAACACTGGTTGGACTGGGCAAATTTTATCTTGGGAAAAACAGTGGTACATGTTTTGACTTTTTTAAACTTTTTATTTTCAATTTTTATTATTTATGTCATTTTGTTTTGTAATATAAGTGGTAATTTACTGTGGGATTTGTTGGTACATTTTGGGGAATCTAATACAAAGTATTTCACACTGTCTTGCCACAATCTGAATATTTAAGTCATCAAGCTTTGATGATAAAAATAAAACGTATTTGTCACCCAAAAAAAGTAGGTAACATTCCAATATCTATATGTTTGAGAACCAAAAGTAATTTGTTCTCTCAAAGGCTGGAATTCCAAGAATCACAGAGGTAGTTCATTACCTGAAAACTACCAATATATCTATGGGAAAGGTATAACAACAAGAAATGCTTATTATAGGAATCAATATGAAAAGCAATTTTCTATTTTATTACTTTAGCATGAGTACACATGACTAGAACAAAAATTTTATAGGTCACATATATTTCAAAGATAGAGGATGCCATACATGAGGATGGGAAAAGGACCCTGATGCACCAACATTTTCAACTCACAGAAATAGTGGCATGCACTCTGGCAGACTGTAATAAAGTAAGAACGCCACTGGAATCCCTCAGCTATCATTTGACGACTAGTGGCGAGATATAGCTGAAAAGTAAATAGAAGAATTAAAATGACTAGTCCAAAATATTTGATTAACCCAAATGTAGTCAGGAAAGGACAAATAGCAAACTAATTTTAAAAAGCACACCTAAATCCAACTATATGAATAATATTAAATCTAATTTAACTCAAAATTATAATCAAAAGACTGAGATTGTTAAACAAAATGAAAAAAGGATATGGCAATGTCACAGAATGGTACATTCAATGTGAACTCAAGGAATCTGAAAGAAAGAAGATGGAATAAGATTACTGTGTAAACTGTAAGATTAGGAGCTGAAGTGACAAGAATATGGATACCAAGTGAAACTCTTTCGAGGAAAAGCATATTAATTTTTTACAAAATAAAGTATACATAACAGTAGAGAAAGTTCCAAACAATTCTTAGGAATGCCTATGTCTTCCATTTTACAATTCAGAAAATATTAATATTCACCATTATTTTCCATTTCTCTGCTGCTATGATGAAACACTCACGAAAATCAGCTTAATGGAGGAAAGGGTTTATTTCCTCTAGAACTCCTGTATCACAGCTCATCCCTAAAGGAGACCAGGACAGAGTTCAAGGAAGGAACCTGGAAGCAGGAACTGAGGCAGGGAACATGAAGCAACTTTGTTTACTGGCTTGACCTACATGGCTTGTTCATGTTGTTTTCTCATACAGCTCAGAGCCACCAGCTTAGGGTGATATCACCCATATTCACAAAAGTATTCATAGATTTGCCCAAAGACGAGTTCAGAGAGATGCAATTCCTTGATTGAGTTGCCTTTTCTACAGATGACTAACGAGTGTCAAATTAACAGAACTAGCCAGCGCACTCTGCATCCCTCTTTCCTGTTTGTCGTCTTCCTTTTGACATCCTTTATGCTTCATGTATCTATACACACATACCCACGCACGCACACACACACTCACACACACACATTCACACAAAAGTATACCAAAAAACAATGAGAAGAGGTTGTTTGTACCCATTTCCTTTGGGAAGAGATTGAAAACATATTCTTTTAAATGTTTGCATGCTTTAACATGGCATTTTCCCATCGGTGATATCTCTCACAGATTAACCTCTATATGATGATATTAAGATACAAAATTAATATTGAAAGTACACTATTATTTAATCTATAGGTATTCTTAATTTTTCTAATCGTCACTTTTAGGTCAACTATTGGGACAAAAATATCTTGTTTTTATAGTTCAGAGTTGAATCTTGATGTTTTACTAAGAAGCTGTCACATCATTCCCCTTCCACTTCTATTTTCCTGGATAGATTCCTCAATTTTTATTACAATCAGGTTTAGAAAACCGTATGCTTTCTTTGGTAAGTTATTCTTCGAGTAGAACTTCAGCGGTTTGTTATTTATAACTAGGCTTCAATTATGGCTTTGTAGCACTCTGTGTGTTGGGAGTAATAGTGTGCCCTTGTCAATCACATCCATTTCTCCTGATTTTCATTGTTTAATATTTTCCTACATTTATATAATAAATTTAGACATTTTCAACCTCTACTCTCTCATTCCATTCTCCTCCTTCTTCTCAACCAGTCTGTTTGCCGTATTTGTTCTATTTTTGTTGTGTAACATTTATTTATAGCAGTATTTTCTACTAGAGTTTCCCTCGGAGGTTGCAATTTCCCCTTGTGTTATGGTATGCATCTTACTGGAAGACATTTAAAACCATGAAAATCTGTAATCACTCATTACATTTTTACCTACCTCTATGAGTGAACTAGTGTTTCTATCGTCTTTACCTTGGGAGGTCAAGGCAGAAAACAGTTTATACTGAAAAATGGTCAATCCATACAAGAGAAATAGAAGCCATGAATGTGTTTATGTTTAACAGTAGAGTTTAAAGTATGTGAAGAAAGTGACAAAACTGAGGCACATTTAAGACTATGATACTCTTCTCCAATAATAAAATAATAAAATTTTACTGGCATTGTCTTACTTTCTTCTGTTGCTATAATAAAATCTTTGACAAAGGCCACTTCTGAGAGGAAAGGTATTTTTTTTTTGTTTTGTTTTGTTTTTCGAGACAGGGTTTCTCTGTGGCTTTGGAACCTATCCTGGAACTAGCTCTTGTAGACCAGGCTGATCTCGAACTCCCAGAGATCTGCCTGCCTCTGCCTCCCGAGTGCTGGGATTAAAGGCGTGCACCACCGTCGCCCGACAGGAAAGGTATTTTTTTATATTTATTTATTTTTTGTAAGTTTGCTTTAGGTCACAGTTGAAGGTATAGTATATCATGGTAGAGAAGACTACAAAAAAACCTTCCAGCAACTGGACATATGACATTCACACTCAGGAAATAAAGACAGATGAAGGCCTGTTGCTGCTCATTCCCATTTCCCCATCTAACATCCTATGCCCATGATAATACTCATGCATATTCGCTATGGGTTTTCACACATAAATAAACATAATCAAGATAATACCTCATATCAAATTCAGAGGCCTATATCCCAGGCAGTCCCAAAGCCTATTAAATTGAAAATTTACAGGAAGTGTCACAGATATAGATCTGAACTGTATCAGTTTTATTAGTATATGTGACAATGCTTCCACCATACCATGCAATGAACTGCTAAGAACATATATTTCAAATATACATAAAATAAGCTACAATATAAAGCACACACTGAATTATTAAATATATCAATAATTTTTACTGGATTGATATCTTATAAAATTTAGTCTTTAAGAAATTAGGTTAATTAGGTTAAATATAATATATATTAGTGTTATATATTCGGAAATATATTCTACCCACAAACAAAACTATAACTATAAGCTACAACTATAAAAGCACCAATTATTTGTAAGTCAAAGTGGTACTGGAGTGAGCAGTGAAATCCTTTAAGAGGTGACCTTAAAATTGTTCTAAACATAGATTCTGCAGCGTGGTGCTCTGAGGGAATTTTTTGAGAGAAACACTATCTTTATACATCTATGATCACTTCATATTTGCATATTCAACAGAAAAAATTACATGTGAAGAAAGACTGACAATTATAATTAAAAATAGTTGAGGATGTCTAAATTCAAGGTTTGTCAATGGACTTTGCCAATGAAGGAAGGCAAATGTGACCAGATCACCTGCCATTGTCCTCTCAGACAGTATGATCTCCCTGAATAGATGTAGGGTGGAGGCCAGTATGTGTCCCTGCACTTGCTCCTTGCAAGGTTATAGTTGTTATCCCTCTAGGATTTTGTCAGAAGGGGAATATTATAACCTAATTTTCCAAGATTCCAACTTTTAAATTGATGACTCTGTGTTGGCTTCAGGGAACTAAGGAAATGAAGTTGCAGCAGTGGTGGCAGAATTGCATGGTGGCGCATCTCACATAAATGTCATTGGATCTGCTTCCTAGCAGCTGACCTCAGGAGGTTATTTCTGCTAGCAGACTGTAGAACAAAATTGCATCTACATCTATACGCTTATTTATATAATTTATATATTTTAGTTTGTTTTGTTGTATATCATAAGTATTATTTTCTGTTGTGAGTGTTCTTTAAGTAAGATGAATATCTATGTGTGCATATATATTAAATTTATATATAGTGGTGCTCAGAGCCAGGAAGTTTCCTTTTATAATTATCTTTTTAGTGTGCTGCATTTTCCCCATTATTTAGAAAAAAATAAATCATTGTTTTAAAAATGATCGGGAAACTAGAGTTGCTAGGGGGAGGGGGGACTACACGGCACTTGATTTCTTTCTGCCAGGTGCTGATCTTCACACTTGCAGGAGAAAAAGAGAATCTGAGCATAAAACTGTGTGTGTTAAGAATCGGTGTGCTAGTTTAAATCAGGTGCTAAGAAGAGAGAGGTGTAGAGCATTAGGAATTAGGAAAAGTGGTTCAGTTGAGTGCTTCAAAAGGTCAGGCAGCTAGGAGTCCCTGCAGGGCAGGAATCAGAAATCACACAATTCAGCCCACACAGGCCCACATGAGCGACCAGAATAATTAATTATATAAGAGCCAGGATCTGCGTAATTCAGCTTTTTAAGCCTCCCACGGACATGCAGTCCAACTGTCTCTGTGTAAACATAACAGGACTCAGTAGATTCAGGGAGAATGTGGGGCTTAAAAGTGCTAGAGTATCTAAGAAGTTTGTTTGGATGAAAAGGGAGAAGAAACTCACCCTGATATCACCCACCATATGTTTTAAAGATAGAATAATAATTACCCTTAGACCATCCGGCTTCCCATTCACATGAATATATGTGCAGTGTAAACAGATAAACAGGAGATGATACTCGACTCAAGTCCTAAATGTGTGTATCCTGCTCTTAAGTAGCAGGAGCACAGGCTCACTCTCACTATACAGTGAAAACATGGTTGTTCTCTGTGGAGATGCTGATGTAAGAGTGCCTATTGGAAAAGCCAATGATAAGCAATGCTAGTATGTGATATTTGGTTCTTGATTTTTAAAGCAAAATAAGATGAGCAGGTTCTAATCACAGCCAAATTAATGATTTAGACTAAATTAGTTGGGATCACATTTTTTCCCTGCTTTTAAAGGGAGTTGGGATGTAGGTAGAGAAGAGCAGGCTAAGATGGGGATGTTGGCACTGTTCCTACTATATCAGGATCTGAGCAGTTTCTCTCAGAACCAGCACAATAGAATCTCAGTGTTGATTCTAAGTACTTGTTTCTTTGAACCCAGTTGAATCTTCCTCTGATATCATACCCCATAGCTCTTGCAAGAGTTTGGATCTTAAGTATCCCTCAATTACACATGTACTGAAAGCTTACTTTCCAGTATACACCTTCACTGGTAGGCAGTAAAACCTTGAGGAGCTGGGCAGTGGCCATTGCTGTCTTGCATTTGAAGGGATACTGGGAGCTTGGACCCTCTTTCCACCTCTTGCGTTTTGCTTACCTCTACAATGGAGGGTGCTGGAGAATCCTTTACAATACTCTGCTTCATGATATGCACTCTAGTCATATGTCCAAAGCAACAAAGCTATGTTTTCACAAACTGAAAATTCTACAACTTTAAGCAGAAAAAGATTTTCCTCTTTTCAAGTTAATTATCTTAGATACAGTTCATGGAAATAAAAAATTAGTAAATCTTTACCTCAGATTTGGATCACATAACCACATAGTTCTTTTGACCATCTCCCAGAGATTTCTTCACATGAGGGCAAGAAAGAATCAGTCTCTTATAATGGTTACTGGTTAAACTTGAGACATTGCTCTTTTTGTCTGGATTTGTCATTTTGATAGATATTTGAATTCATTCACTTGGTGCTGAGTCTAGTGCAAAAGAATGGTGAGCACAAAACTAAAAGTGGAAAACTCAATCGCTTTGAAGTTTCCATAGTGTAGACAAGTCATAAATGACAACGAACCAAGGTGCTGAGCCAGAGAAGGAAGTTGAATCCATGGAGAGAAGTGGGAAAATAGAGCCGTGGCGACCAGTTGCTGTGATGTGAATCTAAAATATTCCCTGCAATCTTATCGTTTGGCTGTTTGGTGGCCTTCTAATGGTGAAGCTTTGTAGAGGCTATAGAACCTTTTGGGGAGGTGGGAGCTTATTCGGTAGGTGTTGATTATGAAGGACAGGCCATTCTCAGGTATGTCTATCTCTAGCTCCTGTCACCATACTTTGAGCCTTCTTGTCTGTTGAAAGGAAAACAGCTTCAACCAAAGTTCTCCCAACCATGAGCTGACATGCTACAGACGGGTATAGATGGACAAATGCCATCACCTTTTTCATTTCAGAACCATGAGTCAAAATTAGCCTCTTCTCCAAGTTGTTTCTGTTAGGAACCGGGGTCACAGTGACACAAAAATAAATAAGATGCCAGATACATTTGTGGGGAATGTAAAATATATCTCAGAATTTGGCACTTCCCTTCTTTTTTTTTTTTTAACACCACAACTTTGTAATTTGATGTGCAGCCATTGCACTTCCTCAAAGGTGAGCTAAGTTTTGGCTAAAGGGTGGTAATTGAAATGATGCAACTACCTGCTGGGTCATGATTCTATGAGGGAAATTTATGTTCTTAACTAAAATCTTTCTATATGTCTAAAATCTTTCTGTATGTCTTCTCCTGGTGTGCACAAGGGCTAGTGAGCCTCTCTAATTGTCTATGGGAGATAGTGGCCATCTAAGAGTAAAATGCACAGAAACCTGGGCCAATTGGTGATCTTCTACAAATGAGGTTAGATCAGTACTTTCCAGCGTCACAGTGAAGGAGGGTGTATCTTTGGTTATACAGACTGATCTTTGCTTGTCTAAACTATTTTATTGAGTCTTTCTGTTGTAGTCCTTAACCTTTGCCCAAATTAAGAAAGGATTCTACATGGAAGAGAGATTAACATTTTCACAAAATCTTGAATGAGAGGCAGGAAATGATAATTGAGATGAATAGAAATGGGAAAATAGTCTCTATAAAGAAAGCGCATTGAGTGTCTATGGAGATGGCTTAGTGGGTGACAGTGCCTGTCAAGACTGGAGAACTGAGCCAAATTTCTGAAAATCATGTGGTGGAAGGAGAGAACTGATCTATGCAGAAGTGTGTCCTCTGTTCTCTATGCATGTGCCATGATATACACGCACACTTTCATGCATGAGAATGTGAGCACATACACACACAAATATTTTATACAATTAATTATAATTTTGAAACATTAAGGTACATGAAAAAGAATTATTTATCATATTGCAGATTTAAGGAAGATTAAAACATTAAACCATGGACATATTAGAGACAGGAGATGGGTGAAAATAGCAGCAAGTCACTCACCAAATTTTCCTTGCATGTCTAAGAATTTGGAATTTATTCTGCTGATATTTGGGATCCTGAAAAAATGTGAACACACTAAAGAAAGATAGGACCATTTATGTCCTACAGATGTTGGTCTGGATTGTGGAGTACAGGACTTGAAACTAACAACAGGACATTATCCAGTGTCTCTCGGGCTGATTTATACAGCTGTAGGAAAACAAGGTGGCTCTCTATTATTTAATTCCAGGATTTGGGAGACAGAGGCAGGTGGATCTATGTGAGTTCAAGGCCACTCTGTGCTACACAAGATCAATGCAGATGGTGGTGGCTCACAATTTAATCTGAGTAACAGAGAGTCACATGCCTTTAATTCCAGCATTGAAGAGGGAATAAGACAGGAGGAGACAGAGGCTCAGGGATCAGTCTGCAGTCACTCAGCCTTGGTAGAGGTAAAACTTCTCTAGTGGCTTGGTTACTTTGCTTTTTCAGTCTTCAACTTGAAATCCAATATCTGTCTCTGGGATCCTATTATTTGTGCTACAACATGTGTTCAGTTAGATTATTTTCTTTTGTGTCTGTTTGTGTGGTATATGCATATATTAGAGTAAACATGTGTGTGTATGAGTATGCAAATGTGATTAATGTGTAAGTGAGTGATTATATGTGTATGCATATTATGTATACATGTATTTTTCAATGCTATATGTCTGTAAATCTATGTGTGTGTTTGTAAGTATGTTTAGTTTGTGGGTGTGTGAGCATATGTATGTGTGTGTAGGAGATAGAGAAAGTGCATATGTGGGAAGGTATAAATATATGTGTGTGTGTGAAAGTAAGCATGTGTACATAAGTATGATAATGTATTTATATGTGATTGTATTTGTGCATGGATCTGTGTGGGGATGGGTACAGAAATATATATACACGAAAGTTGGTCAACATATAGGTTTTGGTTATGAGTGTTTGTACACAAGTGTGTGAATATATTCTAGAAGACATATGTGAACATTTGTCTGTGTGTATGGGGTCTTTGTATGTATGGTGTGAGTGTGTAAATATGTTATCATTTTGTGTATGTGTGCATAATTGTGTTTGTGTATATATGTGTGTGTAAATGATTATGTGCATATGTATTTGTAAATGTAGTGTTTCTGGGGGTTTTTCTTCTTGTGTTCCCATTCCAACCCAAAACTGTGTTTTTAGACAGTGTATCAGTTGACCACATTGTCCTTGAACTTGTTTTTTAGCCCAGGCCTGCATTAAATTTATAATTCTATTCTTCATCTCTCTCAGTAGCTATAATTATAGTTTTGAGCCAGAAGTCCTGGCCACTCTGTTTCTCTTAGTAAAAATATATTGAATTAAATTTCTAGTCATTTATATATAAATTGTTCATTGCTATATTTGTGCTATTGTGACAGAGCTGAATCGTTGCACAAGAATGAAAAATGTTTCCTAACACTGGCTGTAGATCATCCATCTTGCCATAAGAATGTTCCTAGGTCTACTGCAGAGGCTTCCTGAGCTGTCAACTGCTTTTTCAGTCACAGCATTTCTAGATTTAACATTTTGCATACTTGGCCTTCATAGAATATATTTTATTCCAGACACTACTGGCACAGGACTGTTAAATAAGGGTTACCCTGGGTCACATTCAGAAACACTTTTTATTCCAAGCCTGATTTGTTTGCACACGGAACAAACAGACTTTGATTCCCTACTATGTGCTAAGTGAGCACACCAATGACAAATGGAAACATGACATCAAATCTGAACTTCATAGTCTGGTGTGCTAAAACACAATTGATGTAGAAGGCTGTTTGTTCATTCCTGGCTCCCCAGACATAAAATAATTGCACAGAAAATGTATTATTTAAAACATTGCATGGCCAATCACTTAAGCATATTACTAGCTAGCTCTTCTATCTTAAATTAATGCATCTCTATTATTTTATATTTTACCATGAGGCTTGTGGTTTACTGGTAAAGTTCTGACACATCTGTCTCCTGTTGGTGGCTACATGCTGTCTCTTTGACTCCACCTACTCTCTCCTCCTCTATCTGCCTGGAATTTCTGCCTTGCCCTATTCTGCACTGCAATAGGCCCAAAGCAAGTTTCTTTATTAAACAATGGTAGACACAGCATACAGAGGAGAATCCCACATCACACAGTAACTTGTCATATGTGTCCACAAGACAATGAAAAGCAGGAGGAAAGTTTGGTATCCTGGCCTTCATTCTGCATCTACACTTTTACTGAAAACTAAGTGTTACCACATTTATCCTTTCTTCTTGAGACATTTGAATAACAAGAAGAGGAAAACCTTGGGACAACTCAGATGAGGAGATAGCTTAGTAAGTAGAAAAGTGATACATTATCAGAATACATTGCAGAATGGACTATTTCTCCGGGCCAGAGCTGACAGTGACAGGCCAGTAATGAGCAGTACCATACATTGACAAGAGCTGCTTAATTCTGTGTACCTTACACCCTCTTTTAAACTTAAACCCCAGTACCCTAAAAATGTATTTAAGTTGACTAACCTATTTGTTTTTCTTTTCTCCATTGATACACATTGAATATATCCCTTTTCTCTACTTTTCACTGTTAATCAACTCTCTGTTATTGTTTTATATCTCATTTGTTTTTAATTGACATGTTCAATGAATGGAGAGCTGGGCTCAGCTTCTTGGTCCTGCCAGAACACTGGCTTTTATACTGAAAGCTGCAGTAGCAGAATGTTCATTAGAGCTTAAATTATAGCTAATATAGGAAAGTGACAAATGTTTTAGTCCATTGGTTGTTTCTATTTAACTATATACATATGTTGTGTTTGTATATTATCACACATATAGCTGTGAGTTTCAGCTTGCCAGCACTTCCATAACAAGACTGCCCTGAACATAGGGCTTAAACAATAGAACCCATTTTTTGCAATGACTACAATTTGGATGTAAGATGTCTGCAGATAGCGTTTCTTTAGATGCCTCACTTCTTTTGCAAGGGTGCTGCATCCTTCCTATGGTGCCCACCCCATCCTTTCCTTAGAACACGCACAAGTCATTTCTTAGAAGGACACACTCTTGTCAGATAAGGACTCTTATTATGATCACTGTCACCTTAGTTACCTCTTTAAAAGTCTCCAGATATAATCTGAGCTGCTGATGTTAGCATTGCAATACACAGATATGGAACAAACACATTGATATTTTATATCATATATTAATAAACATATCTATGTTAATATCTGTATCTACAGTTCTATATCATGAATACATTTACATACACACACACACACACACACACACACACACACACACACACACTACCTATGAGATCATTCCAGGCTAGAGATAGAGGCAAGATCTTATCTAAATATAAACCCTGCAAAGATACAGCACTCCAGGAGGTTAAATTTAAATTGAAAAAAAAAATAAAACACTGTCAAAAATATATGCTACACAAATACGTGAAAAGCTTAGTGAGAGCATTAGGGCTTGAAAAAATGAAGATGTACTCTCTCTGTCATATGGTGGACCTCTGTAGGACCCTAGATATTCTAACTAGCAGCAAACAAGAACAGGTGCTGTTATAGGGACTACTCTCGTCAGCTTGAACTACACACTTGATAAATCCAAATTCTCTTTTAGTATCAAATATCTTGACCAATTTTTTTCAAGGAGCTAAACAAACCTAATATGATCCAAAATGTATCCCATGGACTCATTCCAGTTAAGAATGGAAAGATATCTAGAATGCTATTAAATCAAGACAGGCATGGATGAACTTTAAGTAGGGCTGGGACCTTCTACGTTTATTCCAATTTTAATTTTCTGTAAATTTCAAACCATTTACAGAAAACTGTGAAGGCTTATTACTTGACTGAAATCCATTCCCATTGCTAGGTCTTCTATGCAGTTACCCCTGTTTATTTTTGGCCTGATTTACTACCTTTCCCCTTTACTCGCAGCTCTGCAGGCATAATCCCCATTATAAACATGACAGATTCTTGTTTCATAAAATCCATGCCACCTGTGGCTTATTTCTTACCCTCATATTTGAGTCTTGGTAGGTCCTTCCGGTTACCTAGTACTAAACTGCAATCATTACTTTGTTCACACACTCAAATGTGGGAAAAAACATTTCTCATCATATGGCTGTCATTCTGTTTTGTTTTCCAGGTATCTCCTTTCACAATATGAAAACATATTCTCCACATGTTAATTTACTGAAACTGTTTATCTCACCCTTCTACAACATAAACTCACTGAGATAAAGTCTACCTTTGTTGACATGGAGCGAAAATCTGGCTGGTTACAGGAACACAGTAGATACACATATTTGACACCCTAGAACCTCAAGAGGATGCACAATTTGCTATTGCAGTATAACATCGTTAAACAAACAAATAACTAATGACAGATAAATACAGCTGAGAAACTTCAATTGCTTTTAGTCTGATCACCATCTAAATGAGGAAAATAAGGCTCAAAGGAATGTGTCCATCCTACCCATATCCCTATGGAATCCTGCATCTTTTGCCTCCTGTGTATGGTTCTTTGGCACTGAGTCATCTTAACACTTTCTGAAATGTAGTACTAAGAACTCCATAATTTATGTGACTGAAGAAGCAATAGGTAATTGCTCTGTTTTTTTCTGAGTCCCTGCAAAGCTGCATCTCGTGTTCTCTTCCGTGCCCCCACCTTGTTCTTCATTCCTACAGTTCTTTTGGATGTTGTTGCTTATTTCATGTTATTAGTTATTACCAGTCCAAACACTCCAGTTTTCCCTAACACTAGAAGGAGGTAGTTTTAAAGAGACCACCTTAATTATACATAAGCAAGAGAGATCACAGAGGATCCATTAACATAATAAACACAAGTCTGTTCTCAGCATCCCACAAGCAAGGTAATATAAACACAACCATTATTTTCTCCTCAGCAGTGGGCAGGTTTCTATTCTGAGGGCTTCATCTGGCTTGCAGAGTTTGGGAGCTACTGGCACCCATACCTCATGGGGTACTTGGGCTTTCAGAAAGAAAGCATCCCATTTTCCTTTTTATTTGCATGGTAGTCTTTATTATTTAGTTATTGATAACATAGCATGGCAGCAAGGTTACGTGAGTAATATAATATATAACGTTTTAATGTAATCTACTACAACCTTTTAAATTAAAACCTAATACCTTTCTATGCTCCAGAGTATTTAGAGTTTCACTGCTATAAAGTAGAACCATCATGGCCTCTATATCTCTCCCAACAGAAAAAAAATAGTGCATTCCATTAAAGGTATAATTTGCAAAATCTCACTGTCATTTTATCTTTGTTCCTAGGTTTTTCATTAGTGCTATGTAAGATCTTGTTAGATTCCTAAAATATTTTCATTTTCATTTTCATCAAGGATGCCCAAGAAGGCAGCTCTTGATCTCTGCCTGGAGATAAATAGAGAGATAAGAACAGGAGTGTCTTGTATCAAAAATTCTTAAAGCAGATGATATGCATGAATCTGGATGGAAATGTGGCAAGAACATTTTTCCTTTGCACTAGGAGATGATAGGTCTGTAAGTTTCTAGGTCTGTGACTTTAAACCTGTGGGTTAATTCTCTGAGTCCATTTTGCCTCCTCAAAGGGTCATTATCTTTCATCTCACCGTATTATAAGATACAACTCAACATCTCCTAATATGATGACTAATACATCCTAAATGATGTTAGTTCCCTATATTTATTTGGCACTGTGTTAAATCCTTCTTTTTCTTCACCTAGCACTCACTTACCATGAGAAGTTGATCTAACTGGATTTTTCCTGGGGTCTCATTTCTGGTCTACAAGCCTGCGGGCTTTGTATAGTAACTGTTTGCCAGTTGGCAAGGAAGATTTATGTGCTGGAGTGGGGATTGAACTGTTGCCATTGGAGACAGTAACAGATGCTTCCTGGTTGAGGCTGAGCTGGCTAATTCAGGGCTCTGTGGTTTGAGAATGATCTCAATTACTCCCAATTATGAGAGCCCAAGGACAGTTGCTCTTAACCTCAACCACTGCTCACTGAGAAGACCTGGCCTTATTCAGTTAACCTGGGCTTGAAATGTCTGTTAGTTTTCCTACTGTGTATGCATTCAAAAGATTTAAATCTCTCTTAAAACCTATGATCCAATGCCCCTCAGCCTCAAACAGCGCTGAGATTGCAGAGGGCTTTCAAGGAGAACTAGGCTAAATTGTCAATTCCACCTCAGGCTGATGATTTGACCGTGGACATTTTGGTTTCTCCAATGAGGATAAACGGCTTGCGTCTTATGATGATGAAAGTGACAAAGTGAAAGGATTTTGTAAATGGGGAAGAACTATCCATTGCCCTTTATGTCACAAGGTCCCCTGCATAGTACGCTGAAGCTTGCCAAATCTAAATGAAGAAAACATTAGTGGGAAGGAATAGGACCTAGAATATGCAAATGTGTTATGATGTCAAAATCCTTATCTTCATCTCTCAGAACTGACGTCACGTTGTCCAAATTCAAGTGAAATTATCAGTAGGCTTCTTATCACATAGTTTACAGATTTTGTAAAATACAGAACTCTTAGTAAACTGTAAAGTGATGTGTAGACATGAGCAATTATTATTATGTGTTTAGAGCATTTTTTCTTTCTTTTTTTTATTTTTTTATTTTTTTTTTAGTTTGGCAACAGTCCAATCAGCTGAATGCTCTGAGCAAGAACAATTTGTTTTCTTTCTTCTTGGCAAAGAACACAAAAGACAAAACAGCTCAGAAAAACTAGGACAAGAAAGAAAACTTTCTCTCTGTCTCTGTCTCTGCCTCTGGGTCTTTCTCTTTAACTATCCATCTCTGTCATTCTTTCTCCCCCTCCCCACTCTCTCCCTCACCTATTTCTCCAGCCCCACCACACACACTCACACACACACACACACACACACACACACACACACACACACACAGAGAGAGAGAGAGAGAGAGAAAGAGAGAGAGAGAGAGAGAGAAGATTTCTACAAGTCCAGAATCCAAACCTCCATAGCAAAGGTTAAAAACTGTCCTCCTTTCCTTATGAGCCACTGGATGCCTGATCATGATATTCATTGCCCAAATATTTAGATCTAAGTTAAGAACAACTCTCTGATTTCAACAAGCCTTCTCACATTGTGTAGAGTACTAAACTTGGATCTGTGATAACTGGCTCTGCCCATTTGTCTAGCCTCTCCTCCTCCAGCCAACAGGTCAATCTGTATTTAAACTATGCTAATTTAAAAGTTTAAAGGTCTCATTAATCTATTTTTTTCTCTCCAATACCTCTGGCACTGCCGAGTGTAAACCATCACATTCCCTTCAGTCCTTGGAGAACTTTCTTCACAGTCTTCCTATCTCTGCTCCAGCTCATTAAAAAAAAAAAAAAAAATGTGCGTGTGAGAGAGAGAGGAGAGGGGGAAAGACAGGGAAGCAGAGAAATACACGCACCTCTCTCTCTCTCTCTCTCTCTCTCTCTCTCTCTCTCTCTCATCTCACACGCACACACATTCTGCAACAAAGTAACCATTTTTAAGTGCAAAAGTATTCCTATCTACTTGAAACTAAAAGGTTTCCAGTTCTCTACAATAAATGGCAAATGCCTTAATGCAGCCAATAGGATTTTGCAAGACTGAGCCCTATCTTGCTTGCCCCTGCAATACTACCTAGAAATCTCAGCATTCCAAAGACAACATCTACCTCAAATGTGAGGATCATTTTCCTGATGTCAGCCTATTCCCATGAACTCTTTCTTCCAGGAGTGTCTCAATATTCCATCCTGCATGGAGGTATACAGTGCCCCATCCCCACCTAATTAACTTTATCCTGCTTTCTATTCATACAGAGAACTAGTTTGCATGTCATTCCATCAGAGGTATCTTCCTCAACTTCTCAAAGTCAATACTTATTCCCTGTATTTCATAGGCTCAAGATCAGTCATATTTCATTTCATACTGTTTATTTTGACTTGACATGTATATGCATTGCTCTGGTAATTTGATTAGTATTTCAGAAGTCTCTGAGCTCTTGAAGACATATTTGCTTCCCTCATAGGTCTAGAGTCCCATAATGCACATTACACAGTTATTTAAAAGAATGAACATGGAGTTTGGCAATGTATGTATCTTTTCTCATTTCTCTCCTAGAATTGGAAACTAATACTGTTTTCTTACATTTTTAAAGCTATGTGGAATAAATAGAGGGGATCATTTATCTAAAATTTATAAAGCACACCATGTCTTTAATAACCTCCACAATATGAACCAAGCTAGGGAGAAAGGGCCACTGCTTGAATCACACACATAATCACTTGGTTATGTTCTCTAAACATGTTTAAACATAGTTTATACATTAAAGTTGGGTAGTAATGTTGAAATTTATATACATATACTTAAGTGTGTGTTTGTGAGATACACATAGCATCTAACATAATTCTAGAAACAGTAGCAAGATTATAGGCATGAATTCTACTGTTTTTAACAAAGAGAGCAATATGCATTTTTCTATAATGTCTTTGATTTGGGAATTCTGAGTTACCTGTTTTTGTATGATGATTGGAACATTGTGATAGTTTGAATCTGAAATTCTTTTTCCAAAGGCTAATTTTTTCTCTGGCCGATAGAATACATTTTAGATTCCATGGAAGCTTTACAAGGTTGTGTCAACAAGTACATCATTCAATATACAGACTTTTGAAGATGATAACAAACTGGTGCTCACTCCCTTTTCCACTCTCTGCTTCTTGTAACATACACTCCAACTACTACTTACATTGCTATTCCACTGTGTCTTGCCGTCCATGTGACACTCAAGCAAATCTTACCTCTTAAAGAGCGTTCCTGTCAACTATTGAAGTAAGAGTGATGTGAGAGTCACTGATAAATATGACTTTTTCTGATGATACTTTGTCGTCTAGTCAAAGAGTTCTACAACATGGTCTCAAAATCAAAACTGAACATAATCATACTTGCATTTTCATGCCTGATAGGTAGCAGAGTCCTGTAATTAAAAACTTACCTAAGGACAGTACGAATAACATCAATGTACAGTCTGTCATTTAAATGACTCAGCCCTTCTGTAACTTTGTTTACTCATCCATAAAAGGAGGACTGAACTTTTTCATGAAGTATACTGCATTGATACGTACAACATCTAGTATATGGCAATTATGTATTGGCTATAATTGATACTAGTTTATGTTTTTTCAGATGAAATTTAGATCATGCATAACATTGTTTCTTTGCATATCATTCTTCTTTATAATTAAGAATTTTATACATGTTTATACTAAAGTATGAACATATTCACTATATTATAAAAATGCTTTCTCAATATTTATGTCCACAGATATGGGCTGTACTAATCATTGATTATACTGTGGGTAGCAATCAATGTTGATATACTTAACTTGTTTAAAGGGCTAAGAAGATATGAGAGCTCAGCTCTAAATGGGATGCTTTTTTTTTTTTAACCTCTGCCTACAATCAGGGAATCTCAAAAAAACATGATGTTTAGGAGTGTTGTGCAAACTTCTGGGCTTGACATGTCAAACATATTTATGAACTCACATTACCTAGAGTTACCTATACAAGACCATATACACTCATAGTTTAAAAAAGTAACTTTTGATCTTCAGACTTGAGAACAGTACTGTTTCCCTGAATCTGTAAGGTAATTATGAACCTTTTAGATGTTTGTTTAGTGAGAGCTTGTATAGGTCTGAGCAAATGACAATTTGTCAGCTGTGTTCAAATAACTGCCTAGGCAGTCCTTAATTGATATGAAATATTTAGTAAGACTCTATTTACCTTTAGCAGTGTTATAACCTGAGCTTTCTCATTAACTTTGACTTACTAGTCATCTCTAGTGCCATTAGAAACAATAGAGAAAATTGGCTCCACATAGTCATGATACAGTAGTTGGGAAACTTGTGACTCACTTTGTGTTTCAAAGCCACCATATGAACTAGTTGAAGCAACATGGGGAGAGGAATAGTTTGGAAGAAGGTAAGATATGAAAATTCAGTACAAGAGCTCTGGAATAGGAGATCCTGAGGAGTTCAAATCCAAGATCTTGGTTTAGCCTTGTGGCTTTGGGTCTAAGAATATAATTTCCTAAGCATAATTTACTGTTTTGGAAATTGGCATGGGAATTGTGGCATAAGTTGTATGAACTCTAACAGCTTGATGAATAATTTTTAGCCACAAAATACAGCTCACTCGTAACAAGTGGCCAATAAACATTAGCTATGAATACAGGCATACCTACACCGGCAGCCCAGTATGAAAAATCTCAGTTTTTATATTCATTTAGACACTGTTTATTGAGCCAAATAAAGCTCAGGTGGGACTCACTTCCTAAACAATTTGGGAGATCTTTTCCTTTCCCAGATCTGTTATAATTGAAACATACTTCAATTCTATTCATTCTTTTCTATAATATTTATACATGTGCACATATTATCTCCTTAGTGAGAAAGTTATTGGGTATAAATTAATTTGATGAAGAAAGCCTTATAACATATCTAAACATTTGTCATTGACAAGCATTCTTCAAGGGGAAACTATTCTGTCAATTGTCTGAAACCTACAGGACCTGAAAATTAATATCAGTGTATTTGTTGCACAAAATATATATATCTTGGATCTGAAATGTGTCCCCTTTGTCCTCATCACCTGTCACAGTTTCACCCATCTTTCAACACCAACTCAAAACATTCATGTAAAATTATCTTGATTATGTCATGACTAAATTGATCATAGAATTCACAGTGCATATTCTGACTATTGATCAAAAATGTTTCCTACATGATTCACTGAATGCAACCTAATTCCACACAGTCCTTATCTCAATGGCAAAGTGAAAAGAAATGAGAGTTAATAAAAATAAGTTTGTTAGGCATGCATAAATTAGAATCCTTATTTCTGGAAAGTAAATAGTTATGTTACTGAGATCCCTCTGACCTCAAGATTTGAATCAAAGCCAAGTTACATTGAGAACTAAGTTATCTCATTGCTCACAAATGCCATCTATTCTACAACTTAAACTGCATAAATTATCTCTTTAAGCCTTGGCTTATTTATGTGAATAGATAAATAATAATGCTTCCCCTTGAATTTTTTTTTTGGAAAATGTTTAGATCAACAGACCCTAAGAATGTTCTATAAAGTGCTAATTATAGGCTATATAAATAGATATCCTAGGACAAAATAACATCATCAAATGTTTTTGCAAACTGTTAGACAGATATCTAAAATGTATACATATTTACTTAATCTATAACTTTATATAGCAATTTGAATTTTAAATTTGATATAATTTACATATATTATCCATATCTTTATGGCATACACACAAATTCATAATGTATACATATAAATTAATAAATGCTAAGCATATTGACCATGAAATTTGTGGTATCCAGAACTCTTTTTTAGAACAAAACTCACTAAAGTTATGGAGGGACCATGTATAAAGCAGGGAGAGAGAGAAAGAGAAAGAGAGAGAGAAAGAGAGAGAAAGAGAGAATCTAGTTTTTTTATAACATTTTAACTGAAAAGATTCAGAAAACATCTGTATTCAGAAGGTCAAATATAATCATTAAAACTGAGTTTCTGTTTACTTCCTGTTCTGAGTTATTATTCAGTGTCCCTACTCTCTGAGCACATAATTAGATCTTTCACATATCTCTGAACTAACCAATGACTGTTACAGTCCAACAAGTATGATGCTTTGGGTAAATATTTTCATCCATGGAACTTAAGGTCATTTCTATATCACCACATAAAGAGTAGAAAGTCAATTAGAAATCAAAAATAAAGTAGAAAGAAAGAAATCAATTCAGTTATTCTTTCTGAATGGTTGTAAATTAAGAAATACAGGACACATACATCAACCCATGCCCTCTCCTTTAGGGTGAAAACACAGGACAAGGAATAAGTTACATGGAAGAATGATTTAAATGATCATGTGTATGTCCTGGCTACTTCAGCTCCCTCTGTCGATCCTGCTACAATACTTAATTGTTGCCGTATACTACTTAGTAATTACTGTTGCTACCTGATGCAGGAAATCTGTCTTAGAATAGAAGTCAAGCTCCTGAGCACGCGAAAAGTTTGTTAAATTCTGGTCATGAGATCAGTACTCTGGAATGCTTGGATAAATTCTACTGAGTATTCTCTAATTGAATACACCAAAAATAGCTATTTTCCACATACTACACATCATATAGACCCTAAGAGTTATACATATTTATTAGTTTAAATGCCACAGGAAAGACTTTTACAGCTTTTTTCCCAATCCATTTCTAAGTTATTTTTTTTATTCTCTCTGAAGACATTAATTTATACTTCAAGGTGGCCTTGACCTGCTTGATTTCTCAATTCGTCCCTATCTCCTCAGCATGACCATTTCTCCTTCTCACCTTCCCTGATTTTTTTTTTCTTTTTTGACCCTTCCCCAGTTGGTGGTCAGTTTCTCTTCAGTATCAGGCAGGGTAGCATCTGTCTTCACACAGCTGTGCATCCTCCTGGACTCCTGGATCTCCCTCCTTATACCTCTTTTCACCGCAGTCCCTGCATTGGGATGGCATTCTCAAATATTGTCTCCATCGGTTGTTACCCGTGTGCCCTTTCATTGGCAGAAAACATATCCATATTCATAAGCTTATAAACATATTTCATAAACCAAATTTATTGTGAAGAACACTAGCTTTAACCCATGTTGATGCTCACCTTGAGTAGAGGATGGAAGGCACAGTGGCCTGCAGTTTGGTGCTGAGGAATAAAGGTGAGGTAGGAAATAAAAAGGCACTTCACCTTCTGCTTTCAGAAATATACTGTTAAGTCCCATTCATGACATATTGAAGTGTTTGTCTCTTCAGCAGTCTATCTCAGTGCAAGAAAACAGCATAACACTTTTTTTCCCCAATCTGACCATTTTCCTTATTGTATCAAAATACCTGAGTTTCTGAGTTATTGTGAAACACTCTCTTCTGTTGCCCCAAACCAAGATCATTCAGTCAATAAGAAACAACAGCTAAAGTATTGATTTTTACAGAAAAGAAAAAGGGATCCAAAAATGGTATTTCTTGACCATCTCCATCATATGAGCACTGCTTTAGGTTTTGATTTTTGTCTGAGCCTCAAAATCCTATTGTATAAATGTTAATCTCTACATATTAAGATATGTTTGCTTTATTTATACAATACTAATACTATAGCAGACTTAATTGTCATAACAAAATGTCTAAGACTTCAACAATTGTAATTTATTAATGTTTCTGAAATAAATATAATCCTCAAAGGAAAACATACATAATTAGGAACTAAGGTCAAATTCAAGTTGCTGCTAGCTAATGTCTAGGAGTTGTATGGTTCATTCATCTGACAAGCTCAGTGTGAAGAAACTGAGGATCAACCACTGGGATTTGAACAGGAATTTGTGGCTCCCAGACATCTCAGTGATGTTTAAGGACTCCATTAATTAGCACACCCCCACATTGAATCTTTGTGCTTCACTGGTTCTGTGTCATGTTTTTTTAAATTTGTACATGGCGTACTTATAATGCTAATATTGTTCACTCTGGTAAGTCTACTCATGTTCATTTGCCAGGCTGCTTTATAAGCAGCAATTAATTAGTCCTCCTAACCCCTAATGAGTATATTATGTATAAACACATCCTTGCATACATGGCCAAAGGAGGTTTGACATCAGAAGTTGTAGGTTCAATTCACACTACTACCATGGACTTCAAGCTACCTGCAAAAAGGTGAAGAGAGGAGAGTTGAGGGAGGTAATATTATGATCCAGATCAAGAAATTACTACTACTGATAAAAAATAGAAATAAATTTGAACATAGAAAACTGTATAATGTAGAAAGGTACACACTCAAGGAGTTCTGAATTTGGGACAAACAGTACAGGTCATCAATCTTGCTTTGACACAAAGTGTTCTGCAGTGCTAGTGTTTGTATAGTCTCAGACCAACTGATAAAAACCCATTAGTTCTCTGTTCTTCAAATGAAAGTAAAAAGAACAGAAATTCCTATTCTACATATTAAACTAGAGACTTGCCTAATTATGACAGCCCATGTAGCATACAGTATTTGAGGGCTTTCAAGTCTTGAGCAAACACATTATTTGAGGTCACTCTTTGCATTCCTATATTCTTTCCCAGAATTTTGAATTTTACAGACAATGTGAATATAACACCAATGTGAGATTCAGTGGACCCCAAAGTTAAGTCTGCTCATCTTTCTATAATATTATGTAGAATTGTACTGATATCACATAAGAAATTGTAACTGGAGACTGTGCTTTCATTCCCATTCACCCAGACCCGAATAATCACACGAAAACTGTATTAATTACAACAGAGCTTCACCAATGGCTTAGCTGTATTCCAAGATAGCTCTTATATCTTAAATTAACACATTTCTATTAATCTGTGAATTGCTACATGGCTGTGGCTTACTGGTAAGGTTTTGGCATATTTCTTTTTCATCAGCTACATGGCATCAGCCTAACCCTGCCTTCTTCCTCCCTGCATTCAGTTTAGTTTTACCGCATACCCATATTCTGTCTTGCCGTAGGCCAAAGAAGCTTCTTTATTGACGAATGGTAATAAAACATATTCATAACCTACTAAGGGGAAGGCCACATTAAGAAGTCTTTTATATATAGTTGCAAAACAACATATTTTTTTGCTTCAAAGAATCAGTTTACCCACTGTTATCATTTTCTGTAACATTTGTGGTTTCTAGACTGCACATTGTACCTGTACAAAGCTTATATTTACAATAAATATAACATCTAAATCCCTATTAATTATTAGTTACTATATTAATTTATTTATGACTTGAATGTTTTCCTAAAACTTATGTGATGAGATTCTAACTATGGAGGCATTGAGTTGGACTTGGGAATAGAATTCTTCTAAATATAATTAGTGTCTTGCATAAAGGCCCCCAGGAAACTTTTGAGTATTCCATCATATGTGAAGATATCCAGAAACTATTAGCCTAAAACCCAGAAAAAGGATCTCATTAGAATATAACCATTCCACCCATCTATTTTTAGCATCTAGACTAGAAAACAAAAGCCTGTGCTACACACAGGTTCCCTAGTATATGGGACTGTATAATGACAGTCTGAACTAGTATAATTCTGAATCTGATGCCTCAAATGACCTGTCTGCTTCCTCCATTAAGAAAAGTGAAATTATTTCCAAAGTTACTTTGCACAAAATTGAAGCCTCATAATTCGTTCATTCATTATTAATAAAGAATTTAATTAAGTAATAATTTATTAATTTAGCAAATATGTATGAACATCCCTGTTAGGAGTGTAAAACAGCACCAGCCTTTGAAAAACAGCTAAGCGGACTCTTAAAAATGACCCAACAATACTCCTAGTAGAAATGAAATGTCCCTTTACATAAGAACAATGAAAAACTGTGATCACACAAAAATCGGTTTAGAAATTCTCATGTAGCTTTTCAAATAGTCAAACATTTAAAAGATGTTTATCTATTGGTGAATGGAACAACAATGTACAATGCATATCTAGTATGATTAACTTTTTATTGTCAATGCAACCGAGGATGCTTAAAAATTTGGTTAAGATTTCTGGTAATGTCTATAATGGAATTACAGAGAAGATGGAAGGTCATGGAAGAATTAAGAGAAGATGATCCATTCTAAACATGAGTTCATCACCTCATTTGCTGAAGGTTCCACTGAAACTAAAAATTAGGGAGATAGCCAGGCAGTGGTGGCACATGCCTTTAATCCCAGAACTCTTGGGGGGCGGGGCAGAGGCAGGTAGACTTCTGTGAGTCTGAGGCATGCCTGGTCTAGAAGAGCTAGGTCCAGGATAGGCTCCAAAGCTACAAAGAAATTATGTCTTGAAAAATAAAAATAAAAATAATTAGGGAGCGAGAAAGCTCATGAACAGATGCTCCAAATGCCTGTTGTTGTCTGTTGCCATCAGAGTCCAGATTCCATAGCTTTGAAGTGCACACTTGCACAAATCCTCTCTTTCCAGGGTCTTTTGGCCCTTCTCTTTCAAGTTGGGATGTATTCCTGTTATGTATCTTCCTCAGAAACTAGCATAATCTTGAATTTAGGACATATCAGTGTGTGTACCTATATAACATTACATCTATTAGTTAAAACTAATAGCATATGCTCAAAGAGACATAATTTGTAAAATATGTAACACTACTGAACATTACAAGAAACAATAAGAACAGCATATATTTGTATCTCAGAAATATTATAATGAGTTAACGGAGGAAGACATAAGAGTATATTCCAAATGATTTTGCTGTTTGACGCTTAAACTAGAAAATTGGAGCTGAGGAAATAAGGAAATTGATAAAGTACATGGTGTGCAATATTAGAACCTAACTTCAATTCCTATACAAACCTTAAAATCTATCACTGAACAAAGCATAAACGATGATAACACCAAGAAGACATACTAACGTGAAAGAGGTAAAGTTTGTGAGGCTTCAACACTAGATAAAGAACTATTGGGCTCACCTAAAAGTGGTTTTTTAACATAAAGCAAAGAAAACCAGCCCACAAATCACAAAGCCAGAGAACCCAGACATTAATGAGGACCCTAAGAGAGACATACATAGATCTAGTCTACATGGGACGTAGAAAAAGAAAAGATCTCCTGAGTAAATTGGGAGCATGGGGACCTTGGAAGACGGTTGAAGGGGAGGGGAGAGGCAGGGAGAGGAGCAGAGAAAAATGTAGAGCTCAATAAAAATCAATAAAAAAGGAACTATGGGCAACTAGAAAGTGTTCAGAGTGGGAGAAAAGGTCTGTCCAAATTATTGTTCTGTAGCTATGAAGAGACACTATGACCAAGGCAAATTATAGAAGAAAATCTTTAACTGTGTAATAGCATACAGCTTCAGAGTCCTAGTTCATGGCCACCATGGTGAGGAGTGTAACAGGACAAAAGCAAGAATAATGTTGAAGTAGTAACTGAGATGACATCTGATCAACAAGCTGAAGGCAGAGAAAGAGAAGGTAATGGAGAGAGAGAGAGAATGTGTGAGTGTGTGAGTGTGTGTGTGTGTGTGAGAGAGAGAGAGAGAGACAGAGACAGAGAGAGAGACAGAGAGAGAGAGAGACAGAGAGAGAGAGAGAGAGAGAGAGAGACAAAGACAGAGACAGAGACAGAAAAAGAGAGAAGAGTAGGTGGGCTGTGGTCTTCTGAAACCTTGGTGACAAAGCCATACCTCCTAATCTTTCTTAAACAATTTTCTAATTGAGAGCCATTCAGGAAACCAAGTATTGAAATATAAGAGCATCTGGTGTCCATTGTTATTTCAGAGAAGAAACCACCAATTATTTATTTAATGCTATGGTATATACCCTGAAATTGTATGTACATAGATAGTATTATACTGACTTGAGCAGGTTGTATATATTTTTTAAGAACACACACACGCATGCCTGAACAATAAAAGAAAAAAAAAGTCATGACCTTAAGATAAAGCAAAAGAGTGTATGTATGTGTTCTAAAGAGGAAAGAGTAGGGAATACTTAATATAACTAAATTCTCATTTAAAAAATACCTTTTAAATAAATCAGTGGGGAGGTGAAGAAAACTAGATCTATTGGTTTCACAAGACAGCCAAACTAGGTTAATCAAGATACCTTAGGACTGTGATGGTCCCTATCCTAACAAACAACACAAACAGACTCTGAGAAATAACACCCGTTGTTGACCTCTGGCCTCTTCATGAGCCTACCTGTGTAATACATGTTTACCTTCACTCATGGGAACCTACAGAGATATGTGTAAATGAACACACAAAACAAAAAATTAATCCTAGTAATATAAATCTGGCTAAAACGTACTGGAATTGGTGAGAGAAAGTGAATGGGAAGATATACAATGGAATTCCTCCTTTTATTCATTATGTATTCACTATATATACATATACATGTGTGTGTGTGTGTGTGTGTGTGTGTGTAACAACTGAGTATACTGAATGCGACCTGTATTTACATAGATCTAGGACCCTCTACTAGAGCATGGGTTATCCTTGAAGGAAACTGGTACTCAATTCCCCAGAAGTAATTAATTACCAATAGCTCCTCAGTTCAGGGCGGTGCTTCATCCTCCCAAATCTATGGTGGTATTTCATCTGTCTTGATCATGTGTCTTTTGTCTGCACTCACACCTTGCATGATTTCTTGGGTGTAACTGTACTGGGATGTCTCACATTGACTTTCTTACACTGGTCTACTACCTCTGACTCTTTTAGTTATTCTGTCCTCTTCCAGGGTGATCCCCAAGCCTCAAACAAAGGAGATGTATGTATATTCATGTCCCATTTAGAGCTGAGCATTCCATGATCTCATATTCTCTGCATATTGAGATTACTAGTAGATCTCTGTTTTAATTCCTATGTACTGCAAAAAGAAGCTTCTCTGGTAAAAGTTAAGAGCTGCCTTAATGTCGGTGTATAAAGACAAGATCTTTGGGGGTAATTTATTGACACATTCATTTATTAAAAGTAGTAAGTTCTTTTCTAGATCCTTCAAGTTAGCCATTCGTGAGTTTTTTACTGTGTTAACAGAGCCAGGCTGGACTTCTGTTTTTTGAATAGAAGAATGAATTTAAACTCAACTAGAAAGTAGTTGGTTTCTTTCATAACAATCATACTACCATGGGAAACATTGTGTCAGGCTAATCGCTACTATAGCTCATGGGCTTCACAGCTAGGTAGAACTTTTGATTTTCTCTAACATAACATGAATAGATCCTTTTTCATTCTTAATAACTAGTCAGTATGGACAAACTTCCATGTCAGAAACAGCTTTATTTTATTTATATCTTATATCAAATTTTAGAAGGAATCAAGAGTAATTGAAATACTCAAAAATGACTGAAGATATGTGTATCCTCTCCCACTTACCAAAAATGTTTGGCAGTAGACAACAATTTTTTATTTACATGTATTTAAACATGTTTGTGTGTAAATTATGAAAATTTAAAACATTTGTAGAATGTTTAATTATTAAGCAAGTAAAATTAATATTTCCATTTTCATACCATTTCTTCGTATTTTTGAAGAGTTTGAGATTATATTTTTTCTGGTTGTTCATAAAATATGTAATTGGTTATTATGAACTGCATGGTAGCACTTTATGCAAGTAACTTAAATAATCTATATTTTGAGCAAGATAATAACACAAATATGTATGTATCTGCTGAAATTCAGTCAACACTATATTTGAAATTGGCATATTTCACTCATAATACATGCCTCAATCAAGTATATTTTAAAGTATATACAAATACTTTATCATATTAAATGGTGTGAATTGTATTATTCTTCTCTTACAATCTAAACAACTTATTATTTATTATTTGTTCATGAGTGTCTTCATTTTAGTTTCTATGTATTTAATATTCCATTTAGAATTCAGAAACAATAAATGAGGTTTTTGCTCTGACAAACTTTAAGAAGACAACAACTGCTCTGACTTGTCAGGTCAGAGTGTTTCCACCATGTGGCATTTCACATGACTTTGGGAATTCAACCAAATCTTTATATAGTCTCTACCTGTTAATACCTTCTGTTCAGGTATGCTTAAGTCAGAGAAACAGTAAAGGATCTGGCTCTTCAGTTTTCTGAACAGAATGTAAACCTTCATCTATGGTCCCACCTCCATATGTTGTGTGATGCAGAAAGTTTTCCACATTCACATCCACAGTGATGTATAAATCTTACCTCTCCATAACAAGGTAAAGATGTTGAGTGCTAATTCTGCCAGGCTTATCACTAAGAGTATTTGATAGGTGTTATCTAATGTACTCCTCTATATAACCAAAGGAAGAGAGCCCTTTGTTGACAGATAAAGTGGCCAATCAAAGTTAAACAATTGATACAGGTACTTTATACCTAGAAGTCCAACCCAAGGACAATGTTAATAAAGTTATTTTATGAGTGATGTGACATCCTTGATGCTAAATGTTTGCCATAAAGTTGTCTCTGACTTCAAATAGGCAAGAGTGTGTAACTTTTGACACGTGAAATAAAAACATCCAAATTCAGTAATATCACATGACTGACAGAAGTATAATTTGTAGGATGGTGTATGAATATTGTGTTCTCTAATTTATGGGAAGTCAAGGCTATAAATCTCAGCTATAACAACATTTATATTTTATTTAGTCTGATTTACCAAAAGTTAATGGTCAAAATACAATCTGCTATATAATTTATGGAGACCCATGGAAATGTATTGGCTATGCCTTCATCAGCAGCAAGAAGACCAAGAACCCACAGGCCTAGCTTTTCAAGTCTTGGCAAAAAGAAAACACTCCCATGTATTATAGCCTGTGATGAGAGCAACACATGCTGTGGACCTAAATCAGATGTAGCAAGAGGCTGTCACTTCTTTTTGTTTGTCTGCTTTTATTGGTGTTGTTGTTTGTTTACTTATTTTTGTTTGTTTTTACATCCCTACCCAGGATTCCCCTCCCTTCTTTCAAATTCTCCCAATCTTTACTATACCTACCCCCATTTACTTCTCTGCCACTGTTTCTCTTCATGTATAAGCAGGCATCCAATCGATGTTAGCCAGCCAAGGGACATCAAGTCATTGTCATACTAGGCACCTCCTCTTTCATTAAGGCTAGATACAACAGTCTAGTAGGAGGAAAAAGTCCTAAAAACAGATAACAGTCAGAGATAGCCCCTGTTCCCACTGTTATGACTCCCACAAGACCAAGTTACAGAACTATAACATAAATGTAGAGAACTTAGGTCAGTTCCATGTAGGCTCCGTGGTTGCCAGTTTAGTCCCTGTGAGCCTATATGAGCTCAGGTTAGTTGCCCCTGTGGGTTTTCTTATGGTATCCTTGATTGCGCTGACTCCTACAATCTTTCCTCCCCCGTTTCCATAGGATTGCTAGAGCTCTGCCTCACATTTGGTTGTGGGTCTCTGCATCTTTCCTCCTCAGTTGCTGGATGTTGACAGCCTCCCTAAGAACCAATCTGTAAGAAGAGCAGAATATCATTAGGAAACATTTCATTTGTATTTTTGCCAATCCTGTTTGGTTCTGTCTTTGTCTCTGGGACATCTCACCCCTGAGTCTGGGTCTTGGCTCTCGTGAGTGAGTTCCTTCTCAACGTATGGTTGTCCAGCTATGTTTCAGGCATTAGTTGATCTTGACATAGATTGATTCTCAGTTTTCTGAGAAACTACCAAATTGATATCCATCATGGCTGTACACGTTGGCAACCTCCACCAGCAATGGAGGAGTATTCCCCTTGTTCCACACCCTATCCTCCATGAGCTTTCACTAGAGGTTTTCATCTTAGACATTATGACAGGTATAAGATGGAATCTCAGTGTCATTTTGATTTGCATTTCCATTATAGCTAAGGATGTTGAATATTTCTTTAAACAATTCTCGACCATTTGATATTCTTTTTAAATTTATTTCTTATGCCATTCACAGTTCCCCCCTCCATTCTTCCTAGTTCTTTTCACACCACCCCTCATTTTGACCATCCCCTAATGTACTCCTCCTCTGTTCCTGTTCAGGAAAGGACAGGTCTCCAATAAATATCAACAAAACATGACATATCAAGTTGCAGTAAGTCTAAGCATCTACTCATATATTAACATTGGGCAAAGTGACCCAGTATGAGAAGTAAGGTTCCAATAACTAGTAAAACAGTAAGAGATGGCCCCTGCTCCAGTGTAAGGAGTACAACAATTAGACCAAGTTACACAACTGTAACATATATGCAGAGGGCTTAGGTCAGTCCCATGTAGGCTCTCTAGTTGTCAGTTTAGTCTCTGTGACCACAATGAGCCCAGGTTAGTTGATTCTGTAAATTTCCTTGTGGTGTGCTTGACCTCCCTGTCTCCTGCAATCAGTCTTCTCCCTCACTAACTTTGCCCAGTTTTTGGCTGTAGGTCTGCATGTATTTTTATTGGTTGTTAGATGAAGCCTTTCTGATGGCAATTTGGATAGGCACCAATGTATGAGTATAAGAGAATAGTGTTAGGTATCATTACATTGTGTTATTTTTCTTCAAGTCATGTTTGATTTTATCCTAGGTGTCTGGATCCTCAGCCTGTGGATCCTGATACTCAAGGCAGTGTCAGAGATCATCTCTCTACCCTAGAGTGGGTTTTAGGCTAAACCAGTCAGTCATGAGTTAGTCATTCCCTCAAATCTATAGGCCACCATACCCCAGCACCTCTAATAGGCAGGACAGACTGTAGGTTAAAGGTTATGTGGCTGGGTTGGTTTCCCACTCTCTCCACTTGAATTCTTTTTTTTTTTTTTTTTTTTTTTTTTTTTTTTTATTTTAATTTATTTATTTATTAAGAATTTCTGCCTCGTCCCCACAACCGCTTCCCATTTCCCTCCCCCTCCCCCGATCAAGTCCCCCCCCCTCTCATCTGCTCGAAGAGCAATCAGGGTTCCCTGACCTGTGGGAAGCCCAAGGACTGCCCACCTCAATCCATGTCTCGTAAGGTGAGCATTCAAACTGCCTAGGCTCCCACAAAGCCAGTACGTGCAGTAGGATCAAAAACCCACTGCAATTGTTCTTGAGTTCTCAGTATTCCTCATTGTCCGCTATGTTCAGCTAGTCTGGATTTATCCCATGCTTTTTCAGACCTAGGCCAGCTGGCCTTGGTGAGATCCCAATAGAACATCCCCATTGTCTTAGTGTGTGGGTGCACCCCTCGTGGTCCTGAGTTCCTTGCTCGTGCTCCGTCTCCTTCTGCTCCTGATTTGGACCTTGAGATTTCTGTCCGGTGCTCCCGTGTGGGTCTCTGTCTCTGTCTCCTTTCATCGCCTGATGAAGGTTAATATTCCTGAGGATGCCTATGTGTTTGTCTTTGGATTCACCTTATTTAGCTTCTCTAGGAACATGAATTATAGGCTCAATGTCCTTTATTTATGGCTAGAAACCAACTATGAGTGAGTACATCCCATGTTCCTCTTTTTTTGGGTCTGGCTTACCTCACTCAGGATAGTGTTTTCTATTTCCATCCATTTGTATGCAAAATTCAAGAAGTCCACTTGAATTCTTGACTGATCACAGGAAGTGAACAGTTCAGGTTATGTATATATATATATATATATATGCTTGATGTGGGATTTTCCTCTATATGCCGTGAATATCACCAGTTAATAAAGGAACTGCTTTGGGCCTATAGCAGAGCTATAGGAAAACAGAGCTAGGCAGGGAAAACTAAAGTGATTGCTGGGAGAAAGAAGGCAGAGTCAGAAAGAAGCCATGTAGTCCTGCCAGAGACAGATGCTGCAACTTTAACCAGTAAGTCACAGCCACGTAGCCATACATGGACTAATAGAAATGGTTTAAATTAATATGTAAGAGTTGGCTATTAAGAAGCTAGAACTAATGGGCCAAGCAGTGCTTTAATTAATACAGTTTCAATGTGATTATTTCAGGGCTAAGCAGCTGGAAACTAACAAGTTGCTCTCTCCTCCAACATCTGCTAATTCCAGGAGTCTTATCTGTTGCCATCCTTGTAGATACCTGGGAGATTCCTTTGCTCCATGCTTTTAACTGACCTTGGTGTTACCACCCCCTTTAGAGTATACTCTTTCAGTACTCTCTGCTCCCACTAAACCTGACCTCTCCTGTTCCCTTCCACACATGTGTAGTCAGAGAATGCTTGTTTGTTCCTGGCTATCCAGACCCAAAATAATCACAAAGAAACTATATTATTTGCAATAATATTTGGCCAATAGCTTAAGCATATTTATAGCTAGGTCTTACATCTTAAATTAACCCATTTCTATTAATCTGTGTATTGCCACGTGGCAGTGGCTTCCTCGGCAAAGTTCTGGCATCTGTTTCCTTCATCAGCTACATGGCACCTCCCTGACTCTGCCTTCTCTCTCTCTCTCTACATCTCCATTCAGATTCTCTGCCTAGCTTTACTCTGTTAAGCCATTGACTGAAAGCAGCTTCTTTATTAACCAATGGGAGTAAAACATGTTAACAGCATACAGAGGGGAATCCTACATCACACATACCTGCATTCAACCCACTAAATCTATTTCCCCTTCCCAGGGAGATCTGGGCATCCCATGTTGAATACTCCTGGATAACTTGTTTCTCTGGATCTATGGATTATAGCATAATTATCCTTTATTTTATAGCTAAATATCTGATTATGACTGAGTATATACTATATTTGTCTCTTTGGGCTTGGGTTACCTCACTCAGGATGATATTTTCTGGTTCTATACATTTGCCTTCAGATTTCATGATATCATTGTTTTTACAGTTGAGTTATACTTTATTTTGTAAATGTACATTACTTTGCCGTCCCTTAATTGAGGGACACCTAGGTTATTTCCAGTTCTGTCTATTATCTGGACTGCTCTTCATTCTCGAGATGGAGGGAGAATGGAGTAGGGGGAGAGGGAGAGGAGTAAGGAGAGGGGGAGAGGAGTGGGGGGAGAGGGAGGAGGGGAAGAGGCAGAAATTTTTTTCAACAAGAATAAATAAATAGAACACCGGCAGCGGAAGGCGGCCGGAACAACACCGGCAGCGGAAGGCAGCCGGAACAACACTGGCAGCAGAAGGCTGCCGGAGGACGCCCAGCACAGCCGGCGGGGACCGACTGGGACAGGCTGGAACCGGCTGGGACTGGAGCAGCAGCAAAGGACACAGGCTGCTGGCGGTGGAAACCATCCCAGCAGCAGAAGCAGGCGGCAGGGACCGCGCGAAACACCGAGAACAGATCGCCCCACTACAATTAAACCAAAGAGGTAGGCCTTCGGTTGGGGAGGTCCCTGGCAAAGGAGGAGCCGGGTCCTATTCCTGAAGACCCTTCTGAGGGGTGAGAGGGAGCTTGGCCCCTGGCGGGAATCAGGAAACAGAGCGAGGGCATTTTGTAAGAGGAGCCCCTGGCCAGCAGGGAAACCTGAACCAGTTTTAACAGACCCCGTAGATAGCATCGATAGGAGATGGGCAGGTGCCAAGGCAAGAATTCACCCAATAATCTGAAAATCAGCATGAAAACACCATCACCCAATGATCTCACAACAGAAGGTCTTCAATACACTAACACAGAAGAAGTGGAAAAAATTGACTTTTTGAAAGCAGTAGAGGCCCTTAAACAACATGTGAAAAATGCCCTTATAGAAATGGATGAGAAGTATAACCGAAAATTTAAAGAAATGAGTAAATACGTACATAATACCCTGGGAAACCAAGAAAGAACGATGAAACAGGTAATGGAAACAGTTGAAGAATTGAAAACTGAAATGGAAGCAAGGAAGAAAACACAAACTGAGGACCAGCTGGATATGGAAAATCTAGGTCAACGAGCAGAGCCTACAGAAACAAGCATAATCAATAGAATACAAGAAATAGAAGAAAGAATCTCAGATTCTGAGGACACCATAGAGAAAATAAACGCTCTGATCAAAGAAAACTGCAAAGCCAACAAATTCTCATCACAAAACATTCAGGAATTATGGGACACAATAAAAAGACCAAATCTAAGAATAATAGGAATAGAAGAAGAAGAAGAGTCACAGCTCAAAGGCCCAGAAAATATTTTTAACAAAATTATGGAAGAAAACTTTCCCAACTTAAAGAAAGATATTCCTTTGAATATTCAAGAAGCATACAGAACACCAAACAGACTGGATCAAAGGAAAACATCCCCTCGCCATATAATAATCAAAACACAAAATATACAGGTTAAAGAAAGAATACTAAGAGCTGCAAAGGAAAAAGGCCAAGTAACTTATAAAGGTAAACCGATCAGACTTACACCTGATTTCTCTATGGAAACAATGAAAGCCAGAAGGTCCTGGATAGAAGTACTGCAGAAGCTAAGAGACCATGGATGCAAGCCCAGACTACTATACCCAGCCAAGCTTTCGTTCACTATAAATGGAGAAATCAAGACATTCCAGGATAAGAAAAAATTTAAACAATACGTAGCCACGAATCCAGCCCTACAGAAAGTAATGAAAGGAAAACCGCAACCCAAGGAATCCAACATTGCCAACACTGCCTACAATAACTCAGGCATCTAGCAACCCTTCACTAGCACAACTCAAAGAAGGGAGACACACAAATTCTACTTCCAAAAACAACAAGAATATCCGGCATGAACAACCACTGGTCATTAATATCACTTAATATTAATGGGCTCAATTCACCTATAAAAAGGCACAGGCTAAGAGATTGGATACGAAAACAGGATCCAACATTCTGCTGTTTGCAAGAAACACATCTCAAAAACAAAGACAGGCATCTACTCAGAGTAAAGGGTTGGGAAAAGGTCTTTCAAGCAAATGGTCCTAAGTAAAAAACAGGTGTGGCCATATTAATTTCTAACAAAACTGACTTCAAACTAAAATCAATCAGAAGAGATCAAGATGGACACTTTATACTCATAACAGGAACAATTTGTCAGGATGATGTCTCAATCCTGAATATTTACGCCCCTAATATAAAAGCACCCACGTATGTAAAAGAAATATTACTAAAACTCAAGGCAGACATCAATCCACACACAGTAGTAGTAGGAGACTTCAATACACCTCTCTCAGCAATGGACAGGTCAATCAGACAGAAACCTAATAGAGAAGTAAGAGAACTACTGGAGGTAATGAAGCAAATGGACTTAACAGACATCTATAGAACATTCCACCCAAATAGGAAAGAATATACCTTCTTCTCTGCAGCCCATGGAACCTTCTCGAAAATTGACCACATACTCAGAAACAAAGGAAACCTCCACAGATACAAAAAAATATCAGTGTCCACCTGTGTCTTATCAGATCACCACGGATTAAAGTTAGAATTCAACAACAATCCTACCTCCAGAAAGCCGACAAACTCATGGAAACTGAACAGTCAACTACTGAACGACACATGGGTCAAGGAAGAAATCAAGAAAGAAATTAAAGTCTTCCTTGAATTTAATGAAAATAAAGGGACAACATACTCAAACCTATGGGACACTATGAAAGCAGTGCTAAGAGGAAAGTTCATAGCACTAAGTGCCCACTTAAAGAAAACAGAGAAAGCATACATCGGAGACTTAACAGCACACCTGAAAGCTTTAGAAAAAAAAGAAGCAGACACGCCCAGGATGAGTAGAAGACTGGAAATAATCAAACTGAGGGCGGAAATCAACAAAATAGAAACGCAGAAAACAGTCCAAAGAATCAATGAAACAAAAAGTTGGTTCTTGGAGAAAATCAACAAGATCGACAAACCCCTATCCAAACTAATTAAATGACAGAGAGAGAACACACAAATAAAAAAGATCAGAAATGAAAAGGGGGACATAACCACAGACACAGAAGAAATTCAGGGAATCATTAGATCTTACTACAAAAGCCTGTCTGCCACAAAACTAGAAAATGCAAAAGAAATGGACATGTTTTTAGATAAGTGCCACATACCAAAGCTAAACCAAAATCAGGTGAACGATCTAAATAGACCTGTTAGTCGTGAAGAACTAGAAACTGTTATCAAAAATCTACCTTCCAAAAAAAGCCCAGGACCAGATGGTTTCAATGCAGAATTCTACCAGAACTTCCAAGAAGAGCTAATACCTATACTCCTTAATGTATTTCACAATATAGAAACAGAAGAGGCATTGCCAAATTCCTTTTATGAAGCTACAGTTACCCTGATACAAAAACCACACAAAGACCCAACCAAGAAAGAGAATTACAGACCGATCTCACTCATGAACATCGACGCAAAAATTCTCAATAAAATACTGGCAAACCGAATCCAAGAACACATTAGAAAAATTATCCGTTATGATCAAGTAGGCTTCATCCCAGAGATGCAGGGCTGGTTCAACATATGCAAATCTATCAATGTAATCCAGCATATAAATAAACTGAAAGAAAAAAAACCATATGAACATTTCATTAGATGCTGAAAAAGCATTTGACAAAATTCAACATCCCTTTATGATAAAAGTCTTGGAGAGATTAGGGATACAAGGGTCATACCTAAATATAATAAAAGCTATTTACAGCAAGCCGACAGCTAACATTAAATTAAATGGAGAAAAACTCAAAGCCATCCCACTAAAATCAGGAAAACGACAAGGATGTCCACTCTCTCCATACCTCTTCAATATAGTGCTTAAAGTTCTAGCAATAGCAATAAGACAACATAAATGGATCAAGGGGATTTGTATCAGAAAAGAAGAAGTTAAGCTCTCATTATTTGCAGATGATATGATAGTATACATAAGCGACACCAAAAACTCTACCAAAGAACTCCTACAGCTGATAAACACCTTTAGTAATGTGGCAGGATACAAGATCAACTCCAAAATATCAGTGGCCCTCCTATAAACAAAGGATAAGGAAACAGAGAGGGAAATTAGAGAAGCATCACCTTTCACGATAGCCACAAAGAGCATAAAATATCTTGGGGTAAAAAAAAATATCTTGGGGTAACTCTGACCAAGGAAGTGAAAGATCTATTTGACAAGAACTTTAAGTCTTTGAAGAAAGAAATTGAAGAGGACACCAGAAAATGGAAAGATCTTCCTTGCTCCTGGATTGGGAGGAGATCAATATAGTAAAAATGGCAATTCTACCAAAAGCAATCTATAGATTCAATGCAATCCCCATCAAAATCCCATCAAAATTCTTCACAGATCTGGAGAAGACAATAATCAACTTTATATGGAAAAACAAAAAACCCAGGATAGCCAAAACAATCTTATACAACAAAGGAGCGTCTGGAGGCATTTCCATCCCTGACTTCAAACTCTACTAAAGAGCTACAGTATTGAAAACAGCTTGGTATTGGCATAAAAACAGAGAAGTCGACCAATGGAATCGAATAGAAGACCCTGACATTAACCCACAAACCTATGAACACCTGATTTTCGATAAAGGAGCTAAAAGTATACAATGGAAAAAAGAGAGCATCTTCAACAAATTGTGCTGGCAAAACTGGATGTCAACCTGTAGAAGAATGAAAATAGATCCATATCTATCACTATGCACAAAACTCAAGTCCAAATGGATTAAAGACCTCACTATCAGTCCGAACACACTGAACCTGATAGAAGAGAAAGTGGGAAGTACTCTACAACACATGGGCACAGGAGACAACTTCTTACGTATAACCCCAGCAGGACAGACATTAAGGACCTCATTGAATAAATGGGACCTTCTGAGACTGAGAAGCTTCTGTAAAGCAAAGGACACTGTCGCTAAGACACAAAGGCAACCCACTTACTGGGAGAAGATCTTCACCAACCCCGCAACTGACAAAGGTCTGATCTCCAAAATATATAAAGATCTCAAGAAACTAGACCGTAAAAGGCTAACCTACCCAATTATAAAATGGGGCATTGAGCTGAACAGAGAATTCTCAACAGAAGAAGTTCAAATGGCCAAAAGACACTTAAGGTCATGCTCAACTTCCTTAGCGATCAGGGAAATGCAAATCAAGACAACTTTAAGATACCATCTTACACCTGTCAGAATGGCTAAAATCAAAAACACCAATGGTAGCCTTTGTTGGAGAGGTTGTGGATAAAGGGGTACCCTCATCCATTGCTGGTGGGAATGCAATCTTGTGCAACCACTTTGGAAAGCAGTATGGCGGTTTCTCAGGAAATTGGGATCAACTTACCCCTGGACCCAGCAATACCACTCTTGGGAATATACCCAAGAGAGGCCTTATCATACAACAAAAGTATATGCTCTACGATGTTCATAGCAGCATTGTTTGTGATAGCCAGAACCTGGAAACAACCTAGATGCCCTTCAATGGAAGAATGGATGAAGAAAGTATGGAATATATACATATTAGAGTACTACTCAGCAGTAAGAAACAAGGACTTCTTGAATTTTGCATACAAATCGATGGAAATAGAAGACACTATCCTGTGTGAGGTAAGCCAGACCCAAAAAGAGGAACATCGGATGTACTCACTCATATTTGGTTTCTAGCCATAAACCAAGGACATTGAGCCTATAATTAGTGATCCTAGAGAAGCTAAATAAGGAGAACCCAAAGAAAAACATATAGGCATCCTCCTGAATATTAACCTTCAGCAAGTGATGAAAGGAGACAGAGACAGAGACCCACATTGGAGCCTAGGACTGAAATCTCAAGGTCCAAATCAGGAGCAGAAGGAGAGAGAGCACGAGCAAGGAACTCAGGACCGTGAGGGGTGCACCCACACACTGAGACAATGGGGATGTTTTACTGGGAACTCACCAAGACCAGCTGGCCTGGGTCTGGAAAAGCCTGGTATAAAACCGGACTCTCTGAACATAGGGGACAATGAGGACTACTGAGAACTCAAGAACAATGGCAATGGATTTTTGATCCTACTGCATGCACTGGCTTTATGGGAGCCTAGGCAGTTTGGAAGCTCAACTTACTAGACCTGGATGGAGGTGGGGGTTCCTTGGACTTCCCACAGCACAGGCAACCCTGATTCCTTTTCGGTTGGGGGGGGGGGGACTTAATTGGGGGAGGGGGAGGGAAATGGGAGGCGGTGGTGGGGAAGAGACAGAAATCTTTAATAATTAAATAAAATAACAAAAAAAAGAATAAATAAATAAAATAAATAAATAAAGGTGGTAAAAACATAGTTGAGCAAGTATTCTTGTGGTACGATGGAGTATCCTTTGGGTATAGGCCCAAGAGTTGTATCGCTGAGTCTTGAGGTAGACTGGTGTCCTATTTTCTAAGAAATTGCCATATTGATTTCGGAAGTGGGTGTACAATTAGGCACTGCACTAGCAATGAAGGAGCATTCCCCCTTTTCGATATCACCTATAGCATGAACTGTCACTTGACATTTGATCTTAACCATTCTGACAAGTGTAAGATGAAATCTCAGAGGTTTTTTGTATTGCATTTCTCTGATGACTAAGGATGTTAAACATTCCTGTAAGCGTTTCTCTGCCATTTGAGATTCCTATATTAAGAACTCTCTGTTTAGATCTGGACCCAATGTTTTAATTGGATTATTTGGGGTTTTGATGTCTAAATTCTTGAGTTCTTTATATATTTTAGATATTAGCTCTCTGTTAGATGTGGGCTTGGTGAAAATCTTTTCCCATTTTGTGGGCTTCCATTTTGTTCTTTTGACAGTATCCTTTGCCTTACCGAAGCTTTTCAATATCATGAGGTCCCATTGTCAATCTCAGTGTCTGCATGATTGATGTTCTGTTCAGGAAGTTGTCTTCTATGTTAGTTCTTTCAAGGCTATTCCCCCATTTAATTTTTTACTGGATTCAGTGTATCTGAACTTATGTGGAGGTCTTTAATCCACACAGACTTGAATTTTGTATAGGATGATAACTATTGATCTATTTGTATTCTTTTATATGCAGATATCCAGTTATACCAGCACTGTCTGTAAGATGCCTTTTTCTCCATTGTACTATTTTGGCATCTTTGTCAAAAATCAAGTGTCTATAGGTAAGTGGATTTACTTCTTGGTCTCTAATTTGATTCCATTGATCAAACTGTCTATTTTATGCCAGTGCCATGTAGTTTTCATTGTTATGGCTCTGTGATACAGCTTGAAACCAGGAATGGTGATACCTTCAGAAGTTCTTTTATTGCATAGGATTGTTATAGTTATTCTGTGTTGTGGAATATTAGTTGAACATGTGTTACATTCATTTATGCTGCAGATTATTTTTCTAATAATGCAAAGATGTGTTGCATCCTTTTATATCGCACTTGTTTATCTCTGTGAAGCTGCGTTATTTTGCCTCTCTCAAACACCTAATTGACCTAATAAGAGTGGAACAACCCATAGCTAGGAAGGAGAGGGATAGGCAGGCCTGCCAGGCAGAAAGAATAAATAGAAGAAGAATGAGAAGAGAGGGAGAAGTGAGAAAAGGGAAGATAAGAAGGACTCCACGGCTAGCCACCGAGTCACACACTCATCCATGGAGTAAGAAGAAAGAGAGGCATATAGAATAGAGAAAGATAAAAGCCCAGAGGAAAATTTAAGGAAAGCTGCCTAGAAAAGAGTCAAGCAAAGGCAGGCATTCAGAAGTATCCATGTACTTATTTGGGTTCTGAGTGGTGGGCCCCCAAAGAGTAAGTAAAAAAAAAAAAAAACAAACAAACAACTACAATCCTGAAATTTTCCTTTCTCCATATGAATATGAATACTATTCATTCAACGCTGTAAAGAACAGTGTTGGTTCTTGGGAATATATGCAAGAGATGCCCTATCATACTACAAAAGCATGTGTTCAACTATGTTCATAGCAGCATTATTTGTAATAACCAGAACCTGGAAACAACCTAGATGCCCCTCAGTGGAAGAATGGATAAAGAAAGTGTGGAATACATATGGATTAGAGTACTACTCAGTGGGAAAATATAATGACATCTTGAATTTTGCATGCAAATGGGTGGAAATAGAAAACATTATCCTGAGTGAGGTAACCCAGACCCAAAAAGATGAATATGGTATGTACTCACTCATAAGTGGATTCTAGCCATAAATAAAAGACATTGAGCCTATAATTTGTGATACTAGAGTAGCTAAATAAGATGAACCCAAAGAAAAACATACAGTTATCCTCCTGGATATTAGAAGTAGACAAGATTGCCAGGCAAAAATGGGAGCTTGGGGGTGGGACTGGGGTGTGGATAGGGGAGATGGGGAGAGAGAAGTCAGAAGGGGAGGATGGGGAGAGCTTGGGGGAATAAAATGGTTGGGATGGAGGAAGGGTGCATATGGGAGCAGGGAAGTATATATCTTAATTAAGGGAGCCATTTTAGGATTGGCAAGAGACTTGACTCTAGAGAGTTCCCAAGGTATTCAAGGAGATGTCCCGAGCTTGTTCCCTGAGCAGCTGAGGAGAAGGTGCCTGAACTGGCCCTATCCTATAACCACCCTGATGAATACCTTGCATATTACCATAGAACCTTTATCTATGATGGATGGAGATAGAGACAGAGACCCACATTGGAGTACTGGACTGAGCTCCCAAGGTCCAAATGAGGAGCAGAAGGAGGGATTATATGAGCAAGGAAGTCAGGACCGCCAGGGGTGCACCCACCCACTGAGATGATGGGGCTGATTTAATGGGAACTCACCAAGGCCAGCTCAACTGGAACTGATGGAGCATGTGATCAAACCAGACTCTCTGAATGTGGCTGACAATGAGGGCTGACTGAGAAGCCAAGGACAAAGGCACTGGGTTTTGATTCTACTGCATGTACTGGCTTTGTGGGTACCTAGTCTGTTTGGATGCTTGCCTTTCTAGACCTTGATGGAGGGGGGAGGACCTTGGACTTCCCACAGGGTAGGGAAACCTGACTGCTCTTTGGACTGGAGAGGAAGGGGGAGGGGAAGTGGGGGGATGTGGGAGGATAATGGGAGGAGGGGAGGAGGTGAAAATTTTTAATAAAAAAGAAAAAGAAAAAAGAATAGTGTTGGAATTTGCTAGGAATTGGACTGAATCTCTAGATTGCTTTTGGTAAGGTGTCCATTTTTACTTTTAGTCCTGGCAATCAATGAGCATGTGAGACCTTTGCATCGCCTTATAGCTTCTCTAATTTTTTTCTTCAAAAACTGGAAAATCTTGTCAGGTCTTTCCATGGCATTTTTTTTTTTTAATTGAGAAAAGGAGAAGAAAAAAAAACAAGTTTCTACCTCCTCCCAGCCTCCCATTTCCCTCCCCCTCCTCCCACCCTTCTTCCCCTCCCCCCACTCCTCTCCCCCTCCCTCTCCAGTCCAAAGAGCAGTCAGGGTTTTCTGCCCTGTGGTAAGTCCTAGGTCCTCCCCCCTCCGTCCATATCTAGGAAGGTGAACATCCAAACTGGCTAGGCTCCCACAAAGCCAGCACATTAAGCAGGATCAAAACCCCGTGCCATTGTCATTGGTGACACATCAGCCCTCATTGTTCACCATGTTCAGAGAGTCCGGTTTTATCCCATGCTTTTTCAGTCACAGTCCAGCTGGTCTTGGTGAGCTCCCAATAGATCAGCCCCACTGTCTCAGTGGGTGGGTGCACCCCTCGTGGTCCTGACTTCCTTGCTCATTTTCTCCCTCCTTCTGCTCCTCATTGGGACCTGGGGAGCTCAGTCCAGTGCTCCAGTGTGGGTCTCTGTCTCTATCTCCATCCATCACCAGATGAGGGTTCATAGCGATGAGGACAACTATATGTATTTCCTTTGGTTCACCTTCTTACTTAGCTTCTTTAGGATCACCAATTGTAGACTCCGTGACCCTTATTTATGGCTAGAAACCAATTATGAGTGAGTACATACCATATTCATCTTTTTGGGTCTGGGTTACCTCACTCAGGATAGTGTTTTCTATTTCCATCCATTTGCATGCAAAATTTGAGAAGTCATTGTTTTTTTACCGCAGCATAGTACTCTAATGTGTATATATTCCACACTTTCTTCATCCATTCTTCCATTGAAGGGCATCTAGGTTGTTTCCAGGTCCTGGCTATTACAAATAATGCTGCTATGAACATAGTTGAACCAGTGCTCTTGTCATATGATAGGGCATCTCTTGGGTATATTCCCAGGAGTGGTATTGCTGGGTCAAGGGGTAGGTTGATCCCGAATTTCCTGAGAAACCGAAACACAGATTTCCAAAGTGGTTGCACAAGATTGCATTCCCACCAGCAATGGATGAGTGTACCCCTTCCTCCACAGCCTCTCCAGCAAAGGATATCATTGGAGTTTTTTATTTTAGCCATTCTGACAGGTGTAAGATGATATCTCAAAGTTGTTTTGATTTGCATTACCCTGATCACTAAGGAGGTTGAGCATGACCTTAAGTGTCTTTTGGCCATTTGAACTTCCTCTGCTGAGAATTCTCTGTTCAGTTCAGTGTCCCATTATTTAATTGGGTTAATTAGCATTTTAAAGTCTAGTTTCCTGAGTTCTCTATATATTTTGGAGATCAGACCTTTGTCTGTTGCGGGGTTGGTGAAGATCTTCTCCCAGTCAGTAGGTTGCCTTTTTGTCTTGGTGACAGTGTCCTTTGCTTTACAGAAGCTTCTCAGTTTTTGTAGGTCCCATTTATTCAATGTTGCCCTTAATGTCTGTGATGTTGGGGTTACACATAGGAAGCGATCTCCTGTGCCCATCTGTTGTATGGTACTTCCCACTTTCTCTTCTATCAGGTTCAATGTGTTCTGACTGATAGTGAGGTCTTTAATCCATTTGGACTTGAGTTTTGTGCATGGTGATAGATATGGATCTATTTTCATTCTTCTACAGGTTGATATCCAGTTTTGCCAGCACAATTTGTTGAAGATGCTCTCTTTTTTCCATTGTATACTTTTGGCTCCATTATCAAAAATGAGGTGTTCATAGGTTTGTGGGTTAAATTTGGGTCTTCTACTCGATTCCATTGGTCGACTTCTCTGTTTTTATGCCAGTACCACACTGTTTTTATCACTGTAGCTCTGTAATAGAGTTTGAAGTCAGGGATGGTAATGCCTCCAGACAATCCTTTATTGTATAGGATTGTTTTGGCTATCCTGGAATTTTTGTTTTTCCATATAATGTTGATTACTGTCCTCTCAAGATCTGTGAAGAATTTTGATGGGACCTTGATGGGGATTGCATTGAATCTATAAATTGCCTTTGGTAGAATTGCCATTTTTACTATGTTGATCCTCCCAGTCTAAGAGCAAGGGAGGTCCTTCCATTTTCTGGTATACTCCTCAGTTTCTTTCTTCAATGCCTTAAAGTTCTTGTCAAATAGATCTTTCACTTCCTTGGTTAGATTTACCCCAAGATATTTTATGCTGTTTGTGGCTATCGTGAATGGTGAAGCTTCTCTGATTTCCCTCTCTGCTTCCATATCCTTTGTGTATAAGAGGGCGACTGATTTTTTGGAGTTGATCTTGTATCCTGCCACATTACTAAAGCTGTTTATCAGCTGTATAAGTTCTTTGGTGGAGTTTTGGGGGTCGCTTATGTACACTATCATATCATCTGCAAATAACGAAAGTTTAACTTCTTCCTTTCCAATTCGAATCCAATTGATCCCCTTACGTTGTCTTATTGCTATTGGTAGAACTTCAAGCACTATATTGAAGAGGTATGGGGAGAGTGGACAGCCTTGTCGTGTTCCTGAGTTTAGTGGGATGGCTTTGAGTTTCTCTCCATTTAATTTGATATTAGCTGTCGGCTTGCTGTAAATAGCTTTTATTATATTTAGGTATTACCCTTATATCCCTAATCTCTCCAAGACTTTTTTTTTTTAATTTATTTATTTATTAAGGATTTCTGCCTCTTCCCCACAACTGCTTACCATTTCCCTCCCCCTCCCCTGATCAAGTCCCCCCCCTCATCTGCTCGAAGAGCAATCAGGGTTCCCTGACCTGTGGGAAGCCCAAGGACTGCCCACCTCAATCCATGTCTCGTAAGGTGAGCATTCAAACTGCCTAGGCTCCCAAAAGCCAGTACGTGCAGTAGGATCAAAAACCCACTGCAATTGTTCTTGAATTCTCAGTATTCCTCATTGTCCGCTATGTTCAGCTAGTCCGGATTTATCCCATGCTTTTTCAGACCTAGGCCAGCTGGCCTTGGTGAGATCCCAATAGAACATCCCCATTGTCTTAGTGTGTGGGTGCACCCCTCGTGGTCCTGAGTTCCTTGCTCGTGCTCCGTCTCCTTCTGCTCCTGATTTGGACCTTGAGATTTCTGTCCGGTGCTCCCGTGTGGGTCTCTGTCTCTGTCTCCTTTCATCGCCTGATGAAGGTTAATATTCCTGAGGATGCCTATGTGTTTGTCTTTGGATTCACCTTATTTAGCTTCTCTAGGAACATGAATTATAGGCTCAATGTCCTTTATTTATGGCTAGAAACCAAATATGAGTGAGTACATCCCATTTTCCTATTTTTGGGTCTGGCTTACCTCACTCAGGATAGTGTTTTCTATTTCCATCCATTTGTATGCAAAATTCAAGAAGTCTTTGTTTTTTCAGGAACTATGGATCTCTCCAAGACTTTTATCATAAAGGGATGTTGAATTTTGTCAAATGCTTTTTCAGCATCTCATGAAATGATCATATGGTTTTTTTCTTTCAGTTTATTTATATGATGGATTACATTGATAGATTTTTGTATGTTGAACCAGCCCTGCATCCCTGGGATGAAGCCTACTTGATCATAACGGATAATTTTTCTAATGTGTTCTTGGATTCGGTTTGCCAGTATTTTGTTGGGGATTTTTGCATCAATGTTCATGAGTGAGATTGGTCTATAATTTTCTTTCTTGGTTGAGTCTTTGTGCGGTTTTGGTATCAGAGTAACTGTAGCTTCATAAAAGAAATTTGGCAATGCCTCTTCTGTTTCTATATTGTGAAATACATTAAGGAGTATAGGTATTAGGTCTTCTTGGAAGTTCTGGTAGAATTCCGCATTGAAACCATCTGGTCCTGGGCTTTTTTTGGTAGGGAGGTTTTTGATAACAGCTTCTAATTCTTTGCTACTAACAGGTCTATTTTGATTGTTCACCTGGTCCTGGTTTAACTTTGGTATATGGTATTTATCTAAAAATGTGTCCATTTCCTTTACATTTTCCAGTTTTGTGGCATATAGGCTTTTGTAGTAAGATCTAATGATTCCCTGAATTTCCTCTGTGTCTGTGGTTATGTCCCCCTTTTCATTTCTGATCTTATTAATTTGCAAATTCTCTCTCTGCCGTTTGATTAGTTTGGATAGGGCTTTGTCAATCTTGTTGATTTTCTCCAGGAACCAGCTTTTTGTTTCATTGATTCTTTGTATTGTTTTCTGTGTTTCTATTTTGTTGATTTCAGCCCTCAGTTTGATTATTTCCAGTCTTCTACTCCTCCTAGGTGAGGCTGCTTCTTTTTTTTTTTTTTTTTTTTTTTACAGCTTTCAGGTGGGCTGTTAAGTCTCCAATGTGAGCTTTCTCTGTTTTCTTTACGTGGGCACTTAGTGCTATGAACTTTCCTCTTAGGACTGCTTTCATAGTGTCCCATAAGTTTGAGTATGTTGTTTCTTTATTTTCATTGAATTCAAGGAAGACTTTAATTTCATTCTTAATTTCTTCCTTAATCCATGTATGGTTCAGTAGCTGACTGTTCAGTTTCCATGAATTTGTAGGCTTTCTGGCGGTAGCATTGTTGTTGAATTCTAACTTTAATCCATGGTGATCTGATAAGACACAGGTGGACACTGATATTTTTTTTGTATCTGTGGAGGTTTCCTTTGTTACCGACTATGTGGTCGATTTTCGAGAAGGTTCCATGAGCTGCAGAGAAGAAGGTATATTCTTTCCTATTTGGGTGGAATGTTCTATAGATGTCTGTTAAGTCCATTTGATTCATTACCTCCATTAATTCTCTTATTTCTCTGTTAGGTTTCTGTCTGATTGACCTGTCCATTGGTGAGAGAGGAGTGTTGAAGTCTCCTACTATTAGTGTGTGTGGTTTGATGGCTGCCTTGAGTTTTAGCAATGTTTTTTTTTTTTTTATGTACGTGGGTGCTTTTATATTAGGGGCATAGATGTTCAGGATTGAGACTTCATCCTGATGAACTGTTCCTGTTATGAGTATAAAATGCCCATCTCCATCTCTTGTGATTGATTTAAATTTGAAGTCAACTTTGTTAGAGATTATTATGGCCACACCTGCTTGTTTCTTAGGTCCATTTGCTTGATAAGCCTTTTCTCAGCCCTTTACTCTGAGTAGGTGCCTGTCTTTGTGGTTGAGATGTGTTTCTCGTAAACAGCAGAATGTTGGTTCCTGTTTTCGTATCCAATCTCTTAGTCTATGCCTTTTTATAGTGAGTTGAGTCCATTGACATTAAGTGATATTAATGACCAGTGGTTGTTAAATCCAGTCATTTTTTTAGTCATTGAGTTATTGTGTTTCCCTTCTTTGATTTGTGTTGGTGAACAGTCTCTAGATGTCTGATTTATTGTGGTCATTGTTGGACTCCTTTGTTAGTGATTTTCCTTCTATTACTTTCTGTAAGGCTGGATTTGTGGCTGCGTATTGTTTAAATCTGTTTTTATCCTGGAAAATTTTATTTTCTCTATTTATAGTGAACAAAAGCTTGGCCGGGTATAGTAATCTGGGCTTGCATCCATGGTCTCTCAGTTTCTGCAGTACATCTATCCAGGACCTTCTGGCTTTCATGGTTTCCATGGAGAAGTCAGGTGTAAGTCTGATAGGTTTACCTTTATAAGTAATTTGACCTTTTTCCTTTGCAGCTCTTAATATTCTTTCCTTATTCTGTATGCTTTGAGTTTTGATTATTATATGGCGAGGGGATTTTTTTTTTTTTTGGTCCAGCCTATTCAGTGTTCTGTATGCTTCTTGAACCTTCATAGGTATATCTTTCTTTAGGTTAGGAAAGTTTTCTTCTATAATTTTATTAAATATATTTTCTGGACCATTGAGCTGCACTTCTTCTACTCCTATTATTCTTAGGTTTGGTCTTTTATTTTGTCCCATATTTCCTGAATGTTTTGTGATGAGAGTTTGTTGGACTTGCTGTTTTCTTTGATCAGTGTGTTTATTTTCTCTATGGTATCTTCAGAATCTGAGATTCTTTCTTCTAACTCTTGTATTCTGTTGGTTATGCTTGTTTCTGTAGACTCTGTTAGTACTTAAATTTTCCATGTCCAGCTGGCCCTCTGTTTGTGTTTTCTTCTTTGCCTCCATTTCAGTTTTCAAGTCTTGAACTGTTTTTATTATCTGTTTGATTGTTTTTCCTCGGTTTTCTAGGGTATCATTCACTGATTTATTCAATTCTTCAAACTTTCTGTTATATTTCTCATCCATTTCTATAAGGGCGTTTTTTACATGCTGTTTAAGGGTGTCAATCACTTTCATGAAGTCAATCTTTTCTACTTCTTCTTGATTAAGGTGTTCATGTCCTCCCCTTGTGAGGTCGGTGGTTTCTGATAGCTTCATGCTGATTTTCAGCTTGTTGGGCGAATTCTTGCCTTGGCGTCTGCCCATCTCTTCTTCCAAATGCTCCCTTATGGATCTTCTTTTACCGGATCAGGTCTCCTTGCCTACCCAACGCTGGCTCTCCCCAATGTTGGCTCTCCTGGTGCCGAGAGATCAGCCCACCGTGCTGGTTGGGCAGCTTGCAAACAAAGCACCTACCCTGCTTGGTGCAGGCAGACCATAGAAACAAAGGAACTCCCGCAGCTTGGGTGCCCTGAGGATTCGGACCCAGTGCCCAGACAGGCTGGGCTGGGTGATGTTATGTGCCGAAAAAGGGCTGTGGGGCCGAAGTGGGGAGGGTTCTGGATGGAGGCTGGGTGGGCTAGGAAGAAAGAAGCAGTATGCATGGAGTAGAGGCCATGCAGAGAGCCCAAGAAGGATGCGGGACCAAGGAACCTCTGAGCTCCCCATCCCAGGCTGGCGCCATGGGGCCAGAAACTCACCCCAATGCTGGCTCTCCTGGTGCTGAGAGATCCTATCCCTTGCATTGTTAAAGTTATTTAAAGATATTTTATTTTATTGTGACCATTGTGAAAGGTGTTATTTCCCTGATTTAATTCTCAGTCCTTTTGTCGTTTGCATATGGAAGGCTTCTAATTTTTTTTTTTTTTCTGACCAAGGCTTCTAATTTTTTTTGAGTTAAGTTTGTACCTGACTCCTTCAGAGGTTATCACTTCTTATAAGGCCTAAATTATGGTGATGTTGGGCCAGGACAAAACATTTGTCACCTTGCTTACCCACAAGATATCCTTCTCTAAACAACATCATAATGTGATGCAGAATTCATCCAAGAAAGAGAGTAATGGTAGAATTCAGTTGTCACTATTCCATAGCAAGCTTGTTGGCCCTTGAAGAAAGAATGACAATGACTAAGTTATGGAGAGGTAGGTAGGTAGGGAACTAGAGAAGTGGGCGTTAGGAAGGATCTGGTACAGCATGATTGAAAAACAGGAACAGGGAGGCACATCTAGAGGTAGAGGAAGATCTTCATTTGAGGTGGGGTTCTACATTCTGAACATATACTTCACATCAGAATGATTTTGTAAAACATGACTTGAAGAATAAAGATAGAAATTTCAGAGAAACATAGCAGCTCGAAGTGCAGATGATAAATGGCTGTAGACTGTTCATTGCCAGATTGGACATCTACAATACTTCTCTTCTTACAAGATTCAGGAAACCTCATGGAAGAAGTGGCAGAAAGATTTTAAAAGCCAGACCTCTAGAAGTATTGCTGCAAAATCGTAGTTTCTAGAAATTAGAGATTGTTGCACTGGTGATGCCTCTACAACTGTTAGGGTAATGGAACAAGGTTTTACTCATAATTGAGGAGGTACTGACTATTGATTGTTGTATAGCAGCGTCAGTTTCTTCATGAATATGCTACCACAAGGTAGGCGGAACACTTGTCCATGCTCAAATGGTCAGTCCTGTATCCATGTGCATATGAGCAACATTAATTCAACTTATCAGATTATGTATTTAAAAAAATAAAAGAGTACATAAAACTAGTAGGGGTCTGGGAGAATAACAATAAGGAAGTTGGAGGATTAAGAGTTGAGGTGTGAGGGGTATAAATGAAACAAATGTGTGGGGCTAATGTGTGGGAAATTCAGTTTTAAAATTCCTACTTTAACTACAGAACATAAAATGCCATGTTCTTCACCCTTATTAGCTCTGAGCCTTTAAAGGTTTCGATCACATATCCATGAATATAAGGTAAAGATTAAGTCAGTTCTAATTAAGTGCTAGATTTGGGAGTATCTAAAACTAAATAAATCCCAGTTAAATATTTGGTGGCTGTGTTGAGCCAAGTGCTTAAAGATACTGCACTATAGATTTCTTATCAGAGAAAGTAGTTTTATAACAAAATGTCAATGTATTGCATAATTAGCCACTCAAGTGAGTACCTAGCCCACAGTGAAAGTTGTATTATTTTTAAATATTGGCCAAAAAATACCCCAAAGCCCTTATATGCTTGTCTTTAAGCATTTTTTTTAGCACTAACTCACTGATAAGAGTTATAATAAGGTTGTCTGTTTAGTCATATTCTTCTGCATTCTCTTATTAATGAATAGACAATCTTAAAACAATATTAAGAAACAAATTATAAACAGGAAAATATTTATGTGCATAAATGTACATAAATATATCATTTATTTGTTCATAAGATGCCATTACATGCCCATATATATTCACGCCTTTATAAATCTATGATAGCACTGTTATTCTATTTTTGTTTTACCTAACATTAAATTGCAAGCATTGGTTCAGATGGTACATTGCCATAATTATTGCTGTAATGGTTGCATAATATCCTATTATGTTGATATATCATAATTTACTATAAAGTATTCCCCTACTGATGGACATTTAAGTTATTCCAATCTTTTGGCGATTATATCTAATGGTATAGTGATCATTACTGAGCCCTCAGCTTTATTTTTGCTGAATTATTTTCTTGGGATCCATTGCCAGGAAGAAGATTCCTAGGGCAAAGAGAATAAATACATGTATGGTGCTTGCTACATATAGAGCCATGGTTTTTCCAGAGGGGCAATAATAATAAATAACAATAATAATAGCTACAAGCAGCACTTAATCTGCACAGATGCTGCATTGAACTGTGGCTGCATATTGTTTCATTCCTTTCTCACTAAGACCACAGGAATGATAATTCTTATTTTACTTATGAGGGAACTGAGGCAGTGGGAAATTAAAATAACTGGTATAGAGCCATATATTTAGTAAGTCACAACTGGGAAGCGAACCAAAATCTTGTGTAATATTGAAGTCTGTTCATTACAGTAGGCATTTAAATACTCCTCTTTACTTCCTGCTGTTGATAGGTCCAAGATTGCACAGAGTTCTAAATAATGGTTCTGATCTCTCCATAGAGACTCCAGCATCACCAGCTTACCATGGATAAATTCTTTGGAAATTCTTCCGCATCCTTAAATAGAAATGTGCTCATAAGCTTTTACATCTCCCAGTCGATCTGCTCCCCCGCTTTCTTTTTTCTGGGCCTTCTTTCTCATTCTCCTGCTTCATCTTCTACCTTCTCCTCCTTTTTCTCCTACTAGAACTTTGCCTTCTTCCTTACCACACATTTTGAGTGTCGCCAGAATGCTTAGTTTTCCTAGAAGCTGAGATGGAAATGCTTCTCATTATTTTCTTGCACACTGCATTTTCCTCATTCTACAATTTTAAGCAATTATCCCAAATGCTCATAAAAATTTGTGTACTTTGTGTTTGTCATTTGCAACTTATTTTGAGTGTTATTAAAATTAAATTACTGAATTAATACATTCCTTAAATACTATAAATGAGCTATTTAAAATATTATGCAAGTCTTTGCTCTACATTAGATCTAATTTCAGAATAATTATTTTTAAAAGAACACTTTCATAATATATGAGAGGTTCAGATTAGGTCTTGCAGACAGATGTACATATTTTTAAAGTAATAATGTAGGATAAAATAAAATATGTTTTGTTATACAACATTAATATTTTGTCTAAAGTAAGTTTCTTATGGGGCTTGATTAGGTTTTGTTTTAAATGTAATTTCTGTGATAGAAAGAGACCATTCTGATGGTTGCAAGAAAATATGTACTGAACCACACTCTATAATTTAAAAATAACTGTGAAATGCAAGATAGAGAATTAAATAAGAAGGTTCTTTCAAAAAGAGAGAGAAGGAAACCGAGCTGCTTACAGTAAGTTTAGAAGTGGAAAAATCACTCTACACACAGAACATCCTGTTACAGATGTTGCAAGTGCACAAAGGATAACTCTCCAAATACCCCTCACATAATTCAGTGGTGAACTTTAGAACTGAGATGCAACAATCGAGACTATAATACCTACCTCCAGAGGCTTATGTATCCTCCAGTTTCCTTATATTTATCTCCTTCTCCCCTGTTTTTCCCCTAGACTCCTTTCAATCTACAGAAAAATGAAACATTCAAATATATTCTTTAGTCTGGAACGAAATGTCAGTGTTTTCTGTTCCCCTTCTCATTTATTTTTTTCTCTGATTTTTCACAGTCACTTCCACAGACCCAAGTATCATGGGTATATTTTGTAATATTTTGAAACAGAAATTTTTCAAGGAAATTCTTCACAAAGCACAGATAACTTGAGCTACTAAGAAGAAAATCAGAAGCTTCTGATTGTACCCATAGTTGCTGTTATAATGGAGAACCAAACAACAGATCATAGAGGGAAGAGATAAACTTAGCCCCTGTCTCATAAAGTCATTATCAAGCCAGTGGATCATGACGCAAAATCATCCTTTTGAAAGTCTTGAGGTCATCCAAAACGAGGTAATTATTTATAAAGAAGTATCATACATTTTAAGAAAATTAGTATTAATATTGAAAGAAAAATTTGAATTTGTTTGGATTGTTTTTAATATATCTCTATACTGTCTCTTTTCATTTTCCCATGCCAGAACAGTGTTGGGATTATCTTTGAAACATTGATGGTATCCAGATTAATATTTGCTAAATCAACAACCTTGGGAGACCACCAACCAAGACGCCTGCTCGAAATATTCCCTACAACTTTTCAAAGAGTATCATGAAGCCCAGCAGGCCTTTGCACAATAAAAAGACTGCCTAAGTGATCGAATTCAGAAGGCTTTCAAATGTCTGAGTTCTGACATTTACTGCAACATTTCTGACAAAAGAAAACCAAAATCACAGAAGATACTGCCTCAATTATCATCATTTAGGGAATAAGAAACTAGAGTCAGGAAGTGGACTAAATATTTAAAGCAGTTTCTTCATAAATATAGATATTTAAGGGGGAGTAAGTAGATTTGAGATACACCTGTCTCTAAGGATGTACCTGAGTTGGGAATACCTAAGTATTCTCATTGTGAATCCAATATCAGACTGATTTTATCGATTTTACTTAATCTCAGAATTTGATAAGATATAGGTTATAGTTAAGGTTTTGTTTTGCAGGTTTTGTTTGGTTTTGTTTTCGCTTGAAGCAAGGAGAGAGAGCTAATGGTGTTGAATTCTTTACCTAAAGTCATAGACATGGGAAAATATAGAGTTTGCTCAGCTTTGAGTCCTCCTCGAAGTTCTTCTGTGTATGCCATTGTTGCCCTGTTGCTTTTTACTGTAATAGACTTTATTTACAGTTCTGACTTAACTCTACACAAATGCATATGCGTGACAGACTTGGTCCCAGTCAATTACATTGTTAAAGACAAAGAAGGACATTTGGGGCGTAGAATCCAATGAAAACAAACGAGTTCGCCACAATAAGTCCTTGAAAGAGCTTAGCCCACATCCTCTTTCTCTCTTGGCTTCCCATGTGCAAGGTGTGCCAGGAGGTGAGTCTTCCTCTGCATCCGCGCTTCTTAATTCTTATTCAAGGTTTGCCAGTGCTTCTTCAATGATCCAAAAATCCTTCTGCTTTTCTGTAGAAAATACAGCATCAGTTCCTCTCTTTCACGTTTAATCTAAAGGTCAAATTTTCAAAGCTCTTAAACAGGAAACAGTAACTTTCTAACCTTTGCATGACTTAAAGTCAAACATTGCATTATTAAGGAAAAATGCATGCATGGAGAATTTAAGTTCTAATTTTAATTGTTTGATTGGGGGCTTCACCCTAGCTCCTGGCATCCATTTTAAAATGTTGGTTGGAAAGCTCCATTTCAAGTCATCTAACCTGGGAGTTGCCACAGTCCAGAATATACCTCCAAGAAAGCCAGCCAAATGCAATCTCTCTCCAGTGGGGCTCAAGACCACTCCCATAGGGTATTTAAACTGCCTTGCCCCTCAGAAAATGAACATGTGGTCTTTCTGGTTTGCCTTTCTCCTTTCTGTGTTTTCCGGGAGGTAGGGGCTACCACTGAACACTGGCATCCATTAAACCTGGGCCTTTCCTAATTTGGTTTGATTTGGTTTCATTTGAATTATTGCATCAGCAGAGAGGTTTACGGGGCCAAAAAGAAAAAAAAATAGCATTTTTATGTTAACATCGTTTAGTAATTCTCCCTCCCACTCTTCTCTCTCTCTCCCTTTAATCGCCTCCCTGTTCTTCCTTCTTTTTCCTTCTCCATTTCTTTCTCTCCCAGCCTCTTTTCCCCATCTGCCCCATGCTTTGCTAGTGACTCAAGTTCAAAGTAAACTATGAATCACATTCAGGTGTCTGTCTGCGTGGCTCACAAATACAAGGCTTCCTTTTGCAAGAATAGCTCTCTTATCTCCTGACTGAATTGGTTCCTCCTGCACCCCCATCATCCCTACGGCTTTCCCTCTATTTTTAGATAGACATTCTGAAGTCTTAATATATCAATGACATTTATAACACATGTTAATATCTAAAACGTCAATGCTCTATTTGTAGCAATGACTGCTGATGCGATGAGATGCTTTTGTTATGTCAGTGACTTTTCTTATAAATAGGATGAAACTGTGAGCTCCTTTTGCAAAAATTAAAGAATAGTACTAAAGCACTCTCTGCCCTAGTTTGTTCAACCATCAGCCTCAATAAGAGGCTGTATTTTATTATTTTGGGGAGATGCACATTTTATAAATTGCTCTTTATAAGTTCAGAGTGAATATCTGTCTCTTAGAATAGAAGACAGCAGGCTCTTCAGGATGATGCGTTAGAGCAGAAAGTGTGGACACCCGGGGATCCATTTTATAATCTTCGTAACTTCTCATGCCCTCTGTGGTGACTAGCACCATGGATCACTGGAGGTGGCCAGTACTAGGGTCTTATATGAAACCTATAATACTGATCTGTGTCTCCTCACATTTTACTCATTATTAAAGTGCATTTGACAATTACAGAAGTTACAGGCTAAAAGCATCTGTGTTGGGTGAAGCTAGGCAAGGACAAAAACTGGTGCTGGGTGATTTGAAAAAACCACTCTACCTCTCTGAGCTGTATTTTCTTCTCTAAAATATTGAAAATAAGTGAATCTACTGAAAAGAGATAGCAAAACTATAATGATATATATCTATGTGTGTGTATGCATGAAATTCAAAAATGAATACATGTTTGAGTAGTAATCATTGCTCATTTTGATTCAACGATACTTATTTCTAACTTGTTGGTGAAGAATGCTTTGCTCTGTAAATCTGGTTGACCTGCTATTTATCTCGACTCTATAGTGTAGCTTGGGCCACTATCTAACTATTCTGTTTTGCTATTTCTTTTGCTTAGGATTTTCATGCATCCTTATAATGTACTTTGGCCAAACCTGTCCCCACATTCCATCTGCTCCAATTCTTTCCCTACTCTACCACTACCCTCTCCTTCCAGCTTCATGCAGTCTTCCTTTTTAAAAAAAAGAGGAAAGAAAAAAAATATTGTTTCTACTTTGTGCTACCGGTATGGAAAAACGCTCCCAGTATGGAACCATCAGCTTGATGCTGAATAACATTTTAGGGTCTTAGTCACTTTAGAAAAATGATTATTCATTTTCTACCAACCATCCATTGCCACTAGCATCTCAGATAGTAATAAAACTTTGAGTCCCTCCATACTTCATGCTGATATGATGACTGTGTTGATCCTATCTAGGAGGTCTTGAGTATACACAGTTTTTGAGAGTTCATGTATACTATTGCTCTTTTAAGTCTTGAAAGCACTGTTTCTATTAGCAGTCTACAACATATGACTTTTGTAATTTTTCTACCCATTCTTCTGTAATGAGTCCGGTGACTTTGGAAGAAAAGGTATGATATAAATGTTCCATTTCGGTCTCTGCACTCTAACAGCTCTTTTTCTCTGCATGTTATCCTGTTGTGCTCTCTGTGTTAACTATAGTATATTGTTAAAAGAAACTTCTCTGGTGAAATTTCTGAAATGCAACCTCTGGTTAAGAAGACAAGAACATAGAATAAAGTTTTAAGCCATGTCCAATTAAAAGAATAAAAATAATGAGGTTCTCTCTTATGTACTAAACCAAAACGTGTTCATTTCTCGGTAAATGGAACCAGGTATGAGTTCTGTTATATAAAGCAGGTTATTATCCCATGGTTACAATAGTGGCACAATTATTTTTGGAGAAACTTAATAACCATGAAGCTTTAATGATTGACATTAGTAGCTTTGACCAAAGGAGGTAATAAAGACAAGGGAGTTTATAATTTACTACTTTTGCCATGTGATGATTTTATCAAGAAAGAACCTTCAATGATCTTTACAAAGAATTTTTCGTGAACACTGCAGCTGCTGATTTCCTAACCTTTGACCTCCTGTTCTTCAAAATTGTAAAAAATAAATTTCAAAGATTGCTATATTGCTCAATCTATGGTATTTTTCTTTGAAAGAACAAATGAAATAAGACACAGGCATCACTTTATCTTGCCATTTACTCTTCCCATGTCTTCTTTTAACTCATTCTTCAAACCCAACATAGGTATCACCTCCACTAGAATCATTTGCTCAATCTGCACTTTATCTCTCTGATGTGTCGTAGATTCTTCTATTAGTTTTGTGATTGACTATTATGTACTGATTGGCATATCATCCCCCAGATCATGCTTCTTTTGAAAGAAGAACTAAGGGTTGTTCTTTATATTTCAAGACACAGATCACAAACAATAATTCTGTGTCAGTTTACTGAGTTGTGCATATTTTTGATGTCTTATGACACATTCTTCTTTTAGTGGGTGAATCAGCCATTGTTTCTGCTTGTTTTCCTTTTGTCAAATACACTTTTACCTGTTCATCTCATCTTGAAGAACATGTTGAATACTTTGATTTAATCATGCCACATTGCATACATATTTCAAAATACCATATTATATTCTATAACAGCATAGAGTTATAATTAATTAATCACTTCTTATTTCAAATGCAGATTGGATACTACTCATCTTTTTTCAAATGTTCCAACTATGGACATTCCTGTATATAAACTGAGTTTCCATAGGGAGTCAACAAGATCTGGTTCATTAAACTGGGGCAGGACCAAGCCCCTCCCCAATTCATTAAGGCTGAGCATGGCATCCCACCATAGGGAATGTGATCCAATAAGCTAGCTCATGCATCATGAACAGATCCTGGTCCTACTTCTGGAAATCTCACATATAGTTCAAGCTTCAATGCTGTCTCCCACATTTGGAAGGCCTAGTTCAGTCCTGTGGAGGGTCCATACCTGTCGATGTAAATTTCATGAGTTTCTACAAGCTTGGTTCCGCTGTCTCTGTAGGTTTTTCCAGATGATCCTGACCTCCCTTGCTCATATATTTCCCCTTTCTCTCTTCACTTGGATTTCTAGAGCTCAGCATGTTGTTTGGTTGTAGATCTCTGCATCTGGTTTTGTTAGTTGCTGGATGAAAACGCTATGATGACAGTTGGTGTATTCACCAATCTAATTATAGAGGAAGGTCAGTTCAGGCAACCTCTCCACTAGGAGTCTTATCTGGGGTTATTCTTGTGGATTCCTGGTAATTTCCCTAGCACCAGGTTTCTCCCTAAGCCATAGTAGCTTTTCTACCATGTTATTTCTTTCATTGTTCTCCCACTTGTTCCCTCTCCTCCCTTGACCATCCCAGTCCCTCATATTCTCACCTCCCATACCCTCCTTTTTATCCCTCCCCTCACCCCTTTTCCCCAAGAGATTTCATCTAATTGACCTTCCCTGGGCAATTCGTGTGTCCCTCTTAGGGTCTTCATTTATACCTAGATCATCTGAAGCTGTGGATTGTACTCTGGTTAATCTTTACTTTATTTCTAATATCCACTTATGTGTGAATACATAACCGCGCTTGTCATTTTGAGCCTGGGTTTCCTGACTCAGGATTTTTTTTTTCTAGTTCCATCAATTTGCCTGCAAATTTCATGATGTCATTAGTTTTTACAGCTTGAGCTATAATCCTTTGTGTGAAGGCACCACTTTTTTAGCCACTCTTCAGTTGAGGGGCATGTAAGTTGTTTCCAGGTTCTGGATATTATGAATACTGCCACTATGAACATTGTTGAGAAAGTGTCTTTGTGGTATGATTTACTATCCTTTGAGTAATGGCCAAGAGTGGTATCCCTGGGTCTTAAAGTAAAATGATTCCCAATTATTTCTGACAAATTGACATACTGATTTTCAAAGTGGTTGAACAGTTTGCACCCAAACCAAAGGTGGAGGAATTATAACAGGACTCTACATCTTCTCCAAAATAAGCTGTCCTCAGTATTTTGATTGTAGCCATTCTGACAAGTGTCTTTTTGATTTGTATTTCCCTGATTATTAAAGATGTTGAGCAATTCCGTAAATGTCTTTTAGCCATTTGAGATTCTTAGGCTGAGAAGTCTCTGTTTAGCTCTGTACCCCATTTTTAAAAAATAGAATTATTTTGTACTTTGATATCTAGTTTCTTGAATTCTTTGTATATTTTGGAGATCAGCCCTCTGACAGATGTGGGGTTGATGAAGATTTTTCCCATTCAGTAGGCTCTCATTTTGGCCTATTTACTATGTCATTTGCCTTGCAGAAGCCTTTTGGTTTCAGGAAGTCCCATTTATTGATTTTTGCTCTCAGAGTCTGTGCTACTGGTGCTATATTTAGTAAGTTGTCTCCTGTGCCATTGCATCCATTTTCTCTTCTATCAGGTTCAGTGTGACTGTACTGATATTGAGGTCTTTGATCCGTTTAGACTTGAGTTTTGTGCATGGTGATAGATATGGATCTATTTGCAGTTTTCTACATGTTGTCATCCAGCTATGCCAGAGCCATTTGTTAAAGATGCTTTCCTTCTTCCATTGTAACTTTTCGGTTTCTGAGCAAAAACTTAGACGTTCGTAGATGTGTGGATTAATGTCTGGATCTTTGATTCGATTCCATTGGTCCACATGTCTGTTCTTATGGCAATACTAAGCTATTTTTACTACAATTGTTCTAGAGTAGTGTTTGAAGTCAGGGATGGTGATGCCTCCAGAATTTCCTTATGGCACAGGTTTGTTTTAGCTCTTCTGGAATTTTTTTGTTTTCCATATGAAGTTGAGAATTGTTTTTTCAAGGCCTATGAAGAATTTTGTTGGGATTTTGATGTAGATTGCTTTTAGTAAGGTTGTCATTTTTATTAGGTTGATACTACCTATCCAAGAACATGGGAGATAATTTCATTTTCGGACACTTTCTTCAATTTATTTGTTATACAGGTCTTTTACTAGTTTGGTTAGAGTTATTCTAACATATTTTATATTTGTGGCTATTGTAAAGGGTGATGTGTTTCTCTTTTCTTTCTTAACCTATTTATCATTTGTATACAGGAAGGCTACTTTGTATGTATAACCCCAGTAGTACAGTTTGTTTTTTAATATGGCGGATTACATTGACAGATTTCTGTATGCATAACTAACCCTGCAGCTTTGGAAAGCTTACTAGAACATGGTGCATAATTTTATGATGTGCTATTGGATTCGGTTTGCCAGTATTTTATTTAGCATTTTTGCATCAATGTTCATAAAGAAGATTGGTCTGTAGTTCTCTTTCTTTGTTGAATATCTGTGTGGTTTGGGTATTGGGCTAAGTGAAGACTCATCAAAAGAGTTTGGTAATGTTCTTTCTGTTTCTATTGTGTGGAACAGTTTGAGAAGTATTAGTATTATTTTTTCTTTGAAATTCTGTTATAATTTTATGCTGAAGCACTCTAGTTCTAGGCTTTTTTGTTTGGGAGATTTTTGATGACTGCTTATATTTCATTAGGGGTTATAGATCTATTTAAATTGTTTATCTTGATTTAATTTTGTTATATGGAATCTGTCAAGAAAGTTGTCCATTTCTTTTAAACTTTTCAGTTTTGTGGAGTACAGTTTTTTGAGGTATGATTTGATGATTTTCTGGATTCTCTCAGTACCTCTTGTTATGTTCCACTTTTCACTTCTGATTTTGTTAATTTGTATATTATCTCACTGCCTTTGGTTAGTTTGTATACGATTTACCTATATTGTTGATTTTTTTCAAGGAACCAACTCTTTGTTTCTTTGATTATATGTATTAGTCTCTTTGCTTCTATTTTAATGATTTCAGCCCTCAATTTTATTATTTCTGGTATCTATTTCACCTTGGTGAATTTGCTTCTTTTTGTTCTAGAGCTTTCAGGTGTCCTGTTAATTGGTTAGTGTGGGATTTCTTCAGCTTCTCTATGTAGGCATTTTGTGCTATAAACTTTTCTCTCAGTACTGTTTTCATAGTGTCGCGTGAGTTTGGGTATGCTGTACCTTCTTTTTTTTTTTTTTTAATTCTGTGAAGTCTTTAATTTCTTTATTTCTTTCGTGTCCCAGGGGTGATTCAGTTGAACATTATTCAGTTTCCATGAGTTTGTAAGTTTTCTGGAATTTGCATTGTTGTTGAATTCTAACTTTAAGCCATAGTGATTTGGTAAAATATGGGGGGTTATTCTGATTTTTTTTAAAATTGCTGAGATTTTTGGGATTTTTTTTTTTTTTTGTGTGTGTGTGTAGGACTATGTGGTCAACTTTAGAGACGGTTACATGAGGTGCTAAGAGGAAGGCATATTATTTTGTTTTGGGGTAGAATGTTGTATAAATGTCTACTTAGTCCATTTGAATCATAACAACTTATACTTCCCTTGTTTCTCTGATAATTTTCTGTCTGGCAGACGTGACTATTAGTGAGAGTGGAGTGCTGAAAACTCAGATTTTCCATTTCCAGAACTTCCTTGGTTTGTGTTTACTTTATTGCCTCTTTTTCAATTTTCAAGTCCTGTGTTCTTTCCTTGTTTGATTGCTCTTTCTTGGCTTTCTTTAAGAGATTTATTGATTTCTTCTAATTTTTGATTGTCTTTTCCTTTATTTCTTTATGGGAACTTTTCATTACTCTGTAAGGGTCTCTATCATCTTCATGAAGATTTTTTTAATGTCATTTTTCTTCTGCTTTTTCTGGGTGGAATGTTCAGGTCCTTCTGTTAAATACTATTCGATTCTGGTGGTGCCATTTTGCTTTTTAAGTTGTTGAATGTATTTTGTTGTTGTTGTTGTTGTTGTCATCCACCCATGTCTTGCTCCAATTGGTGCAGACAGTGCATTGCATCTTCATTTTATCTTTCCATCCTTGTCTGTGTTTCAGGGAGTCACTTTTGGTTCACTCTGTGTAGTCACTGTCTGTGTCTCCAGGAGCCACTGAAGTTTTGGGAGACGGGTGGCAACTGAGGCAGCCTGAGGTTTTGCCCCAGGGCCTAAGAACTAAAGACTGAGCTCTGCATCTGAGAGGCTGGTCACTCACCTCCTTGTCCACTTTGTGGAGTAGCGGTCTGTGTCTGTGGGAGAACCTGAGGTCATAGGGGATTAGCATAATTTTTTTGAATGAATCTTGTATCCATCTATTTCACTAAAAGTGTATATCAGCTAAAGGTGTTTCCCAGTAAAATTTTTGAGTCACTTATGTATACTATCATGTCATCTGAAAATAGTGATACTTTGACCTCTTTTCCAATTTGTATCCCATTGATCTCCATTTGTTATCTTACTGCTCTAGCTAGACTTCAAGTGCTATGTTGAATTTATATGGAGTGAGTGGACAGCCTTGCCTTGTTCTTGATTTTAGTGGAATTATTTTAGGTGTCTCTATGTTTAATTTGATATTGCCTGGCAGCTTGTTGTATATTACTTTACTTATGTTTAGATATGTCCCTTGTAACCCTATTCTCTTCAAGACTTTTATTGTGAAGCAGTGTTTTACTTTCTCAAGCATCTAATGAGTTCATCATGTGTTGTTTTCTTTCAGTTTGTTTATATGGTGAATTACATTGTCAGATTTTTGTATGCTAAACCATCCATGCATCTCTGGGATGACGCCTACTTAATCATAGTGAATAATTTTGAAGCCTCTTTGGATTTGGTTTTGGAATATTATATTGAGTATTTTTGTATCAATGTTCATGAAGGAAATTGGTCTGTAATTTCTATTTTTTCTTGAGTCCTTGTATGATTTGGGTATCAGGATGACTGTGGAATCTTAGAAAATGGGCACTGTTTCTTCTGCTTCTATATTTATGGAATAATTTGAAAAGTATTAGTATTAGTCCTTCTTTAAAAATCTGATAGAGCCGGGCAGTGGTGGCGCATGCCTTTAATCCCAGCACTTGGGAGGTAGAGGTAGCCGGACCTCTGTGAGTTCGAGACCAGCCTGGTCTACAAGAGCTAGTTCCAGGACAGGCTCCAAAACCACAGAGAAACCCTGTCTCGAAAAACAAAACAAAACAACAACAACAACAACAACAACAACAAAAAGTCTGATAGACTTTTCATGGAAACCATCTGACTCAGGGCCTTTTTCTGATTTGGTGACTTTTAGTGACTGCTTCTATTTTCTTAGAAGATATAGGTCTCTTTAAATTATATATCTAATCTTGATTTAATTTTGGTATGTGATTTCTATCAAGAAATTTTTCCATTTGTTTTAGATTTTCCTATTTTGTGGAATATGCGTTTTTGAAGTATGACCTAAAAATTCTCTGGATTTCTTAACTATGTGTTGTTATACTTCCCTTTTCATTTCTGATTTTGTTAATTTAGATAGACTCTGTCTCTTTTTTTCAGTCAGTTTGGATAAGGGTTTGTCTATCTTGTTGATTTTCTCAAAGAACTAACTTTGTTTCATTGATTAATCATATTGTTCTCTTTGTTTCTTTTTTATTGATTTCAGTCCTGAGTGTGACTCATGCCTTTAGAGAGAGACCACACCTGACACTTCCTGGAGTGTCAGAACACAAAGTTTGGATGGCCCAAAGATCTAAGATAGAACCAAAGAAGTTTAGAAGGGAAAAAATCAACATAAGATGCCTAAATATAATCTACTATCCTCATAGATTCATAAAATCTGCAATTGTTATTAGGAAATCTTCATCAAGTAACTGATAGAAGCAGGTACAGAGACCTACAACCAAACATTAGGCTGAGCTTGAGGAATTGTTATTGTTGTGACTGTTCCTCTTCAATTTATACTCCCTGAGGAAATATTCTAAAGATGCCGGTAAGGCACCATAATAATACATTTGTAAGCATAGCTGCTTGTTTGGCATCTTGGCAGCTGCGAATATAGGCTGTCTTGTTCGTTCCTAAATTTCCGTACACTTTCAGATGGTAGAACTTCGCTAAAAGAACAAATGTTTGCCCTCCCCAACTTTCTTGCTGAAGAGAGGGTGGAAGGATTGTAGGAGCTAGAGGGGTCAAAGAAAACACAGGAAAATCCATAGGAACAAGTAACCTGGGCTCAGAAGAACTCATAGAATCTGAACCTACAATCAGGGGACTTGATAGGACAGACCTAAATCCTCTACATATATGTGACAGTTGTGTAGCTTGGTCTATTTTTGGAGCTTCTAACAGTGGGAGCAACAACTATCCCTAACACTATGGTTTGCTTTGGGGAACATATTTCTCTTACTGTGTTGTCTTCTGCAGCCAATACAAGGAGAGGAACTCAGTCCTACTGCAACTTGATATGCAATCCTTTATTGGTCCTCATAGGAGACCTGCCCCTTTCTGAACTGAAACAGAAGATAAATGGATCTGGGCTCACTGGGGGCAGAGGGAAGGTGGGTGAGAGAATGGGATGAGAGGAAGGGGAGGAGAAACTGCTGCCAGGATATAAAATGAATGAATAAATTTAATATTTTTAAAAAGCTCTATGTGGCAGCCCATGGTTGTGAAACTAATATTGGGGAGGCAAATGCACAAAGCCCACTGGAATTTGCTATGTGATCAGTCAGGCTATGTCAGTGAGTTCCAGGTTTAGAGAACAACTCTATCAAAACATAATGTGGAGAACAATTAGGGGAACCCTCATTGTTGACCTATGGCTTCCAAATACCTGTGTAATATCTGTGTATTCGTGGGTACACATGTGTGGGTGCACTCACCCCACAGCACACAGGCACACAGGCACACAGGCACACAGGCACACACACACACACACACACACACACACACACACACACAACATTCCAGAAGACAGATTTAACAAAAGGTTTAATTTGAAGAAAACATTTCAACACTATGGCTCCCAGCATCCTCATGTGTAAAACGGAAATGGGAACAGGATCTATCCAATCAAGTATTTGCAAAAATTACACACAAATGTCTGAGAAGAACAAATCTGAGAATTTGAAGGACATTCTGAATCAATAAATTTTGATAGAAGGTGAGGGTAATAGAAAAAAATGAAGATTTAAACAGGTATTAAATAATATTAAGATATTTAGCCCTTACCATACAATGAGTGTTCCATCATGACAGTGTTTTGAGTAACAAAGCAGGGTATATCCCAGGTGTCTACAAAACTTGGAAAAAAAATAGAGAAGTGTGCATCCTTAGATTTATATATGCATGGAACACACTTGGAAAATACATCTTTCTAGTGCTGAGATAGAATTGGAGCAGAAGTGGAGTATAGAGAAGGCAAAGAGGAGTTATGATGCTCTAAGTTTAGCTACTTGAAGACAGTGTGCCAGAGGCCCAAATCCCAGTGTGTACAAGCCTGGAGGGCCCTAGTGGCACACTGCTGCTTCCCCAACCAGCCCACCTTCTAAGGACACCAGAAAAGGAAGAAAGTGGAGGAGGGCAAACTTTTGTTCTTCTAGCCACGTTCTACCATCTGAAACTGTAAAGAAATGTAGGAATGAACTAAGACAGGTCTGTACTTATAGCTGCCAAGATGCAGAAGCAGCAGCTAGGCTTACAGAGTTGTTGATACAGTGCCTTACTGGCGGCTTTAGAAAAATTCCTCAGGGAGTTTAAATTGAAGTAGAGCAGTCACAGAACTAACAGCAACCCATCCTCCATGTGGAGTCAGTTACAAAAGCACTTGCCCTTATTCTAGACAGTAAGCAGAGTAGGTCTTAAAAATACCATGATTTGTGTGCTTGCATCTCACATGGGTTTGCATACTCGGATTGGGAATACTGTCCGCGCTGTTGTCAGGGCCCCACAGGCTGTGCTCACACTTTGCTTTCATTGTTTATCTTTATTGATTAAAAAAGAAAATTCTTTTTATTAAGTGCTTCTGTTTTATTTTATTTTTAAACAATCTTTTCTGATTTTACATAGCAAACTCAGTTACTACCCTCTGCCCTTCTCCCGTTCCCCCCACCTTCCCACCACCCCACTCCCATCTACTCCTCAGAGGTAAGCCTTCCTATGGGGAGTCAACAAAGTCTGTCACATCAGTTTGAGGAAGGACCAAAACCCTCCTCCATATAGCTAGATGAACAAGGTATTCCTCCAAAGAGAAAGAAATACCTTAATGGTCTCTCTCAACCATGTATCCCAGAGGTAGAAGAGCAAGGGTGCAGAACAGGAACTTGGTTTCCCAATCTCACATACTAAATAAAACAAGTTATTCCAATAAGTCTACACCCTCCACCAGTGACTCCTAGCAGCCACAAAACCTAGACATTTTATTTATTTATTTATTATTTTTTTATTTATTTACTTATTTTTATTGAAAAGAAAAAAAAATTTCCGCCTCCTCCCAGCCTCCCATTTCCCTCCCCCTCCTCCAGCCCCTCTCCCCCTCCCCCCACTTTTCTCCTCCTCCCTCTCCAGTCCAAAGAGCAGTCAGGGTTCCCTGCCCATTGGAAAATCCAAGGTCCTACCCCCTCCATCCAGGTCTAGGAAGGTGAACATCCAAACTGTTTAGGCTCCCACAAAGCCAGAACATGAAGTAGGATCAAAACCCCGTGCCATTGTTGAAGGAAAACAAATAAAGTATCTTGAAGAAGATTATTATCTAATACCTTCCACAAACTGTTGGAATAACCAGACTTTTCACACAGTTTTTGTGACACACTATCCCCTATACACAGTACAATTTCATTCCATTATTTCAGGAGTTTGGCAGAATGTCTCATGGCCTTCTGCTATGTAAGAGCCACAGTAGATTTCACAATAATTACTGTGTTTCAAGTCCCACTTTTATCCCCTGGTATAAAATTATAAGATGTATTTCCTCTATTATTAAAATGAAAACAGGTAAAATTTTGGCTTGCATGTTTATTGTTATTTGGGGACCCTTGTGGACATATGTAATATCTGAGAGTCTGTGATAAAAAATATATGTAAGAGAAGATGCCAAGTAAATTCTTAAAGTTTAAATTAGTCAATATGATCATTTGAAGTAAATGAGTTGAAAAAAGTATTTTAAACATTTAAGGAACTCACCCAACAATGTAACTTTGGGAAATAATCCCAAAGAAATAATCATAAGAATACATGTACATTTCCAAGCTTATGTTGATCCTTGCCTTAAGTGCATTAATTAACGGAAATGGCCAGCACCAGCACAATTGCTTGCTGTGTAACAGCACTTGCCACGCTAGTTTAGATGCCTGAATTAAATCTCTGAAAGTCACATTTGGAAACAGTGAATCAGCTCCCAAAAGTTGTCTTCCTATCTTCACCCTTACACTCAAGTCTTACGTAGACACACAGTAATAACAACATTAAATAAATGCTTATTTTAAGTAGTGGAAAAATTTAAAACATATTGTAATTGTAGAATTTGCCTAGATTTTATTTTCTTCCTTTCTATGTCTTTACAGTGAATACAAAAGTGATTTAGTTAGTCATCTAAAGAGTTTATAAATAAATCTATTTATGTATTTTCAGTTTTTATTTATTTGTTTCTCACAACTACCCAGACAATTCAGATGAGAAACAAGGAGAAAAGACAGAAAGGATGGCAAACATGAGACAGTTGTCCTCATTCAGACAGGGTCAGGTCATGGAGTGAGCATTTAACTGCTAGTCCTGTTTTGAGCCTCAGCAACCGCTTGGGTCAGAAGGTAGTACTCAGGTTAACACTAGAACTAGCACCACATTCACAGGAGCACACTGTAGGAACACATTGTGGGAAACTGGACATGCTTAGTGAACTAGAAACTTGAACATAGTCTCTAGGGACTCCTTGGATTGTCCATTCAGCTGATTGCATAATGTCCTCTGTTCTATTTATATATTTTTAAAATAAAAATGTTATAAACAAAAACCCTGTTTCAAAAAACCAAAACCAAAATATAAAAAAATAAAGGTATTTTTTACCTAAAACTTAAATTACCTAATAGGAAAGAGATATAAAATGGCTATGACAGGTCATAAATAAGTTTCCAATAAATATTAGGCAGCTTCATCATCTTCTTATTTATTCTAACATTAAACACAGTGATTCTTGCTCAAGATTTTTATTATTTTACATACCAACCACAGTTTCTCCTCCCTCCTTGACTTTCATTCCCTACAGTCACCTCCCTTCTACCCCCTATTCACTCCTGCTTGTCCCAAATCAGAAAGGTAAAACCTCCCATGGGAGTCAATAAAGCATGGGAGATCAAGTTGAAACAGAATCAAGTTCCTGCCCCCTGCATCAAGACTGATCCAGACATTCTTCTATAGGGAACAGGTTCCAAAACATCAGTCTATGCACTGACTGCTAGGGTCCCCACAAACAGACAAAGTTACACAGCTGTTGCCCATGATTAGGGTCTAGCTCGGTCCCTTTCAGACTCCCTAGCTGCCAGTACAGCATCCACGAGTTCCCACAAAATTGGGTCAGCTGTCTCTCTGGATTTCTATGATGTTGACTCCTCTTGATTTTGTCCAAGTTTTAAAAATAAAAAACAAAACCCAGAGTTACTCTAGACTTTTCCATTTTCCTCATACCTTGTTTGTATACAAAGTGTTCCACAAATTCTTAAAATTCTAACCTTTACATTTCTTCTATCTCTACTGTCAATTTTTTTAAAAAAATTAATCATATTATTATGTGTCTGTGTGTGCATCATGTATGTTATATGGATGCCATGGAACGTACATGAAGGCCAGATAGCCACCTTGTGGATTTTCTACTCTCCTACGTGGGAATAGAAGTCAAGGTCAACATGTTTTTGCAGCAAGTGGTTAAACCTGCTGAGCCATTACACCAGCCAAATCAACAGTCCAGTCTTTGATAACTTTAAGAGAAAATAACAATAGGAAATTATTGATATAGCAGCTGTTTCTAGAGATTTAAACTGAAGGATCAATGGCTCTGAGTCTTATAGGACACCACTCCCTCACAGGGGAAAGATAAGGACATGGAAGGCTGATCAACAGGGAAGATAAATGATTATACTGACAACACAAAGATGTTCTACTTCTTCTGATTTAACTGTCTAAAGGAGAAAAGAGGATTCTCTGCAGAGAATTTTTCTGAATCTAAGCAGACATCTACTCTACTACTTCAGCTAACTTAACAGAAAGCAACAGAGCTACTTCTTCCGGGCCTGTGAGTGCAGCACCAGAAATGTGTTTTAAAGATAGCTGACAATTAATTACAATATTTCAAATGGAGAATATTTTTCTACAACAATATTGTGTGTTCATGTGTGTGGGAGGGGGAGAGTGAGAAAGAGAGAGAGAGAGAGAGATTAGGAAACAATAAGTTTCACCTCTCTGTGACATGTTTCCCTCCAGGATAGTAAAAAATCATAATATTAAATCATGAAGAATCTAAAAAGATTAAATCTATGCACTCAACTTGGCACATAGGGGACGTGTTTAGGTAGTAGCTATCAGCATTGCTACTGTGAGTAATGAAATAGTAATGAGATCTGTCCAGGTGAGAAGGAAAGAAGAAAATATATGTTGAATAAAATTTAGTTAATGGAAAGTCTATGTCACTATATATATATATATATATATATATATACACATATATATGTATATATGTCAATTTTTATTGTTAATATCTATTAATGTTAAACATTAATGAATCATAAGAGGCAAAGACTTTTAATAGAATCATAGCTTTTACAATACTATCTCAAATCAGCTGTTGAAAAATAAGCTGTAAAATATGTGATTTAGAAATGACGAAGTGATTTTACCTTTTTAAATAAAGGGGACAAAGTACACACTTTCACAATTATGATGCTTTAGGACTCTACCAGCTACCAGGACACTATCAGGTGCTGAAATTCACACTTGTACTACATCTCTGAAGCAAAGTAAATTTATTTTTTGCCTTTTCCACTAGTGATATTGTGTCATTAGAAAGCGATATAGCATACTTTTAAAAGCTGAATGCATTACAGAAAGGATCAACAGGAACAAAATTTAATTAACAATAAAAAATCAACACATCAAAATAAATGGACCTGACAATTAATCTTGACTGATAATATGACTGGATTTAGAATCAGCTAGGAGACAGTCCTCTTGATGTGTCTTTCTGGGTTGTTACAGAATGGATTAGCTGTCGAGAGAAGACCAAAACTGAACAGAAGTAATAGCATCATATAGACTGGGAAAGAAAACTAGTAAGAATGGAAGCCAGCTGACCACTCATATGTTCTTTCCTCTCCCTCCTTATCCAATAATATGAGAGCAAGCTTCTGCCACAACAGCTGTGGAATATTCTTTCCTCCATGATTTTCAAGCCATGATAAAGGAGACTTCACATCATGAGCCAAAATGATCTCTCCCTCCTGTGAGTTACTTTTCGTCATGAACTTGATAACAACATTGAGGAAAGAAAGGAATGCAGTGAAATGCAAGGAAAGAAATTACAAACTACCAATTCCCGAAACCAAGCGTGAGATAAGATTGTTTCTTCAAATGGATAACAAAGAAATAAAACAACTCAGTACATGGATCTTACAACTTTGAAGAAATGCAAAACACAAACTACAGCTCACTCAACATGGAAAAGATAATTTGAATAGCTCGATAACATTAAAAACAAAATGAGTTGACTGTCTAAAAATTCCCATCAAAGGAAATCTCTAGACACAGAACGCTTTACAGGAAAGATCTACCAAATATTTAAGTAAAAATTACTGTCAATTCAATTCAATTACAATTTAAGTAAAAAATACTGTCAACTTCATCCAGAAAACAGGAAAAAAGAAACACATTGACTTGTTTTAGAAAGCTAGTTTCCATACAAAAATAAGGTAAGGATAGTATTAAAAATAAAAATAAATAGAACTAAAGTCAATTTCTTTCATGAATAACAATACAGTTTAGGTCTTTAACAAATTGATGAAAATAAAATTCAGCCATATGCAAGACTAATTTCCATACATGATTCAGTAGTATTTATTCCAGATATCAAAGCTAATTCAATGTTTGATAATTAATTCATATGATTAATGAATAATATATTTTCCATCCATTGTATTAGGTTTTTTGTAAAGTTCTTGAATTCTCTACCTGGCAGAAGTGTCACCATCATTCATGAACCTCTTAGATTCTTAGATTATCATTTCTACATAGTATTAGATGACTCTTGGTAGGAACCATAAACAACCTTAGGATAAGAACTAGTTAATACAAGGGTCAAATGAATGTTAAGAAACTTAGGGTTTGGGTTTTCTCTTTGTTTGTTTGTTTGTTTTGTTTTGTTTTTAATATGAGCAATACCCCATGATGTAATGACACCACCTTTTTTTAATCCACTATTTGGATGAGGGATAACTAGGTTGTTATGTTTCTGGTTATTATGAATAAATATGCAGTAAACATAGTTGAACAAGTTTCCATGTGGTAAGATGGACTGTCCTTTGATATAGGTGGATCTGGAGGTTGATCAATTCTCAATTTTCTGAGAAACCATATTGATTACCAAATTGTCTATACAAGATTGCACAATCATGGAGCCAGCACAAGTCTTCACTAAGTCCTCTGAATATTTGTGATGGTTGTAAGCTTGGTGTTCTTGTGCAACTGCTAACAATGAGAGTGGGGGGGTACCTTTTGTTTGTTCATGGAACCGTTTTCCTCCTACAGGGTTTCCTTATCCTGCCTTGATATGAGGATTTGTTCCTGATATTGTAACTTGTTAGGCTGTGTTCAATGGATATCTCTGGGAAGCCTACTCATTTCTGAAAAGAAATGGATGATGGGTGAATCTGAGATAAAGGCAGGTTGGGGATGATGGGAAGAGTTGAGTGAAGGGAAACCACAGTCAGGATTATTATATGAAAAAAAAAGAGTACGTAAAAATAAAAACAAAAATCAGAGGCTTAGTTCTTGATCCAGCCTGATGTTTGAGGAAGAGGGAAAACTGGAGAGTCTATTCAATTATGCATGTGGAATGGAACCCAAATGATAAAAAGCGTTTTGTTTGTTTGTTTGTTTCTTGTGTTTGTGAGTCAGTGAAACATACTGCTTTGTACCAAGACAGTGATTTTCCACAGGGAGAAGACACTGAAAATTTGCATTTGAGATGCTTCTGTCATCTCATTTCACTCCTTTTGCTTAGGTGTTTCTGCATTGTACTCTTGATAATAGAACAGAAATAGCAATCACAGCACTTTCTTAGGGTCTATGAAGTTCTCACTTGTGAGTAATTGAACCAAAGTGCCTATGGAAATCTTTAATTCTGCAGCCACTTAAAAGTGTGTGTGTCTCGGTGCCCATAGAAAATATGGGTGGCAAATATAATACAGAATTTCTTCTTTAAGATCATGTCATTTCAACATTTGAGAAGCTAGTTGAATTACAGGGTGCAGTTTGTGTGAATACAATTGGTATTGTTGCAGAATATTTTGTCTAGGAGTAATCATCCTTATTCAGAAAACAAGAAAAAGTTAGATGATTTCATCAATTGATATGAAAAAAAATAGAAAATCAAACAAATGTTCATGGCAAAACTATCCTCAAAAAATAAAAATAGGGGATAACTTATTCTGTTTGGCAAAGGATACTTATTAAAATAGTAATGCTAACATTTTATTTCATTTCAAAATCTCAATTTTTATTGTTAGATTAAAAACAATTCTAAGGTATTGTGACTCTTAACACACAAGCATAAGCATTTTTGATTGTTTTTCAGTATAACAATGGAAGTCCTGTCCAAAACAGTAGGACAAGGAAATTAAATTTAAAAGTATACATGACAGAAAACACACAAACAAAATTAAATTTACTATTTACAGTTGATAAACACAGGAAACTCCAAGGAACCCGAAAACAAAATAAAACAAAGCCTTCCTGGAAGTCATAAGTGAGTTTGTTATGATCACATAATACAGGAAACATAAAAAGTACATTTCCTGGGATTGACAGTGAACACAAAGACACTGCATTAACAATTCAATCAAATTCAAAGCTAACTAAAAATAAAGTGTGTGAGTCCAAAGATAAGGATATAGGTCTTACTTGTTGATGGTTACCCTGTACTGAAAAGTAAAATTAAATATCTAAAGACAAGGAGAAACACATATCCTTCTTGAATTATAAGATTCACACAGTAAGGAAGCCAGTTCTTTTCAATTTGATGTACAGTTCAGCTCAATCCCCATCAAAATCTCAGCAGGACAGTTTTGAAGAGATAGACAGATTATTCTAAACTTCTAACAAAGAGAATAAAGTGAAAAGAATCAAGTCTACCTCACCTTGAGACAGATTTTAATAAGCTACATTAATTAAAGTGGCATGGTATTGAAACAAGGGCAGATACACAGAACAATATAATAGGAAACCTCAGAAGCAGACTGCTAAAATATGTCCAATGGATTATTGACAGTGTTCTCATTTTAAACTACTGAGTTTCTGGAAAATTTGTTAAGGTAGTAGACAATTATTGTAGAATTAAAGCGTGATTTTAGAAATGTAAGTCTTAAAATGAAATGAAGTACATTGCAAACTGCTCTTTGAATCTTAAGTAAGTCTTTTAAATTTTACTATCCATGATTTTAATGTGGTAACAGATTTCCCAATTTAATAGAAATGTTTTAAGAGTGAAGTGACTAAATCTGTTTACTTAAAGTGTGTGACATGCTGCTTCACATTGAATTAGTGCTACTGTATATTGAAGATGCTTATTGGCAGAACCATCATAAGTTGCGTCTTGGACACTGAGGGAAGATAAAACTAAAGAGTACTAAAAATAAGCACAAAAATAATACTGCTAAGAGTATCTATTTGTCTTGAGTGAGCATCATTTACATGCAATAAAAAGCTGATGTGAATGGAGTGGAGCTCACTAGGCCTCAGTTCTACATAAAGAACTACAGACAAATAAGGAATGCTGAGATTAGGAGGAAATAATCTTCCATAGCAAAGAACACTCCAACTGGTTATCCAAAACCAAATGGTCAACCCTGGAAGCATATGCACAATTAACATTATAAAAACTTAGCAGGTTGTATTTATGTATTTAAGATTATACATATACATATATAGATACACATGTCCTTTATAACTATAAGAAAGGAAAAAGAGGCCATGAATTTTAAAGACAGAAAGAATGATATTCATAGGAGGGCTTAAAAAGAGAAAAGGTATAGAAAAATGATGTAATCATGTTTTGATCTCAAAAAATAAATACACTCTGATCAGTGAAGTTTCTGCTAAATCACCTTGGAGTGCTTTAGGAACTATGATAAATTGAGTCCTATATGGCCATGGTTTATAATATATAAAATTTGTAATAAAAAAGCAGCAAAAACAACACAAAAATCACACTAGCTCTTACTGATTTCATATATCCTGACTATAGAAGTGATGTTTCTATCTTTATTCTATGTCTTCATAGTTTCTAAAATTGCTACTGGAAGAAAGACAGAAATCAGTTCAGCATTTAGGAATACATTTTTCTGAAACTCATCTTTGTTCCTATGTCTTAGCAAAAATGAACATAAAATCCTTGACTTCTCTGTATCATGTGGTAGATCTACCTTCAAGAGTTAAATATCTATTGAGATTGCCCTCATGCTTAAAAAGGTGAAAATAGACCTTATAATCCTGGAAACAAAACCAGCAACAAAAATGAAATCAACATGTGAAGTAGAATAAGATAGAAAAGATACCAATTTATTGATTTAGTTAGTGATGTTCTTAAAGTACTGCTTATACTGCCTGTTTCTCAAGCATGACTTCACTTGCCACAAGTGAATGTGACAAGTGAGGAATGTCATGGAGAAGTAGTTGAAATAATGGGTCATTGTTCTTGACAATCTGCTGACTGCCTTGTGTGAAGAAGGATGCTTAAAAGAAATCCCACGCTAGCTCAGAATTGAGAATTATTTATGGTTATTTATTTAGGGGTAGACTCAAATCAATATCCTCTGCTTGGACAGAGGACAGCAACCAAATCCCACAGCTAGAAAAGAGGCCAGACACACTCTTTACATTGGCATAAATAATATAAGAGGCTGTAGTGATGTGGCAAGTGGGCCTGCTTTCCCTCCCACCCGTCACCCACACAGCTAGCTTTACACCCAAAATAACAACACACAAATTGTATTCTTTTAAACACTGCCCGGCCCATTAGTTCTAGCCTCTTATCGGCTAATTCTCACATCTTGATTGACCCATTTCTAATAATGTGTGTAGCACCACGAGGTTGTGGCTTACCGGGAAAGATTCTAGCCTATGTTGTCCATCTCTGGTCGGAGAAGCCTGGCATCTGTCCCACTGCCTGAATCTGCTGCTTTCTCCCAGCATTCTGTTCTGTCTACCCCACCTATCTAAGCTGCTGTCCTATCAAAGGGTCAAGGCAGTTTCTTTTTTAACCAATGAAAGTAAACATAGACAGTAGACCCTCCCACATCAAGAGGCCACACCCCTGTGTGCAGGTAACTTAAAGACTATTGGCATTAGGATTTTCTACAGCACCTCCCCCTTTTGTTTAAATAAGAGAATTCTGAGCCTAATACAAAATCATATACAATAAGAAAAAACATATTCATTAATTATCTTATCCTAATGAGTTTCAGTTTTATATAATAAATAACTTGGCCAAGTTGTGAGAGGAAAATAACTACAACTATCTAGTCTTCAACCCCTTGGAAGATTTGAAAAGAAAAATAAAATCATTTAAGTAAGTAGGAAGTGCAATCAAGCAACTTCCAAAATGTGCAATAAATGATAGAGACAACTGGCTACCTGGACAATCACCCAAAGTCTCATTTGCAATGTTGAAGCAACCATCTTTGGCTAAGGCCTAGAGTAACTGACAGACTATTTTCAGAGGCAGGAAATTTTTCAGAACTGTCTTACCCTGTCTTTGCAAGATTTGACTGATGTTTTCCTTGTAGCCTGCTTATCCATTTCTGGATACCATGTGCCTTGTCAGTGGTTGAGGGGTGGGCAGTTCCTTGCCCAAAAGACAGTTTTGTGAAGAAGAAGACAAGGTCCAAGTGGAGTGTCTTCAGTGCTCAACACTCTCAGGAATAGACCGGATTGGTGCTGCCAGGAACAATTGTGTCTCACTTCAACAGAACCCTAAGTTATTTAAATAATATTCTACATCACTTTCAAATTGTTGAAGATTGCCTATCTATGCAGAATACAATCTTTATTTAGCTAAAGAATCTGATAATTCTAACTATAAGTATGACAAGCATAGATGACTATTGATTTATAATTCTAAATACCTATATAACTTAAAGACTAAGACTTCATATTAGAATATTATACAATAAACAACCGTGCAACAAATGAGGACAATGACCTCAAAATGGAAACAATGTATAAATATCCTGATCAGAGGGAGAAATGTACATTGCAATATGATAAATATATACAAAAAGTTTTAAGCAGAGGTAGAATCATGTATACATACAATATAACAAAATAACTTTGCCTAGGTATACAAATATGGTGGACAAAAATAGAAACATATTAAATATAATTTAAGTTTGTATCAATATGTAAGAATCTATACCAATATAAATTTGCTATAAACAATAACTCACAAGTATTCACTCGATTACTCGCATTAATCTATTATCCCATCCAATATTCCCTTTTTTCCAAAGATATCCCTGAGCCTACAAAATTTTACCCTAAACCCCCATCCCTATACCAATTATAATCAACCCCTAAATGATGTCCCTAACTGTGAGGACAAACTTTTTGGGAGAGGGGACGTCATCTTCTAGAATGACTTCCAGCTGTCAAGGGGACGATGTTCTTTCTACAGGATCCTGTGAAGTAAAATGAAAGTTAAGTTAATTGCAAATAGTCTCTGAATATTTGGTAGGGTTTTTCTGAGGTTCCTATTTGAAATTCTGTCCAGAATGTTGTAAAAATGTACACCATTTCAGCTAAGCAAGTAGAAACCATCTTGAGAAGTTGGTACCCAAAACGGTCTTATAATAGCACTATCAGTATCATGACGTCATATCAACCAGGTGGAGCTTGGCAATAGAATTTTCTACAGCACATGTGTGCTTCTGTAATAACTCTCTTGTTTGTCCACCCCAATTTTTGGTTATACAATATAAAATGAGAATGCACAGTGGACACTGGATAGAAGACTTTCAAGAGCTTCTCTCTTTCATTCTCAGTGCTGTTGGAGTACCTATTTCAGAAAGATTCCACATGTTTTCCTTCCCCTTTACTATTATTCTTAATTTCAAAGTTCATAGAGACCTTCCATTCTTTTCCCAATTGTTCAACCTCTAGACTCTATTGATCTGAATGTGTGTGTGGATGTTTCAGTTTCCTGACATGTTTCTTGCTTGTTTTTGGAATGATAATATAATGCTTGGCATAATTTGGTACATATTCACCCATGAAGACTCAAGTTAAATATCCCATATAACACTTTATAACATGGTAGATGTTTGGTTGTTAATGTAACAAAGCATAGGCATATTCTTGGCTTACAGGCTTTTATTTGAAGTTACTCCTTTACTGTCAGACCCAACTTGTTAGTTTCTGTATCATATCAACTTGTTTTTCCCTGTCTTATATTATTGCTTGAAACTTTTATTAGTTAATTTTACTGTTATTTATTGTCCTTAATCTCTAGTGGACAAAGATGTATGGTGATTTTATTAATGTTATCTAGAGAGCAATTCTATAAATACAGTACTCAACACAGGTTTGAATGACTGAGTAGGTAACAGATTTATTGGCTAAATTATAGTTCTTTAACTTATTTGTTGTTTATGATAGAGTTGGAGCAAGACATAAAATATACAGGCATGGTTGTCAGTACTTGGTAAGTAACTAATTAAAATTGAGACATATTATAGGTAGAAGAACAGCATATGACTAGAATGACCTAGTCTATAAAGGTAAATAATATCACACCTTGTTAATAATTCTCAATTGAAATGATAATGTAGCAACTATAATGAATTAAAAAATAAACTATTACATATTTTACAAATTATATTCATCAACCTTTTCTTATTTTCTGTACTTTAGGTAAAACAAAATTAAAATCTCATTGAGTGTGGCTGTACACACACTTAATCTCAGCACTCAAAAGACTCAGGCAGTGAGTCTCAGAAAGTAGCACCATGACATCAGAGCCAGCCTGGGCTTACACAATGAGATACTATCTGAAAATAAAAAAAAAAATATCAGACTTCAGGAGTCATGTTAGCTGACCTCTCTGCTTCACAGAAAAATTCTGTAAAACCATGCTTCTCCAGAATAATAGTCACGAAAACACAAATGTTAAGAAAAACAAAGACATGATCAGGATAGTATAGCAGTACAGATTACTCAAGAAACCAAAGCATGGTTATCATATATTCATGGATAGTCTACAATAAAAGTGAATTAAATACTGCCATGGGTAGCTTAGAAAGTCCCTGTCTCAAAATTTAAAATAGGAAATGGGTGAAGATAAAGGTTGGGAATAGGACATATACAAGATCCTAGTTTTGCTCTTCAGTACCAATTACAAAAAAAAAATATGGGTAGAAGCAGTGAAGGGAGAGGGAGTAAGGGATAAAGAAGGATGGTTATGGTAAGAGTGATAGATTGGTTAATCTGGAAGACCAGGCAGAAGCACGATAGAGCTATATGGGAGAGAATTCCAAATCAAATGAGGTGAAACCTGCATTGACAGGGAGGATTCCCAAGAATCCATGTGCAGTGTATGCCATTAAAGAGAAGAAGAAGAAGAAGAAGAAGAAGAAGAAGAAGAAGAAGAAGAAGAAGAAGAAGAGAGAAGAAAGAAGGAAGGAAGGAAGGAAGGAAGAAAGACAGACAGACAAGATGAACTTCGGTACAACTGTACTCCAGAACCCTTCAGAAACTTCATCCTTTCCCTTGATGTGTGACACAGACATGAGCAGGATGATGGGCAATGGTTAATAGTGACAGTTTTATGAGCACAGAGGTGCTTAGCGATACAGACTAGGAGTTCCCAGGAGTTCAGGAAGGACTTTTAAGCATCATTAAATCAATTCTGTAATATTTTATGTTTCACTCCAATAGTCCCAGCTTCATATGGGCCAATTCAAAAAGGCATCAAAAGATGGATGCAAGAGCTCCTGCAAATTGCAAATGTCAGGAGACTTCTGCTTTGTTTTCCATGTAAATCTTGAGAATTCTTAGGGTGAGTTTTGCCTATGGTATTTTCCCAACAGTAAGGAGCTATATTTTCCAAAGGGCTCCAGGCATTTACTTCTTTGCTTCTATTAGGCAATGTCCTCAAAAAGATATGCAAGATGAAGTTTGTATGCTCCTGAGATCTTTCTTTGCCCAAATCTTTGAAGGTAAGTGGGCATGAGATTCTACACAGCACTAACTGTTATCAGTAAGTGTATCTTACTTTCATCTTAGGTCTAAGTGTGACTTAAAAATCTGTTTTCATTTGAAAAATTCTCATGCTAATTATGTACCTGTATATGTGCCCAAGATAGTGAGTTACCTGTGTCCCAGTAAAACTAGTACTACAACCAAACACATTTGTAGACTACAACATAATTTTTCCATGTCAAAAGACTGGACAATTCTGAACTGTTCTTATAAAGACTGTACATCATTCTCAAGGTACAGTTAAGGCAATTCATGTCCCTGAATTACCCAATTTTTTCTGAACCAAATCCTGGGAACATCACCATCATGTTTTAAAAGCTTACAGAGCCAAACTACAACTAGATTCTGGCAACATTGTCAGGCATTACTATGTGAATTGGTGGACTAAGATGACACTTTGTAGACCCCAAATGGACACAGATACATGTCTGACTCCTCCCCATCCACAAGTGTTTTGCCAAAACACATAGTATTTTTGTGGTCTTGGAATCCCAAAGCATGTAAAATTGGTCATTAAATAATATTTCCAGGAGAATTGGGTCAGAGGTAAAATTAGGTTTTGAACCACATTGGTTGCAAAGGCAAACAAGAATTTTATTTTGGGAGGTGGTTGTACCTATCTTTAATCCCAGAGATAGGTGAGAACTCTAAAGTCAATCCCAGCTTAGTCTACAGAGCGAGTTTCAGGATAATAAGGGTCGTACACAAAGAAACCCTGTCTTTAAAATAAAAAAAAAAAAATCTTTTCATTTTTTTATATCACTAGCATGATTCATTTAGGGCTTATTATTAAATCTTATTAACATATATTATTAAGTATTTATAATAATGAGTCTCATTGTGGTGTTTTAATATATACATTTAATGAAGTCTTACTGTGTTCACACCCTGTTATTGTCTCCTTTCCTCTTACTGATTGGCTAATTCCCTTCCCTTCTCAGATAGGTTCACTTCTACTTTAATCTTTTCTTTCCTGGACACAGGAGTTTCATTAGGGTTATATATAAGAGTGTGAATAAGGGTTTATTTATCAGCACACAGGGAATTTACCAGTTACTACTTCAGTGAAGAAAATGACTCTCCGTTTGCCAGGTACCATTCTACAGTAGATACTCAAGTAAGAGTAATTGTATTGTTAATACACTGACAATTTTAATATACTAATACCATACAGCCTCTTTAATCAATGAAATTCTGCAAAACCCTAGGGACAGTAGGGGTTCTAGTATATTTTATCTTCTTGTGCATGTGTGTGTTTGTGTGTGCGTGTGCCATGATATGTGAATGTGTGAATGCTTTAGTGTTAGAGTATAGAGAAAAAACTTAGCTATTGTCTTTGCCTTCTAATTTATTTGACGCAGTCTAATGTTCTCCTCTGCGAATGCTAGGCTTGCAGGCTTATATCTTCCTGAGATTGTCCTGACTATGACTGTCACTTCATGGTAAGAGCAATGAGATTAAGGACCACCCTGATGATGTCTGAATTTATGTTGGATTGGATGACACAAATACAACCCTCATGCTTGCTTAGCAAGTAGTCAGTGTTTTACACACTGATACATTTTGCCACCTTAATAAATTACTGTAGTTACAACCTCATTGGGATGTTCTCTCTCTCTATCTCTCTTTCTCTCTCTGTCTCTGTCTCTCTCTCCCTGTCACTCTCTTTCTCTTTTTCCCTCTTCCTCTTTTCTTCTCTCCCTTTTCAAATGCAATTTTTGCATGCAGAACTGGCTAGCCTGAAACTTACCAGAGCTGCTGACCTCTCCCTTTTCAAAGATGCCTTCTCAGTGAAACACCAGCTAGCTTGGAACTCACAGTATCTCAGACTTCACTGACCTGGGCAAGAATACAACTGTGTGGTAGCTCAACTGTCAGGAATCACTATTATTATGACTATTCTCATTTAATAAATATGAAAATTAATCAGCAGGAAATCAATGAATTACCAAGAAGGATGGAACTAAGAAGCAGAAGAGCCCTCACTGTGGTACCTAACAACTCTGCCATCCTTGAATTTCTTCACATTGATGCAAATGAAACAAGGTGCTGTCCAGAAGGAGATACAAATAGTGTTCAGAGGCAATGAATAAAAAGTGGCTAGAAGCCACCATAGACAAATATCACCCTGTCCAATTTGTCATTTAATCTTGGCTTTTACTTGGTATTTTTTCAACTATGTGAATAAGAAATTAACTAAGACTTATGCAAGGGAAAGACATTTTTCATTCTGCACATTTTCCCAAGCTACTTTGCACCCTACCCCACCTCTGGTGGATCTAATGTGCAGTGTGTACACAAAGGTACAACAGCTTTAGCACCTCAGAGACAAAAGCTGTGAGCAAATTGGTTTGCCACCTGCCTGCTTCCAACCTTTCACCACTCTCTCTCTCTGTGGCACCAAGCTCTCTTATTCATGATTAATATTTTACTTAAAAAGTAAAAATTTGGAAAATTCATCAGTGAATTTAATGCTCATACAATGTGACCTTTTTGGCATTGAACCACAGAATAAAATCAGGATTGAAGATAGCTTTCTTCTCAGATATCTATAAAAGCCCTTGACCTCTCCAGGTCTTGAGACTGACAGGCTCCTTTCTTCTCTAAATCCTGTTCCTACAGAACTTATAAAAGGCCAAGAAGATAGCCTCTAAGAACTTCTCAATAAGTTGTATCCAGAACCAAGGAAGAAGCATTTGAAACACTGAAAAGAGGATGGAGAGAACCTAATATTTTGTAATAATATGTAATTCTCAAAGAGTCTCCCACACTCCCCTCAGTCTTAAAAAGACATGGCATTCCACATTTCTGAATGCCAAATCATTCAAGAGAGTGCATAATCCTCCATCTCCCTTTCCTGCTCCTGACTGTAAGGCCTAGCTGCCCCGAATGAACTAACATGGCAGTTTCTTCACATGTAGACAAACTCTTACTTTTACTAGCTTTCCATTTTTTCTTTAATCTGCTGCAAATTGTGTTTTAGGCCTCTTTTTAATTTAGTACTATCATGTGGAGAGAGGAAGCCATTGTGTGTAAGGGTGTGCATGTGGATTATTTGTGTGGATTATTTTCTTGCCAACACAAACTTGGCTCATCCGGGAAGAAGTGACCTCAACTGAGAACATGACTCCATCCTACTGGATTGTAGACAAGTATGAGGAACATTTTCTTGATTAAGGATTGATATGGAAGGCAAACACAGTGTGCTATTACTTCGTCAGGTGATCCTGTATTGTCTAAGAGACCAAGGTAAGCAAGTCATGGTGAGCAAGCCAATAAGTATAATTTCTTTTTGGCCTCTACTTCAGTTCTTGTGTTCAAATTGCTGCCTTGAGTTTCTCCTTGGACTTTACATAAGGATGGACTGTGATATAAGTATTTAAAGATGAAATAAGCTTTTTCTGTCTCTCTTGGCCATGTGGTATTGACCATAGAATATAAGACCAATGTAAGGTAGTATGTGTCTTCATGTCTCTTTATGTATGAAGGCATGTGATGTAGGAGGGTCATCTGTCTATGTGTTACTTTAATTGGTTAATAAAGACACTGCCTTGGCCTTTTAATATTGAAGAAAATTAGATGGGTGGAGTAGACAGAACAAAATGCTGGGAAGAAGGCAATGATGCAGATGCCATGCTTCTCCCACCCAAGACTGGTTGGTTAGAATCTTCCTGGTAAGCCACCACTTCATGGTGGTACACATATTATTAGAAATGGGTTAATCAAGATGTGAGAGTTAGCCAGTAAGAAGCTAGTGCTAATGGGCCAGGCAGTGTTTAAATGAATACAATTTGTGTGTTGTTATTTTGGGTGTAAAGCAAGCCGTGAGGGAGCTTGGCAAGACAAAAAGCAGGCCTGTCCACAACACCTTCTACAGGCATGCATTAGGGAGAAGATTATGAAATAATACATTTTTTATAATACTAAAGTTGTAGTGAGAAGTAAGATTCAAGAAATACATTAATTGCAGAGCAGTGGTTGTACATGCATTTAATATCAGCACTTGGAAGCAGAAGCAGGAGTTTCTCTGCCAATCTGGTCTACAAATATAGAGAACAAATTCTAGTATAGCTAGAGCTTCACAAAGAAACCCTATCTAGAAAAACAAAAGTAGAGGGAGAAGAAGAAAATGGAGCAGAAGGAGGAGAAGGAGGAGGGGGAGGGGGAAGAAGAGGAGGGGGGAGGAATAAGGAAAGGGGGAGGATGGGGAGGGGAAGGAGGAGGACGTCTTAGTTGGGGTTTTTAATTGCTGTGAAAAGATACCATGACCATGGCAACTTTTAAAAAGGTAAACATTTATTGAGGGTAGCTTATAGTTTCAGAAGTTTAGTCTATTATCCACATGGCAGAGCATGGCAGCATGTAGGGAAAGATGTTGCTAGAAAAGGAGCTGAGAGCTCTACATCTTCATTCACATGCAACAGAAAGTGAACTGCATGGTATACTGAGCACAGCAACAGTGATAAACTTTCTCCAACAAGGCCACACCCACTCCAACAAAGTCATGCCTCCTAGTATTGCCATTCCCTTTAGGGGACATTTTCTTGCAAACCACCACCTTCTACTCCCTGCCCCCTCAAAGACTTGTAGCTATATCATAATGTAAAACTGTACTCACTACAAATGTAAAAAATGCCCATAATCTGTAAAAATCTCAAACTTATTTTAAAGTCAAAGATCAGAATTTTATCTGAAATTCGTGCCATTTCTTATCCACAATCCCTTATAAAATCAAAGTCAAGAGAGAAGTGAGAAGGGAAAGATGGGGAGAGCTTGGGGGAATGGGACGGTTGAAATGTAGGAGGAGTGGATATGGGAGCAGGGAAGTATATATCTTAACTAATGGAGCGATTTGAGGGTTGGCAAAGATTTGACTCTAGAGGGGTTCCCAGGTGTCCAAGGAGATGTACTCAGCTTGTTCCTTGAGCAGCTGAGAAGAGGGCGCTTGAACTGGTCTTATACTATAGCCACACTGATGAATATCTTGCGTATCACCATAGATCCTTCTTCTGGCAATGGACAGAGATAGAGACAGAGACCCACATTGGAGCACTAGGCTGAGCTCCCAAGCTCCAAATGAGGAGCAAAAGGACAGAGAACATGAGCAAGGAAGTCAGGACCACGAGGGATGTGCTCACCCACTGTGATGGTGAAGCTGATCTAATGGGAGCTCACCAAGGCCAACTGGACTGGGACTGATGGATCATGTGATCAAACCTGACTCACTGACTGTGGATGACAACAAGTGCTGGCTGTGAAGCCAAGGACAATGGCACTAGGTTTTGATTCTATTCCATGTACTGGCTTTGTGGGAACCTAGTCTGTTTGGATCCTTACCTCCAGAGACCTGAATGGAGTCAGGAGGTCCTTGGACTTACCATAGGGCAGGGAACCCTGACTGCTCTTTGGACTGGAGAGGGAGGGGGAGGGAAATGGGAGGAGGTGAAAATTTGTAGTAATAATAATAAAATAAAAAAATCAAAGTCAAAAGCAGATTGCATACTTCCAACATATAATTGCAAAGGACACCAAACCAAAAGGTAGGGAAAAGGAGCATAGTGAGGAAATACTGGTCCAAAGCCATTCTTAAAATAATCTAGGCAGACTCTCAATCTGCATCTCCCTATCTGATATCAAAATGCTCTTCACCCCTCCACTGCTTTCAGCTTTGTTGACTGCCACACACTTCTCCCTCATGGCCTGGCTCTGCTCCCTGTTAGCAGCTGTCCTTGGCAGGTATCCTTCATCTCTGACATCACCAACATCTTGGAGTCTCCAAGGCAATTCAGGCTTCAACCTCACAGCTTCATGCAAGAGCCTCTCTTAGCCTCCATTCACAATCACCCCTGACACATGCCTAGCCTAAGAGGCTGTCCTTAGTCATGGAGAAAAATTTTTAACCCCTTTTGTATATCCTTGACTCTAAATACAGAACCACATGGCCAAAGTTGCCAAGTTCTGCTGCTGGCTGGGACTGGGACATGGCTTCCCCTTTCAATTATACCTTCATCTGCTTCTTGCTTTCAACGGTTTCCTTTACTAACTAATGTAGTTATTTTGGAACTTTTTCTGTAGACCAGATTGACCTCAAAGCCAGAGATCTACATACCTCTGCTCCTGGAATTTTGGGATTATAGGTGTATGCCAGTCTTAATTTTTTTTTTCTAATTCCTTTTTACAAGTTTGAAATTTTCCTGGGTAGGATCATGCCCTGAGGTTACTGTAACTTCTACTTCATTTCTTAATCTGTTTATCACCTTGAACATAGGAAAAGGAGAAGAAGAGGAAGAGGAATAAGGAAAGGAACGGGACCAGGAAATGGGGAAGAAGGACCATAAGGAGGAAGAAGGAAAGGAGAAAGAGGGAAAGAAGCAAGCAAGCAAACAAACAAATATGAAAGAAAGAAAGTTAGAAACAGAAACATCAATGCAGCCATGAAGATCAGGCATTGTAGATTTATGAGTAATGAATAATTTGAAATATGGGTCTTGAAAAAAAAGTCAGTACTGATAGCATTGGTCCATTTCACATATTAACTATTCTTACTCCCAGATGGACCCATATTACCCTCTGATCTTACTAATAAAGGAATGTGGTACACAGGTGTAATACACATGTTGCTGAATACACAGGAGTTAGACAAGCTTACTAAAGATACTTCAAAGTCAGGAAGCAAGCCTTTAGATCCTGTTCAGTGCTCTTAGTTTCTGAAGTACATCTATCCAGGACCTTCTGGCTTTCATGGTTTCCATAGAGAAATTAGGTGTAACTCTGATAGATTTACCTTTATAAGTTACTTGACCTTTTTCCTTTGCAGCTCTTTATATTCTTTCTTTATTCTGTATGTTTTGTGTTTGATTATTATATGGTGAGAGGATTTTTTTTTACCCAGTTTATTCAGTGTTCTGTATGCTTCTTGAACCTTCATAGGAATATCTTTCTTTAGGTAGGGGAAGTTGTCTTCTATAATTTTATTGAATATATTTTCTGGGCCTTTGAGCTGTAATTCTTCTCCTTCATCTACCCCTATTATTCTTAGGTTTGGTGTTTTTATTGTGTCCCAGATTTCCTGAATGTTTTGTGATGAAAATTTGTTGGATTTGCTGTTTTCGTTGATCAGTGCATTTATTTTCTCAATGGTGTCTTCAGAATCTGAGATTCTTTCTTCTATCTCTTGTATCTGTTAGTTATGCTTGTTTCTGTAGTCTCTGCTTGTTTACCTAGATTTACCATATCCAGCTGGCCCTTGGTTTGTGTTTTCTTCATTGCCTTCATTTCAGTTTTCAAGTCTTGAACTGTTTCCAATATCTGTTTGATTGTTTTTTGCTTGGTTTCCTAGGATTTACTCATTTTTTCAAACTTTTTGTTATTCTTCTCATCCATTTCTTTAAGGGAGTTTTTCATCTCCTGTTTAAGGGACTCTATCACTTTCATAAATTCAATTTTCTCTGCTTCTTCTGGATTAGGGTGTTCAGGTACTCCTGTTGTAAGTTTGCTGGGTTCTGGAGTATTCATGTAGTTTTTCAGATTGTTGGGGGAATTCCTGCATTGGTGCCTGCCCATCTCTTCCTCTGCCTGCTCCCCAATGGATCTTCTGGTACAGGATCAGGTCCCCTTGCTGGCCAAGGACCTCGCAGACAAAAGGCCTACCTTGCTGCAGGCAGGCTGTTGAAACAAAGAAACTCCCGCCAGGTTGTGCGCACCACCTTGTTCCAGGGCCAAAATGGGCTGAGCTGGGGGATCATATTGCCCCAAAGAAGGGGGGAAGAAGGGAGGGGTTTCCTGGGTGTAAGCTGAGATGAAATAGGAAGAGGGAGGCAGGAGTCAGGAAGCATAGCCCCTGCTGACAATGAGTGCTGACTGAGAAGCCAAGGACAATGGCACTGGGTTTTGATTCTATTCCATGTACTGGTTTTGTGGGAACCTAGTCTATTTGGATCGTCCTAGAGCTGGATGGAGGGGGGAGGTCCTTGGACTTATTACAGGGCAGGGAACCCTGACTGCTCTTTGGACTGGAGAGGGAAGTGGGAGGGAGAATGGGGGCAGGGGAAGGGAAATGTGAGGAGGTGAGGAGGTGAAAATTTGTATATATATATATATATATATATATATATATATATATAGTCAGGAAGTGAAAGTGAAGGATGTAGCTTAGGTATATAGTATTCACCTGGAATATTCAAAATCTTGAGTTTAATCTCTAGCACAATAAAGAGATTAGAATCAAGAGGAAAAATAATTGTTATAAAAGAAAAGGAAATATACTAACCAAAGAAGTAAGTACTCATCCTGTAAAAATTAGGGGCTCTAAGAACACAAGAAAAAGATTATTTTTCCATTTGCAGGAGTGAAATGGAATATTTGATTTACGGGGAAAATACTCCCACAATTCTCTCCCTATCAGCAATATTCTACTAACCTGTACTTAATAACTAGAAACCCTGGCTCAGGGTCCGTGCAATTCTTCTGCGGCCCCAGTGTGCTTTGCTTGGGAATCCAAGAACAGACACAAATATCAACATATCACAAAAATGTGATATGTTGTCAGAGAAGTGTTCAGTTGAGGAAACAGAGTGGTGTGGATATGAGCTCAGAATCATACCAATATTGGCCACACCCATGTCCTCTACCCCACAGAGTCTCCTTTCCCTCAGCTCTCCTGGCTACCATGCCAGCTTCCCAGAAAAGCACCGTTAGTGAGGAGCGATGCTGTACCAATATCACCTATTAAATGAAATAATGATTCTGAGATTCTAGCAACCCAAGCCAGATGAAAGCAAGCAGCCCCAGAGAGAGACAGCATTAGACTCAGCACAGTCCCTTAATCCAAAGTGCCTGCTATCTCCCTGTGTGCAAGGCATGGGGAGAGTTATAATGTGTCCCTTTACCTAAGAAAGTAAGCAGGTGTTGAAAGTAAGCAGAGCACAGCAACGTAGAGAATTCTGTTTTTTAAAAGGAAGCTTATGATCAAAGAGAAATGGGAGAGAACAAAGAGACAAAGGAGAGACAAAATGGATTTTAAAAACACACACACATACTTCTGTTCCTCAGACTGAGAAAGAGACAAAAATGAGGCAATACATAGCAAGCCTTCATTAAGGGAATCACACACCTTTTACTTTCTTAGTAGGTGACAACCACAGGGATGGTTTTCAAATGGCCTGATTTTACAGCCAATTGGAAGCACGGCACTAAATGTGATGTATTGCAGTTGAATTATTTAATTTGAAATTTAGCTGGTGCCACAGGCTGTGGAGTGGGAGTAAGAAGAATGAAATTATTTCATTGAAAAACGTTTTAATTTTTAATTATAAGGAGGGGCACTTTTAAGGAACAAGGCAATTTGCCCAGGAGGGCTACATATCATAGCTTCCTAGGGAAAAGCACTCTATGGTGTTTTAGGCTGGTGTCCCTTTTCTGTCTGTTGGTGCTGCAAAAAGATAGGAATCAGAAACACCAACTGTATACCTTCTGCAATCACCTTAACAATCATAACTTTTGTTTGTGTGGAAGACAGTTCCATTGTTTTCCACTGTTTTTATTCATTGTTAACATATGCCAAATGATAACCTTAAACTCATCATTTCCTAAAACTAGAAAAGAGATTTTTACCTAGAAAGAGGGACTTGGGGATCTAGTTTTTTTGCTACTATATAATCTGTTTACCACCATGGACAAGATGCTTTAGCTCCTTATAATAAATTATTTAATACTACCATTCAGATGATTTTATTATTAATTACAGTATAAAAATTTGTCTTTATGCTTTTGATACTAAACCAGGTTCTCCTGTCTACTGTTTTTCTTTACACATAAGACTTTTTGGAAAGAATTTTAAAAATAATTACAAAGCACTTTTCTGCTAATTTATAAGTTTATGGCTCATTATTGAGCAATGTTCTGCTCTGGTCCATTAGATGGCTCAGAGACTGGTACCTGTATTTGAGTTGCTTTTTATAAGTCATGTTACCTTATACTAGGGAGTATAATATTATTTTATAATATTATATACCAAGGTTTGTTGTGGATTTACATAAAACCATTTATGTAGAGTCAGTTTAAAGTGATGTTACAAAGTGAAGATGCAATAAATGTTAGTGCTGTCCTCACCTGCATCTTCATTTTATCCCTGTTACTATAATCACTATCTCCATTGTCATCTTCCTCGCCATCTCTATCACCATGATTATCATCATCATTATATGTTAGACTAACCCTCAGACTTTAACAATATAGCAGCTATTATAAAAGGAAAATTAGTATTTTAAAAAGAGTGAGGGATAGACCTACAATGTTCTGTAGGTAAGACTGAAGAAGAAAAGCAGAAACTAATGCCTATGGAAGTGATATGACTTTTGCAAGAACACCAAAGTGCTATCTGTAGTGATGACTCCAGATACCTACTGTTATCTGTGCCATAAAAATTTTTTACCATCAGGTATTTCAAAGAGTTACATAAAATTCTTAACATATATCTAACCTATATACATAATCCAAATTTTTGATTTCCTCACATATCAGGAATCTGTAATGAATAAGACTGCTGTTTCCTATTCACAACCCCACCTTGAATACTGTAGAAGAGGGAGACGTGTATATTTATTTGTGTATGCATGTATGAGAACCCAAATGTTCTAAAAAGGATGCACTGGTAATATATGTAGGTGTATAAAAATACACATTTAGTATTGAGCCGTGTATTATATTATAAGCACATGAGCATTCACATGCCACGTGCACATCCATATGTGGCCATGCATATATTTATACTCAGGCAGGAGTGTGTCCAAACACATCCGCACTGACACATATGCACAGAGGGTATTTTGACAACACTGTGAACAGCTCCAGCAAAAGAGGGTGCCGATTTCTGTAATGCAGTCCAACAATCGTCATTAAACTTCAGCTCCTCTTCAGGAGCTTCTGGGATTCCAGCTGTACTGGGGCTTAAACTCTTAATCTTCCAAAGTCAATTTAAACAATGCTTTAAAACATGCTTGTTATATTGTCTGAATACTCTATAGGACACAGCATGGATTCATTCTCTGTTGAATCAGAAAATGCAACAAGGAAAACTGAACTCGGCAATGGTTCTTAATCATCAGGCACAGAGAAATGTATTTGAAATGCCAGCCATTGGTACTCTGCCTCAGCCCTGAGGTTAGCACTTAGTCAGGGTGGAACAGAGGTCTGCATTTATCAAGCCCCAGTAGTAAGTCATATAATGTTGATTCATGGAATGTCTTTTGATGAACACTGAATCAGAACTCATCAAATCTTTCTCGTTTTGCAAAATAAGTGTAAGACTATCAAATGGCATGCTCTTATTAATGACATATATGTGTCCCTTTATTTTCTCATAGGACTTTCCCTATCTCCTTTTCCCACACAGCCTTCTTCCTTGCAGCTTATCTTCAGCATTTGTTTATACATGGGAAAAAACAAACAAATAAGGGCTAGGGAGGTGGCTTAGTGAGAATTGAAACCTAGGAAATGCCAGGTGGGGCTATACCTGCCTGCTACACTAGCATTCTTAGATGGAGATAGGTAGATTTCAAGAGGTGCCTGGCCAGCCCTGCTTAGCTAAAAGAACAAACAACCAGGTTAAGTGAGAGATCTTGTCTAAAGGTCCTAAAATAAAGAAAGAAAGAAGTCATTAAAGTGCTAAGCACATGAGTATCCACAGGTGGAACATGTGGGCATTCATGCTATGCTGAACATTAATTTATGTGTTTATCACACACAAACACACACAAATTCATTCATTAATTAAAAAAAGGAAAGTAAGCAGCAATAAAATATACAGAAGAATATTTCTGCTTAAAAGCAAGTGGCATAGTTGGGAAGAAAGCGTTTCCAAATTTGTTGTTATATGATGATCTTATTTCATGATAGGTGTTGTATTATATGATAGCTATTGTCCTGTGATGGCACTGTCTGTCAGTTGAGGCTGTGTTTCAATGCACATAGAAGAAGTTCTGATTAGCCTATCTATTAGATCACTTATTAATAACTTGAAATACAGTTCTGCTGTTAGAGTAAATTTTAACCATACAGTGTCAAGATTAATGTCTGCCTACGTATGAATAATTATTTTTTCTTAATATTTGGTAAATTATCATCATAAGATGGTTGCTGCATCACTGGTGATTGTATTCAAGGTGAAAATCAGAAGAAAAATATAGTCAGCTTCATTTGTTCCTTTTATTGAGAAATAGAAAGAAACTTAGGAAGTTCAGAAGACTGCAGCTTATATATTGGTGAAAAGCATTATCTAGAAATTTCCTTCCCAAAATAATAATGTCAAAAATATAGAGATTGGTAATTTTGGAATGTTTTTATGTGTTTTCTGTCTTCACATCTAAACCAAAATAGAGAAAGGGAGGGGTAATCCATATAATATGTAGAAGGAAGAGCAGAGATTTCTCTGTGTACTTTGTAAGTGATGGTAGGAGAGATAGCTTTCTTTAAAGCAGGCAGTATTCATGAGTTCTTTATATGTCAAGAACTGAAGTCAGTTTATAAGAAAGAAGTAGATTTATAGATGGTTACACTTCTTATTTTTTAATCAGTCAAATCTTCATGAGAGAAATGCTTCAGATCAACAGACTATGATACAGACAGTATGCTATATTTGATACATGACATCGTCCTATCCTTTACATGGTATATTTGAACTCTGTACATCTTTGGAGAAATCCTAACTAAAAAATTTTTTAAAAGATCAAAACTGGAGCCACCTCATCAGACCCTTCCTAAACCAGTTTCTTTGGCCATGTTTGTTTTTATAGCAACCTTCCTTCAATTACAATGAATTCCGTTATTTCTATTCATTGGCCCTTTGCATGAACAATTTCCTTTTTAACATTCTTCTTATATAAATTCTTTATAATCTCTAACTCAATTCATATATGGTACTTAGCCTACCTGGACCAGATCTCCTCCTGTCACCTCACAATATGCAGAACATTAGTCACATCTTATTGATATGTAATTTTATGGCTTGTAACCCTGAGGGAATGAGCTAGGTGTGCATAACTTTTATCTTGACGCCCCCACACCAATTGAAAAGTAGGAATTAAATTACAATAATGACTTGAATGAAAAAAAGTAATGTTGCAGACCTTCCTAGAATACCCAGTTTCATGAAGGACAAAGCATGTAGTCTCTGAACTCCAGTTTTCACATTTTGTACTAGAATAAACAATATGGGTCTTCCCAGGCACACTTTTCAATGAGACACTTTCTTTGGTTCTACCTCTGCCTCTGTCTTTTTATATGTGAACTTAGCTAGCTTGTTATCACTCAACATCCTAAGACACTCTGAAGAACACATACAGATCATCCTCAGGGTAAGATCCAGGCCTGAAGCATCAGTAAGGCTTTGAACCCCAAGAGGAACATGAGAACCAATGGGTGACAGCTAGAGGGATTCTGACGAGTTATGAGTTTTGCAGGTGATCTCAGCAGGTTCCCCCTGAGCCATTCTTGAAGGGACTCAGCATGTTACCTAGATTCATTTATAAAGGAAATAAAAAGGAAATGGACTCCTTATAATGAACACCATTAATACACACTCCAGACTCCACCATTTGAACAGCAAGTATTAAGATATTCAATTGTCATTTGTCAACTGCATTCTGTTATTTTGCTTGTTGGAAATGACCAGCGAACACAACAGTGTGCAGACAATGCCATGACTACTAATTAGCATATATATTGTTTGTCCTGCTGTAAATTTATGGCAAACAGCAATATTTTACACTCCAGTAAAGTTAATAAATGAAGCTTTGGGCTATAAAAATTTCATGTTCCTTTGTGCAAAGGTCAATTATAAATAGTTAAGCACATATTCATTCAAAAGCTTGAGGCCTCACAGCCAGGAGAATGAAATATATTCTGGTCAATTTAGAGTCTGGCTGCACTTGCTTTTTATTTTATAGCCTCAATGACATCCCTCTTCTCTTGTCGACACAGTCTAAGATACTGGAGAACTCCTCTGTCTGGAGAGACTAAATGAAATGAGTATGTAAACATTCTGAGTCCTGTGGCTTGACATCCAGAATGCCTTCAATATAGATCAGTTTTATCTAAAAGGAACAGCCCTTTAGAAGTAGAAGCAGATATTTAGAGTGACAGAGAAGCCTTTATGCCTGTTCAGAGACTTCAGATTAGAGTGCTAGGCACTATCACTTATCCTGATTTAGTTTATAAGCAAGTGCCTTTGTACCATCATCTATAGGTGTTATTTGTTCTATTTCGGGAAAGGAGAGAAATTTGTCACTTCATTGTTCCAATTACCTATTGCTGAATAAGAAAATGTCCCAAATGCAAATTGTTTTAAGTTGTGTTTAAGGTGTGATCAACCCATACCAAGTAGAGTTGGAGAATCCGTAGCAAGATAGTTCCTGGGACCTGTGAGAGAACCTATTACTATTATTCTGCTAAAAGGATATAATAGTAAATGGACTCCCAATGACTTATCATTATACCCATAGCTTCATGCACTACTCAACCCCCTTTACAGAACTTTTATTACAATAGATGGCAATTGACACAGAGATCCATCAATGGACTAGATGTATAAAATAAGACACTGAAGATATATAATGTTCTAAATTTACATGTATATCATACAGTCATTCTCAAGGCTCATGGATCATTGTAGAACTTGGGGAAAAAAGATTGTAAGAGCCATAAGCTGACTAAAAGGCAATTGTAGGAGGTCCTTCTGTCTATGTGTTGCTTTCATTGGTTGAATAAAGAAACTGCCGTGGCCTTTTGATAGGGCAAAACTTAGACAGGCGAGGAAGACAGAACAGGATGCTGGGAGGAAGAAGGGCAGAGTGGCAGACACCATGGTTCTCCTGCCTGAGACAGGCACTAATTAGACACATAGTGGTAAGCCACAGTCAAGTGGTGATGCACATTAATGGAGACGGGTTAAACTAATATGTGAGAGTTAGCCAATAAGAGACTAGAGATAATGGGTCAGGCAGTGATTTAATTAATGCAATTTCTGTGTGGTTATTTCGGGTGTAAGCTAGCCAGGCAGGACATAACAAGGCCCCCGCGTTCCTCACAACAGGCAATAGTGTTTTCTGTACATAGCAGTACAGCAGTTAAGATAATATGAACAAGACCTTGTCAGCTTTAGGACATAAGATTTTAACATGAAAAGTGGAGGCAGACAAGAAGTTCCATCCCTGGATAAAGAGCTGTGGATACTTGCTGGGATGTAGAGTGTCAGTTTTCTTTCTTTTCTATCTTTTTACTTTTTTCTTATTGAGATTATAATTTAATTACATTTTCTCTTCTTTTTCCTCCCTTCAAGCCCTCCAGGATAACTTCTGTGCTCTCCTTCAAATTCATAGTCTCCTATTTTACTAATGTTTCTTACATGTAATATGCATATATTATACATGTATGCGTGATTAAATATTAGAGATTTATTTCTAAATATAAACTGTTCAGTTTATATAATGTTGCTAGTATGTATGGTTTCCAGACTGACTGTTTGGCACAGGAAAACCAACTTGTGCGCTTTCAGGAGAAAAGCACCTCTTCTGCACTGAGCATTTCTCAGTTTCCTATAGTTCTTAATATACTTTTGAGGATTCAGGTGATTTTCCCAGTTCCTTTTGGCAGACACATTTGTCTCATTTTTTTGTTTGACTCACATATGGCAGTAATTTGGTTTAACATTATGGATAACAAACCTCCTCATCTTCTGGCTCTTAAAAATCCTTCTGCCTCTCCTTCTTCAATGTTTTCTGAGCCTGAGGTGGAGGAGTGTTTTGTGGCACTATGCTCCATATCTTTGCTTTGATGGGTTGTGATTTTCTGTAGCAGCCTTCATTATATGCAAAGAAAGTTTCCTTAATAAGTTGTGAAGACTACACTTATCTGTGGATATAAGGCCAAGTATTTATAGATTATTAATAGAGATTGTGATGGTTCATTAGAGGTTTATATTCTTCTCCAGGAACTATGATTTAATGTCAATGAGTAGTTGATTAAGTTTCTAATACCAGGCATGGTCTTCTTCCTGTTGAGAAGGTCTTAAATCCAATTGAAAAGTTGTTGGTTATGGTGAAGTCATCCATTTGTGCCACAACTACATCAGGGTTCCTGTGCCATGCTCGTTATTGATGTGGTTCCTAAGCTTCAAAGCTATGTAACACTGTTGGTTGCCTTCCTCTTTGCATGGTACCTCTGTATTGTATATAATTAGGGATATATTCAAAAAAAAAAGGGGGGATTAACTGGTTTGATGGGATGATTGGTATTTGTGACTTACTGTTTTTAGAAAATTATATTGGTACGGTTTCTTGTATATTGATATATTAAACATTAAATGTGAGTGTTCCTACCTCTATTTTTGTATAAGAGTATGCTTATATTGTATTGATACATCTACCATATCACAATGTACATTTCTACCTCTGATACTATTTATGTAATAACATTGTTTACATTTGATATGTAATGACATTGTTTACAGGTGAAGATCATTGTCTTCATATATTACACAGTTGTTTATTCTCTTAGATTTCAAATTAGATAGGTATTGAGAATTATATGTTTGTCATATTTATTTTTAGGTTAATCAGGTCTTTTAGATACATAGAGATTATATTTAGTATAGATAGTATAATCTTCAGCCTCTTTGAAGAGCTGTAGAAAATGACCTTTAATCTAACCTAAAATTCTGGGCCAATGAGACACAATTACTCCTGGCAACACCACTCTACTCCCGAGAGAATGTTGAGCACCAAAGACACTCCACTGGGAGCTTGTCTTCTTGGCAGAACTGGCCTTTGGGTTAAGAAAAGCCCATACCTCAACTACTGACTAAGATATGAAACAAGATTGTCTTATTTTGCCAAGACAGAGTAGGATAATTCTAAGCAAGTTCCTTGCATTTGATAATGGTATGTCAGTTATGTTAGGCCTTAGCCAAAGTTGGTTGACTCAACATTACAAACGGGACTTTGGGTGATTGCCCAGGTAGACAATTGTCTCTGTCATTTGTTGCACATTTTGGATATCTCTCATTTGTTAAGTAATATTTATTCCCATCTCAGATCTTTGATGGAGTTAAAGATTATTTAATTGTAGTTACTCTCTACATTATTTAGACTCCTTGAGATAGAATGTCTAACAAAACTTTTGTTCTCAATATTGTTTGTTATATTTATCATTTATTATTATTGTTTATAGTTGTATTTGATTTAGTTCTGTCTTATTTAGACAAAAGGGGGGAGATGTAGGGTTAAGCCAGACCCTTTAGGAGGCTGGTTTGCCTCGGGCAAATGTATACTGATAAATTGGGCGTGGGAGGCTGCTAGTCCCTTTTCCTGCTTCCTGTGCTACATTGGAACCTCAGTTCTGTAAGTTTATTTCACCATTAAAGCTGTATATATTTTCTTCACTATCTGCCTGCATTTATTTATGCCGATACACCTCTGGTATCATGAAAATCACTACACAAGGAAAGGTCATTCAGCTATTAACCATTGATAACTGCTGGGGGAAGAAGAGTCAACTTTTTGAATAATAAAAGCCCTTCATGACTTGACTACCTATTAGTGGAATGCAATATATTCAATAATATATGGGCAGCACAAAAGGCACTTCCTGGCTTTTAAAAAATAAGAAAAATAAAAGACAAAAATTTGAGTGGGTAGTCAAATAGAAAAGAATAGATAGATCTGGGAGAAGAAGAGATAAGCAGGAAGTATTATCAAAATGCACTCTCTGAAACTCTCAAAGAACTAATAAAAACAAGGGAAAAGGTGCAATCATTGTTTCACATTATATGATTTGCACTGGGAGCTGGGCTTGTCAGGAAACAGGGCAGGCTCAGTGGTAAATCCTCCTGTACTCTGTTATGTTGACAAAAGTCACTCAGTAGTATAGATATGGTGGTTTGGTTCTTACAAAAGTCCAAGACATCTTTGTTCAATTCCCAGTGGCTTGAGGAAATGAGTATCAGGCTGAAACTACAGATTATAAGACATTTTGCACCATTTACAGTATGGCATTTTTTAGGGAAATCAGTCCTTTATATCATCTCTGGGTGCCTAAGGAAAGTAGCTGCTTTCTTTCTCATAGCATCTGGAGCCTGGTCCTGATGTGGCATCATTTAGACCATGTTTATTATACAAAGCATTCACAGACGGTTCCTCAATTTAAGAGGAAAAAGGCCCACAAGGCCACAACTTTTTGAAATGATTTTCACCTCCTTTGCTAACAATTTCAGATTGAAAGATCAAACACGTACACACAGACATTGAGTGAGAAAAGACTGGATAACTCAGTAGCCAGAAAGTTAAGTGAATTTTCTGCTGCTGTAACAAGATTTCTTAGACTTTTTCGCTTATTGTCTCATTTTCTCAGTACTTATTGAGTGCTTACTTCACAGCGGGATCCTTGCCAGGCTACAGAATAGAGTGATAAACTAAATAGCACTTGTATATTTCAGTATATGAAGATTAGTCTACATAACAATGAAAGAAATGCATAACCTCTGGCTTGAATTAGGAAAGTGAAAAACAAAGACCCAGCAAGTAAAAATCAGGAAGCTGATGCAATATCACAGGTGAGAGATATAGATAAAACTGGGCCCTAGGTCAAGAGGGCATTAGATTGTGGATATACCATGCAGGGTAAGCCTACAAGTTATGTCCACTCTGAAGATGACCTTAGAGCAAAATTACATTTCTTTTCCCGGATGCAATGTGCTAATTCTGTTTTTTTTGTATTCTCCCCAGGGTCTGTTGTCTAATGTCTCATGCACACAAGGAACAGCATGGAGTACCTGGCCTAATAGAAAATCATATATGATATGAAGAAATTGACAATCCAAACCTGGAAGAACAGCTCCGAGGAAATGGTGAGAATAGCTGATGCCGATGGCAGTGAATAGAAAGTAAACATTCCAATTATGTTGATAACAAGAAGGTAAAAAGGAAAACCACACATGGACCAAAAACGTTGAAGGCTTTAGAATAAGGAACTACAAATAAATAGTATCATATTGTATAAAATTTTATTATAATTAATTCTACACAGAATATTGAAAAGAAATCTGTAACAATCAAACACTTGCTTAAGTTGTTGGATTATTATGTGTATTAAATTTTTTATAATTTTCAATTGTTTTCACTTGATTTATTGCCTTTATTTCATTATATTTTGTTATTTAAATGTATGTCTTTTAACAGATACATGAGATATAAGTATTAAGCATATTTAGGGGTAAATGTGATTATTTGCCTACATTTATACATTTGTGATGTTGAAATCAAGTTAAATATTTGTGTTTTTTTGTTCTAAAACTCAAAATGAGTTGTTTTTTTTTTTTCATTTTGCAATTGTGTTTTATTTAGTGTTTTTTCTCAAGTAATGCCCTACGTTCACAGAATTTCATGGAGCACCCACCCACTGAGACGGCGGGGCTGATCTATTGTGAGTTCACCAAAGCCAGCTGAACTGGGACTGAAAATGCATGGGATGAAACTGGACTCTCAGAATATGGTGGACAATGAGGGCTGCTGAGAAGCCAAGGACAATGGCACTGAATTTTGATCCTACTGCATGTACTGGCTTTGTGGGAGCCTAGCCTGTTTGGATGCTCACCTTCCTGGACCTGGATGGAAGGGGGGGGGGGACCTTGGACTGTCCACAGGGCAGGGAACCCTAACTGCTTTTTGGACTGCAGAGAGAGGGGGAGGGGAGTGGGGCGTGGGGAGTGAGTGGGAGGAGGGGGAGGGGAAAGGGAGGCGAGGGGGAGGTAGAAATTTTTAATCAAGCTAAATATTTGCATCTCCTTCATCACTTCTTTAGTATTTATTTATGGTAAAAAGTTTTCTTGGTTGTTTTCTCTAGTTTTTGAACACTCTGTACACTGCCAATACCTGAGCTTACCTAACATGTATCAATACATCAAATGTTGCTTTTCCATGGGCAGCACAAGTTGATCAACTCCCTCCCACTATCTCTGCATTCTCTCCACTTTCTCTAGCCTCTGCTGAATGAGAATCAATTTTCAAATAATTGTTATGTTACTGTTTAGAGAACAAAATTAAAACCTATAAGGATATTTTCTGTGAGTCTACCAAGACTATAAACTTTTGAGCTTCTAATTATGGATACTTCCATAAAGTTCACATATCTCTGAAATTATAATAAGGCTTATCATGACATGTGTTATGACATCAAAAACCAAGGAATTTTGAAACTAACACTTGAAAAAGGGTATGAAGCTTATTGACAAATAATAATTCTCTATATATTTACAGTATATTAGAAAAAAATAAAGGAATTAAAAAAAGCTTGGCATAGTCAACTAAAAGAATACAAAGCAGAGGGGAGCCGGGGTGGGGTCAGACACAGGCCAAAAAATTGCTTTTCAGACCCTCCGTTCTGCAAAGAAGAGCAGGGTAAACACACATGCAGAAGGTATTGCTGGTATTAGGCCAGTAGCTAGGCAACTAAAAGATTTGTAAAGAAAGCACAGCTCATGCAAAATGCAAGGAAGTGTTTTACGGATACAAGGCAAGGATTAACGTTTCTCTGATTCACGGAAACAATTCAGCAGTGGTGCTCTCCTTCTGAGGTAGGGGGAAATCATGGAGACATGCTGCAGGAGAACTGTGGTAGTGAACAGATGATAAGCATGGATGAAGGCCCAGGACATCTTCACTTAAATTATTTTGATCTTGATGTCTTCTTAGCCAGTCTGGGGACATTAATGTCTCACTTACTTTTGCTTTGTTTGTCTTTGGTTTTTATAGCCTGAAAACGGTTCCTTTAGATATTTGTTTAGATAGATAAAAGTCGTTATCTATAATCTATTAGGTGCCACCCATCACTATCACTTACTCTCGTTTATACCACTAAATAAAAGTGCATGTTATATAGTTCTTGGTTCAGCAAGAGATGAATAAAATTTTAAGAGAGGTGCCGTAATTTAGTTAACTAGATCTCATATTTGCAGTTTTTTCAATCCATATGGACAACTCAGCCTGTATAGATTTATATGCATTCATTCCCTCCCACGTCACCAATCAAATTAAGAATATACAGAATTGTTTCCTCCAGCTGGGTTCACAGAGTCTTCAAAGGTGGCTGCTCATACTTGAGATATAAGGGATGATTGCAAAAGGATTCACTGCCTTTAGTATTGAGTGTTGATTTTCCAGGTGGTGTTCTGATGTGACAAGTTCACATGCTTCTCGGCATTCAATTTTCTAGCAAAATGGAAAAGGCAATTGCAGAAGTCAGCAAAATATTTTTGTGAGTTCAAAAACAATTAGGCATCGTAATACATGTCTTTTGCCAAATTGGAAGCAGTGACTATCTAGAGCGTCTGTGAAAGTAAAATCTAGAGTTACTCAGACATGGAATATGAAGGGAAAACCAGGGAGATACAGGGTCTTTAGGGAGAATAGTTAATAACTGAAAATCTTATAAGAAAGGCTGCGAGGTGACTCCATTATGTGGAAGATTCCTATTAAGAGTTTAATGCTAAAGTTGACTGATGCTAACTCTTTCCATTACAATGGCTTTGGAATTTATTTCCCCAAGATTCATATTCATTCGTTGACATTAAGGGAGTTAGCAGCTGGGAGAAAATTCTAGAAGGGGAAAGACCAGTTTGGGAGGGACTTAGCCTGCTACCAGGGATAAAAGGAGTTTCTACAATGACCTGAAAGTAATGAGCATTTATTGCATGCCTACACTGTGCTCCTGGCACTCAATTCCATATTCACCGCTTCATTCAGAGGGAGGGAGGGAGGGAGGGAGGGAGAGAGAGAGAGAGAGAGACAGAGAGAGAGAATGAATTAATACCAATAACAAATTCTGTTGAGGATCTATTTTCTGCTGGCAACTGTGGAAAAGCACAGTGACTGGAGTTTCTTCGCAATTACCATACCATCCTGAATGGACATTGAGAAGATGAGAAACTGTAAGCAAAGGATTAATAAAATATTTAAGAAATAAAGCTAGAGCAAATGAAGTATGCTGTTTGATTTTAGAATTTTACCTCTGACTACAAGTTAAGTCTTTTCCCTGACAGCTGTGGAAACAATAGCTTGGGCTCTAAGGAATTTATTCTATTTGGGGAAAAAAAAAAAAACTCATGCAAGTTTTTAGAGAACAACAAACCTCATTTTGACACCTGTTTCAGGTCCAGGGCTACAGGCAATTTAATTTGCCTCTATGTGGTTCAATTTCTCCACTGACCACAGAAACTATGGTAGAATCTAAATCACACAATTGACTCATTAAGACACAAACGTTCTGGGACATGTCTGCAGAGTTTCTGATTCGAATTCTCGGGCAGGAAGGAGTAGTCTATTTTTCATTGGTCTCCTCAGCTTTTCTCTTCCTTCTTCATATTATTCTCTCCACACATGGGTATATACATACATGGAGGCTGGAGGGCAGTGTCACAGGTTGCATTTCACTTTATCTTTTATTACAGTCTTTCCTATAGAACACGGAACTTGCTGATAGAGAAAGGCTGCAAGGCCCCTGGGATCCTTTTCTTCTTCCCAAGGTCTGGAATCGCAGTCATGGGATACCGATTTTGCCTTTATGTGGTTGCTAGGGATTGGGCGTATATCTTTGTGCTTGCATAGCACACATGTCAATGAAGCTATCTCCCAGCTCCTGGGTCAGTGATTCTGAAGATGCAGATTCAGCTAACACACCTGGGAAAACTGCACTATGCTCTGTTTTAAACTGGAGCTCTGACATTTTTGGAATGGGAGAGGGTGTCAGTGTAGTACATGGAGCATTAGCTTAGGTCAGTGGTTCTGATCTTTCCTTCTTCATTTCCTCTCTGTATGATCTTAGGCAAGCTATCTAATCCTTTAGAGCCTCAATAGCTCATGAATAAAAGGAGCTATTACTCTCCTTCTCTGTGTAGGGATTATAAGAAATGAGTTGTAGGGATTACTTGAAATGAGTTATGGAAAGCATGTGGCCTAGTGCCTAACCAAAATAATCAACTGGTGTTAATTCTCAACAGTGGTAAATTATTAAGATCATTTTCATATAGATCATACATACTTCCCTTCATGTTCATTTTTTATCCACTGAGTATGTCAAGCACTGTGACCTTTCTTGGCATTATTATCATTTCCTAAATTACTGCAATCCTTGTTTTAAAAAATAATATGCTTAAAATATATTGTACAGAATAAAATTCTAAGCAACATGTTCTGCCTCTATTACCCCTACAGTGATTGTCTTGAAAAATATTTCCTATTACACTCCCAGCTCAGAAGCAATGACTTATCGAACAATCTTAAAGATGGTTCTAAATGATTTGGGATCTCATGCCTCTGTAACCTCCAAGAACCTGAATCCATTGGAAAAGATACCCAGAAACAGAATGACCAAGTTAAGAAATGGTTAATGCTTGATGACATCACAGGTATTTTCTCTTATACTGATAAGTTCCATACTCTTCTTCCTAAAAAGAAATGCCTAGTGAATGATGGTGAACATATACTAACACCAGTCAAGCAACTCGATAGAATTACCAGTAGATTACAGATACCTTTTACGTTATTTTAAATAAAGCTTCCATTCTCCTAGTTCCTACTCCCTAAAAGGCTAAGCAGAAAGGTCCTTAAATAGCATTTTTCTTCCCTTTTATCTTTGTTCAAGTTGAAAATCAATGCTCTGGCTCACCTTGAATCTCAAGTCACATATTTTTAGCAGCAGAAAATCCTGACTTACCAGCATTGCTGAGCAAAACCAGATAACCCCATAGCATCTTCCAGCAAAGAAAGAGGGCAAAAGGTTTCGGGGAAAGAGTGCTTCTAGCCTGGGTGATTCACAGGACTGATTTGTAAACAAGGAGCATATACACTCATGACCCAGACCCAGGGAACTTGGGCCAGGAGTTAGAATTTTCTATAAGTAGCCTTGATTCCAGGTCACTCTTTCCTTTCATAACTGACATCAACATCGGAATGAGACGAAAAGCAGTAAAATGAACTTGCAAGCATTATTGTAATAGTTATTAAAAATCTGAATCCTTGTGTCTGAAGGACTGTATGTACTGTGCACCAGGTATTACTATTGTTAACATGCTTCTGCATTTACTCAATGTCCTTCACTTTGTTGTTTATTTTATTTTGCTGACACTCTACAAACAATAAAATGAAACAAGGAACTGTTAATGAACTTGCTTAAGTCTTCCCAGTGAGCAAGTAGTGGAATCCATCCAAATTTACACTTTTTGGGTTCAAGCTTGCAGACTTCATTCCTATGCCTTCTACATACAGATACCATATGAACATTGCCACATCACTGCAAAGAAGAAGCAGAATGTGTACTCCCCATTTAGATGGCAAAGAATTTAAGGTTTAGATTTAATAAACATTTATGGAGTAACTATGTTAAACCTTGTGCTAATTTCTTATATTAATTACACTACACAGGCAAGGAAAAGCTGCTCTTACATTAATTTGGTAGACAAAAAAGAAAAAACGTTTCTAAGCTCAGGTTAAGCTTGGAAGGACTGAGGAAACCACGCTGGAGTACCTTTTGTTATGATGCAGGAAGCTGCAGACATTAGAGTACTTCTGAAAACATTCAGTGTATCACACCTTTTTTTTAATCCTAGATATACATTCAAGGTTATCAGAAAGGTCAAATGTTAGAAAGTATAAAAACAAAAGATGATCTACAGCATTGTGTTCCAATTCTATTGCCTTAGTTTGGGATATTCTTTGCCTCATGGACACACATGGTGAATTCCAACTCGCCTTTCTGAGGTCAGGTCAAGGCTGACCCATCCATAAGGTCATCTTTTCTTCTACCTCTCTCCTCTTGGAAAGTGTCTTTTCTTACCTACTCCCATATTTATGCACTTAAATTCTGAGGTCCTTTGTGAGAAGACCTGAATTCCTTTCCTAAAAAAGGAGAGCAAAACTTTGTTTTATTCAAATTATCTGAATGTTAATTAGTGCACATTGTCGACACTCTGGTTAAGTAATCTTACGAGTGACCTTTTTTGAATGCCTCCATCCTGTTCTCCTTACATACAAGAAAATTATATCACTAATTCCAAAATCTTTATTGCAGTCTTCTGAGTAGGACACAATGGCTGATACATGAGGCACAGTTGTAAAGAAGACAAGGAGAGACAGAAAGACAGAGACAGGGGTGCAGAGAGAGACAAAGAGACAAAGGGATAGAGTGTGTGTGTGCATTTGTGTTTGTGGGAGAAGAAAGAGAACAGGGCAACATACATAATTTTTACTTAACATTTACCAAATCATACAACAAAAATTATATTTATAATGTGCTCTCAATTACACTGAGTATTGAGATTTATCGTGAACAATATTTTTCCTTTTATGAATGCATAATGTAGTTATATTTGCTAAATTCTTGACTATAGTTGGTGAACACAACACTAGTATATAGTTACAGGAATTAGAAATCGATACAAATGATCTTTTCTATTAAGACTGCAGCCTAGCTTGCAAGAATACCATATAACTTCTGGTTTCCTGCTGGGACAGGGAAGCATCGTTTGCGGGACAACTTGTAGAAGTTATTCTATTTAATCTAGGTCTTCATCAGACTCTTTACTGATAACTGGACAGTAACACTATGGGAAAAAGAGGATAGATGATACCTTATCTGCTGTTTACTGTATCTTCTGGATAAAGTTCCTTCCCTCAATTTCATTTTTTCTCTTTATTAATCCATTTCATACTAGCAGAGTGAATTTTCAAGACCCCTTTGGGACAAACTGGCTTCTCCTAGTTTAGTGGATATTCTCCATGAAGTCATGAACAGAACATAGTTATCTGAGGAAGAAAAAGTTAGAAGTGAATTGCTGAGCTACACTGACAGAGACAAGGCTTTGTGACTTGATTCTACAAGAAGGACATAGGATTGGTTCCATTTTCTGAGACTAATTTGAGCTTGAGAGTGAGACAGAATGACTTTGTCCCTAATACATTTATACTTAAGTACTCCTTGGAGAAACCACTAAGTGAACAACGTTGCAGAAAAGAATTACCTGAGGCATATAGATAGAACTTAAAGTTGATAGGGAGATAAATGAGAAGGCTAGAAGAGAAAGAGTGTGGTAGTTGACAGTATAATCCAATAGAAGACTCTCAGAAGCAGCAAATAGAAGACCCAAATGTGAGAAGAGTTATCAGCTTTCACCAAGATGTGTTGCAGTCACAAAAATCCTATAAATTTTAATCAATTGAAGCTTCTAATTTAAACTTTAGGTCTGTTGTAATTTTGACTTGTTCTGGCTACCACAACCACTGCTTATAACCATGCCAAAGGAAAACAGTCTTGAAGAATCTCATACTAGCAAATAAATGGTCTAAACTCATTTGTTTACAATTCTGTAACTAAGCATATGCTCCCACACCCCAGCAAGGAAGACCAAATTTCATCCTCTTATCAAAGAGCATTGACATCTAACAAAAAGGGAGTCAGGAACACAAGATTCCAAGGAGTGACTGTGCCAGAATAATGGTTTTGGGTGAACATGCCTCCAAATTCTCTCATGAAGTCTTTAATTCAAAAGAATGCAATGCTTCCTACGATTTAAATAAAAAGTCAAATGAAGATCCAATAATAAAATGTTTCATGAATTAATATATTCTATGATTTTCTTCATCTCTCCTTTTCTGCATAAATGTAAACCTCATTCTATTATTTACCCTCTAACTTGGAACAAGTGACCCCAGTTCTGTCATTTTCCTACTTTTTTTAACGCGAGAAGAGCAAAATACCCAACCTCCAAGTCTTCTGTGCTTATTAATTGAAGTAGTACTATTTAAGGTGCTTCTCAATGCATACCTATATCTTTAATACGTGCACTGGGTTAGTTACTCTTTCCATCAACTCAAGGAGACTAGATCTACAAATTGTACTTAATAAGGCAGAGATGGTACCTGGAGATGTTGAGTACAGTTACAATCAGAAAGAACAACTGTGGAGCCAAGGTTGACTATAAGGGACTTTGAGACTCAAGGTTGAGATTTATATTTTACATAAAACTTGTAATCTAACTTGACATCCTCAATAGCATTTGGTCAATAATCACTAATACTGTTCTCATTCTCTAACTTCTATGACCATTGCTTCAACCTACAGACTCATGGGACAGTACATGTACTTTATGTATTAGTCAAAGTTCTCTAAGGAAAAAGGTTTATTATTCTGCCTTCCCTGACATGATGAGAACAGTCTAACAATGGTTGGATTGTTTTTCACACTAAAATGTATGAGAACCTATCAGATGTTCATACAGCACATAAAGTTGGTTGTCTCAGTGATTCCAATCTGGCAAAGAAGGTCTGATGGACTTCTATAGAGATACCTGCCTTTATTTTCATGTTGGAAGTCTGAAAATGTGGGTTCTAATTTCAGTAATGGCAATAGCAGCCACACAGATGACCCAGAAGCGAGTGTAGTCCCAGCAGGCCAAAAGCTTTCCTTCTTGTGTCACTTTATGTGTTACTACCAGAAAGGGCTTGCACTTTTAGGCTGGCTCCTCCCATATCAAGTAGTGCTATCCAAACAATTCCCTACAGATGTGCCAACCTGCTGTAAACAATTCCTCACAGCAGCTCCCCTGCACCTCCCTACCCCATGATTATAGGTTGTGTTATGTTGACAACTAAAACTGACAATCACACATAGTAATCTTTTCCACAACAAACTTAAGTAGCAGATTCTTTCCTTGGGTTGCAGTAAAATGTCAGCAAAGACAGATGACTTAATCATCAGAAATTTAGTTTTTGATGATTTTAGAGAGTAAAATTTGGTAGCAAGTCATTGACAAGGATGGTTTCAGATGGAAGTCTCACTCCTTATCATTGTGGTCTTTGTTTGGTCTCTTCTCAAAGTATGTATACTAATACTTCTACTTTGGAAGCCCATTCATAGGGCCTTTTCTGAACATAGTTAATTGTTGGAATATTATGCATTCAAGTACAGTCACATTCTGAAATACATATAAATACAGGATGAGAGAAGACACACACATCAATACAAAGCTGGTGACTCACACCCAGATTTAGACATAATTGAAATTTAAGATGTTTTAATTTTAAATTCACATCATCCTCCTATGCTTGAACCATTAGCAAAACAAGGCCATGTGCAAGAAAAACTTTTCTGGCAATTCCTTCTCGTTTTTATCAGAAATGGTGGCGTTTTTAGATAGCTGAGAAAGCCAAGGACCTGTACTTGCTGTCCTTGTACTCAGACTTTCTAACTCCGTATGGGAGGATTTTCTTTCATAACCTGCCCCATTGAAGATGTCACAGTCTTTTCATATCAATGTCATAACCTTTACATTGTCAATAGTTGACATTTTTAAGTTTCAACTGTATATAAACATGAGTCATGATACAATGCCAGTTTTCAGGGCAATATGATCTGGATAAAACAAAGAATGTGAAGTATAACATAAGAATCTCTGCAGATGCTCACAGAGAATTTTATCCACCACTGTAAAGAATACAGAGAAAACTACCATAGACTGCTTGCTTACTCAGAGATGTCTAACCCAAGTTTAAGATCACTCATGCAGTTACAATGCCAGCAAAATGAGAAGCTGAGGTCCTCAAAGCATATTTATGAGGAAATTTCTGCTCACATTGTTGCAAATGGCTTATCATTCCTCAAGTCCTAACCTATGGTTCTTAGTTTGCATGTTGTAATTGAACTAGCCTTGACTTCAGCTACATCTTTTACTAAAGAGTCTTTCTGTCATTGGGTCACACTAAACTATGAGACAGTCATTTTACACCTCTGACTTTTCACTCGTAGACAGGATCTGTGACACATAGAAAAGAGCATGGTCTCAGAGTGGGGCAGGTCTGAATTCTGTCTCTTCTACTTATTAACTTAGAGGGATATTTGACACATTATTTAACCTCTCAGTTTCTTTAGCCATAAAGTCAGAATAGTTGCAACTACTTGGCATGAACTGTGAAAACATTTAATGGAATGAAGTGTATAAAGCATCTAAATTATTGCTTATGCTATTATATAGACTTAGGCAATGCTAGTTATCATTATAATAATGGGGCTTTCTGTTTGCCAGCAATTCACTTCTACTGCTTCTTATCCCATCACTCTATAGTATTATGCAACTACAGCATATAACTTATAGACAGAGGCACAATAATGTGGTGGAACCAGATTATCATTTATGACTTTCAACACTTGCTTACCACAAGGTAAGGAAGTCACTGGGCCTTTCTGGGTCTCAATTTCTTAGATCAAATGAGATTGGTTTCTGGACAGCTCTCATCCTGAGTTGTGACCCCTTTGTGGGTAGGATCAACCAACCTTTACATAGGGGTTGCCTAAGGCCATCAGAAAACTCAGATACATTAAAACTCATAAAAGTAGAAAAGTTAACTAAGAAATAGGTATAAAAATAATTTTATGACTGGGGTCACCATAACATAAGGAATTATATTAAAAGGTTGCAACATTAGAAAGGTTGAGAACTACTGTTCACTCCCTCATATAGGCAATTTTAAGCTCAAATAACCTTATATTATACTGTTCAAAAGAGAATACATATAGTAAATGACAATTACTGTTTTCTTAACTATATAGACGAAGAAGTTAAAAGTTAAATAACCAAAGTTAAATGACTAGTGTGGCACGAATTTTTAGCAAAAGGAATTAATTTTGTATAATTTAAATGTCTAGTTCGGCTATTAGTCATTTACAAAATATGTAGCTTACAAATATTTTCTCCTATCTTACAAATTACAGTTTAAGTTAACTTAATATTCCCTTTCCCTTAAGAAACTTTTCAGTTTAATATAGTTCCAGTCACATTTTTGATCTTGTTGAATGTGTTTTCTGTGTATAACTGAAGTAACTTCTGTTTTAATTTGTTAACTATGTCTCAATAAAGCTGGTAAAATAAAGGACTTTTGAGTTAGATAATTCCCTGGGTCATGCTCTTAATTATCGACATTTGACCAATCCCCTAAATAAGAAACACTTGCAAGCCCAAGTCCTTCTCACTGACATTAATTGACACACTTACTCAGTAGTTTTTGTGGCCCAGACCACTCTCAGGTTTACATTGGACAATCTGCCTTCCACATCCATTCACTTCATGAAGGACCTATATCTAAACTACTTGTACTTAACTTCTCTCAATGCATAAAATCTTTGAGTATAAAAACAAAAAACTCCATTGGTAATACAGGTTCCTAGATTTAGAAGACAAAGGCTTGTGTAGGTTCCTAGATTTAGAAGACAAACTCTTAAACCTAAATTCTAGGCCCCACGCAAATGACAGCTGATTACGTTGCCTGGGTTGTGTCCATGGCCTGTTTTGGTCACTGATATAAGACACTGGGAAATGCAAGCACTCCATTATGTTAGGAATTTGGTTTATATTTTATGAAGGGTCATCATAGGACATTTGCTATATGAATGGGTTCACTGACTCATCTGTTCGTCGATCAAACAAAATAACTCTTACAATTTAGAAGTAAAATGTTCCACCCATGTTCATGTGATTTGCATACAAATTGATGGAACTAGAAAAATCCATCATGAGTGAGGATTTTAGATGTAAAGCAAAGGATAACAAGACTACAATACACAACCTTAGAGAAGCTAGGTAACAAGGAAGACCCTAAAAGGGATGCATGGATCACCCTGGGAAGGGATATTAGATGAGATATCCTGGGCAAACTCAGGGTGGGGGGGCAGTAAAGGAGATGGGATGGGGGATAAGAACATAAAATAACACAATGGTCAAGGAGGGAAGGGATGGAGTGGAGAGCAATGAAAGAGGTATCTTGATAGAGGAACCCATCATGGGTTTAGTGAGAAACATGGTGCTAGGGAAGTTCTCAAGAATCCACAATTATGATCTCAGCTAAGACTCCTAGAAATAGTGGAGAGATTGCCTGAACTGGCTTTCTTCTGTAATCAGATTTGTGAATACTTAAGCTATCATCATAGAACAGATCCAGAAATCCTCAAACAAAGAGCAGGCCAAGCTCTAGGAATCCAGTAAAAGAGAGGGAGAAGAGAATATATGAGCAAGGTAAATCAAGATCATGATGGAGAAATCTACAGAGAAGATAAACCAAATTCGTGGAAACTCATGAACTCTAGACCAACAGCTATGGAGCCTTCATGGGTATGAACTAGGCCCTCCATAAGTGGCAGACAGTTGTGAAGCTTAATCTGAGAGGTCCCTGGCTGTAGTACCAGAATCTTTCCCTCATGCATAAGCTAACTTGTTGAAGTCCATTTCCTATGGTAGAATGACATGCTCAGAGATAATGCAGGGCCAAAGACCTAATTTAAAGTGCCCTAACTTAATATATTAGGCTTTGTTGACTACCCTCATCCATTGGGAAAAATGAATGGTGGGTGGGCTGGGGGGAGAGACACAAAGGGAGGCGGGAAGAGGAGAAGGAGGGGTGGGAGGGAGAACTGTGGTTGAAATATAAAATGAAATTTAAAAAAGAAAAAAAGGAAAAAAAAAACTCTGTTGACAGAAGCTACTTGTTTATTCATGGCCACCCAGAACCAAAATAACAACACAGAAACTATATTAATTGTAATATTGTTTGGCCAAAGATGTAGGCATGTTTTGGGCTAATTCTTGTATCTTAAATTAGCCCATTTCTATTAATCTGTGAACCACCATTGGTTGTGCCCTACCACTAAGGTTCCATTTGGTATCTGGCATCTGCTCTGTCTCCTGCGGTAGCTACATGGCTTCTCTCTGACTCTGCCTAATCTCTTCTTTTCTAATCTGCTTGGAATTCCAGCCTTGCCCTGCTCTGTGCTACAATAGGCCCAAAGCAGATTCTTTATTAACCAATACTATTCACAACATACAGAGGGGAATCCACATCATCTCCTCTTTCTGTCTAAATAAAAAATTTTAACTTTAACATAGCAAGATTACATACAAAAAAGTTATCAAGCAAGAATTATAATTACAATATTCATATCTACTTTATCTTTTATCATAACTAAGGAAAACTATAATTATAACTACCTATTCTTCAACTCCATCAAAGACTCCAGAAGGACATAATATTACCAAATAAACAGAAAGTACATTGTAAGCAACTTCCAAAACCCTAGAATTGACAGAGACATCTTACTACCTGGACAGTCACCCAAGGTTCTTCTGTAACGTTTCGGCATCCATCTTTAGCCAGAAGTATCTGACAGACATTTTTTTTTCCCATAAAGCAGGAAATTTCAAAGACAGTTCCATCTATATTGGCAGTTTGTTGGTCACTTTCTACTGTGTCTGCAGAATGTCTGGCAGACTCTTTCATGAACTCTGAAGGACTGTCTCTTCTTTACTCAAGTTCAGCAGGCATTTCTCTGTGGGTCTTGAATGTACAATTGATACAGCATAACATCAAGCAGTCCAGGCAAGAGCAGTTTCTTGACCAAATAACTAACAAACTCTAAAAGGAGTCTCTTCAATTCCCATAAACCTCTTGAAGTAGATTGGTGCTGCCAGGAACAGATGTGTTCATTGTCATGAAAAGTCCTAAGTTTTTAAAACATTTTAAATTTCTTATTCTGTTAGTCTTTATAAGGGCTGAAGAATACCTATCTAAGAGAAATCAAGAACAATGGCAATGGGTTTTTGATCCTACTGCATGTACTGGCTTTGTGGGAGCCTAGGCAGTTTGGATGCTTACCTTACTAGACCTGGATGGAGGTGGGCGGTCCTTGGACTTCCCACAGGGCAGGGAACCCTGATTGCTCTTTGGACTGATGAGGGAGGGGGACTTGATTGGGGGAGGGGGAGGGAAATGGGAGACGGTGGTGGGGAAAAGACAGAAATCTTTAATAAATAAATAAATAATAAAAAAAAACTTAAAATAAATCTCTGTACATCTAGAAAACCTAACTAATATGACTACAAGATTGACTATTATAGATGACTATTTATTAACCTGTATTTAATTAAACATTTTAAATGACCTGCACAAATACAATACCTTAATCAAGAGCAGAAATACATATAACTAAATTGACCTCAAATTTGTACCAATAAACCAAGATCCATGCCAATTCAAAATATTTATCTCTATAGCAGATCCCCCTTTAAATGGAAACAACCATTTATAAACAATATTTGGGAATTTGGGCAGAGTTCTCTCCAAACTGTTTCCTGCTTTTTGTTGGGCAATTTTAGGGGTTTTCAGAGACTTTTCAAGTGGTCTTGTTCCACTGAACCACATTAGTCTGCAAAGAATTCACAGATTCTTATGCCCTGTGGAAACAAAGGCAGAACCTCTTCTCCAAAACAGCATATCCTTATATACAAATTTTGAAGTCAAGGTATCTTTAAAGTATATATGTGGTTTAACTTAGCAGCCCATACAATGAAATGTCTCTCTGTACTTAGTGTATTCACAGTCAAATATTTAAAGAAAGCAAAATAATATACATAATCTAGACTCTCTGTGTATTTTCCATTTTTATGTGGCTTAGTTTTCTTTACTCCTTTAATCTATGGCTGTATGTACTGACTCTTTAAAGACTTTGTTTTATTTATTAAAAAAATGTTTACTTCTTTACATAATTATTCTTCCCTCTCCCAAGCCTATGTACATTTATCCAACACCACAACAAAGGTCTATTCTATCTGGAATTGCCTTTATTGCAGGCATATCTGTAATTATGTTTTGACCACGAGTGCTTTTTTTGTAGTGGTACACAGACATTGCTAGGCCCAACTCCACAGTTCTTCCTGTTGGCTCTGTGCAGTCCATCATGGTTGAAGCATTTTCACTGTCTCTGAGAGCCATGCACATTGCCAAAGCTCCAGGTATGCAGCAGGTCTATGTCACCATTAAGCAATTTGTGACATGCTACTCATGGACCCCATTTAGGTGCTCAGCCTCTGGAAAGAGCCAGAGATGTTCCTGCAACTAGCATAAACCAGGATGCTGCTGTTTCAAAACTGTATGCTTTTTTTGCTGCTAATGCTGAATCAGAAAGACCTCTCCTAAAGAAGCCAGGGCACCCCTGTTCATCACCAGCAAACAGAGCCCATCTACTCCAAAAAATGCAGCTAAACTTTGGGGCGGGGGGTGTTTCTATAACCTTTTTACGTTCTCTCAGGTGTTATGTAGGTTTATCTAGCACATGTTGGCGTTCCAATCTCCAGCATTTTGTTTCCTATTGTTGGTTATTGTGGGAGTTTGTGAATAGCAAGGAGCTAGAAATCAGGGCTTAAAGTTTATAGTTATTTGATTGTGTACAAATGTGCACGTTTCCAGGGATATACTGTTGATCCGCTTCCACGCTTTCCTTCTCAGGAGCCAAATTAGGTCGCTGGGTTGCTTTTGTTTGGAATTTGTTACAGCAGCAAAATAAATATCTAATATATTATCATCTATCAATCAGCTATCTATTTACCTATAATCTATCAATCTAATCTATTATCTATCTCTAGCAACTGTCTCTATCTATCTATATATCTATCAATATTTATCTAGCTAATATTTTTCTTTTTAGCTCTCAGTAAATAATCTTTATTACTCATATTTTATTAAGGCCATGGGATATGAAACTCACCATCTATCTTTATTATCTACTCTTTCCCTTTCTATAAACTACTATCAATAATCTCTAGCTATCTATCCACTATTTACTGTCTATCTATAATTTATCATTTCTGCTAGTCAACATCTATCTACAAATTATCTGTCTTTCTATCATCTATCATAATTTATTTATCTGCCTTCCTAACAACCCCCCACACAATGCATGCATGAACAGAGGACAAAATGATGTAAGTGCCTATTTACTCTGCACTACATAAGAACTGTGATAAGAGTGGGTAATGTCGGAACCAAGAAAAGAACTCATGACTAGCAAAATTGTACATTCTGCTTTACCAAGGTGCCTTCCTACCCACACCTATTTCTCTGAGACAAACACAGAATGTCACGATTACAGTGAACATTTATATAATGCTATAGCTGTGCTCTTAGCAAGCAAAAATAATCTTGAAATGAATTTTAACTACAAATAGAGCAAAGAAAACAGAAAATAAAGTTGAATTATCTGTTATTTAAAAAGCATATTTCAGTCAAAAATCCACATCATGCATGTGTTTCCATGGAAGCTAAAACCTAGAACACACAGGAAAAGAAGACCTGTCCTTTCTTAAGAATTATGGATTTGCCTATATCATTCTGATAAACAAAAGGCTTTACTTAACAGCAAAGTAATGCTGAGCAATTTTCTATTTTCCTTGCTGTTGCTTTTTTTCTAGTTGTCATATCTATTGACCTATTTTTTCTCACTTTTAATTCTTCCCTGAGAATTCTGACCAGCACCTATTTGATTGTTTATTTGTTTTTTTGATTTTATTAGATGATATCATTATTCTTTTTCTTTGTTTTGTTTTCTGTGATGGGATATTCTTTTTCTCTAATCATTACTGTTACATTTGTACACATACATAAATATATAGGTATAATCTACTGAGTCCATTTAATTAAATTTTTTTCGTATAAATACAGTTGTTAACTACCTGCATATTTTCATCTAGGGATGGCCATTATGAGATTTTCCCTATCCATGTTGGCAAGTCAAATGATACTGTATTTAATCAGGTCTTGTTTAGGCAACTAAGATGTCATGGGTGCAGATTCCCTCTCATATATACAAGGCACTATTCAAAATAGAACACCCAATTCTCCAGTTCTTATAACATTTTCACACTCTTTTATAATGTTACCTGAGCATTATGTGTAGGAGTCGTGCTATATGTATATCACTTGGGGCTGGGCACCTTACAGTCAATTGTTCTCTACACTTTGACAAGTATGGCTTTCTCTGTGCGCTTCTTCTGCTGCTAAAAATCTGTTTTGATGAAACATGAGAGCTGTAATTATCCTAGGATATAATTATAAGTACTTAGAATGTAATCCCCCAACACTCTTCAGAGAAAAAACAAATATAACTCCTGAAATTCAAAGAGAACCACAAAGACACAGAATAGTCAAAGCAATTCTAGTGGAGAAAAAGAAACAAAATTTACCATTCCAATTTTGAAGCTATATTATAGAGCTATGGTAATCAAAACAACACGACACTAACACAAAAAGGCATATAAATAGTGAAACAAATTAGAAGTTCCAAATGTAAGCATACGAAATTATAGCCATCTCACATTTGATAAAGGTGTCAAAAATACACACTGGAAATTAAACAGTATTTTCAACAAAAAGATTCTGAGAATATACCTAGAAGAAGAAAATTAGACTTATATAGACCACCTTGAACTAAAAATAACTCTGACTTGATCACGGACTTTAAAATAAAATCTGAAATAGTACTAGTAGAAGAAAACATAAGAAATACCCTTCATGATATAGGCTTGGGAAAGGACAGGACTTTGTGAATACTATGTCATTTGGCAAGAATTAAGGTCAACACTTTACCAATGGGACCTCATAAAAATGGAAAGAAACAAATAAAATCTCCTGTACAAGAAATGAAATTATCAATTCAGTGAAAAGGAAGTTCAAAAATTTGGAGCTATCCTTTGCCCTACTATATATCATCTCTAAAATTTAAAATCAAAGAGCAAAAAATGACATAATTAAAAAAAACAGGCAATGCATCTTATCAGAGAGTTCTAAAAAGAAATAACAAAAATGTCTAAAAAATATCTTCTAAAGAGAGCAACCTTCATACCAGTTAGAAAAATACAAATAAAAGTCAGTTTCTGATTTCATCTTACACTAGTTAGAATGGCTAAGATCATGACAACAAATTCCAGCAAACAAATGGGGGTGGGAAGGGAACTCACATTTACTGTTTATGTGATTTCAGACTTGTGCATACATTGTAAAAATTGATGTGAATTTTTGCTGAGGTCTTTGATCCACTTGGACTTGAGTTTTGTGCAAAGAGACAGATATGGATCTATTTGCAATCTTCTTCATGTTGACATCCAGTTATGCCAGCACCATTTGCTTAAGGCCATTTCCTTTTTCTATTGTACAATTTTGGCTTCTTTGTTCATAGGTGTTCATAGGTGTATGGATTACTTTCAGCACCTTTAATTTGATGTCATTGGTCCATGTATCTGTTTTTATGCCAATGCCAAACTGTTTCTATAGATCTATAGTAGAGTTTGAAGTTGGGTATAATGATGCCTCTAGAAGTTCCTTTATCATATATGAATTTTTAGGTATCCTGTTTTTGTTTTGTTTTGTTTTTCTATATGATGTTCAGTTATACTTTTGAGATAATGGGAATTAGCCTTGAACACATTAACACATGAGACCACTTCCTAAATATAAGACCTGTAACACAGACACTGAGAGCAACAATCAACAAATTGGACCTCATGAAACTGAAAAATTTCTGTACAGCAAAGGATACAGTAAAAAAGACAAGATGGCAGCCTTCAGAATGGGAGAAGATCTTCCCCACCCCAACATCTGACATAGGGCTGATCTCCAAAATATATGAAGAACTCAAGGAACTAGACATCAAAATACCAAATAATCCAATTTTAAAAATGGGGTACATATACAAATAAAGAATTCTCAACAAAAGAATCTCAAATGGCCTAAAGTCATTTTAGGGATTGCTCAACATCCTTAGTCATCAGGGAAATGCAAATCAAAATGACTCTGAGATACCATCTTATATCTGTCAAAGTGGCTAAAATTAAAATTACAAGCAATCCTCGCTTTGTGTTAGAAAGGATGTAGAGTGAGAGGAAACTGCTCCACTGCTATTGGGAGTGCAAATATACCGGCACTTTGGAAATCAGTATCCGATTTCTCAGAAAATTGGGATTTTATCTACTCATCATTGCCACTCTTGGGCATATACCCAAAGGTTGCTCAACCATACCGCAAGGACACTTGCTCCATTATGTTTACAGCAGCATTATTTAGAATAGCCAGAACCTGGAAACAACCTAGATGCCCCTCAACCGAAGAATGGATAAAGAAAATGTGACACATTTACACATATAGTACTACTCAGCTCTAAAAAACAATGACAACATGAAATTTTCAGGCAATTGGATGGAACTGGAAAAAAATCATTCTGAGTGACTGTAACCCATACCCAGAAAGACAAACATGGTACGTACTCACTCATATGTGGACACAAGATGTAAAGCAAGGGATAACCAGACTACAATTCACAGCTCCAGAGAAGCTAGGTAGCAAGGAAGACCCTAAGAGGGATGAATGGATCACCCTGGGAATGGGTATCTCATTGGTAAACTCAGGTGGGCCTGCTGGGACTGAGCTAGTCCCTCTGCATGTTGGCAACAGCTGTGTAGCTTGGTCTGTTTGAGGGCCTATGGCACTGGGACTAGGATCTATCCCTGGTGCATAATCTGGCTTTTTTTGAGCCCATTCCCTCTGGTGGGATGCCTTGCTCAACCTTGATGTGGGTGGAGGGACATGGAACTGCCTTAATTTAATGTGCCATGCTTTCTTGACTCCCGGTAGGAGGTCTTATCTTTTCAGGTGAGTGGATGGGAGTGGGTTCGAGAGCAGGTAGAGAGAGTGGGAAGAGGTGTGGTAGGGGTAATAATAACTGGTTTATAAATGAATAAAAAAATTAAATCTAAAAATTGATGTGGACAATTTCCAAAAATATAAAAATAGATACACCAAGTGATTTAGTTATATCACATCTTAGTTCATGCCAAAGGATTTATATGCTTCTCCAGAGATACTTGTTCAACCATGTTCTTTGAAACACTATACATAATCACTAGGAAAGAGATAATCTAAATGTATTCAACTCATGAAACTGTGGTGCATATATGCAATAGAATTTCAACTGACTATAAAGAAAAGTGATACATGATGGTAAATGAATGGAAATAGAGAATATAGTATTAAGTGAGGACACCTAGACTTAACAATGTCACATATTCTTGTTTACTTGTGGTTCCTGGTTGTGAATATTTAGATGTTATCCCATAACCTCCATTAACCTTAAAAACCAGAAAAGTAGGGCTGGAGAGATGGCTCAGTGGTTAAGAGCATTGCCTGTTCTTCCAAAGGTCCTGAGTTCAATTCCCAGCAACCACATGGTGGCTCACGACCATCTGTAATGTGGTTTGGTGCCCTTTTCTGGCCTGCAAGCATACATGCAGGCAGAATATTGTATATATAATAAATAAATAAATATAAAAAAAACGGGTAAGTAAAAGGGACCATGGAGGAGGGTGTGAGGATAAGGGATTCTAGCAAAAATATTAACAGGACACAGGTACAATGCAGAGGAAAATGGAAAAACATGGGAGGAAGCAGTTTATGTGGGGAGTCATGATTGGGAACAATACAAAGACAGTCAGAAGACAGTCAGAAGAGGTATAAATAGTACTAAGGATGCTAAAAACTACATAAAGAATAATTCTTTTGTTTATATAAAATTACATATATGTGAGTGTATAGTATATTTCATAAAGTAACTCTCCTTATTAGCCCCCATGAGCTATATAGATTATCAAAAATAATAATTAAAAAATAGTAGAAGAGGTGTAATATGTCCTTTTGTTCTCTTAGTCAGGAGAGTTCAAGAAACTGCAAAAAAAAATCTATAGGCTATTGCTATAATCCTTGGTTAATTCCTAGAATTTGGAGGAAGTCCTTAATGCTGAAGACAGTTCATACTTCAGAAACACGACTTCAAAGAACCACATTGGTTGGTGGAGGCTGCTTGTTTGTTCCCAGATTCCCAGACCCAAAATGACTGCACAGAAGCTGTATTAATTACATTACTGCTTGGCCTATTAGCTTGTGCATATTTCTAGCTAGCTCTTACAACTTAAATTAACCCATTTCTATCAATCTGTGAATTACTCCGTGGCTGTGTCTTACTGTGCAAAATACCAGTGTCTGTCTCTTCCAGTGGCTCCATGGCACCTCATGGACTCTCCCTACTCTTTCTCTATATATCTTTTCCAGTCTGGCTATATTCTGTTAAGCTACTGGACAAAAGCAGCTTTTTTTATTAACCAATGGCAATAAAACATATTCATAACATACAGAAGGGAATTCCACATCATGCATTGGAACTGATTTGCAAGCCTCTTCTCTCAGGAATAGTTGTGACAGTACCAGAAGTTACTATGCAATCTGCAGAGGTAAAAAGTGTTATAAAACCTACCCACAATTCCCATGGCCAAAATCAGGGGACATGAAGAAAGAGGAGAAGTAAAGACTGTAAGAGCAAGAGAACAATGGAAGTATTCTGAGATATCCTAGCTACAGCAGGGAAGCTACACTCGTGAACTCTCACAAATACGACTGTGTAAGCAAGACCGTCGGCAGCTGCAATAAACAATTAGAATCAGTGGTCCTCAAGGATGGGCCAAAAGTTGTCTAGCACTGAGTGGTTGATGTAAAGACATATTTGTAGCGATACGAAAAAGATTCAGAAGGTTGTGTTAATATGTAGATTCATTTACATGTTTGTGTAACAGCAGAGGTTAAAAAAGGAGGGGGCTTGAATTTGAGAGGGAGTGGGGTTGGACATGGAAAGAGAAGGAGGAGAGAAATGATGTGATTAAATAAAAAATATAAAATTAAAAATGGACCCATCTTAGGTGCCTTTGAACCTCTTCAATCACCATCAGAAGATATCCCCAAAGATATAATACTAGAACTTATATTTGGGAGGTAACAACAAATCTCTAGTTGAACTTATGGCCTGACCAGTTGGAGTTGGAATTAATTTTTGGTACTGTAAGCTTATAGTGTATTTTGAAAGTCATCTTCCAGCCCGATGTGCCACCCTAACTTCCCCCAATATCCACTCTGCTTCCCTATCCATCAAAATTTGTCCACAGCCTTCTTAAATTCCACCAAATAAAATTTGTGCTGCACTTATATTTTTGCACTGCAGTCTTCCACTGGAGCCTGGTGGACTTATCCAGAGCCACACCCTGTCCCCAGATATAGCAGGCAGTTTCACAAATGGATTGCCACAGCATGGGTAAACCTGCACAGTCTCAAGTTACTCAAAAGAATCTCATGGAGAGGGGAGGTGGGCAGGAAGTCCAGCCCGAGCTAATAAGCTATTGAGCTAATAAAAATTGGTAATTTCTGGGGGAAAAAGACCTGGAATTACTTAATCTCTTCATTTAAAAATAGTTGTTTGGGTTTGGTTTGCTTAAGTATAAAGATGTGTCTTAATATCTTTAAGCTTGTGAATGTGTTTATATATATATTATATACATATAAAATATATGTATATATAAACATACACACACACACACACACACACACACACACACACACACACATATATATATATATATATATATATATATATATATATATATATCCATATACTTTAGCCATTGGGGTGTATAGACAAAACAAGATGAAAAATGTGTTGTTTTATATTTTCACATATCCTTTGGAATAGCAGTGGAAATCCCTTGACATTTCTCTGATTCTATGTCACAGTAATTTCCAACTCCCTTTATTCTCTAGATTTGTTTTCAACTCTGCTCTTCATGATCTCTGACAATCTTACTGCCAGCCCACTATCACCTATGCATGTCCACTGCAGCAGGATGGAGTTTGATTATCTTTGTATTCCACTAATGACATTCTTTTCCCACCTATGTTGTAAATGAAATCTCTTTAGAAAGTGGAGCTGAACATTCTGCAAATTCAGTGACTCTACATGTTTTAAAGAATTAAAGCTGTACTCCTTAGTGATGGCATATGATTATCTAGTGTCATCTGACTAACTTCACAAATAACCCATAACAACTAGGAGGTAGTTAGGTAGCAACTCTAGAAATTTAATTACCGCCTAATATCTGGAAAATAGTGTCTGCATCCTTGCCCGTATTATATGCTGTTTCTCATGCTTGCTATAAAGGTATCCATAATAGTCTTTTACTTTTTATTTTTTCAAACTACCAAACTGGTTTATTTGAAAAGATAATCTTTATCTTTGCAGAGAACATTTATTACTCCATTCTTACTATTCATGATTCAAATGGGTAAGTTACCATTACACGTACTCCATAGAAATACTATAACTTTATTTTCATTGTAAAGTAGTATCTTCACCTTGCAAAACCTTCAGCAAATATAGATAAGCAGAATGCAAAAAATTAAATCATCCATAATTTTGTCATTCAGTTGCAACTGTTGTTAACATTTGGCAGACTGCACTGCTAGTCTTTTCTCTAAATGTATCTGTTTATTTTTCAAAAATATTATAATGCTATTGGTATTGTTTTATAATGGGATCTTTTGAAATGGAAGGGTACATTTGTAAAAATTATCTCCTGACTTTAAAATTGTTTCTTAATATTATTGTCAATGTTTAAAAGTATTTTCCTTAGACGAATGGAGCAATTTCCTATTATTTAAAATACAGTTATATCTAAAATTTCACATTAAAATGGGAAGGTAATTACTCTCTTTATAGCCAAACCCTCAGGTGTAGTCATGGTTACATCTCCTTGATAAATCTTGACAGAAATGATCATTGAGGATTCACCTGTTTGTAACCTCCAATGAAATTTTCAAATTTTCTTCTACAAGAATCCTACTATTTATATGCCCAAAACGAAGATGTCCATTTACCGAGAGGATAAATATAAATACATACTATTTCTTCTTCTTTATAATAAACTTATTAGTTTATCTTTTAGTCTAGTATAATTCATCCATAAAATATAGAATGTTTCTATTTGAATAGTCAACCTATAGGTATAGCTGCAAACAGGGATGTACATGCATATACATATTGCTTCATTGACTTTCATGACTGAGTCCTGCTTCTTTTGTTTATGGATCAATCTACTGATTTTAACAATGGTTCAAATGAGAGATATTTTAATATCATCATTTGTCATATATGCCACACCAAAGTGCACCCTCTTTTGGCTGTTGCCTTTAAATCTAAAAATGATTTATGAAAGCAATGCATCTAAACCCCCTTGATTTGAAAGGCTACCAGTATTGTATATTGATTGGTAATCTCCTCAGATCAGTAAAGATTTAAAGTAACACACAAGCTTTTTCTTTGATTATATTAAAATTTTTGTGTTAATATGAATATTTTTCTTATTCATAGTATTATAATCATAATAGTACCATTTACTCATCACAGGCTAATATATATATATATGTGTGTGTGTGCGCGCGCACACACACACACACTTCAATATGGAGTGCTCAATATTATTGTAAAAGTCTGTCTTTTCTTCTTTTAAAGGTATGCATGAAATAGTCACCAATTGTCCAATTGTTATTGATACATGTCTTAGTTGGGGTCTCTGTGAAGAGGAACTATGGCCATGGCAACTCTAATTAAAGAAAACATTTAATTGGGGCAGGCTTACTGTTTCAGAGGTTTCTTCCATTATCATCATGGTGAGAAACTTGCCAGCTTGCATGCAATCAGACATGACACTGGAGAAGGAGCTAAGAGTTTTACACCTCCATTCACAGATAGCAGAAGACTGCAACACCAGGCATGACTTAAGCATATATGAGACCACAAAGCCCATCTTGACAGTGAAACACTTCCTCCAACAAGACCACATATCCTAATAGTGTCACTCATTACAGATCAAGCACTCAAACACATAAGCTTATGAGGGCCTCTCCTTTTCAGACCATCAAAATATGATGTTTTCATTTAGCAAATTAATAGAGGGAGATTTTGTTTTATCTGGAGCAGTGATTCTTATCCTTCCTACTGCTGTGACCCTTTAATTCAGTTCTTCATGTTGTGGTAACCACAAACTATAAATTTATTTTTGTTGGTACTTCATAACTGTAATTCTGCTACTGTTATGAATCCTAATATAAATATCTGATATGTGACCTCTCAAAATGTCGCTTGATCCCCAAAGTGGTTATGACTCAGAGATTGAGAAATGCTGGTCTAGAAGAAATGAGAGAAAAATTGAAGTCAGCCTGGAACCAAAACACTGAGATGCCAAATTCAGGTAAATTCTTCCTCTGTATTAACTTTCAAAATGCTAGCACATATGTGAAGATGTTATTTTCTTAGAGCTGAATTTTAAAATATATTTTACTCTTTAAATAAAAGTAAATTTTGAGGTTAATTTTTTAGTGAGGTCCAGCACACTACATGTAGAAAGTATCATACATGAATATTCATATAACTTACACTCAGCTCAACAAATTTACCAGAGTGCTGGGAATGCTACTGAGATTTCTATTACCAATGCTCCCACAGGTCAGCTCTGAAAAGTCATAACATATTTACAATTATGCTGTTGAAGGTCTTTACATGAATCTTTCAGATATTTGTGTCATTTCAAAATTTACAAATATCTATTCTAATATTTTGCCTTGCTTTCATTTGCTATGTATTTTTTGCAGTAATCACAATCCTGTATTCTTTTTATATAAAAAACTATATTTTTTTTCATTTTAGATGTAAATCCCAGTTTCCACTCCCTCCCCTCTTTCTGTTCCCTCTACCTTACTTCCAACCCACCCCCAACCCCTCCTCAGAAAGCATAAGGCACACTGTTTTGAGGAAGACCAAGGCCCTCTCTCAAATGTCTAGGTTGGGCAAGGTATCCCTCCAAAAAGAATGGGTTCCAAAAACTCAGGACAAGCAGCAGGGATAAATGCTGGTGCCACTGCCAGTGGCCCCAGAGTCTGCCCCAGTCATTTCAAGGGCCTAGTTTAGTCTCATGCTGTTTCTTTTCATGTCCAGCCAGAGTTGGTGAGCTCCATTATCTCAGGTAAGCTGTTTTAGTGGTTATCCCCATCATGGTCTTGATCTCTTTGTTCATATTCTCACTCCTTCCACTCTTCAACTGGACTTTGGGATCTCAGCTCAGTTCTTCGCTGTGGCTCTCTGCCTCTGCCTCGATCAGTTACTAGATGAAGGAAATATGGTGACATTTAAGACAGTCGTCAATCTGACTTCAAGGCAAGGCCAGTTCAGTGACCCTCTCAACTATTGCTTAGGGTCTTAACTGGGGTCATCCTTGTGAATTCCTGGTAATTTCTCTATTACCAGGTTTCTTGCTAGTCCCTTAATGTTCCCTCAATCAAAATATCTCTTTCCTTATTCTCTGACTCTGTCCTTCCCCAATTCTGACTATCAAGTTTGCTCAAGTTCTCCTTCCCCCTCCTCTTCTCCCCTTGTACCCTCCCTTCTCCCCCTACCCATATGCTCCAAATTTTCTCAGGAGATCTTGTCTCTTTCTCCTTACCAGAGGGATCTATATATGTTTTTCTTAGGATTATACTTGTTACTTAGTTTCTCTCGCAACATGGAATATAGGCTCATTATCTTTTGCTTTACATCTAGTATCTACTTATGAGTGAGAACATACCATGCTCGTCTTGCTGGGTCTTGGTTAACTGACTCAGGATGTTTTCTTTTTAGTTCTATCCATTTGCACGCAAATTTAAAAAGTCATTAAGTTTTACCACTGATAAAGTTGATATCACTATGTCATTTTTAAAAAGTTTTCTGGTACATTCTCTTTCATGAGTATCCATAGATTGCCAACACTAGCTTGAAACATTTGATACATATGCTGAAATGCTCAACTGAAGCTTGTGCTACTTCTTCTTCAGCAAGTAGCTAGAATTACAGATCTGAATCACAGTCCCAAGTCAACCTTTTACTTAAAAAGACAAAATTCATTTTTGTAACATTGAATACCCTTACTTTCCAGATGCTAAGATTATTTATACTTTTCTCTATCTCACTGTCTCCATTTCTAACTCTGACTCTGTCTTTGTCTCTCCATCTCTGTGTATGCACGAAGATATCATTGACTTAGTCTTTTGTACTATATAAATTTTAACTTGATACATACTGTATATGATCCATTTGAGTTATTGAAATTCATATGACTGAAAAGAATCATGAGATATGGTTCATTATTTTTCCTCAGAAGTGTACAGCTGTTTGAACCTATTTAAAAATGATGTCTCCATTGAATTATCTTAACTATTTTTTTAAAAAAAGAATTAAACATATGTATATAGGACTAATTTTATTTTTTGTCTCAGAAAGAGTCTCCCTATATAACCCTGTTTGGCCAGCTACTAACTAACAATATAGACCTTCTTGACCTTGAACTTCCAGAGATCTACCTGCCTCTACATCATAAGTGCTGGGATTGAAGACATGTTCTACCACACTGGACTCTTTTGCTCCTTTGCTCTATAGTTCAGTTCTCAGTCAATGACTTAAGATTTGATTTCTTGTGTCTGTGTAGTTAAACCTTGAAATTAAACATAGTACATTGACAAATTTGTTCTGCAGTTTCAAGATTATTCTACTTCTTTTAGATTCTTTGCACTTTCAAGATTATTCTACCTCTTTTCTGTTCAGTTCTACAGATATTTAAGTATCAATTTATCCATTTCTATTTTTAAAATAACAGTATGTATAGAGTGTAGCACAGGAAGAGATGCTTTCCTGATGCACACTATGTTTTTCTGTGTTGATTTCTAATACCAAACACATGTACACACACACATGCACAAACATTCACACATGCACACACACATACACACACATATTCACACACAAATACACACATGAACACATATGCACATGCATACATACACATAGACACACACACATACACACATGCACATACATATATGCACACACATATTCACACAAATGCATACACACACAAGCACACACACATATATTAATACAAATAAACACATAAAATACGATAAGATTGCTAGAATTTAGGTTGAGGTTACAACATACCTAAACAATTAGTATACAAATAATATTTAATTCATGAAATGGTAAGCCTTTATTTTTTAAATTGTTTTCATATATATATATATGAAAACAATTTAAAACATTATATATATATATATATATATATATATATATATATATATAATGAGTGCCTGCTTGTCTGTATGCTTACCATGTGAATGAAGTTACCAGCAGCAGTCAGAAGAGGGAATCCTCTGGAACTGGATGATGTGGTAGTCCTCTCTGTATGTGTTGATTACCATTAATGAATAAATTGCTTTGGACCTATAGCAAGGCAGAACTTTGGTAGGCAGGAAAAGCTGGACGGAATGCTGGGAGAAGGAAGGGCAGAGACAAGAGACACCATGGAACCACCGCTGCCAGAGATAGACTTGCTGAAACTTTGTTGGTAGGACATGAACTCGTGGTGACATACAAATTAACAGAGATGGATTAAATTAAGATGTAAGAGTTAGTCAATAAGAAGCTATAGATGATGGACCAAGCAGTGTTTTTTAATTAATACAGTTTCTGTGTTTTTATTTCAAGGATAAGCTAGTCCGGTGGTCAGGAAGAAAAAGCAGGCCCTCTCTTCCCTACAGAGAGGAAAACTAAATCCATGTGGCCAACTAAATCCACATAAAATCTGAGAGGGCTTGAAAAGAAATTCTAGACAAAAAAAAAAAAAATACAGAATTTAACACAGCTTCTTTCTGTTTGCTGGCAGCTTGCCACAGCTCCTTTAAGAGAGATTTTTCTGACTCAGCAGCAGCAGAAAAATATGTGGCAGCTTTGCCAGCTTTCTGGGCTTTGCTGCCAGCATGACATCTGCTACTGAAGACAGAGTATTTGGATGGGGTTTGTGAGCAACATGCTATGGCTTGCTTGGTGAAAAAGTGGGCCAGCTGAATGCCAGGAAGTGGGGCGGTGTTCCAGTGGCTCGGTACAAGCGACTCTACCATGGTGGGTTGGGCAGAGCAAGCACTGATTTACCTTATTTGACCTAGCTTAAATTTTAGACTAGGCTGGCATGTGTGTAATACTATAATTGACCTAGTAATGCAGCAGCTTAAGTTTTAAGAAGGGCTTACCATTTTAAAAGCTTTTCAGGACAGTAAAGAATTACAGATAATGGAATAAAAATAATAAGGACAAATTCAGACATAAAAGAACTCTAAATGTGTCACTGTGTTGGATAAATATACGTAGGCTTGGGGGAGAGAAGAAAGAGTATAGAGAGTTGAAACAAAAGTTTTTTTTTTAAAAAAATTCTCTGAAGAGACAGAGTACAGACAGTCATTGATTAAAAGGAGTAAAGAGAAATAAGCCACATAAAGATGAACTATATACAGAGAGTCTGGACTATATTATACTGTTTTCTTTGAATTTTTTGACTGTGAAAGATCTAAGTACAGAGAGATATTTCATTGTATGGGCTGCTAAACCAAATCAGTATGTATATTATGAAGGCATTTTGATTCCAAAATTTAAGTCTAAGGATATATTGCTTTGAAAAGAAGTTTTTCTTTTGTTTCCATAGAAGATGAGAACCTGTGAATTAGTTCCATACAAATATGGTTTGATGGGCCAAGGACCTTTGAAAGGTCTCCATGAATACCCGAAAAATACCCTCAAAAAGTTATTTTACAAAATAAACAGCAGTTTGGAGAGAAATAACTACACCCTGGTCTACAAGAGCTAGCTAGTTCCAGGACATGCTCCAAAACCACAGAGAAACCCTGTTTCGAAAAAAAAAAAAAAGAGTTAGCCAGTAAAAGGCTAGAGCTAATGGATTGTAACGGCATAAACGAATGCAGACAGATTGTAAAAATATATATACAGCTTTAATGGCGAAATAGACTTACAGAACCACCGTTCCCACGGAGACCAGGAAAGCAGAAGCAACGGCTGGGAGCATGCTCGCCAAATTTATAAGCAAACATTAGCCCAAGGCGAACACGCCCCCTTAGGGGCGGGACTTATCCCTACAATGGACCAAGCACCAAGCAGTGATTTAATTAATACAGTTTCTGTGTGGTTATTTTGGGACTAAGTTAGCCACTCAACTGGGACAAACAAGTGGCCGCCTCCAACAACTGGAATAACAGATAATGTTTACTCATCCAATGTGGGTACTGAAAACTGAACCCAAGTCAGCTGCAAAAACACTAAGTGCTCTTATCTTCTTAACTATGTTTTCAGTTTTCTTTTTTTAACTATATTTTCTTTGTAGTGTTTAAGCACTTTTACTTGTATGCTTTACATATTTTTCTTAAGTTTACTTTCAAATGCTTATTATGTTGTAATGTCAATAGCACAATGTCCTATAGTTTTAATATAGTATATTGTGTTGTTTTTACAATATGATGTGCATATTCAAATTCTAATTATTTTGGTATCTATGGTAGGTTGAATATCAGAAAGTTTATAAAAATAAAAAATATATTGGCTGTCTGCAAAAATAAAGTATATGTGCTACTACTCTTTTAATGAGAGTATTTTTAGTGGATTTTATTTAGCTTGTTTTAAAGCCTATGGCTGCCAGTAATACAATTTAGAGAGACTTCTTTCACTTCCTACTGTCTCTTAAACATTCATTAGGCACTTGAAAAAGACCCTGAAATAAAAAAAAAAAAAAAAATGACCACTCAACTTCTCTACTGGGTCATCTGAAATTTCTTAATCATGAATATTGGGAAAAACTGGTGAACTGGTTCAGGAATGCTCTGTGACTGGGCTTCTTAAGAACCCTATCACAAGAGACTATGCACAAATGTGAAATTTATATACAATCTCTAGATATTAGACTTGGCTAGAAGCTCAGTTGGTAGATCACAATTCTAGCATGCTAAAAGTGCTGGGTTCTATCAGGAGTGCCACATTAAGTAGGTGTAGTGGAGCACACTTTTAATCCAAGCGTGTGGAAGGTTTAGGCAGGAGGAAAAGGAGAGCCTGGTAATCCTAGCAAAAAAAAAAAAAAAAAAAAGATCTTGATACTTTTACTTTACCATAATGTGTTGCAAACCAATTTGCATTCTTCTGCTCTGATACAGAAGGAAGCAATAGCAATTTTCTTCTTTCCTACAAACAATTTCTCATTTTCTATATCCAGATTTCTTCATGACTATGTTTCTCTTAAAACAAACTACTTCTGGCTGTTTATAATAGGGCAGATGGGATGGTCTCCAAACAAATTTCAACTAAAAGTGGACATTAGTGTTTTAAGATATGATTTAATTTTTTTCTTTTCTGAATTGTTATTTTATATTTTAATAACCTTCAATCTTAATATCTTCTTTTCCGATATTCAAGAATTTGCTTTCCTTTTTCTGAAATTAAGAGGTAAATTTTAGGTAATTGATTTTCAATTATAGAACTTATCTATGACAGATAGAAAGTCCATTGTGAGCTCATTTTTGGAGATACACCATGATTTTTTGGTCACATTTTTAGTAATAATCAATTCAAATATTTTATATTTAACATTGTTATTTCTTCTATGACCCATGATTAATTTATTGGAAATACATAATTCCAAATTGTAACTAACTATTGATTCTGAACTGCAAATCATAATATTAGGACTATGGTCACAATAACCTGAAGTCTTCATGATTTACAAAGGTTTCCCTTATGCACTGTAGGACAATTTCTCTAGATAGTGTGGTTATGGCTTAGATAAGAATGGTGAGTAAAGTGTCAGTTGTCTGTGTATAAAGAGTTGTGACCAAGTGGAAATTAGTTCAAAATTATTAATTATGTTATTTATATATCCTGAATAATGCTGATAATTTGTTTACTTCCCATAGTTATTATCAAGAGAGTACTCTGAAAAGTTCCTGTCATGTTTAAGGATTTGATCAAATTTGTTTTAAGTGATACCTTTTTATCTACTTGTAAAAGTGTTATTATTGTTTACAAATTTAAAATTATTATTTTTCCATGTTATCATTTTACTGTTTTACACATGCTCATTTTTACTTATTTTAGTCATCTTTTTATTGTTATATTTTTATTGGAACTAAGTAGAGATAGGATTCAGAACTTCTATCATGAAAGGCAAATGATTTATATTTGAATTATTTACCCAACTCTCATTTTTTTTTGCTTAGCATTTGAACTTAACAGGTAGATTTTAACAGCAACTTTTTGAATTTTAATTAAAAATTCTAAGTATATTTAAAATATTATGGTATACCTTATTTTAATATTTAATTATTCTAGTTAAAATAAGCAACTCTTTATTGTTCTCATTTTTCATAAATTTTATAAATAAATATGTTGATCATATCTTCCCATCATTTATCATCTTCAAATTTCATCTGTGTCTTCCATCACAGTTTTTCTCTCAACTTTATATCTTCTTTTTAAACTATTTATTTTTAATCCATGAGTCTAATTAGGACTGCACATATGCATATGGTTTTGGTGTCACCAGGGAACATGGGGAGCCTACCAATGGCCAAGCTAATAATCTCCTACAGAAACTAGAGTTTTTGCTGGCTTGATCATGTCCATATATTGTGCTACATGTTCCTGGATGAAACAGCCATGTCACACCCAGAGAACAGCATTTTACAGTTCTTCTTCCTATTCTCTGGCTCTCACATTCTTTCCTCCCCTTTCTCTGAGGTTTCCCTTATGGTAATATAGGCGTCACTTAGGTATATCTCAGTACTTACCCCTGGGCACTCACATTTGCCTGTTCTCATCACTTTGAGCAGTAATGACTTAATGAATTAGCCACTTCCCAATGCCACAAAAAGGCTTCCCTGACAAAGGTTGTGCACAAATTTGGGATAAAATATGTCAGAAGGTTTTTCTTCTGGTATATTTCCAGTCATGGGTTTTGATCATATTTTCAGTATAATGTTTGAGTTCCTCCAATCAAAAGAGAAGTTGGTTACCCCCAAAATAGTCTTGCTACTATGTCATCAATGGTCAATACTTACCTGAATACTCACTCCGTATTGTAAAGTCCCATACTGATTACTGATGTGTTTTCACCCCAGCACAGTACATTCTAGCATTATAAAAGCCAGCTAGAAGAAATATAGATCCAGATTAAATATTTATGATATGCTATCAAAATGTGCGATGTTTTTGGTAACAGTCTTACCCATTTAGTTATGATGAGAAACCAAGAACAATGTAAAAGGCGTTTGTCATTTTAGGTGACTGGGGCCTTCCTGATCATGATTCATTCATACAAATGTAAACTATGTCTTACACTGAAATTTTTCTTTAATAACGTATGTTTTCTGTAACCAGCATTGTTTTGTTTTTTTTTTTTTTGGATTTTTGAGACAGGGTTTCTCCGTAGCTGGTTCCTGTCCTGGAACTAGCTCTTGTAGACCAGGCTGGCCTCGAACTCACAGAGATCCGCCTGCCTCTGCCTCCCGAGTGCTGGGATTAAAGGCATGTGCCACCACCGCCCGGCCTTGTAACCAGTATTGTTACGTATTGTGTGGTACCTCTATTCAAATAAAATTTAAAAATATTTTTATTTGGCTTATAAAATATGTTGTTTCATAATGCTTTTTCATATGTACTTAAAGTTTTTACTCTCTATCTCCTGCTACCACCACAATCCTTGTTCCCACTTAACCTTTTGCTTTCAGGATTGTTGCCAATTTTATAATCCCAATTCTATTATAACACAGATCCTCTACTATCCCTGCTTATTAAATGTATTTATTTGAATGCAGAAATCACCGGTTCCTAAATAGCTCATCATACACACTTCACTTTTGTGAAGCATTTCTTGGCCCTTCATTTCCTCATCCTTGTACTAACTTATTAAATTGTGGCTTCAGGAATTCCTACTAAATTCATCTTTTTAAATAAATCACAAACAGTTGTTTCAAGTCAATTCTTTGATTACATATATATCTTCACCATTTATTAAAGAAAATAAAATTTACATATTAATTTGATGCATACTTGATTGTTGTGACATAAGGAATTAAATCTTAACTGAATATTTGATATTGTAGAACATAGAGCATTTTCAGTGTTTTGTCAGAGTTGACCAATATTTTGATTGTATAACTTTTAATGTTGAAAATGCTGCTTTGCATAAATACAAAGTATAAACTGTTTAACATCATTGCAGAAATTGTGTTGTAATCCAAAGTTAAATTTTATTTAATATTTTTTAATAAAATTCATGTCAGTAACTCAAATAATAACATAAACCAAAGATATGCAAATTTTCCACTATCATTTTCATTCTTTCTGTTCTAAAGTCTTGCTCTTTGCTATTGTGTAGTGTCTTTCTGCCTACTCACATTCTCTCCACATTTATTCTTTGCAGATGTTCCCCTCAATAAATATCTAAAACATAACCTTATCTTGGCATCTTGTACTACTGAAAATAGCAAAAAAGTGGATAAAATAAATACTAGCTTGTGTTTGTGTGTGTGTGTGTTGTACTATTTACAATGTTCTTCCTAAGTATGATCTGAGAGTTTAAAAAGTTGTTATCTGACATAAATGTTTTTCTTCCTAAAATATTCCTTTAGATTACATAATACTTTTCCAACTTATTCTTTCAGATTTTCCTTATTAGAAAATGTTCTTACAGCATTATGTTTTCTAGCATTCTGAATATTCCATACATTGTTTTCTGTCTTTTACTGTTCATCTATAATTCAACCATTAATCATAACATTGTGTCACTATATAAAATGTGTTGATTTTATAATACTGTTTTCAATTTTTTTCTATCACATACACCAAAGCACAGGTGTGCATGCACACACACACACATTTGGAATTTTTCTATGGTGTATATGTGTGTATTTGTGCACATGTATTTGTGTAAATCTGATTTTTAGAACAGATTTAAGAAATTTGCTGTTCTGTAATGTCTTCTTCTATTGAGAATTGTAGAACTACCCAATACTGATGGGAGATATGAGGTCCTTCATAGCTTTCTTAAAACGTTCTCCTCTCTAATGATTTATACTGAAACATTTTGGTTGATCTACTTTTGAGTTAATCAATTTTATTTTCATCTTCTATATCAAATCTATTGTTTGTCATATCCATCATGTGAAACTTTAATTTCACTTTTTATACTTTACTTTATTGGAATTTTTATAGTTTATGTTATTTTTAATGTCCTATTTATGAATTCAAACAGTCAGTGAAAAGTGGTGCTCCTTGTCAACTTGAACAGATTTGGAATCATGCAGGTGATGCAATCTCTTAACTTGTCTATAAGGATATTCAAGTAAATACAGAAAAGTTCCAATGAGCAGGAAACACTGACTGTGGACTGGAATATGTGAGACTGAATCCAAATAGACAATACAGTCCTAGCATGCCCTGCTGGCTGCTTGCTACTCTGCCCAGATCCGAGGAAACTCAGCTGCTTACTTCTGTATACATAAACTCTCATGCCTTCCACACCAGGGTGGCTGGTACTTTCCAACCCCAGTACTAAAATTAATCCTCCTTCCCTTAGGTTGAAATTTCTCCCCTATTTTGTTACATCAGAAATCTCTAGAGAGCCATTCATGTTTTTAGTTCCTTAAACTTCATTTTCTTTAATATTTAAAACAATTCTTTCAATGTCTGAATCCACAAAATCCAGCAGATGAACACTCGGAGTCAAATTTTAATGGCCGTAGCTTGCTGGATATTTGCCATTTAAGTCATATTTAACCAGGCATTTGCATATTTGAAATTTTTAATTGAAAAATAAACTATGACATATCATGGATTCTGGAATCATCTGTGTTCTTCTGGTTATAGTTAATATTATCTTCTCATAGTCATTTAGCAGTGTTAGTAACTATTGCTCTACAGTATATGCAGACAGAATTCCATATCACTCACATCTCTATATATTTTAGATGTCAGCTAAAGTTTCAGTTTCCAAATGAGATGGCTATTTTTGGTTTTCAACTTAAATACATCTGGAATTACCTAAAACCCAAATGGCTGGATACACCTGTGGGGGATTTTTTTCTTAATTAAATTATTCAAAGTGGGATGACCTACTTTTGATCCAGATTTTGTGAGGTGGAGAGATATATCTTTAATCCAAATCTTTTGATCTACCTTTAATCTGGCCACAACTTTTGCTGGCAGTCTATATAAAGGAGATGGAAGAAGGAAACTTGCTTTCTTTGCCTGATTGCCCTTGCTCTCACTGGCTAATTCATTCTTTCCCCGGCATCAAAGATGACTTCTTTAGGACTTTGACATATACTGAAAATCAAAACCTGCATTATGGAATGAAATTATTGGATTCTTGGACTTCTGTGGGTTTACATCAATTATCACACTATCTGGACCTGGACCACAGCCTGTAAGTCTTTCTAATAAATCTGATTCTAATAGATGAGAGAAAGAGAGATTTTTATCAGATACGTTCCTCTAAAGAACTGTGAATATCTGCATTCTGTGAACTCCATAAACCCAAGGTTTCTTCCTTAATTAATCAGTTTCTCTCATTGTTGTTTGCTAGTGCCTTGAGTTAAGAGAGCATCCATCATCTATCTGGTCTCAAACCTCCATGAGCTTGACAATTAAATCCCACCAAAGAGAATCAAGTAATCAGATCTCACTCTGTAGATTTCTGATATTTGTCAACAGACATCTTTAGATTTTACTTTATTTATTTACTTATTTATTTATTTATTTGGTTTTTAAAGAAAGGGTTTTTCTGTTGCTTTGGAGCCTATCCTAGAACTAGTTCTTGTAGACAAGGCTGGCCTTGAACTCACAGAAATCCCCTGCCTCTGTCACCTGAGTGCTGGGATTAAAGGCTTATGCCGCCATTGCTTGGCTCTATCTTTAGTTTTAATGTTTTAATTTGAATCTTTTGAGTTTTCTAGAGTCTATTGTGTTTATAATTTAGTAACAAGTCAGGAATTTGGGTATTATTATTACTGAAATTAGGCATATCAATTAATCAATGAATTTCTGACTCTGAAATATTCTCTGAAAGTTTTCATATTTCTTTTTCTTAAAATCTTGTCACCTTGAATCTAGAACAAATAAGATTGTCATTTTATAATATCCAACCTGCATGTGTTAGGAAAGACTTAAAAAATGTTCTGCTCATTTTTGGCATAGTAATAATCTTTTAAATATAAGTTCTCTTCAGGCCCAAACTCCTGTTTGCTATTTTGGAGTGCCTTTAAATGGTGGTTTCTTTTTTATTAACATGATCCATTTATGTTGTTACCTACAAAAAAAAAATCACCTGTTCTCATCTAGAAGTCATTACTGGAAGTCATGACCCTGACTTAATAGCATTTTTAATGCAATTTCCCATTTATGGTTATAGATAAAATTGTATGCTATATTTTTATGCTTTTAAAATATACTCGGTATTTATTCCAAATTAGCAAAAAAAAAAAAAAAAAAACCTTTAAAGTATTCTTTTTTTCTTCAGTGTTTAACAACTATACCTGTTTTCTATAAAATTTTTAAGCTCTCTCCATTAAGCACTCAAGATGCTACACCTTTCTGAATTCTGTAGACTGTTTTTGCATCACATCTATAACCAGTGTGCATTTCAGAATTTCTGTGTATTATTGTATTAATCCTGATAATATTCACTGATTTCTTTCTTATTTTTATTGTTTTTATTGAGCTGTGTATTTTTCTCTGCTTCCTTCTCCTCCTCTCCCTTCCCCTTTTACCCTTTCCCATGGTCTCCATGCTTCCAATTTACTCAGGAGATCTTGTTTTTTTCTACTTTTCGTGCACATTGGATCCATGTATGTCTCTCTTAGAGTCCTCTTTTTATCTGCGTTCTTTGGAATTATAAATTGTAGGCTTTTTGTTTTTTGTTTTATGTCTAAAAGCCACTTATGAGTGAGTACATAGGATATTTGTCATTCGGGGTCTGTGTTACCCCACTCAATATGATGTTTTCTGTAGCCATCTATGTGCCTCAAAATTTCAAAATGTTATTATTTTTTTCTGGTGTGTAGTACTCTATTGTCTAAATGTACCATATTTTCCTTATCCATTCTTCGGTCGAGGGGCATTTGGGTTGTTTCCATGTTCTGAATATGACAAACAATGCTGCTATGAACACATAGTTGGGCACACATTTTTGTGGTATTATTGAGTATCCTTTGGGTATATACCCAAAAACGGTAATGATGGGTCTTAAGGTAGGTTGTTTCCTAATTTTCCAAGAAATCATCATACTGAAATCCAAAGCAACTGTACCAGTTTGTACTCCCACCAGCAATGGCGGAGTGTTCTCTTTACCCTACATCCTTTCTAGCATAAATTGTCATCAGTGTTTTTGATTTTGGCCATTCTTACAGGTGTAAGATAGAATCTCGGAACTGTTTTAATTTGCATTTCTATGATAGCTAAAGATGTTGAGCATTTCCTTAAGTGTCTTTCAGCCATTTTAGATTCCTCTGTTGAGAGTTCTGTTTAGGTCTATACCCCACATTTTTATTGGATTATAACAAATAAAATAGAATATCTTGGAGTGACTCTAACCAAACCAGTGGAAGACCTGTATGACAAGAATTTTAAATCTTTGAAGAAAGAAATTGAAGAAGACATCAGAAAATGGAAAGATCTCCCATGCTCTTGGGTAGATAGAATTAGCACAGTAAAAAAGCAATCTACAGATTCAATGCAATGTCCATCAAAATCCCAGCAAACTTCTTTACAGAGCTCTAAAAAACAATACTTAACTTCATATGGAAAGACAAAAAAAAAAAAACAGGATAGCCAAAATCCTATACAATAAAGGAACTTCTGGAGGCATCACAATTCCTGACTTCAAGCTTTACTACAGAACTACAATACTGAAAACAGTCTGGTGTTAGCATAAAAAAAGACAAAAGGACAAATGGAACCAAATTGAAGACCCAGATGTCAATCTACACACCTACTAACACCACATTTTAGACTACAAAGCAAAAAATATAAAATGGAAAACAGAAAGCATATTCAACAAATTGTGCTATCATAATTGGATATCTACATGTGGAAGAATAAAAATAGATCCATATCTATTGTCATGCACAAAACTCAAGTTCAAAGGGAACAAAGACCTAAACATAAAACTAACCACACTGAACCTCATAGAAGAGAAAGTGGGAAGTACACTTGAACACATTAGCACAAGAGACCACTTTCTAAATAGAACTCCAGGATCACAGACACTAAGAGAAACAACTAATAAATGGGACCTCCCGAAACTGAGAAGCTTCTGTAAAGCAAAGGACATTGTCAGCGAGACAAAATGGCAGCCTCCAGAATGGGAAAAGATCTTCACCAACCCCACATAGGACAGAGGGCTAATCTTCACAATATACAAAGAACTCAAGAAACTGATCATCAAAAGAGCAAATATTCCCTGATTTCTAAAACATTTTCCTTAGGTGTCTTCATGTTTATCAGCAAAGTGTGGCCCAGTGTATTTATCTATCATTTTATTTACTGCAGTGCCTTAAAATCTTTCTATTTCTTGCTGTGGTTTGTGTTAGTTTTTTCTTTACCTTCTCAATCCTTCTCAATTTAAATATTTATGTATCATACCTGTTGTTTAGGCTGTTATACAACCTGGAGTCAGAATCTCTCTTTTGCTTTTTTCTGAAGACCATCCTTCTGTGGTTTCTCAAAAGTGTATGACTAACTAGCCTATGTGTGCTACTGAACTGTTATGGCTGAATACAACAGATACAAAATAATTGATCTTAGAATGCTATTGGTAAGTATGACAAACAGGTTTTTTTAAATTAAACTTACTCATTTACTTTATATCCTGACTGAAATGTCCCCTTCCTCCTCTCCTCACATCCCCCGACCACCCCTTTGCACTCCCCATTCACACCCTCCTACAGTTCTATTCAGAAAGGGGTAGGATTCCAATGAATATCAATAAAACATGCCATTTCAAGTTGTGGTGGGACTAAGAATCTCCCCTTTTATTAAGGTTGGGCAAGGCAACAAAGTATGAGAAATTGTTCCCAAAATGCCAACCAAAACATTAGAGACAGGCCCTGCTCCCATTTTTAGGAGTATTGCAAGTAGATCAGTTTACACAACTGTTAGAAATATGTAGAGGGCCTAGGTCAGGTTTCCTGGACAACACAGTTTTATTGCTCAAACTATAAATATGAGAGGGTAATGAATATCCCTAATGCTACACAGCAAGTTTAAAATAGAGTCATCTTCCCTATAACACTATTCTGTGTTCCTAAAATGTCTTGAATCTAAAACACACTCAATTTGTACCTCTCACCTTTTATATACATATAAATTCAAGTGAATGCTATGCATATTCCAAAGTAATTTTAAGATCTAAAATTATGAATATCTTACTGTTAATAGTCTACTTTGTAAAATCAAGTTTAGTTATTAAGGATACCTAAATTTAGGGTCCTTTGTTCTTGGTGTGTGTCATTCCAGAAACATATATGCTGAATATTACTAATTAAATCTTTGCAATTCTTTAGAGAAATTTTTGCTAGACTTGGCCAATGTGGTTGGTCATACTAACTTTATGTAGGATACATAATGTCTATGTACATTTTATTAAAGGTATTTACGCCAACAGGGAGAAATAAATAAGTAGGCTTTTACCCCCTCTTGTATAATCTCTTTATTCCCATGAAAATAAAATATTGAAGAAATGACTAACTTACACATCAGGAAATCTGAGTTTCAGGTCAAGTTTTGCCACTCATTTCTGTGTATCACCTTTCACTGTTAAGTATAGCATATCCCTCATCATCCTTCACTGAAACATTTAAGGTGGAACACAGTCTACTCTTACTTTACAAATAGATGCTTAAGGGGTTCTATCTAGTGATCAAAAGAAGGACCTCCCAGAAGCTATGTTGTCACACAACCCTGAAAATTAAAGAGAAATACCATGTCAGGTTTGAAAACTTGCTGTCTGATACTGAATGACTAAGACATGTAAGGAAAGTCTCATTTGATCTGCTGTTGTTAGGGAAGTATATTCATGGAAGGCCTGCTTCCCCATCCCCCAAAGAAGTGACAACTGCACTGGTTTCCATAATAAATGGTTAAAAGAAGATGAAGAGTAGTTAAAGAGTAAATGTCTTGAGAAAAGATCTCAAAAACAGAGCAAAGATGTTTGTGTAGAATAGATCAAGATGTGAGAAAATTGAGATCCAGGAACTGAGTGTCAGAGAGGATACAAGAAAACATCATTCTGAGCAAAACAAAATAGAGATGGAAAAAATAAGTAAATTAATTCCAAGAACACAGATACCTTCATTCAGTGGGGCTTTGAATGTTTGAGGTGAAGGATTGGAAGCTATTGAGAGAAAAGTAAATTGAACTTATATTGTATAGAATTACCTAAGAGGTTTAATAATGTAGGCTCAGGCATTATACATTACTAAAAGATTTTGAAAACTATTCACCCATAGTAAAGTTTTACAAAAATATGTTGTTATCTGAGGTTACAAAACAGGGAATTATCACTGTAAGAAATAGACTGTCACATACACAACTGTACAAACAATTGGTGAAAGTCAGTGTGGTACTGATACACCAGCACTGTCTTGATTTGTTTATGTAGTTACATTTATAAAAATGGGTGAGGAATAGAGGCTAAGCTTCTTCTTTTTATCACCAATGCCGTTGGTTATTCCTTTTTGCCTTGTTTTCTTTCCTAGAAGTATCACCAACTTCTTCAGGGTGACAGTGGAAAATAAAAGCATCTTTTTTTTCATAGGTGGGTTGTGAAACTATATGGTCACATTTACTCAGTAAAGACAAATATTTCAGCTTGGTGGTGGTGGTACATGCCATTTCAAACAAAGTCTCATCTTACATTCACTCTAGTTTCTTGATCTGACATAATGGATATCAGTTCCTCCTTGCTTTACATCTTCAACTCTTCCCAGTACTACTCAACTCACCACATAGAGTTTCATGTCTTCGCTGATGATATCCAATGAAGGGGTTTAGATGATCCAAGCCCCATAATTTACCTTTCTTACCAGCTTTTACTAAGCATTTTTTAAAAGTAGTTTTCCTTGTTTTCATTTACCTCTTGAGATCCCACTAAACATTTCTTCTCTAGGAGGTCTGCTTTGAGCGTCCATTCAGCTACATTGAATAATTGTTCCCTTTTATCATTCACATATCATTTGTGTGTCTTCACCATTTCATTAGTAGTAATTGTAGTATCTTGTAATTATTAGATAATGTGAGCATCCTCCATTATTAGGAGGATCGTGGAGAAAATGAAAACTCTCTTCTTTAGTGATCACTTATCCACAAAGACTGCTATGAGCTCTCACTTGAAAAGTTGTCATGAGCAGGAGAGGGTGATTCAGGTTAGAGATAAAACTTGGTGGCAGGATAGGATAATTTCAAGCATGTCTGAGGCACTGGATTCTAGTCCCAGCAATTTAATGACATGGTAGGAAAGCCTCAGTGTAGTCTTTTTGTATCCAAGTTATTCATCTGGTAGGCTATAATATCTGGTAATTTGCCATCTGCAGGACAAATTACCATTCTTAACTCATAGACTCACCAAAGGCTTAAGATGGAGGGAACAATTAGAAGATGGATTGAAGAGTCATATGTATGACAAATAAGACATTTAGTTTAATTCAAGAAGTATTGATTAAATACCTTCTGTGTATCTAATTTTGTACTAATAGCCAATTAACCAAGAGTTTACTTTAATAGAGATGCCCTACTTTATTCAAGGTCAGCTTCTCCAATCTATAAATGAGCATACATCTGTCTCTTCATACCCCTACTTTATACCACAAAAAGATCATATCAAGGAATCCATGTTACACTGAGTTCTGAGCCCTATATTGAGAATAGAATGCTGACAGAGACTTGGCTTTCGATCCTGCTGGATGCTAGGCCTTATGCTGTTTTATTCCAGTAGGAACTAGATTCAAACCCTTGCACTGTATTTCTGTTCTACCATTTAAAAACTAAAAGAAATGGCCTAAGTGTATCCACATTTATCATTAAATAAAAGATCTGCATCTTACATCTCAAAATTAACTGCAGAGATACTAGCTTTAATTTTTTTGATTGTTCAGTTTGATGTTTTGCAGGAATTGAAGCATCTCTTCTAGTTTTACACATGCAAACATCAACATCAGTCTTTAGGATGTTTAATTTTTTCTTCTCTAGTTCATTATGCAGCTTCTTTTGGAAGGGAAGATCTCTCCTTGGGACCAACAAAGAACCCTGGATTCTGTAACCAAGATTACTCTGATTCTGAGTCACTTGATAAGTACCACAGATGTGAGAGATTAATGAAATATACAATACAGGCTAACTTCAAATTAAATTCTTTAAAAGAGTTTATTTTGGGCAGATATGAGAACTTTTTATATATTATTCCCACACATATCATTAATCAAAGTGTTGATAAATAAGAAAATGATGAATTAGAGGATGGGCATTATGAAATCTCCATGGTCAGAATGCAGCACTGTCACCAAAGAATTATTGTAAACAATACTAAAAACAAAGGAACAACCATGATGAAAAGGGATGGGCTAAGTATGGTAGTGCACACCTTTAAGCTCAGTACTCAGCAGCCAGAGGAAGGTTGGTCTCTAAGTTCAACATCAGTCTGGTTTATATAGCAAATTCCAAGTCAGCCAGAATTACATGAGGAGACTTTATCTTTAAAAATTATATGTGCATGCCTCCGGCCTACATAATCCAGAAGAAGGTGTCAGATTTGTAAATAAGGGCAAAAATATTTGTAAGCCTCTTTTTAGGTGTTGGAGATTAAACACAGGTCCTCTGTAAGAACAGCTAATATTCCTCACAATTGAGCCCCCTGATCCACTTTTATAAGATGATTTCAGAAAGCTTGTAGAAGAGATTGAATCAAGTTAAAGGTGGCAACTGGGCTACTTGTTTATCCTGCACTCAACTGTGTCTTTTTGTTTCTCCTTGTAGTTGAGAATGTTATGTTCTAATGATACTTAGCAAGGTGCATGTTTGTTTGTTTTTGCATTCCTTTTAAAACCCTCCTATCTTTCATTATTCTCCTGTGGGTTACAAGAAAACATGAAGCTACCACTGAAATTCTACAACATATATTATTGCAGGGAGCCGCTTGTTCATCCCAGCCAACCTGAACAGGAATAACACACAGAAACCCTTTTAATTAAATTTCTCCTTGGACCATTATCACCTAACTCTTATAGTAATTTAACCCATTTCTACTAATCTGTATATTGCCACTAGGTCATGGCCTACCAGCAATGTTTCAGCATGTTTGTCTCCGGGGGCTCCATGGCTTCTCTTTCGATTCCGCACTTCTTTCTCCCATTAGTCATTCCAGTACTCCCCGCCTACCTAAGTTCTGTCCTAAGTTCAACAGGCCAAGGAAATTTTGTTATTTATTAATAATAATCACAGCCCAGAGAGGGGACTTCCACATTACCTCCCCTTTTCTATTTAAATAAAAAGATAAAAAGGAAGGTTTTAACTTTAACATAGTAAAATTATATATAACAAAACAGTTATCAAACAAGAATTACAGTTTCAATATTTATATCTACTTTATCTTTTATCATAAATAAGGAAAATTATATCTATTCTTCAACTCCATCAAAGACCTCAGAAGGATATATTACTGAAGTAAACAGAAAGTGCATTGTAAGCAACTTCCAAAATTTTAGAATTGACAGAGACATCTCACTACCTAGAAAGTCACCCAAAGTTTTTCTGTACCATTGGGACATCCACCTTCAGCCTGCAGGCCTATAATATCTGGCAGACTTTTCCATGAAGCAGGAAATTTCAAAGACAGTTCAGTCACTCTCTTCTGTATCCTGTAGAATGTCTCTCAGACTCTCATGAAGCAGGAATTTCAAAGAATAATCTCATCTTTAGGCAAGTTCTGCAGTCATTTCTCTGTGGATCCTGAATGTCCATTTCATCTAACAAACTCCATAAGGAGCCTCTTTGATGCCCATCTTCTTCTTGAAGTAGACTGGTACTGCCAGGAGCAGATGTGTCTCACTGTCATGAAAAGTCTTAAATTCTTAAAAATTTTAAATGCCATATTCTGAAAGTCTCTGAAAGATTTGAAGACTACCTAGCTAATTGAAATATATCTCTATTTATCTAGATAATCTAACTAACCTGACTATAAGCTTAACAATTATATATGAGTATATATTAAATTATATTTTTAAATTATACATTATAATTTAAAATGAACTGCACAAACACAATATTTTAACCAAGAGCAGAAATATACATATACAGTATAACAAATTTAACTTTAAATTTGTATCAATAAACAAAGATTTATACCAAAGCAAATTGTTCATCTCTATAACATATCCCTTTTAAATGTAAATACATAATTATAAACAATATTTGGGAATATGGGCATAGTTCTGTCCATATTGCTTCCTGCTGTTTTATGGTGCTGTTAATCAGGTCTTCGTGGTATATCCTGTGTGCTAAGTTCATCTCAGTTAGCAGTTGGGTGAAGTAATTTTTGATGGTGTTCAGGCAACCTTTCAGGGGGTCTTGGTTCATGACACCATATTGGTCTGGAAGCAATCTACAGGTTTTCTGTGAAAACAAAAGAAGAACCTCTTTTCCAAAGCAACATGTTCTTAGACTCAGATTCAGAAGTCAAGATACCTTTATAATATACTTGCTGCTTTAGTTTAGCAGCCCATACAATAAAATGTCTCTCTGTACTTAGCTCCTGATTATCTGTATATAGTCCATCTTTACATGGCTTATTTTTTTTTACTCTTTTAATCTATGTCTGTACTCTGTCTCTTTAAAGACTTTTTTCTTTTTCAACTCTCTATACTCTTTCTTCTCTCTCCCAAGCCTACATACATTTATCTAACATTGTAACCCATTTAGAGTTCTTTTATGTCTGAATCTGTCCTTATTGCATTATCTCTAATTCCCTACTCTCTTGAAGAGCTTTTAAACTGTTAAGTAGCTTTTTTACAGCTGCTCTGGATGCTGACTCCATCTCTCTCCACTTTCAAAATGGTGGACATACCATTTCTGCTAGCTTTGGGACTTCCAGTTAGGAGCTGCACACAGCATTTTAACTCTGAGAATGAAAATGTATCACATAAACCCTTTTTATCTGAGTAATAGCTAAATCTGTCATGCAGCACATTGCACAGCCTGGAAATAACTCAGTATATGGCAGCAGGTATCTGTCATGCTTTCCTGTCTGTGTACTCCTAGCAGACTTGATCCCACCACCAGCCTAGGCAGAGAGCTCTGAGCCGTGGCCATGGTCTCAGCTCCAAACCCCAAGTGGGCCCACAAATAATCCATAGCTAAAGTTTACACTGGTGGCATGGACCAGGAAGCTGTGCTTTAAAATGGTGTGGGTTTTTTCCTGTTATGGCTAAATTAGGAAAACCTCTTTATAAGGAGTCATGCCTCTTCTTGCTTCTAGTAAGCAAAGCCCATCTAAGAAAATTCTGTTGGCAAACCATGCTTAACTCTGTTATCTTGTCTAGAATTAATTTTTAAGCTTTCTCAAGTTTTACATGGATTTAGTCCACCATGTTGGATTAAATTTGTGCATGGGGCTGGTTATTCATCCTGGCTGCCCAGAACAGAAATAATCACACAGAAACTGTATTAATTGAATCATTGCTTGGCCCATTAGCTCTAGCTTTTTATTGGCTAACTCTTACATTTAAATATAACACATTTCTATTCATCTGTGCATCACCATGATGTTGTGGCCTACCAGCAAAGTTTCAGCATGTCTATTCCAGCAGCAGCTCCAAGGTGTCTCTCCAACTCTGCCCTTCTTTCTTCCAGCATTCAGTCCAGTTCTCCCCACTTACCTATGTTCTGCCCTATCAACAGGCCAAGGCAGTTTCTTTATTCATTAATGGTATCACAGCACACAGAGGGGACTACCTCACCAACATATGAACAAGCAAATGACCAAGGATGTCTGCTTCCTTAATGGTCTGCTCCAGATGTTTGAAGATCTACACTATCTCCTTATCAACTTTCCTGAAATGTACATCATATGGCTGTCCTTGAATAAGGTATCTTACTGCAGTGATTACAGCAACATTTATGTGATAAACCCAGTGCAATTTCCGAAAGTCTCTGTTTCCATTCCCCACACTACAGCAGATTTCCTTGCCTACCATTTCTGGCCTTGCTCACTTGTTTTCCTTTATACACTCCCTGAGATACTTTCAGCAGTGCCTGATAAGGGAAAGGAGCAGTGCACACTTAGCTGTCATTATGCAAATATGGTGACAAATTGGTCTATGCTTGACTGAAATGTCAGGGCAGAAATCAGAAGAAACGCATCAAGTCTAGGTATCTTTGACCACTGGAAGGCAGAGTTCAGAAAAATGCTTTTCTTTTCGTTCTGTAGTATCCTTCATTTTATCTATTCTCATATGATCTTCAGGAAGAGCTTGGATGTGACAAAATTACCAAAAAAGGCTGGAAATAGGCTGCAATAGTGAAGCATTTCTTGCAGATATTTTGAGCTAGAAAAAAAAATTCATATTCCTAAGACTGGATCCTCACCTTGCATCTCCTCCAGCCCCTTAGTGACACAATGACTGTCCAGGTGACTTTGCATTCAAATTCTAGACATATTTATCTTGCCCTGTTCCATTTCTGATGATTTTTTCTGAGAAGTAATTTTACGTTTCTTCAATGTATCCCTTGTAAAGACTCATGAAGGTTGACTCTCATCAGGGATTGTGCAGTTTTTATTATTTTGATCACATTTTTGTATGGCATCATTGTAGTTTTACAGAGTATTGCACTGAATATAAATCAGGGCTACATAGATTATCTCATTGACTCTGTGGGTTTTACCCAGGTATTCTTTCCTCCAGTATCTGTATCAAAATGGTATTACATACCATATCTCTCTAACCAAACTCATCTGTTGCAGCTAGATAGGACATTTATCTTTTCTGCTATTGATTTCAACAGGATCAAAGTCTCTGCAACATAATTCTATGAATCAAACAGTAAAGTAAAATTATTCACCTACAAATAGATCAGGAGACACAGAAGAAAAAACAAGTGAGAATGACCCTCTAAGTCTCCCCTTCCTCTCAGTTGTGCATGCCCCTGTGCCGTGTGTATGCTATTGTAGCTTGCTATACTATCCTGAACTGCTATTTCATCTTCCCTACAAGAGAAGACAGTGGGTTCAAAAAGAAAAAGACCACTGCCTGTTGTATCTGTGCACCCCCAATGAAGAACGGCAAAAGTTTTCAGTGTTTGTGCTTTGATAATTTCTTACATACATTTATATATAAACATATATATGTATACATATATATATATATAGCACTATAATTATTCTCACCCAATCCTTCCTTATTTCCCTCCCAGACCTACTAGCTTTCTTCAATTCCCCCACAAATCCCTTTTTCATGTTCCTCATTTTTCTTTGTAATTTAACCAGGACTGTCTTGTGACCTTGGACTTTGAGCTATCCATTAGCAGCTGTGAGTCATGATCTCATTATGGGTTGAACAACTTTTTCATAGGGATCTCATATCAGATAGCCTTCTTATCAGATATCTATACTATGATTCATAACAGTATCAAAATTATAATTATGAAGTAATAGCAAAAATATTATTATGGATGTCAATGACCACAACTTGAAGAAGTGTATTAAAGTGTTGAAGCATTCTCAAGATTGAGAACCACTGCATTAGAACTTGGTCAGCTCACCAGTAAATACAGACCTAAAGTTGATGATTAACCCTCTTATTTCAACAAACTATGGGGTTACATATTTTATAAAGGTATATGTAAAGCGTGATTCATGAACAGCATGCATATATAGCAAACTAGATAGGATTTTGGCCAAGAACATTTGCAGGTGATGTGGGGTTTCAATATCAAAACGCTGAATATCTGCTAGTATAAACTTCTTTTCCTTTCTAAAGTTCACATTTACCTCTCCTGTTTCTGGTTTTCTTTCTTTCTTTTTTCCTTCCTTCCTTTCTTCCTTTTTCCTTTCTTTCTTTTTTATTTTGTTTTACAGACTATTTTAAAATATTTTTTAAACAATCTTTCTTTTGTTTTACATATCAATCCCTGTTCCTTCTTTCTCTCCTCCTTCTGTTCCCCCACAATTTCCCCAAAACCTACACACCTTCTGCTCCTCAGAGAGGGTGAGGCCTCACATCATCAATAAAGTCTGTCACATCACATGAGGCAGGACTAAGGCCTCCCCTCATATATCTAGACTGAACAAGGTATCCATCCAAAGATATTGGGCTCTAAAATGCCAGTTCATGTGCTAGGGACAAATACTGGTTCCACTGACATCGGCTCCACAAACTGCCCAAGCCCCACAACTGTTTCCCACATTCAGAGGGTCTACTTTGGGCCTATTCAAGTCTAGAGTCAATGAGCTCCCATTCGCTTGAAGCAGCTGTTTCTGTGGGTTTGTAACTGATGGAAGCAACCCAGCTAAGTACTGGACCAAGCTCCTGTAGTTCAATAGTAGAGAGGGAGGAACAATAAAATGAGCAAACAGTGGTTATAAAACCTATTTAAAATCACAAAGAAATTAAAGATTAGTGCTCAGAACAGATGGGATATTTATAGCAAACTCTCTCTGTTGCATGGAGGGGGCTGCTTGTTCCACCCGACCATCCAGCTAGCTTAGCCCTGAAATAACCACAGAGAAAATGTATTCATTAAAACACTGCTTGGCCCATTAACTCTAGCTTCTTATTAGCTAAATCTTATATCTTAATTTAACCTATTTCTATTAATCTATGTATCACCACGTGACAGTGGCTTATTGGCAAAGCACGTCTCTCTCCGGCAGCAGATCTATGGCATTTCCCTGACTCTACTTTCTTCCTCCCAGAATTCACTTCCCCTCCTATATAAGTTCTGCCCTATCAAAAGGCCAAGGCAGTTTCTTTATTCATTAAGCAATGAAAGATGCACATGGACAGAAGGACCTCCCACACCACCCTGATGCACATGGACAGAAGGACCTCCCACACCACCCTGCTTCCCAAGGATTGGGCTTATCATTGGACAGAATACAGAGATAGTAGACAATTTCAGAAAAAAGTTTTATTAGATATGATAACATTGTTGCACTTAAGAATTCACAACAGCTATGAATCATGCCCAAGACCTGCACAGAATCAAGCCAGATAAAACTCAACATATAAAGAGCCTCTGAAGTCCCATTGCTAATTAAGGAGCTATGGACAATTGATTGATGCTGGGGGAAGAAGAGTTAGTCTTTTTCAGAGATGAATACCCTAAGAGACTCCAATACACAGTCCTATATCCAAACACATACAGACAAAACTATAAGACTTAGTGGGTTAAAATGAAAAATTAGGAAGACTTGGTGGGATAGATAAGAGGAGGAAGTCGGAGCTGGAAGTGATCAAAACACAATATATACATGCACAAAATTTTCAAATAACAAAAATTTTACATTGTCTCAGGTGTGAACTACTATGTATGTAGAAGAGCCAAGGTATTCCATTAAAGGAAGGCATGACTCAGAAAGTGTCTCACTTTAAGAAAGAGCCCACAGAAAAAAGCAATACTCTAGAGAAATGTTAATGTACCTGTGATGTGTATTAATATTATAATTGTGTTCTGAGCTAAAAAAAAGAAAAGCCATAATATAAGTTAGTTTTTGTATTATTGTCTACTTATTTGCATTATGACATTTCCACATATAGAACAAGTTTCAGACTAGAAAAATTCAGTATCTGTAAGGAATTGGATGCTGTCCATGTCCATTTCTTTGCTGCTTTCTTTTTTAGAATATTTGTTCCATCATCAGTGTCATTTCCTTAAAGTTCATGAGATAGCAGAAATATTAGTCAGTTTTCATCATTCACTATAATGAAATTTCAGACATGGACTAACTTTATGAATAAATTCATTTACCCACAGTTGTGGAGACTCAACATTTTGGTGCTAAATGTTGGTATTGTCTCTGATGAGGACCGCATGGTTGGTGATAGGAACATGTGGGTGTATGAGAGGAATCCTGTACCTAAACAATAAATGAGAAACAGAATGAACTGCACAATCGATACTAAGAACATGATGCTCCCAGCTAACCTATGGATTTCTTCTTGGCCTGACATCTCCATAGCCTTCCAATCCCAGAAACACCTGAATAAAGGGTTTCAAGACGATGAACTCTTTGAGGAAAGCCCCATTCGAAGTTCAGAAATAATAAAATAAACCCTTCTAATGATATCTTTAAAAATTCATATTGAGTATGAAGCAAGGTTCTCTGCTGAGAAATGGGGTCTTTTCTTATTCAATTAACAATCTGAACTTTAATGAATGAGTAGCAGAAATATGATAAGATACTTTCATCAGAGTGTGGCTAGATTTTTGAACCAATCAGGAACAAGAAAGAAAGGAAGAAAAAGGTAGCATGACTTACTTAGATCTGAATTTCTTAACCGTATGCCATTGGAATTTTGGGATCAGATGATGTTTTATCCTAAGAATCTTTTTCTTTGCATTTAAAATGTGCATCCCTAACTCCTTAGATGGCAATAGGACCCTTCCTCAGTCATGAAAAGTAAAAAGTACTTCCATAAGTCTCCATAAATATCTTTGAGCATAAACTTGACCATAAGTTGGGAATAGTATATTAAGCCAAGAAATGTAAATATTTGATAGTTATAAATAATATCTTCCATAATTAGAAAGTCCTCTTTTTATCCAAAATGTTAGCACTTATGATTTTATGTCTAATGTGATTTTTTAATCGCATCTTTTATCATGTTATGGCCAGACTGGTGCACAGTATAATTGGTCTCTTTAATGATATGGGCATTGAAATTTACAAAGCAAGGACTATGTGTCTCAGAATTAGCTCCCTGATTTTGACTCTATGTGTGTTGTCTAATAGCATGGTGTCTTTTGTAATGCCACTAGAAACATGCTATTTGAGGAGTTCTACTTATTTCATAATAATTAGTGTATGTGTGTGTGTGTGTGTGTGTGTATGTATGTATGTGTGTGTTTGAGATCCAAGGTAGATAGCAAAGATCTCTATAGACATTAGAATTACTGCTGATTCTTCAACTTTTATCTTGTAAACACATTGCTGATGAATATTTTATAATGTCTTATTTGATACCCAGTAACACAAGTAATTGTAGGGATAAGTCCCGCCCCTTAGGGGGCTTGTTCGCCTCGGGCTAATGTTTACCTATAAATCTAGTGAGCGTGCTCACCACTAGCTTCTGCTTTCCTGGTCTCCGTGGGAATGGTGGTTCTGTAAGTCTATTTCACCATTAAAGCTATATATAAATTTTTACAATCTGTCTGCATTCGTTCACTCCGTTACATTTTGGCGCCCAACATGGGGCTATTTGGCCCCTGACTCAAGCACGTAGCACGCTCCTGGGTGCTGTTTTTTAGTTCATGACTCGGGCCCCAGTGCCAAGTCAGAGACATACTTGGCCACACAGGCCCATTCTGCCCTGCCGGCTCACCAGAGCAATTAACACCTCCCTGCCTGCCTTGGCTAAGTTTGCAACAGAACCCCACTGCCTGAATTAGCAGAAGCTCAAGTACCTGCAGTTTTGCAACAAAAGCTGCCACAGCGACAGATTTGGTCTGATACAAAGTGACTTGTCCAGGTGGTGGTGGCGCACGTCTTCAATCCCAGCATTTGGGAGGCAGAGACAGGCGGATCTCCGTGAGCACGAGGCCAGCCTGGTCTACAAGAGCTACTTCCAGGACAGGCTCCAAAAACACAGAGACCACCACTGACAGGAACCGATCATTGCAGGTAAAAAACAAATTTCGTATATAAATAAAATGTCTGAACACATTACTATTCAAGAATTTATCAGTTATTTTAATTGTATCATGTGGGAGATTTTACAAGAGGTGTCTATCACCCCACATCTATGGATCCTTCTGGGATTCGTAGTTTTCATTGGCACTAAATGGTTTGATAATAGAAAAATGATAAAGTCTTTACGAGATGAATCCAGGATTCTTAAGTCAGAGATTGAACACTTAAAAACAATTGGGAATGACAACAATCTTCTCAAGAATCAGTTTGAAGTTCTCCAGGAAGAGAACAGTTCTTTGTTTAACATGACTCGATCAACTGAGCAAAACGTAAAAAAGGTACAGGCTGATGTTAAGGAGAAATTGATTACTATGGAAGAGAAAACAGCTGATTTGGATCATAAGCTTCAGTCCCTTTCTGTAGGAACTGAAACATTAACTGAGAGAATCAAAACAGCTGAATGTGACAATCGGATTTTGTTTAAAGCTTATGATTGATTGACGGAAAGATTGTCAATACAAGAAGGCACGGTTTATGCCATAAAAATTATGTCCAAAGATCAGATGTTATCTCTAATGGACAAACTTCATACTTTAGAATCCACAATGAAGGCTTTGGAACATAATTCTGGACAGGAGATTCAGACATTACAGAAGGCAATGGTGAATAGAATTGAAAAGATTGAGGAATTTCTAAATTCTGATGAAGAAGAGCAAAGGGTAGAAAGGCAAATTTTAACTACAACTGTGGGTAAATCTCTCCAGGACAATTTCCACAAAGCTCTACCTACAGCACTACCTGCCTTTCCAGTAATAACAACAGAGAAGGTGATTGGTTCCAGAAACCCTAGGGTGATCAAGGAGGATACATGGGAGCCTGTCCATATGAATGATCTCAAGGAAATAAAACAGGCTGTCATGACTTTTGGGATGCAAGCCTCTTTTGTTAAAGAGATGCTAAGAACTTGGGCCACGACAATCAGAGCAACCCCCTAGGACTGGCTCCTGCTGAGCTCTGCGGTACTTGAGAGTGGACTGCAATTGAAATGGAAATGCTTATTTAGGCAAGAGGCTAGACTCTTAGAACAGCAGGAAAAAGTGAAGAGAATTGACATTTCCCTAGATAAAATTCTAGGTGAAGAGCTCTTTTACGACCCTCAGGAACAAGTTAATTTGGATGAAAACACACTCTCCATGTGTACTACAGCAGCCTTAAGGGCTTGGGACAGGGTACAAGACCCAGGACAGAGAATGGAATCATTTGTCAGAGTTAAACAGGGTCAGAGAGAACCCTTTAGTGACTTTTTACAAAGATTAACTAAGGCTGTACAAATAGGGATATCGGACCCAGAAGCAAGATGTATAATGATTGTGTCTTTGGCTTATGAAAATGCAAATGTGCAATGCAAAAGGATTTTGGGGCCTTTAAAGCTCAGATAAGCACCCTTGGAGAATGGGTCTTGCATACACTCAATGTTGATACATTTGATTATGGCACTGAAGCATGGGTAAAAGAAGCGATTTCCAATAGTAAAAGGAGACACCAGAATACCAACTGTTTTAATTGTGGCCAAATGGGTCATATGAAAAGGAATTGTAGACAACGGATTTTCAGAAAGAATAATAATGCATCTTCTAGAAATAACAGAAATAGGAGGACTCAGCCTTCAGGTTTATGTAGAAGATGTGGAAAAGGCATTAACATAGTTAAATTACATATAACAAAACAATTATTAAGCAAAAATTACAGTTACAATATTTATATCTACTTTATCTTTTATCATAACCAAAGAAACGAATAACTATCAATTCTTCAACACCATCAAAGACTCTAGAAGGATATATTACCTAAGTAAATAGGAAGTGCATTGTAAGCAACTTCCAAAACTCTAGAATTGACAGAGACATCTCACTGCCTGGACAGTCACCCAAAGTTCTTCTGTACCATTGTGACATCCATCTTCAGCCTACAGGTCCTTAGTATCCAACAGGCTTTTCTATGAAGCAGGAAATTTCAAATACAGTTTGGTCATTTGTTTCTGTGTCCTGCAGAATGTCTCACAGAATTTTTCATGAAGTAGGAACCCTGAAGGAATATCTCACCTTTATGCAAGTTCAGCAGTCATCTCTTTGTGGGTACTGCATGTCCAGTGAAGCAGTCCATTCAAGAGCAGTTTCTTGCCCTAATGGCTAACCATCTCCATAAGGAGTCTCTTCAATATCCATCCTCTTCCTGAAGTAGATTGGTACTGCCAGGAGCAGATGTGTCTCCTGGTCATGAAAAGTACAAAGCTATTAAAACATTTTACATGCCATATTATGAAAGTCTCTGAAAGATTTAAAAAATACCCATCTAGGCCGGGCGGTGGTGGTGCACGCCTTTAATCCCAGCACTCGGGAGGCAGAGGCAGGCAGATCTCTGGGAGTTTGAGTCCAGCCTGATCTACAAGAGCTAGTTCCAAGACAGGCACCAAAGCTACAGAGAAACCCTGTCTCTGAAAAAAAAAAAAGAATACCTATCTAACTGAAATATATCTCTATACATCTACAAAATCTAACATGACTCCAAGCTTAACGATTATAGATGAGTATCTAGTAACTTATATTTCTTAATTATATATTACATTTTTAAATAAGCTACACAATCACAATACCTTAATAAAGATCAGAAATACAAATATATATAACAAAATTTACCTCGAATTTATATCAATAAAGTAAGATCCATACCAATGCAAATCTCTATAGCATATTTATACCATATCTTTCTTTAAATATAAAAGAATATTTATAAACAATATTTGAGAATATGGGCATAGATTCATCCATACTTCTTCCCGCTGATTGGAGGCACTGTTAATCACGTCTTTTATGGTGTGTCCTGTATTCTAGGGTCATCTCAGTCGGCAGTTGGGGAAGTAATTTTTTTTGAGGGTGTTCACGGGGACCTTTCAGGGGGATGTGGTCTATCAAACCATATTTGTTTAGAAGTATTCTTCAGGTTCTCGTCGTCGGTGGAAACAAGAGAAAAACCTCTTTTCCAAAGCAACATATCCTTAGACTCAAATTTTGGAATCAAGGTGCCTTTGTAATATACATGCTATTTTAGTTTAACAGCCCATACAATGAATTGTCTCTCTGTACTTAGCTCCTTCATAGTCAAAAAATTAAACGAAAAACCCAATATACATAATCCAGACTCTCTGTGAATTTTATATTTTTCTCTACTCCTTTTAATGTATGACTCTCTGTACTCTGTTTCTTTACAGCCTTCACCCTTTTTTTATTTAAAGCATTAACTTTATTTTATGACTCACTACATACATTTATCCAACACTGTGGACCCATTAAGAGGTCTATGTCTGAATCTGTCCTATTGTGAATCTGTAATTATTTACTGTCCAGGAGAACTTAAAATGCTAAGAATTTCTTAAAAACTTAAATTGTGCCATCTGTAGGGTAATACGGTACCACCTGTTTGCCTATCCAGTCAGAAAATTAAGTTGTGCTATTATTAATATAAATATGGTAGTTCCTTCTTACTCTGCACAGCACAGCATGGCAGAGCCACATGTGCCTCTGAGCCACTTGCACTGCCCCGCTTGCAGTCACACAGGGATTCCACATTGCCATTAAGCAAGCCATCGCACTTTGCTCAAAACCCCATTCAAATGCTCTGTCTCCCGCAAGGGACAGAGGTCGCACTAGCAGCATAGCCCAGAAAGCTGGCATTTTATATCTATCAGTTTTTTTTTTTAATAATGTGGCTGCTGAGTCAGGAAAATCCCTCTGTGGCAAGCTGCCAGACAGCAAAAAGCTGTGTTAAATTCTCTCTCTATATATTTTTTTTTCATCTAGAATTACTTTTCAAGCCATATCAGGTTTTATGTGAATTTACTTGGCCACGTTGGAGTGCTCATTGTTAAAAATATATTCAGGCTTGGGAGAGAAAAGAAAAAGGTTTAAATCCATAAAAAGGGAGAGTAGTTGGGTGTGGTGGCACACACCTTTAATCCCAAAACTTAGAAGACAGAGGCAGACAGAATGGATTCAAGACTCCTGGCTGAGATGATTAAGAGTCACAGGGATACTCCAGTTCAGGACGTGGTCATAATTTTAATTTTTCTCTAGGTTCCCCATAAGATTATCAGTGCCCCCAATGAGCAGGAAGTAGCCTGGAGAACTACACCCACATTTCCCAAAAATGGACTATGGATATTTTCCTTTGTTTAGAATGTTGTTACAACTTGTTATGGATAATGTCAGGAGAAAAGCTAAACAAATGATATTAGATTCAGAGTTTTTTATTTAAAAAAGGGGGGAAGTGGTGTGGAACAATTGTCTGTATTCTGTCAATTATATTTTAAATAAATGTTGATTGGTGAGTATCCAGGCAAGAAGTATAGGTGGGACAATCAGACAGGAAGTAGAGGTAGGTTAATGAGAACAGGAGAATTCTGGAAAGAGGAAAGCTTGATCTGGAGTCATGACCCATCCACAGAAGAAGCAAGATGTGACTGCCTTGCTGAATAAAATACTGAGCCATGTGGCTAAAATAGACAAGAATAAAGGGCTAAGTTAAAAGAGTTAATAAGAACCTGAGTTAATGGGCCAATCAGTTTATAACTAATATAGACCTTTCTGTGATTTCTTTGGACTAAATGGCTGACTAATTGGGCAGGACAGAAACTCCAACAACAGGTTCCTGCTATTTGGGGACACTGTTAATCAGGTCTTTCATGGTGTATCCTATGTCCTTGGTTCCTCTTCGTTAGATGTTGGGCAAAGTAAATTTTTGAGGCTGTTCATTGCAATCTTTCAGGGAATCATGCTCTATCGATTAGTCTAGAAGCAATCTACAGGTTCTCATCCTCTGTGGAAACAAGAAAAAAATCTCTTTTTCAAAGCAACATATTCTTAGACCCAAATTTTAAAGTCAAGATACCTTTATAGTATACATGCTGGTTTAGCTTAGCAGTCCATACAAAGAAATGTCTCTCTGTACTTAGCTCCTTCATAGTCAAAAAAATCAAAAAAAGCACAATAATATACATAAACCAGACTCTGTGTATATTCCATCTTTATGTGGCTTGTTCATTTTTTAACTCCTTTTAATCTATGTTTATCTGTAGTCTGTGTCTTTAAAGACTTTACCCTTTTTTAAGCATTAACTTTATTTTATAACTCTATATACTATTTTTCTTCTCTCTTCCAAGTCTACAAACATCTATACAACACTACGCCTCATCTGGATTTGTCTTTATTGCCTATCTGTAATTTTTTATTGTCCAGGAGTGCTTTTTAAAATGCTAAGTGCTTCTTAAAATTTAAGCTGAGCCATTACTATAATATATATGGTACTTTCTGCTTGCCCACCCAGTCTAAAACTTTAGTTGCACCATTACTATAATAAATACAGTCTTCCTGTTTGCCTGCCCAGTCCATCATGGTGGAGCCAGTCACCAACCTCTGATCAATGCACACAGACCCATTCTCAGGCACACAGCCAGTCCATGTTGCTATTAAGCAAGCTGCAGCAGTCTGCTAACAAAGCCCATCCAAATGCTCTGTAGCCGAACCTCCTGCCTGAATGAGTCATAGTTTGCCCTGGCAGTATGACCCAAAAATCTGGCACTGCAAATTGGCTTTTTTACATCAGAACCATCATCCACCATGACTAAGTTCAGCCTCATCCCAGAGTTGAGGGATGTTTCAACATATGAAAATCTGTCAATATAATCCATCATATAAACAAACTGAAAAATAAAAATCATATGATCATCTCATTAGAAGCTGTAAAAGCTTTCAACAAAATACAACATCCCTTCTTGATAAAGGTCCTGGAGAAAACAGGGATACAAGGAATATACCTAGACAAAATAATGGCAATATACTGCAATCCAAATCCAACATCAAACTAAAATGAGAGAAACTCACAGTGATTACTCTGAAATCAGGAACAAGACAAAGTTGTCCACTCTCTCCTTATCTATTCAATATATGAGGTCCTAGCTAGAGAAATAAGACACCAAAAAAAGATCAAAGGGATAAAAATTGGAAAAGAAGTCAAACTCTCACTGTTTGCTGCTGATTTGATAGTTTACATAAGCAATCCCAAAAATTCTGCCAAGGAACATGTATAGCTCATGAACACTTTGAGTAATGTAGCAGGATGAAAGCTTAACTCAAAAAAATCAGTAGCCCTCCTGTAGATAGATGATAAAAGGGCAGGGAAAGAAATCAGAGAATTAACACCCTTCACAATAGACACAAATAGCATAAATTGTCTTAGAGTAACTCAAACTTTACAAGTGGAGACTTGTGTGATAAGAACTTTTAATCTTTGAAGAAAGAAATTGAATAAGACACCAGAAAGTGAAAAGATCTCCTATGATCCTGGGTAGGCAGAATTAACATAGTAAAAATGGCAATCTTCCCAAAAGCAATCTACAGATTCAATGCAATGCCCATCAAAATCCCAGCAAAATACCTCAAAGACCTTGAAAGAAAGGTACTCAACTTCATATGAAAAAGCAAAATACCAGGATAGCCAGAACAATCCTGTAAAATAAAAGAACTTCTGGAGGCATTACAATCCCTGACTTCAAACACTACTACAGAGGTACAATACTGAAAACAGCCTGGTACTAGCATAAGAACAGACAGGAGGTCCAATGGAACGGAATAGAAGACCCAAATACCAAGCCACACATCTTTGAACACCTAATTTTTGACACAGAAGCAAAAAATATCAAATGGAAAATAGCATATTTAACAAGCAGTACTGGCATAACTGGATTTCAGCATGTAGAAGAATGAAAATAGACCCATATCTATCACCATGCACAAAAAAGTCCAAATGGATTAATGACCTCAACATAAAGCCAGCCACACTGAACCTCAAAGAAGTGAAAGTATGAAATACACTTGAAACCATTGGCACTGGAGACCACTTCTTAAATATAACCTCAGCAGTACAGACACTGAGAGAAACAACTAGTAAATGGGACCTCCTGAAACTGAAAATCTTCTATAAAGCAAAGTACATGGTAAACAAGACAAAACAACAGCCTACAGAATGGGCAAAGGTCTTCACTAACCCCACATCAGATCTCCAAAATGTACAAAAATTCAAGAAATTGGTCACCAAATAACACATAATCCAATAAAAAAAATGGAGTACAGACCTAAACAGAGACCTCTCAACAGAGGAATCTAAAATGGCAGACAGACACTAAAGGAAATGTTAAACATCCTTAGTCATCAGAGAAATACAAATCAAAACAACTCTGAGATTCCATCTTACACCCATAAGAATGGCCAAAATCAAAATCACTGATGACAACTAATGCTGGAGAGGTTGTAGGGAAATGGAACACTTCTGCATTGCTGTTGGGAATGCAAGCTGGTACAACATTTTTGGATGTCAGTGTAGCTATTTCTCAGAAAATTGGGAAACAATCTTCCTCAAGACCCAGTAATACCACTTTGGGGTATATTTCCAAAGGATGCTCAGTCACGCCATGAGGACATGTGCTGAACTATGTTCATAGCAGCTTTGTTTGTCATAGTCATAAACTGGAAACAAGCTAAATGCCCTTCAACCAAAAAATGGATAAGGAAAATGTGTTACATTTACACAATGGAATACTACACAGCAGAGAAAAATAACAACAACTTGAATTTTGCAGGAAAATTGATGGAGCCAGAAAACATTATTTTGAGTGAGACAGATACAGACAGACAATTACCACATGTACTCACCCATGGTGGTTTTTAAACATAAAGCAAAGAAAACCTGCCTACAAATCACAATCCCAGAGAACCTAGACAACAATGAGGACACTAAGAGAGACTTACATAGATCTAATCTACATGGGAAGTAAAAAGTAGAAAACAACAAGAACTCCTGAGAAAATTGGGAGAATGGGGACCTTGGAGGAGGGTGGGGATGGGCAGGGATGGGAGCAGAGAAATATGTAGAGTTCAATAAAAATCAATAAAAAATACCAAAAAAAACAAAATGGCTGGGATTTTTTTTTCTTTTGCTAACACTGAATAAGAAAAACTTTTCTAAAAGGAGATGCTGCACACTGGCAGCAAACAGCAGGAAGCTGTGTTAATTGTGTTAAACTCTGTATTTTTGTGTCTAATTTTCCTTTTCAAGCTTTCTCAGATTTCACGTGGATTTTAGTATGACATGTTGGCATCAATTTGTGCGAAAAAAGTCTCCTCTGTCTTACAGATACATCATTACAAGATGCCTTCTGATTCAGATGTGTCTTGCTCTCTTAAGTCGCTTTCTTCAGCCACAGCTGCAAACAACACAGCAATCAACATCTGACTGGTCATGTCCAAATTTGAAGTGCAGTCCAACAGAAGAAATGATAACAGATAACACACATGGCCTCTATGATCGTCATGCAGACTGGGAATGCATTCAAAATTCATTCTTGGGTCCTGCATTCAGCAACGACGTTCTATACTTTCCCACATGGAACCAACAGTTTGATTTTCTGCTTGATTTTTCCATTTCTCTTTTTGATTTTATTTAGTATGCTTATTTTTCTGAACTATTTAATATTGTACTTCTTTGATACCAAAGACAAAATAATCAAAGGACTGTGATAAAACAACAAATAAAGGAACCAAAACATGACTTCTCAATAGATTTTGTATATAGCCTTCCACAGCATCCCACCACATCCTTTATTTGATCTCATTTTAGATGTCATTGTTCCCCTTTAGGTCCATCAGATCCTACCACAATGAGGCTCTTATCTTATACACTGATGTTTTCCCCAATGGTGTCTTGCCAGCTCATAAAGACTCCACAAAGAAATAGAATTTCACACCAGTTTTCGTCATGAACAGAGATGCAAAAATACTCAATTAAATACTGATAAACAAATCCAAGGACACATTAAAAACAACATTCACCAGAATCAAGCAAGTTTGGTTCCAGTGATGCAGGTATGTTTCAACATATAAAAATCTGTCAATGTAATCAACCACATATGCAAACCGAAAAAAAAGACATGATCACTACATGCCCTTGACAACACCCAGGACTCATTTATTACAAAAGTCTTAGAATGGTCAGGGATACAAGGGACATCCCTATGAATAATAAAGTCAATATATAACAAACTGATAACCAACATCAAATTAAATGAAGAGAAACTCAAAACAATCTATTAAAATTGGGGCCAAGGCAAGCCTGTCCACTCTCTTCATATCTACTCAATATAGTACTTGAAGGAGATCAAAAGGATACAAAATGAAAAAGAAGTAAAAGTATTTTTATTTGTAGATGGTAAGATAGTATACACAATAATCAACCTCAAAAATTCAACCAGGGAAATTCCATAGCTTATAGACACCTTCAGTGAGGTGGATGAAAAGGGGATTAACTCAAAAATGAAATCAGTAGCCTCTTATATACAAAAGATAAAGAATCTGAGAAAGAAATCAAGGAAATAACACCCTTCACATCAGCCACAAATAATATAAATTACCTTCGGGTAACTCGAAACCAACAAGTGAAAGACCTGCATGACAAAAACTTCATGTATTTGAAGAAAGAAATTAAAGAAGATATCAGAATATGGAAAGATCTCACATGTTCATAGGTTGTCAGAAATAACATAGTGAAAATGGCCATCTTACCAAAAGCAATCTAGAGATTCAATGCAATTCCTATTAAAATTCCATCACTATTTTTCATAAGTTTTGAACAAACAATGCTCAACTTGATGTGTAAAGACAAAAAAAAAATCAAGGACTGATAAAACAATACTGTAAAATTAAAGTACTTATAGAGGTATCACCATCCCTGATTTCAAGTTGTACTAGAGATCAATAATAATAATATAAAAAACTACAAGTCATTGGCATAAAAACAGAAAGTTTGATAAATGGAATTGAATCAAAGGCCTAAAAAGAAATCCACACACCTATAGGCACTTGATTTTCTTACAAAGAAGCCAAAATTAAACAATAATAGGAAAAAAGCATCTGCAATGAATGGTGTATGGAAATGGATCTATGTCTTTCACCCTGCATAAAACTCAAGTCGAAGTCGATCAAAGACTTCAACATAAAGCCAAATACCCTGAACCTGATATCTGGCGATGGAGATAGAGACAGAGACCCACACTGGAGAACCAGACTGAGCTCCCAAGTTCCAAATGAGGAGCAAAAGGAGGGAGAACATGAGCAAGGAAGTCAGGACCACGAGGGGTGCACCCATCCGCTGAGACAGTGGGGCTGATCTATTGGGAGCTCACCAAGGCCAGCTGGACTGGGACTGAAAAAGCATGGGATAAAACCGGACTCTCTGAACATGGCGGACAATGAGGGCTGATGAGAAGCCAAGGACAATGGCACTGGGTTTTGATCGTACTACATGTACTGGCTTTGTGGGAGCCTAGCCTGTTTGGATGCTCACCGTCCTAGACCTGGATGGAGTGGGGGAGGACCTTGGACCTTCCACAGGGCAGGGAACCCTGACTGCTCTTCAGACTGGAGAGGGAAGGGGAGAAGGGTGGGGGGAGGGAGAGAGATATGAGAGGCGGGGAGGAGGCGGAAATTTTTAATAAAAAAAAATGGGCAACAGTCTTGATATCATTGACACAGGGGACAACTTCCTGAACAGAACGCCAATTGAACAGACACTAAGACAGACAAATGAGACCTCATGAAACTGAAAAAGCTTCTGCAAGGAAAAGAACACTGTTGATAAGACAAAAATGCAGCCCCAAAACTGAAAAAGAAATCTTCACCAAACCCACATCTGACAGAGGACACATATTCAAACACATAAAGAACTCAAGAAACCAGACAGACATCAACAAACTAAATCCAATTTACAGGATTTTCTGCAAAATAATCTCTAATAGCTGAGAAATGCTGAAAGAAATGTTTTGTATCTTTAGCCATCAGAGAAATGCAAATCAAAGCTACTCTGAGACTCTATCTTACACTTGTCAGAATAGCTAAGATCAAAAACACAAGTGACAGCTCGTGCTGGTGAGGATATGGAGCAAGAGAAACACTCCTTCACTGTCAGTGGAGTGCTAACTTATGCAGTCACTTTGAAAATCAATATGGGAATTTCTTCACCCCTAATTTCTAATCTCTTTGGTATGAGAAGGTACTCTGCACACTATTGAAAAAGAAACCTGGACACCAAACAAGCCACAAAACTTTTGACCTCACTCTGTTCTATTTGAAAGATGTGGTGAGGCAATATTGACCTACAACTTGTGGGAGTGACCAAATTGTAGAAGTAGCCACCAAATGTCCTTTTTAACCTGAGGCCCATGCTGGTTGAGGGAGATGTCTGACAGCCTGGATGACCAGGAATTGGAGACTGGATAGCCGAGAGACCTAAGGGAGGACCAAACAAACATAACTAGAAAAATCAAAACAAAACCTTCAATGATATTCTGTTGTGATTATAGATAAGAACCTTGTCCAGTCCTCTTCAGAAAGGATTCTCCTGGCAGCTTATGGGAGAGGGTGCAGAGACGAACAGAAAGACATTATGTGGAGGGAGTCAAAACTGGAGGTCTCCATGGTGTTCCTCCCCTTCGAGCTCAGGGAATCCCACAGAACAGAGAAAAGAAAGATTGTAAGAGTCAGAGAGGATGGAGAACACCAGGAGAAGAGGACCCACTGAACCAATTGGCCTCATATGGGCTCACAGAGACTGAAGAAGAAAGCACAGGTCCTGAATGAGTCTTCACTAGACCCTCTGGTTATATGCTATGGCTTTTAGCTTGATGTTTTTTGTTTTTTTTTTAAAAAAAAAAACATTTTCTGGTTTTATTTTTATTTATTTTTTTTATTGAGAAAAGGAGAAAAAAAAACAAGTTTCCACCTCCTCCCAGCCTCCCATTTCCCTCCCCCTCCTCCCAACCTTCTCCCCCTCCCCCCACTCCTTTCCCCCTCCATCTCCAGTCCAAAGAGCAGTCAGGGTTTTCTGCCCTGTGGTAAGTCCTAGGTCCTCCCCGCTCCGTCCATATCTAGGAAGGTGAACATCCAAACTGGCTAGGCTCCCACCAAGCCAGCACATTAAGCAGGATCAAAACCCCGTGCCATTGTCCTTTGCGGCTCATCAGTCCTCATTGTTCGCCATGTTCAGAGAGTCCAGTTTTATCCCATGCTTTTTCAGTCACAGTCCAGCTGGCCTTGGTGAGCTCCCAATTGATCAGCTCCACTGTCTCAGTGATGTGATGTTTTTGAGGGACACCTAGCAGTTGGGAGTGGGTGTGCCTCTGACTCTTCTTCCTCGTGGGACTCTTTGACTTCTACTAGGTTTCCTTGTTCAGCCTCAATATGAGGGCTTTAGCATTGCCTTATTGTGTCATGTTTTGTTGTGTTTGGCTGTGTCTCTTGGATGCCTGCTCCTTTTTGAAGATCAAAGTAGGGATAATGAATATGTTGGAGAAAGGAAGTAGGGCAAAGCTGGGAGAAGTGTTGACAGAGGAAACTGAAGTCAGGATGTATTATATGAGAGAAGAATTTATTTCAATAAAAAATGATAAATTGAAAAATAATATATTGATATATCTTTTCCTATAATATGTCATTAATAGTCTCATTTTTAGTAGTTTTATTCATTCCTATCTGAAAATTTAAATTTTATCACAAATGCACATGAAAATATATATTAGCTAAAGTCTCTAAATAGCTAGAATAATTGAAAATATTGCATTATATATATTGAATAAATATGTATATTCACATACATACATATATGTTTATAGAACATATTGGGTCAGGTTGCATGATAGTAGGATAGACAGACAAATTATTGAATATATTATTTGAATAATATATTATTCGAAATATACATTGAAGAGTCAGAGAACCTGGTAGTTTTTCTGTACACAAATTTGAAAGCCTAAGTGGTCCCAGTTCATGTTGAAGGTTTGAAAGTCATTTGGAATATCTGCTGTTAAGTCCTCTTTGTAAGGTCAAAGAAGCTGAAACATGTGGATAATAATAGTACTGTTAAACACTAGTTTAGGAAGAGAAGAGCTTGAAAATCTGCACTATCTTCTCATCAGATTGCCCCTCTTTCTAGACACCTCAGAGTACTATATGGATCCTTTCCACAATCTCAGTTTACCATACCTCCATTATTTAATAACCCATGCCAATCTTTTCGACAAACATCATTGTAGACACATTCTGAATTGCATCTTGCCACCTACTGGGTAAGCATAAGTCTAGTCAGGTTAACTGAATATTAACCATCACATACACGAGAGAGAGAGAGAGAGAGAGAGAGAGAGAGAGAGAGAGAGAGAGAGAGAGAGACTGTGATTTGGGTATCCACGCGGAATCGTAGAATCTATCACCCCTAGATTATGGGGCACTACCTTATTTATGCCACCACCCAAACACAAATGTACAATTCATATCCCATCTGGACTTTCTTTTCTCTGCTTTTCCTTCAAATTTCAATGATAATAACAGTATAGTCCATTTAAGAACATTTTGAACAAACCTCTCCTCTGCTCTCTGTCCTAAACATAAAGAAACCATTTCTCTGAGATAAGTTTTGAAGCTGCTGCAACATTTGTATAGAAGATGTCATCTCTCCTTCTCTTATCTGTGTCTTGAAAAGTCTGTCCTGTGCTTATTTCATATGGCATGACATTTGGTGTTTGTGACCGTCATACTGGAGGTAACGGCATATGGGAACTTACCCACTCTGAATACTAAGTTTATCCAGTCTCTCTCCCAGAACCAACATAAGACAACTAATAAAAATGCTTGCAATAACCGAGGGTCATATAAATGCCAAACACTATAGTGATTCCTCATTTTGAAGTTCTGTAATGTCACCACTTTACCAGCATTGTGGAAGAAAGGAGGGGAAGGCAAAGCCAGGTACTTGAGTAATTAGAAATAGTTTCTCAGGATTCATTTCAAATTTTTCTATTAAAGGTGAAGACATATTTTAGGGTCACTTTGAATGTGAGATCAAGTTTAATGGTGGAATTAGAAATTGTGTGACCTTTTCAAAAGTCCTCTCTTTGTGTTTATGCATTTTCCCAAACCAAAAATTAAAAATAATATAAAAAGCTATAACAGAATCCTTTAACTAAATCAGAAGCAGATGGCTGTTTGATCAAGCAGAGGTAATTTTTATCATTTTAAAAGCTTTTGTTTTCATAAAGGAAAGAAAATGGGACATGTTTCTTTGCTTCTGTTTTTAAGGGAGAAAAAAGCATATGTTTTTTAATTTGAAGTGGAGTATTAGTGGCGTTATCTCCTGAGAATGCTGCACTACAGTAAATTGTAGAAAATGCATTTACTTGCAGCTCTCTGGTCATAGAGAGTTAGTGCCATATTATAGCAGCCTACTGCTCCAAGACAATATGTACACACCCTGAGAGTTAATTTCCTGGGCCTCTTTTACCAGATCATCTTGTTTTCTTTGTTTATATTATTGATTTAGAGAAAATCATTCAGTGAATATTGAGTGTTTCACTAAACGAGAAGGTGATAAAATATGGCAGGGAGACTGAGGGATACAGTGTAACTAGGATAATAAAGCCTTGTGTATCTACTGCAATTTATGACTCACATTATCCTGTGTGAATCTCTCTGTACACCTGAGCATTATGGGGATAGGCACAATCACACCAATTTTATAGTTTGAAGTGAAAACATGTGGCATTTAGTTGGGTTTCCTGTGGTGCCCTCCCCGTATACCATCAGTAATTGAACTGTTGCTTGCAGATTCACCAGTCAGTATAATGCTACTTTGGCATAAAGATGCTTCTATATTAAACATCAGCCAAGCCATTGAAAGGTCTTCTGACTACATATACTGTTTACCTGACTTAGGAGTTAAAACCATGGCAAGGGTAACAGCATTGTGAGAATTTGCATCTGAACAAAGATGTTTATCATTGAATCTCAAAGACCAACCTGAAATCCACAAACTATGTAAGGAGTAAGATGCACAAATGAACAACTACAAGGGTGATACGTGGCTAAATGAATGAGAAGTCTTCCTCAGCAGGAGACCTTCTTTAAAGCTTTTGGTGATAAGCATAAAGTCAATTTTGTCGTAATATTTGCTGGACAAATACATCCCTTCCAATCACTTCAGTAGTGACCTCAGTCACTCAATCAATAAATATTTTCTGGGTTTTGATCTCAAGAAGGTACGGGGATATGTAAACAAGAAACTCTGTTGGATACTTTGAGAACCATGGTTATGAAGCTTCATATTTCTAATCATTAAAAAAATAGTTTAGAAACTGCACCTGGTTTTGTAAACTTGTTGTGAATTTATATAACTTAAGATGAAGTTTTGACAAATGATTAAGGTCCTAGGACAATATGGGCTTTTCATTTAATGATTATAGTTATTTTTAATATTCTACTTAAGTCCTAGAAATACAAAATTAATAAGAAATTAATGCTGGTATTAGATAACCCTATCAAGACAAACTGTGCACACTAATGTGGGATTCTCCTCTGTATGCTGTGAGTACCATTGGCTAACAAAGAATCTGTTTTTTCTAGTGGCTTAGTAGAACAGATGTAGGTGGAGAAAATAAACTCAATGCTGGGAGAAAGAAGGTGGAGTCAGGGGAGCAACCATGGAGCAGCTGCTGGAGACAGGCATGCTGATACTTTGCTGGTAGGCCACGACCTCAGTGATACACAGATTAATGGAGATGGGTTAAATTAAGAAGTAAAACCTAGCAAATAAGAAACTAGAGCTAATGGCCCAAACAGTGATTTAAGTAATATGGTTTCTGTGTGATTATTTCTGGAGTCTGGAAGGCCAGGGAACGAACAAGCAGCCTCCTTACAACAGCACACATTTCTTCCCTTCTGTTTTCTTGCTCTGCAACTCCTTTTTGCCTTCTTATTTATTTCCATAACTTATTATGCCTTTCTTTTTTCTCAAAACCTTTGTGATGTCACATTCTCTTTCTTCTTTCCATGAGTATTTAATTAGTGCTTACTCTTTAGCAGTACAAAATACAATTGGTTAGTTTTTAAATTTATGTAAAACACTGGCCCAGTCATTAAAGAGATCCCACCAAGACAGGAAACAGTTTACAAGCTGCAAGCCATTCTTATTATAACTAAATATTGATCAATATAGGAAGGGATCATGGAGTATAAGCAGAAGGGGATCTAGAGAGAGAGGTAGCAGGGCACAGGTGCTCTGAGTGGGGAAGGGAGGATTGAACCAGAAAGTGGGGAAGTGGGACAAAATAACACTAAGGATGTTTGGAAAAGTCATAGAAAAACCAATAATTTTGTGAAGCTACTTAAGACTGTATATATCACAATTACCACATGCAATGGGATAATGATGTCCCTCCCTACCCCAGAGTCAGAGATTATTTACAAAGCTCTAGGGTCTGGTGGTGATACCTCCCTTCAAGTTGTTTGTCTGGGAGGCAGGGGTCTTAGAGGTCACCCAAACAATAAAGGTTATTGTACGTTCTCTTGGTCACCTACAAGAAGTTCAAAGTAAAAATGTATTACCAAAAATACTGCATATTTTGGTCACTGGTTTGAGAAATTAAGTGGGTCCTGATAAAGAAGTTTCCCATGTCACATACCCAGTGCCAGTTCTTATAATGTTGGCAGGTGCTATGTGAACTGCCAAGGGAGAGAAGTTATGAACAGTCCTACACCAAGGTAAAGCCTGAGGACTACAACATCAGACCCAGGAGAATAATCCCAGATGGGGGCTATAATGGCACTACTTTCTTGAAAACATCTTACAGCTGTCTAATTGGACTCATAGCCTGCTCAGTTGGAAGGGACTTATGACTGGTGGTATAAAGCTATCTATCCATGATGGGAAGCTGCTACTATGTGAGTAAAGTAGCCTGCTTTCCAATTGCCTTCCAAATACTCATCCTTATATCTGTCTCATCAAAGAAGCTTCTTTTGACAGTAAATGGAGAACACTGGAAAAATTTACACTGCCCAAAAGGAAGATAAGCAATGACCCTGAATGCCCAGGGCCAAATAGGACATTTATAATACACCCCTTACTGTTAAAATATAGGAGATATTGTAAAACAAATAGAGGGAGAATGTAAGAGCCTAAAAACCTGGATGACTGCTCTGTAATAGATTCTTCTGAATAGGATGGGGTATTAATCCATATACTCTCAACAATATGGTTGCTTGCATAAAACCAGCAAATTGTTTTACTGATGCCATTATTGTTGCTTGCTTTTTGTTGTTTTTGAGAGTTATGCTGGTTGCATTTTCATGGATTTTGTTGTGGACACTGTCAGTATAATACTACATGGAATGATCTGAGAAGAGGCAACAACAATTAAAAAGTGACTCAGTGAGATTGGTCTACATTAAAGGCCATTGAGCATTTTCTTTACTGATGACTGATACAAGCAGCCCAGCCCATGTGGTGGTGTCACCTCTAGACAGGTGACCTTGAGTACTATAAGACAATGGGATAAGTAAGCCATGAAAAGCAAACAAGGAAGCTGCATTTCCCCATGGCTTCTACTCCACTTCCTGTCTCCCGATCACTGCCGTGAGTTTCATTCCTAACTTCCTTCAGTGATAAACTGCCATGTAGAATTTTAAAAGCAATAAACTCTTTCCTCTTCTGGTTTCTTTTACTCATGGTGTTTTATCATAGCAATAGAAAGTTGACTGAAACAGGGGTTTGTTACTGTTGTTGTTTTTCAGGGACAATATTCTAATACTGAGTGATCAACATCCCAAAAGAATGTAATTAGGTGAAATGATAAGTGGACACCTTAGGAATAATAGTATGCGTTTGTGTGTGCATATGCGAGCATATATGTGTATATGTGTGTGTGTGTGTGTGTGTGTGTGTGTGTGTGTGTGTAGAGGTTATGAATTTGGGGTGGGTGGAGTGAGCAGGAGGAGTTAGAAAGGAAAAGAGCCATAAAAATAATTTTAACACAATATACACATACGTAAAATCCTCTAATAAAATAAATACTGACTAGGGAAACACGATGTGTCTTCAGGATGTAGTAGAAGGTTCCATGACTATTTATTGCTTCAAGCACTATTAGCTTTCCAACAGTAACACTAAGATTTGAAGAAATATAGTGAATCAAGTTACATTTGCTGAAGATATGATAAGAAAAATATACTCTGCAGGAAAGTCTACATGACAAATGACTCAGTTGTTTTAAAAAGCAAAGTAATATGAACTTCATATGAAGTAGAAGATAATCTCTTCAACCAATGTTAAGATGAGGCTGCATGATAAAGTTATAGACTGAAAAGTTCTTCCAAAATCAAGGACGAGGATTTTCCATTCTACAGCTAAATTCTGGAGTTAACTTAAACAACTACAGCTCATTGCAACCTGCATTAGTCCCATTTCAAATGTTCAAATGCCTATTAGTATATAGCTATGTGCTTGGGATCCAAAAGCTGTAGCGGCTTTTCATTTTTATTTTAATAAATAAAGGTTCTCTGAAGATCAGAGAGTAAAACAGTCCCACTGGTCAGCCTTACAGACCAGGCAGTGGTACCAGAGAACTTTAATTCCAGTAGCCACATTAGTTGCCATAGAAATGGGATGGTGCATGCCCTTAATACCAGTGGTGCACACTTTTAATCCCAGAGCTAGAGAGGAATATAAAACGGGGTGACAGCTCTGAGTCACAGTTTCATTCTAATATTGCTGGAGGCAGGGTCATCATTTTCAGATTGAGGTTGAGGTAAAAGTGAATGGCTTGATGCTTTGTTATTTGGGTCTCAGGTTGAAGCCCATTTAAAAACATGTGCTTCAAAAAGCCATAAGTTCTAGGCCTATGAGAAATCTGAATCTGAAGCCATAGATTGTTTTTGAAACCATCAGTATTGCTATGAAGTGGTGCAGTATGAAATACTTCAATACTAGTTCAGAATAGTGTATAATAAAGGTTTATTTATTAAGGGGTAAACTCACAGAAATAGTAGGGATCTACATTCCTTTGCACGCTCTTAGAATTGGAACCAAATCCAGCAGCCAAAGGGCCTGAGCATACTTTTTGTCTGCACATATGAGACCACACCCAAAATGGGCCAGTATCTTAAATGCTATTGCCTGAAAGAGTTTCTATAGCACTGGCTCAAATAATTTTCACAGTAACCCTCAATGCTATTTATTGGGCTGAAATTTTTCAATAATCCTGCCATAGAAGAAAAGGTTTATGAAGTTTGGAAGATGGAATAATCTGCTAGTGGACATGGAATGGAGAATATCTTTAACATATAGTAAATAATGCAATTTAAAAAAACTGCACTCTTTTTTGTATCTTATATAAATATGTCTTATTTCCACAGAACTGCTGTTGAATAATCCTTGTGCACCTTGTGAAAATGTGTTGGTCTCATTGTTAGTAAAAGGCTAACTAGATGATAGCTAAGCACAGACAGAGTGCTGAGAAAAAAAGAGGGCAGAGTGAAAGGAGTCAGTATCCAGACAGAAAGGAAGCAGGACATCCTGGAGAGGTAAATGCCACAAGCCTCGGGGGAGCACTTAGATGAATAGGAATAGGTTAACTGAAGTTGTAGATGTTATTTAGCAATAAGTCTAAGATATTGTTTGGGCATTTATAATTAATAATAAGTCTCTGAGTGGTTATTGAGGGTGTGGCTGGCAGAGAAGAGCTGATTCTGGTTCTGATAAAAAAAACTGTGCCTACACACCACTGTTCTTTGAGAGTCACACCAGGAAGAAGCAAATCGGAGACAGCTTTTGTTTCAGTCATTGCCCTACTTCCATGTTGATGTATAGCATTTTTGTCTACTAAATCTGTTCTCTTGTTTAGTGGTCAAACACATGCTCCTAGGTCCCCCTTTCCATCATCTTTGCTTAGGTAACTTGCTCTTGAACATTGAGTCCATCTTACTTAGTTCTTAAATATATTTCATTACGAACATGAAGTTCCTCTAAGGGTCCAAACAACACACAAGACAGTTACTCACTATTGATTGATCATGCATGCCACAAAAAGATAAAAAAGATGCTTTCAGTCTCGGATTCAATATCTTCACTGCAAAGAAAAAAAGGAAGAAACTGAGGTCTAAATAATTAAACAGAAGGCTAGGGCCACCCAGGATCTAGGTATCCTGGTCTTTCTCCTGTTCCTGCAGTAAAGCAAGAAAGCTTGTCCAAAGACTGTGGGATATTTCAGAAGAAGAACATTAAAAAGTTTGCTAAACATAGGATCCTTACTTGGGAACCTCCTATGTTTAGTTGGGGTGAATCTCAGTTTAAAAAGATTCTCTTGCATTTTGAACAGAAATTAATAACCCAATATTTTGAGCAAAGATTGAAGGAGTATGATTATTCCCACCTCTGCTATTTTTAAGACAGCAGAGGAAAGGGGGAAAAAAAGAAGATTCTAAATGCCATCTGATGCTTGAATTTAGAATTCAAGAAAAAATGCTGCAGTCAAACAAAAATAGGGTTAACTGCCTCAAAATGAGCGTATGGAGTCTGAATGGTGGGTTTTCTGAAGGACAGAATTTGCAATTCAATGTCAGCCACATAGCTTTTGTTGAAGGAAAAAATTAGAAAGAAAAACAGCAGATTCTACAGGGAAATCAGAGGCTGTTTATGCTTTATCGTTTGTATACAATAAAATACATTGGGAAGAAAAAATTGATCCTGGTTCATTTTCTCATTTGAGTTTTATTCACCTAACCTCAGCTTCTTGGCTGAGGCCTGTACCATTCACGTTTATGTGAAAAGGCCTGATACCCTACCCTTGCCTTTCAATAATTATAGGTCTCCCTAGGATGTGTCTTTACAGGGGAATTTTATAAAGGTTTTAAAGATTTTTATTATGAAGGATTCAGCCCTTCTACACTTACTAGTTTTAAAAGGTACTTTGTAGCCATTGCTAGTGGATAGCTATTGATCCCCTTACAAAGGGGAGGCTCACTCCTGTATACCTGCCTAAGTGCTGTACCCCAGCATCTCTTAACCTGAAATAATAATGCTGAGAAGTCCAACCTTTATTTTTCTTGTTGAAAGGCCTTTTATCCCTCCCCCTTAATGGTCACAAAATAAACTTTAGGTCTATGGACAATAGTAGTCACAAATTTTACATTAGTTTTAACAGATAAATGGAAGGCATTGATGATTTTCCTGTGCACAATTAATAAAAGCCCAGAAACAGAAATTGGTGTTCAATTTGAAGGTCAGAAAAGTAAAACAGCCAGCCACTGGCTTTCACCTCTACCCTGATCCAAAATGGTGATCCTACCTCCAGGAATCTCAGAATGAGACTGTCTGAAAACTGTCTCCTAATGCTTTATATTTCTATATTAGGGATGTGCACAGTTTCAACACTGACAAAATCTCAAAACTGAGCAGTACAAGTGGACACAAAACCTTATGCCTGAATAGGAAGCTATTTGTAACTGATACTTTCTGGCAAAAGGATAATCAGTTTTCTTCCATGGAGTGCCTCTGGGTATATTAATCACATTCTGTGGCAGACTCCATTCCCAGAAGTACATAGGCAATAACAATGAACTCCATGTTTTCTGTTTTGTTTCATTTTAGTTTTATGTATGTGTTCTTTGTTTTGGTATTTTTGAGTCATAATGGTTTCCATTCTATGATGTTTGTTTGTTTGTTTTTTTTGTTTGCCTTGATTGTTACTTTTTTATTTTGTTCTGCTTTTGAGAGAGATGAACAAGAAGTTGGATGCAGAACCAGCCTGAAAGGATATGGGAAGGGTTTGAAAAGAGAAAAAACATGATAAAAATATATTGTATCAAATAAGTCTGAATTAGAAAAACATGAAAATATTAAAGAAAGCAATAATCTATGCAATTCATATGTTATTTAAATGAAAAATACTATTGTGCTTAAAATATAATTAAATGTGATAAAGTACATTGATAAATGTAATAGTTCTTATTCATAGAAACTGCTCCATGTACTGCAGGAAAAGCAAATGTTTACAGAGCTTTAACATAGAATGCACATGTGAAAAGACCTCCACATGCTCTGAAGTTTAAATGAAACCCATTTGCATTAAAGAGCTTTGCCTATATGGAAGTGGTGACAATTTGAGCTGGAAGGTAAAGTGATATTCCAGAGGACAAATTTCTTACTAATACAACACTGAAGCAATGCCAGGAATGAAAGAAGTGTGGAGAACACCGGGGCACAAAGATAATGGAAGGAGATTTAATGGAGTTGGAAGAATATAGGAGTTTAGCCTTGGGTCAGGTTTAATGATAGAAGAATTTGAACAGCAGAGAGGCACAGCCAAAGAACAGTTTAGGAAGATGAATTAGCAATAAAGGAAAAAAAGGAGGGACCACATGGAGATATGGAGGCCAGTTAGAAGGCTGATATAGTAATCCATGTAAGAGTGACTAAGAGAATTAAAAGTCTTATAGTGCATATTAAATGATGAGTCCAGATGTGAGAGAGGCTGATGCTGTGCTAAGAGAGTAAACAATTTTATAGCTATTAGTACTCTGGGAACATTGTAGTTTTTTCTAAATTATTGTTATGTTCTGTCCTATAAACCCAGCAAGCATTTTTATGTCTACATAAGAGAAAATTATTTCATCAGATGCAAATTCCTTAGAAAAATAAGTTTCTTATGGACACACACTATAGGTTTGAAGATTGGGGTTTGAACTCTGATTGGTTTGATGTTAACTGCTCTCCAGATCTGTATTGTCTCAAATAGCAGCAGACAATACACACCTTCATTCTGCCTGGTGAGGGGAGGAAAAAGAATAGGAGAAAGCACTACAGTACAAAGGAGAAATCCTAGGTACTATGGGCCCTGAAGAAAATGGGCAAGGTATTAGCTAATACATAAAAAAAAAAAGATAAATAAACAGACCTGGTTGTTTTGTCACTGCTGTTATTCTTAATTCTTTTTCTTTTCTATTGAGCTCTACATTTTTCTCTGCTCCCCTCTCTGACTCTCCCCTCCCTGCTTCAATCAACCCCCAAGGTCCTCATGCTCCCAAATTACTCAAGAGATCTTGGGTTTTTTTTGTACTTCTCATGTAGATTAGATCTATGTATGTGTGTCTCTTAGTGTCCTCATTGCTGTCTAAGTTCTCTGAGATTGTGATGTATAGGCTGATTTTCTTTGTTTTATATTTATAAACCACTTATGAGTGAGTACATGTGATAATTGTTCTTCTCTGTCTGGGTTACCTTGCTCAAAATGATATTATCCAGCTCTATCCATTTTCCTGCAAAATTCAAGATGTCGTTATTTTTTTCTGCTATGTAGTACTCCATTGTGTAAATGAACCACATTTTCCTTATCCATTCTTCGGTCAAAAGGCATTTAGGTTGTTTCCAGATTCTGGCTATGACAAACAATGTTCCTATGAACATAGTCGAGCACATGTCCTTGTGGCATGATTGAGCATCCTTTGGATATATACCCCAAAGTGGTATTACTGGGTATTGAGGAAGGCTGTTTCCTAATTTTCTGAGAAATCACCACACTACATCCAAAGGGGCTGTGCCAGCTTGCATTCCCACCAGCAATGCAGAAGTTTTCACTTTTCCCCATAACCTCTCCGTCATAAATTGTCATCAGTGTTTTAGATCTTGGCCATTCTTACAGGTGTAAGATAAAAATCTCAGAGTTGTTTTGATTTGCAGTTCTCTGCTGGCTAAGAATGTTAAGTGTCTTTCAGCCATTTTAGACTCCACTGTTGAGAGTTCTCTGTTTAGGTCTGTACTCCATTTTTTTTTTTTTGATTGGATTATGTGTTCTTTTGGTGACCAATTTCTTGAGTTCTTTGTATATTTTGGAGATCAGACCTCTGTCTGACATTGGGTTAGTTAGGAGAACTCAAGAACAATCGCAGTGGGTTTTTGATCCTACTGCACGTACTAGCTTTCGGGGAGCCTAGGCAGTTTGGATGCTCACCTTATGAGACCTGAATAGAGGTGGGCGGTCCTTGGGCTTCCCACAGGTCAGGGAACCCTGATTGCTCTTCGAGCAGATGAGGGAAGGGGACTTGATCGGGGGAGGGGGAGGGAAATGGGAAGCGGTTATGGGGAGGAGGCAGAAATCCTAAATAAATAAATAAATAAATAAATAAATAAATAAATAAATGAAAGAAAGAAAGAAAGAAAAAAAAAATCTTTTCCCATTCTGCAGGCAGTCGTTTTGTCTTGTTGACTATGTCCTTTGTTTTACAGAAGCTTTTTAGTTTCAGGAGGTCCCATTTACTAACTGCTTCTCTCAGTGTCTGTGCTGCTGGGGTTATATTTACAAAGTGGTCTCCTGTGCCAATGTATTCAAGTTTACTTGCAAATTTCTCTTCTAAAAGGTTCAGTGTGGCTAGCTTTATGTTGAGGCCTTTGATTCATTTGGACTTGAGTTTTGTGCATGGTAATATATATGGGTCTATTTTCATTCTTCTACATGTTGATATCCAGTTATGCAAGCACCATTTGTTAAATATGCTTCTTTTTTATTTAATTTTTTTTTTTGCTTCTTTGTCAAAAATAAGATGTTTGAAGGTGTGTGGATTAATATCTGGGTCTTGAATTTGGTTTCATTGGTCCTCCTGTCTGTTCTCATGCCAACACCAGGCTGTTTTCAATACTGTAGCTCTGTAGTAGAGTTCGAAGTCAGGGATTGTGATGCTTCCAGAATTTCTTTTATTGTACAGGATTTTTTTTTCTATCTTGGGTTTTTTTGCTATTCCATATGAAGCTGGGTACTGTCCTATTGAGGTCTGTGAAGAATTTTGCGGGGATTTTGATGGGCATTGCATTGGATCTGTAGATTGTTTTTGGTAAGGCTGCCATTTTTATTATGTTAATTCTACCTACCCAAGAGCATGGGATATCTTTCCACTTTCTGGTGTCTTCTTCAATTTCTTTCTTCAAAGACTTAAAGTTCTTGTCATACAAGTTTTCCATTTGTTTGGTTAGAATTATTCTGAGATATTTTATGCCATTTGTGGCTATTGTAAAGGATGTAGATTTTCTGATTTCTTTCCCAGCCCTTGTATCATCTGTGTACAGGAGGGCTACTGATTATTTTGAGTTAATTGTGTAACCTGATACATTACTGAAAGGGTTATGAGTCATAGAAGTTCCTGGTAGACTTTTTTGCATCACTTATGTAAACTATCATACCAGCAAACAGTGAGTATTTGATTTCTTTTCCGATTTGTATCCCCTTGACCTCCTATTGGTGTCTTATTGTTCTACCTAGGATCCACGGACTATACTGAATAGATATAGAGAGAGTGGACAATCTTGTCTTGTTCCTGATTTCAGTGGAATTGCTGGGAGTTTCTCTCCATTTAGTTTGATGTTGGCTGTTGGCTTGCTGTATATTGATTTTATTATGTTTAGGTATGTTCCTTGTATCCCTGCTTTCTCCAAGACCTTTATCATGAAAGGATGTTGTATTTTGTCAAAAGCTTTTTCAGCATCAAATGAGATGGTCATATGATTTTTATTTTTCAGTTTGTTTATATGATGGATTACGTTGACAGATTTTCATATGTTGAACCATCCTTTCATGTTTGGGATAAAACCAACTTGGTCATGGTAGATGATGGTTCTGATGTGTTTTTGGATTTGATTTCATAGTATTTTATTTAATATTTTTGTATCAATGTTCACCAGTGTGATTGGTCTGCAATTCTCTTTCTTAGTTATACCCTTCTGTGGTTTTGGTATCAGGGTTATTGTAGTTTCATAAAAAGATTTTGGCAATGTTTCTTCTGTTTCTTTTGTGTGGAATAATTTGAGGAGTATTGGTGTTAGTTCTTTGAAAGTCTTGTAGAATTCTGAGCTGAAACATCTGGTCCTGGGCTTTCTCTGGTTGGGAGACTTTTGATGACTGTTTCTATTTCTTCAGCAGTTTAAGTCTGTATAATTCGGTTATCTGGTCTTGATTTAATTTTGGTAAATGATATTTATCGTGAAATTTGTCCATTTCCTTTAAGTTTTCCAATTTTGTGAAACAGGTTTTTGTAATATGACATGATGATTCTCTGTATTTCCTCCGTGCCTGTTATGTCCCCTTTTCATTTCTGATTATGTTAATTTGGATATTCTCTCTCTGCCTTTTAGTTAGTTTGGATCAAGGTTTGTCTATTTTGTTGATTTTCTTGAAGAACTAATTCATTGTCTCATTGATTATCTGTATTGTTTTCTTTGTTTCTATTTTGCTGATTTGAGCTCTTAATTTGATTATTTCCTGCTGTCTAGTTCTCTTAGGTGAGTTTGCTTCTTTTTGTTCTAAAGTTTTCAAATGTTCTCTTAATTCACTAGTGTGGGATTTTCCCAGCTTCTTTATGTAGGCATTTAGTGCTATGAACTTTCCTCTTAACACTGCTTTTATAGTGTTCTATGAATTCGGGCATGTTGCGTGATTAGTCTTTAATTTCTGCATTTATTTCTTCCTTGACCCATTGATGATTCAGGTGAGCATTGTTTAATTTCCATGTGTTAGTGAGCTTTCTGGAATTAGTATTGCTGTTGACTTCTAGCATTACACCACAGTAATCTGATAAGATACATTGGGTGTTTACAACGTTTTTGTATTTGTTGAGGTTTGTTTTGTTACCGAGTATGTGGTCAGTTTTTGAGAAGGTTCCATGAGGTGCTGAGAAGAAGGTATATTCTTTTTGTGTAAATGAAATATTCTATAGATGTCTGTTAAGTCCATTTGAGTCATAACATCTATTAGTTCTCTTTTTTCTTTTCATTTTTTGTCTGACTGAACTGCCCTATGGTGAGAGGGAAGTGTTGAAGTCTCCCACTATTAGTGTGTGGGGTTTATTAGGTGATTTAAGCTTTAGAAGTGTTTCTTTTGCATATTAGGGTGCCCTTGTATTTGGGCCATAAATATTTAGTATTGAGATTTCCTTTCGATGTATTTTTTCATGTGTCTAATATGAAATGACCTTCTTTGTTTTTTTTTTTTTTGACTGATTTTAGCTTGAAGTCTATTTTGTTTGATATTAGGATAGCTACACTGCTTGTTTCTTAGATACATTTGATTGGAATATTTTTTTCCCGACTTTTACTCTGAGAAGAAGTCTGTCTTTGAGATTTAGATGTGTTTCTTGTATGCAGAAGAAGGATGAATTCTGTTTTTGTATACAATCTGTTAGTGTGTACCATTTATAGTTGCGTTGAGTCCATTTATATTAAGGGATATTAATGAACAGAAATTTTTATCTCCTGTTAATTTAGTTTTCATTGTTAGTGATGTTAATTTGTGTGTTTTTCCATTCTATGGGATTTGTTGCCATATTACTTGGGTTGGAGTTTTCCTCCTAGTATTTTGTGTATGGCTGGGTTTGTGGCTAGGTATTGGTTATGTCATGAAATATCTTGGTGATTGAAAGTTTTTCTGGCAATTTTAGTCTGGGGTGGCATCCATGGTCTCTGAATGCCTGCAAAACTTTTGATCACAACCTTGTGGCTTTCTTTGTCTCCAATGAGAAGTCAGGTGTAATTCTGACAGGTCTACCTTTATATGTTATTTGGCCATTTTGTTTTGTGGCTCTTAATATTCTTTCTTTACTCTGTATATTTAGTGTTTTGATTATTATGTGGCAAGGGGACTTTTTTGGGAATCCAGTCTATTTGGTGTTCTGTAAGCTTCTTGTATCTTCATAGGCATATCTTTCTTTAGGCTGGAAAAGTTTTCTTCTATGATTTTGTTAAATATTTTTTCTATGCTTTTAAGTTGAACTTCTTCTCCATCTTCTGTACCTACTATTTCTAGATTTGGCCTTTTCATGGTGTCCCATATTTCCTGGAAATTTTGGGTTAAGTTTTTGTTATATTTAATGTTTTCTTTAACTGATGTTCTATTTCCTCTATTGTATCTTCAGCGCTTGAGATTCTCTCTTCCATCTTTTTTATTCTACTGTTCATGCTAGTGTTTGTGGTTCCTGATCATTTTCTCATGACTTCTGTTTCTATAATTCCCTCAGCTTGTGTTTTCTTTATTGTCTCCTTTTCAGTATTCAAGTCTTGAATAGTTTCTTTCATATGTTTGATTGCTTTTGCTTGGCTTTCTTTAATGAATTTGCTGATATCTTCCAATGTTTTGTTTGTCTTTTCCCCTCATTTCCTCTTTAAGAGTTTTAAACATTCTCTTGAAATTATTGTTTAGGTCATTTTCTTCTGCTTTATCTATATTTGGTTGTTCAAGTCTTGCTGATGTAGGGTCTTTAGGTTTTACTGGTGTTGTGTTGCTCCTTGTGGTATTGTTTGTGTTCTTACCTTTTCTATTCATCTTTTTCTTTAATTGGTGTGATTGGGGCTGTCTGAGATTCTGTTGATTAATCTTCTAGGTGCCAGTGAATCCAAAGCTCCAGATGGTTGTTCCTTGTCGTACAGTAAGTGCCACAGTTCTAGTTACCGCATTATTTACTCTGTGTTCCTGGAGATATCTCAGTGATCCTGGCCTTTGCTCTGCTCCATTCGAGTTTGCTTTCTCAGACCTATTTGCCCTAGGCTGCTGACTTTGACCTGTTTCTGTCAATCCTGGTCTGGATCTACTCCTGCAGAGGTCCCTGGCTAAGAGTTGGTCCTGTAAAAGTCTCTGGCTCCGATCTACTGCCTCAGATTTCCCAGGCTAGGGTGCATCCAAAACTGCAGATGACCTGGCTCAGGTCTACTCCCTCTGAGGTCCCAGACTCACACCTGGCCCACAGAGATCTCTGGTTCCTGCCTACTCCCTCAGAGATCCCAGATTCACGCCCAGACTGGCAGAGGTCCTGGCTCAGGCCTAGTTCCTCAGAGTTCCTAGACTCACGACCAGATCCACAGGGGTTCTGGCTTAGTTTACTCTTTTGAAGGTCCCAGATTCAAGTCCAGACCTTCAGCAGTCTCTGCCTCTGGCTCACTTGTTCAGTGGTTACTGCCCTGTACCTGTTCTGGTGGAGTTTGCTGTCTCTGGTCTGCTCCGGACCAGGTTGCTTGCTCTATCCTAATCCACCAATGTTCTAGAACTGGATTGTCTCCCAGCTCTTGCTCCAGTGGAGCTTGCTTTCTCAGGCCCACTCTGGCCTAGGTAGCTGGTTTAGTCCCACTCCTGTGGAATTTTTTGCCTCTTTTTTTTTTCTTATGAAACAATATCTCACTCTGTAACTCACTGATCTCAATCTTCTCCTAACTCCCCATTGCCCTCTCTGATGTTCCTACTCTTTTGCTATTATTATAGTTTGGTTACAGTTAATGTTTTTAAGTAACTACCATGTCAGGAGCTGTGATAAAACTTTATGGTATTTTTTTACTTAATTTGTGTAATAGCTTTATGAGGCAGAAAATAATGGGCTTACCATTATTACCACAATTATTAACCTTCTCATATTAGTATGAAACTAAGGTTTATAAAAACTAGGCAGAATTTCCAGAATGTGTTGCTTGTTCATGGCTGAATATAGGTCACTAGGACTTAGTGATAGGTATGAACTGTGAACCTACATGCCTCTACATATAATCAACTATGTAATGTTTTATAGTTTACTTATGTGTTCCTTATATTCAAGATAAAATATTTTTGGCTATTTACAAAATTTATAAAAGTATTCTTTCAAAAATATTGTCATCTGCCTCTCATATAATCAGGGGAAATACAGATATTTTGTCTCTTAAAGTTTCTCTTGTAGATAATCAGGGGAAATACAGATATTTTGTCTCTTAAAGTTTCTCTTGTAGAGGAACTGTTCGCATTGGTAAATGTAGATAAAGTATAAGAGAAAAAATAATGAAAACATGTTTCTTTTAAAACCCTCTTTTCAAAGAACACTTCAATAAACTATATGAGTGAAGCTCATGGATGGAAGTGTGGTATGTGTGTATGTGTGTCTGTGTGTGTGTGTGTGTGTAGTGTAAGTGCACATGTGTGTGAGTATGTGTGTCTCTGTCTGTGTAGTATAAGTGTATGTGAGCATATGTCTGTGATGTGTAGTGTAAGTGAACATGTGTATGAGTGTGCAGCATAAGTGCACATGTGTGTAAGTGTGTGTGTCTGCATTTGTGCAGTGTAAGTGTTCAGATGTGTGTCTGTGTGTAGTGTAAGTGCACATGTATGTATGTCTGTGTGTGATGTAAGTGCACATGTATGTAAGTCTTGTGTGATGTACGTGCACATGTATGTATGTCTGTGTGTAGTGTAAGTGCACATGTATGTATGTCTGTGTGTGATGTAAGTGCACATGTATGTATGTCTGTCTCCATGTATGAGTGTCTGTATGTGTGTGTGTGTGTCTGTGTATGTGAGTGTATGTGTGTCTGTGTGTAGTGTAAGTGCACATGTATGTGTAGTATAACTACCCTTGCGTGTGTGTCTGTGTGTGTAATGAAAGTGTATATATGTATATATTGTGTATTTGTACAGATACAAACTCTCCATCTTTGGAGTAGCTGTGAGACATTCATCATGTGAATATAATTTACTTCATTTGATTGACATTTAGAGTTAAATATAACTAATATCTTTGCATATATGTGGTCAAAAAATGTAGGATGTTTTAAACATAAAATGTCACATAGGTTAAATTGTGCAGATTTAACCTTAACTAGATCAGCCTATATCACTTTCAGTGTATCTATCCATTGCTCAGTAGTTCATGTGGATGATTTGGTTGCTCCTTTATTTCAGGCAAAATAATAAAAACTTTGCTGTTTTCATTTTCTTTTCATTAATTATGAGAGAATGTGGCAAAGTTGATCTCATGTATTTCTTTAGCAGTGTATTTGTTTAAAGGAGTAAGTCATAAAACAGTCCCAAACTTATCTGGAATTATGATTAATAAAAGGGTTATTTATTTAGAGGGAAAAACTTATAGATCATAGTCCTAGACAACAGCCCTCTTGCACAACCAGGAAAAGATTTGGTAGCCAGAAGCAGATTCTGAAGCAAGAGAGTGAGCACATGGCTACCACTGCTTTTTCAAGCCAAATAGACCATGCCCAAGTGGGCTGGTATCTTAAAGGCTATTGGCTGAAGGAGCAGAAGTAGCTCCCATAGCATTTGTTTCTCAGTCACTGCAGGGATCAATTTTCTGTGAAATACATTTGTTATTCTTCCCAGTTTTAGACTTTTGCTTGATTTTAAGTGCCTTTCTTAGAAATTTTAGGTATTTGTCCTGTGTACTTCATATTAAAATCTCTCCTTATACTTTTTGACTTTGAATATGATTCTAAATATTATGTAGAAATATTTACTTCATGATATTTCAGTCCCAGTCCAGCTGGCCTTGGTGAGCTCCCATTAGATCAGCCCCACCGTCTCAGTGGGTGGGTGTACCTCTCGCAGTCCTGACTTCCTTGCTCATGTTCTCCCTCCTGCTCCTCATTTCTACCTTGGGAGTTCAGTCCAGTGCTCCAATGTGGGTCTCTGACTCTATCTCCATCCTTTGACAGATAAAGGTTCTATGGTGATATGCAAAATATTCATCAGTATGGCTATAGGATCGGGCCATTTCAGGCTCCCTCTCCTCAGCTGCCCAAGGAACTAGCTGGGGACATCTCCCTGGACACCTGAGAACCCCTCTAGAGTCAAGTCTCTTGCCAACCCTAAAATGGCTCCCTTAGTTAAGATATATACTTCCCTGATCCCATGTCCACCCTTCTTTTATCCCAAGCATTCCATTCCCCCAAGCTCTCCCCATCCTTCCCTTCTCACGTTTCTCTCCCCAACTCCCCTTACCCCCATCCCACCGCACCCCCAAGTTCCCAATTTTTGCTTGGCAATCTTGTATACTTCCAATATCCAGGAGGATAACTATATGTTTTTCTTTGGGTTCATTCTTTTATACAAGTCTTATTTGATTAATAGCAGAGTTTACAGTTTTGAATTTCATAAGGGCCTTGAAAATATCTTGTATTCCCAGGGAGTTGATCTTTACTATCCCACTAATAAATAAGAGTTTTCTCTTACATTAAATGCATATTGACATAGCATGATTACAAGAGTTACTGATTTTTATTTGCAATTCTATTTAATTATCTTATAAATTATTCACCTCTAATTTATTCCATTTTCTGAGATTGTATTTGTACATACTCTTTTCATGGAGATAATAATTTTCTGTATTTGTTTTTTATAAATCATATTTTCATCTTTTCTCCAAATGTAGTGGTGAATACTTAAAGAATAATTTTTTTGGGGGGGGTTGTTCATTGAAATCTTTAATTTAATACACTTATTGCCTTCAAAAGAGTTAAGTTTTAACATGGAAGAAAAGTTAGTCCTAAGTTTTTCTAATCTGTTATAAATGTCATTTTATAAGTGGAATGTATTTGTCAAATTATTCTGTGACATTTTCAAAATCATTAAAATAGTTTACTTACTTTTACCTTTTCAAAAAAAAAGATTTATTTTATTTTTAAGGTTTATGAGTGTATTTGTATGAATGTATACCATGTGAGTACAGATATCTTCTCTCCATCTCCTTAAATTCTATGGGTTTGGTCATGCTCCATAATCAAAGCTCTGTACATGCTATTTTACACACACATATTGATTTTCAGAAATAAACTATGAATGAAATTATATTTAAACTGTCATTTGTATTTAAAACAATACTTTTTTCAGTGTTGTAAGTTACACCATTTCTTTTTTTAATCAGTTTTTAAAATTGGAAACAGATTTTTCTATCATATGATACACCCCAGCCACAGTTTCCTCTCCATTAATTTCTTCCAACTCCCTCCTACCTCCTGTCTTCTCCAGATATACTCCCCCTTTCTCTTTCTTATTTTGAAAAAAAAAAAAACAGGCTTCAAAGAGACAGCCCAGTAGGACAAAACAAGACACAACTAGACAAGGCAAAAGTCCTCACATTAGGGCTAGACAAGGAAATGCCAAAGAGGGAAAGGGTCTTAAGAGCGGGCAAAAGAATCAGAGATACCAGTTTGTGCAGTTCCAGTAGTGACTGATTCACACTCTTTTCCAGGTGCAGTGCACACTCCATTGCATTCAGCCGGTTCTCCCAGTCATCACGGTCTGGTTTCTTGATATCCTGTAGGAAGATTCGGCAGCCTCGTTCGTTCTACAGCTTCATCAGTTTCTCAGAGTGTTCCCTCTCCTCATGAGATTGGTGGAGAAAGGATTTGGCAAAGTTCCTCAGAGCCACATCATCCCCGTCGAAGTAGCAAGACATAGACAGGTAGACGTAGGAGGTATACAGTTCCAGGTTGATCTGGCGGTTGATGGCAGCCTCCAAGTCCTGGTGGTAGTTCTGACGCACTTGCGAGGGAGACGCGGTGGTCATGGCGACGCTGGAGCAGCGGAGCAACGAGTTTGCAGAGGGTTCTGGCTTGGAGCAGCCGGCTGGGGTCGGAGGTGTCGAGCGCTGGGTTCGGTTAAAGCACTCACTACTGGAACTGCACAAACTGGCTACTGACAAAAATGACCCCCACTTGTGTGACTTCATTGAGACACATTACCTGAGTGAGCAGGTGAAATCCATCAAGGAACTGGGTGACCACGTGACCAACTTGCGCTAGATGGGAGCCCCCGAAGCTGCCATGGCAGAGTATCTGTTTGACAAGCACACCCAGGGCCACAGTAATCAGAGCTAAGCTGACTTCCCCAGAGCCGCAGTGACTTTACTGGTGACTGAGGCAGTGTGTGCATGTCGGTCTGCCTTTATCTTTTCTATGAGTCGCACCGAAACATCCGCTTAAGTTCTTTCATTTGTACCATTTCTTTAAATAAAGAATTTTGGTACCAAAAAAAAAAAAAAAAGAATCAGAGATACACCAACTTTCACTGTTATGAGAACCACAAAAACATCAAGCTAACAGCTGTAACATATATGCAGAGGACTTAGTACAGAACGATGCAGGACAGGTGCTTGCTGCCTCAGTCTCTTGAACCCATATGAGTCCCAATGAGTTGATTCAGTAGGTCATGTATTCATGGTGTCCTCCATCACCTCTGATTCCTACAATCTTTCTTCCCTCTCTTCTGTGGAATTTCACAATCTCAGAGGAGAAAGAGCTGATAGACATCTAAAATTTAGTATCTCTCTCTTTCTGCATAATGCCTGGCTGTGGGTCTCTGCATCTGCTCCCATTTGCTGGCAAAACAAAGCCTCTGTCATTACAACTGAACAAGGCACAGATCTGTGAGTACAGCAGAATTTTATTAGGAATCATTTGATTGGCTTTCTGCCTTTCATGTTTGTTTCTACCTTAGGTCTATGTTAAGCAGCAGTCAACACTGTGTTTTGTTTTTTTTTTTTGCCTTTTTCTGATTTTTAAAGGTAATATTTTTTTTCAAACTTCCCAGACTTTTGATTAAATAATATTAAATCTATTCCCTTTATGTTTTGTTAAATATTTGAAGAAAATGAGTAACAAAATCAACCAGCAAAACCACTAAACAAATAAAACAATTACAGAAACAGGTGTGGTATACATCTCTATAATGCAAAAAGGCAAGACTGAGTCATGTAGTGATGTGGGAGTCCCCTCTTTGTGTTGTGCTTACCATTAATGAATAAAGAAACTGATAGGGCTGAACTTAGGTAGGTGGTGAGGACTGGACTGAATTCTGGGAAAAAGAAGGGCAGAGTCAAGGGGATGCCTTGGATCAGTCACCAGAGATAAACGTGCTAAAACTTTACTGGTAGGCCACAACATCTTAGTGATACACAGATTAATAGAAATGGGTTAATGACTTAAGAGTTAGCCAATAAGAAACTAGAGCTAATGGGCCAAGCAGTGATTTAATTAATACAGTTTCTGTGTGATTTTTTTCAGTTCTGGGAGGCCGGAACCAATAAGCCTCTTCCCCCAACAATATGGGGCCTTCCTTAGTGAGACCTTTTCAGACACACAAACAAAACATTTCAAGTATAGATAAATGGTACTGTTAATTGCTTGAGTATTTATCAAGATCATTATGAGGATGTTTTATTTTGGTTTATTTATATATTATATAATAGCAATGTTATATTTAAACTGGAAAGGACTTTTATTTAATAGAAAAATATTCATGAAATGCAATTTGTTAATTTATTTGATTAGATAAAGTTGCATTTTATTTAATAAATTGTTAAGGTAAATATATCAACAGTTACAGAAGATAGTATTTAACGTTTTCCATTCTGTCCTAGGTGCTTTATTAAAGTGTCAATATTGTCTTTCTCCATTTATTGACTCTACTTCCAACACAGTTACACGTGTTCTAATTAGTTAATGAATAACCTATTTTCCCACCTTTTATTATATTCATTAATCCTGCTATTTTTGTTTTCAAAATCATTAATTTCAATTTTACTTATTAATTCTCACTTTCTGTTTTCCTTAGATTTATTTTGTTTTTCATTTTACTGTCTTTTAAGTGAATGACTCATTTAATTAATTCCATGTTTTGAACAGAGAAATGTGTTCACACCTGGAATAATGCTTTAAACATAATTGCCCCTTTTCTATATGACTTAAATTTGGCATCTTCATTATTGTTGTCTTCTTAATATTCAACAATTTCTGTTGTGCTTTACTTGAAATAAGGGTTACTTACAGCCTGGAATGAATGGCAACTTTTAATGTGTTTTCATCACATTTTGTTTGTATCTAGATCAAAAAACATTATCTTTCATCTTTCCTTAGCTTTTAATTTTATTATTTATTATTTTTTTCTAAAGTGTGTACGTGTGTTTATTTGTGTGTGTGTGTGTGTGTGTGTGTGTGTGTGTGTGTGTGTGTGTGTGCACATGCACGGTGGTGCACACAAAAACCTGTAGAGGGCACCAGATCTTTTGGAATTGAAATTTCAAGTGACTGGAATTCCATACTCCGGTTCTTAAGATAGAGCACTTTTTCTATAGCTACTGACCATTCTCTCTAACCCCATTTTCTTTTAGTGTTAAACATTGTTTAGGTGCTAATAGACAAATCCACAGAGGTGGGCTACGCAACTGCTCCTTGACACTTGTAAACAGCAGGTATATACTATTCTCAGATATAAAATTGATCATATCTACTTTATTGGGTATATAATTTAGGTCAGATCTTGTTAAAAGATTTTTTGAATGTCTTCTAAAAGCATCTTTCAAAATTATGAGTTTAGTTAAAAAGCCCTGGAAAAATTGTTCTTGTGTACTAATTTTGAGCTATTTCTACATAGTTTTCTTGGCAGGATCTTTGGGAATAATGATGCCTTCATGGCTGTATCATTGAAATATATGCTTTTAGTTAATAAATTTTACTCTCACTTAACTTATGCTTATAACTTAATTCCTGAGTTAATTTTGTTTGAAGAATAAATAGTCTTTGTTCAGTATTTTAGAATTCTCAGATGTCTTTTTTTTACTTCTAACTTCACGATGTGTATAACTCAATATGGTGGAGGTTTTTTTTTTTTAATACAGTAATTTGCTCTGTCATATTAAATGATGTCTTTTTTCTTAGTTCTGTCATTTATCTCATATTCTCATTTTCAGTTTTGCTAGTTGCGTTTTCATATTTATTTTCACAGTTTATACCACATAATAATTTTTACACTACAAAATTTTAGCTACCTTTTACCTCAGCTATAAATTAAAAGAAGTTTAGTGTATGGCACCTTTGCTACCACAGTACCTCCATTTTATGCAGTTTATTTTGCCTCACTTTGTGGTTCAATAGATTTTATGACCATCTCGTTCTTTATGTAAGGCTCAGGGGTGACATTTGCTCTCAGTTCTACTGTGAATAAAATGCATAAATGGCTTTGGGGTGACTTTATTCTTGAGCTCCAACTTTGTGTGGTATAAAAATTTTGGGTCACCCTTTCTCCCCCATGATCAGTTAGGCGAAGTTAATATACAGTGCTACACTGTTTTCTAGCATTGACTTCTGCCCAGAAATGAACACGGTTTGCCTGCAATCCCAGTTCCCAGAAGGGAAAAGCAAGAGAATCATAAGTTTAAAGCCAGCCAGAGCTACATATGAGCATATTGTCTCAAAAACTCTTGTAGAAAGAACAAATAGGAAAACTCATCTCTTTTTTTCTCCCCTACCTAGTAGGAAATGTGTATGTAATCAGAGGGTAAGAGTCTAGATGATTTTAGAAGTCATTTGTTGTCTTTGAAACATAATAATTTTACATCTTTGATGAACCCATGCCTGCTTTTCCCTCAACTCTGTACATCATATGTACTTAGATATTCCCATACCTAGTATTTCCTTCCTGTATGATCATATCATATGTGTCCTACTACCAGTACTCTCATTATGGCCACTCCTGTGCCACATTTCTAGTTTCCAGGTCTCTATAAACTTTCCACAGTAAATATGTAATATGTGGTTTTCTAAGCCTGAGCTATTTTCTTGCAAAAATCATTCTTGGAAAAGATTACCTGTGGTAATATTTTACTAGTATTTTAATAAATAAAGCTTGCCTGAAGATCAGAATGCAAAGCTAAGCCACTAGAGCCCAGAGAGTGGTGGTAAGCACCTTTAATCCCAGGTCTTGAGAGACAGAAGCAGATGGATCTTTGTGAATTCAAGGCTCCCCAGAGCTATACAAGATTGATCCAGAAACAGATCCAGGTGCTGGTGGTTCACACTATTAGTCACATACCTTCAATCTCAGCACTAGAGAGGTGGAGACAGGAGTAATATGGCTGGGCAGGAAGAGGAAAATAAACAGGAAGAGACAGGATCTCACTGGAGTGTGGAGTCTGAGGTTTGGTGGAGACACATTGCCATCTAGGCAGCCTAAGGATAGATTGCCCCTTCTGTCTGAGCATTAATAGAAGTAAAAGGCCTCTCTACTAGCTTACTACTCTGCTTCTCTGATCTTTAGCTTTAATTCCTATACCTGTCTCTGAGTTCAGCCAATGGGCTTTGTAAAGTCTAGAAATCCTTTGCTTTCTCTATTACTTAAAGGATGTCCTCTTTTAGTTAGTTATTTGTTTAAAAGATGGTTTCTTCTCTATGTCTTTACAGGAAAAAGGCAGATAAAAATTGTCCTTCACAAGTGCCTACTTATAATCATTCTCAGTCTGATAAGAGATATCAATGGAAGATTCTTTCACAGGAAATATTAAATATTTACAACCTGTGCCAATATTTTGTATGATAACCATTGGAAATGATATGTAAGCATTTTTTTGGATCTATAGTTTACCATTGCTTGGACAATGTATTACTCTCTGATTCACATGTGAATACTTTAGAATGTTTGAAGAAGTAAAGAAATGTTTGTCCTATTGAGGATTACAAACTGCCCCTGAAAAAAAAACCACAAAGATGAGTTTCTATTAATTATTTAGGCTACAAAATAGGTTAACAAAAAATTGAACACCACAAGGTCCAAATTAGGAGAGATCGATTGCTAACTATTAATGACTTTGAATGACTACTAGGAGACATTTCCCATCTACAGCCCATTATTGAGATAAATCCTGATGAACTGATTAATTTAAACAAAAGCTTAGATGGTGACAAGGACTTATATAGTCCCAGGAAGTTGTCATCTGAGACCAAGAGAGAATTAGCTTTGATAGATGAGAAATGACAGAAGGTACAGGTGGATCATGTGGATCATGTAGATCAGAATCTTAGCTGAATTCTGGTGATATTACCCTTCAAATATTCCCAGGAATTTTAATACAGAGGGAATATATTATCTTTGAATGGATCTTTTTACTACATGAACAGAGAAACAAATTTAAAACTTATATGGAAAAAGTCTCTGAGTAAATTTTAAAAGGAAAATAAAGACTTTATCAACTAGCAAGAATAGACCCAGCAGAAATTATAGTACCTTTTAATAATAATGAAATTGACAAATTATGGACAGAAAGTGAAACCTTGCCAAGAGCTTTCAGTAATTTTTGGGAGAGATTAAAAATAAATATCCCTTAGCTGGATACTTCCTCACACTGTGCAGGAAACACAAGTAGCTGGAGCCTCTAAATTTTATACTGATGCAAATAAAGCAGTAAAGGCAGGATACGAATCAGAAAATTTAAGTAAAGTAGATCAAAGCTTTATCAGTCTGTCCAAAAGTCAGAAGTATATGCTATTCTCATGATACAAAGGGATTTTTAAGAACTTCTCAACATAGTTACTGATTCATAATATGCTGAAAGAGTTGTTTTAGATATTGAAACCACTGAATTTACACTAGATGATACAGAATTGATTTCATTATTTATTCAGTTACAGACACAATCTTTAATAGGCATAATTCCATATACATAACATACATCAGATCCCATATGGGGCTGCCAGGTTTTCTAGAACAAGGTAATGCATCAATCAGTCATTGGTTGGAAATATGCTTAAATCCTCAGAAATTCACAAAATAAGAACACCATGTCAATAGCAAAGGTTTAAAAACAGACTTTTTCATCATGTGACAACAAAACAAGGAATTTTTTTTTGGAAACATAAACCACTACCTGCAGGAAGTAACTCAAAGGGTACTCAAAGAAATGAAGTCTGGCAGATGATAGTGTTCCATTTTATAGAATTTGGAACACTAAAATATATACACCACACTGTTGATACCTATTCAGATTTTCTATGGAAAACAGCTTTGAGTTTGAAAAAGGTTGATTTAGTAATCACACATTTGTTAGAAGTTATGGCCATGTACAAATAAATAAAGACAATGATCCAGCATATGTCTCTAAGAAAATAAAACAGTTTTTGCTTATTATAAGATAAGGTGTATCACAGGTATACCACATAAGCCAGTCAGTTATAAAATGATCAAATCAAACTCTAAAGAATATGTTAAATAAACAGAAAATGAAGAAAAATACTCCCAGATAGATTATATAATGCTTTACTAACTTTGAATTTTTTTAATGCTAATGAGAAAGGTACAGCTGTAGAGAGACATGGGATAGTAGAAAAATGTTTAGAATTAAATCAGCTGATCAACTTTAAAGATGCACTGATCTCAGAATGAAAATAATAAAATGCTTTACATTGGGAAAGAGGTTTTGCTTTTGTTTCCACAGGAGAAGAAAAGCCATGGATATCATCAAAATTAATAAAGATTTGATTTGAACAAGAGACACCTCTTAATTAGAAGGGATGATAGTTCATCAAACAATATGGCCATTTAATCTAAACTAACATATAAAACTACCAAATGCTCTTCATTTGATCAGATGTAACCTGTCAAAAAGAAAACCTCCCCAAAATTAGGGCTGGGGAGGGGTTTTCTTTCTGTCTTTTTAGGAGAATAAGGGTACCCAGCTAGAGAATCTGAAAACCACTGAACAATTGAGAAGCCTGAAAAAAAAAAAAAAGAAAAAAAAGTTATTCAGAAAAAAAGTCTCAAGAAAAAGTGTTATAAGGAGGCTGCTTGTTGGTTTCCAGCTTCTCAGCCCTAAAATAATCACACAGAAACTCTATGAATTAAATGACTGCTTGGTCCATTAGCTCTAGCTTCTTATTGGCTAACTCTTATGTCTTAATTTAACCTACCTCCATTAATCTACGCATCACCACAAGGCCTACCAGAAAAGTTTCAGCATGTCTGTCTCTGGCAGTAGCTCCATGTCTTCTCCTTGACTCTGCCTCCTTTCACCCAGTGTTCAGTTTAGTTTTCCCCATCTACCTCTATTCCCTGTGCAGGCCCAAGACAGTTTCTTTATTACCCAATTATATTCACAGCATACAGAGGGGACTCCCACATCAAAAAAGAGTAAATTGGCCTATTGGTATATCACATTTCCAACAGGATAAAATTTTATATATCTTCCCAAATGTTTGTTTCTGTTGTTCCCTACAGACATATGCAAATGGTCTTTATGTAGTCCCAGTCAAATTGAAGATTAATGATGACTTTGGAGTTGAAGTATGACTCTCTTCTTCTCTAAACCCAAACATGCTTGTTAAAGTAAAATCCAAAATTTCTGTCTCATGTCAGAAGACATGATAAGGAATAGAAGAAAAACAAAAATTTAAGGATTGTTTATTTTATTGCCACTGATCTCATAATCCTTTGTTTTTATACTGACTCTTTAAAAGTTTTCTAAAGGAATAAAATTTATAAGATTAACATATATTAAACTTTTTGTCATGGACTAATAGTTATATAGATTACTATCTAATTTTAGAAAAAGACTTTATTTATCTTTCTGTACATAATTTCAGTACTGTGTCTCTTATCAGTCTTCTGCAGTGAACTATGAGCACAACTAATAGCAACTATTGAAGGCTCCAAAAGGAGGATTGGGCTCAACAATGACTGTTCCTCCAGAAGTATGAAAACATCACTGATGTGAAAAATACCACCTAAACATCATTTATGGACTACAAACTGCTCCAAACAATTTCAAGGTGGCTAGTTGAGATGATCTAGTCTCAAAGACTAATCTGGCCAGGACTTGAGTCAAGCTTTACACTTTCCCATTATGAAGGAACTGGACAACAAATGACACAGTTATGTCTCCAAGGACCTGACAATTAAACCAAATTTTTTTCTTTTCAGGATCTCCTAAAGACAACATTACCCCTAGACAGCAGAAAGTAAATTTAAGAATGCAGCACCCACATTCCCAAAAGTTTCCAAGTTTTTGGTCATTCAGTGGGTTATGGATATTTGTCGTTGTTTAGAGGAATTGGTTACAAGTTGTTATTGGTTACAATCAGGAGCAAAATTGAACAAAAGAGATTGGACTCAGAGTTCTTGCTTTGAAAAGAAAAAAAGGGAAGATGTAGATATGATAAAAAAGGTAGATTATTCAATCATTTTTTTAAGCAATGACTAGTTTTAAACATTTTACATTGGATTAGACTTTTGTATATTGTATACAATTTTTGTTTATGGATACAAATTGGAGACTAATTTTGATGGAGCATACTGTACATACATCTCTACTCTTGTTCAAAGTATTGTACCCATACAACTCATTTAATAATATAATGCAAATTTCTAGTCCATGAAAATTCATATTAAGTAAATATAGGCTAGTAATTAATGACCTATTAAAATCAAACTTGTAGTCATATTAGGTTTGTCTTCCAGGGTCAAATGAAGATATATTTTAGATAGAGATGTCAATTTCAAACAGTTCAGAGATCCATATAATATAACATTTAAGATGTTTTAAAAACATAAGCTCTTTTTTTTTTTTTCAATAAAACATGTCTGCTTCTGGCAGCACCAATCTACTTCAGAGAAGATGATGGGTATTGGAGAAACTCCACATGGAGTTTATTTTTATTGTGGCAAATTTAAATCACCAGGCGAGAAAATGCCCTTGCCTTGACTGCTAACAGTATGCCTTCCTAATTGAACGAGCAGGAAGAAAATAAAATTGACTGCCAAACATTATCAAGACAAGGAAAAATAGACTTTCAGCATATCCTGTTTCACAGAAAAGTCTGTTGGATATTCTAAGCCTGTAGGCTGAAGATGAATGCCCCAGCATTGCAGAGAAACTTTGGGTGACTGTCCAGGCAGCCTGCTATTTCTGTCATTTCTCACAGTTTTAGAATATTGCCTGCCTGCACTTATGCTTACTCAGTTAATATTACTGCTTCGTTGGGTCTCTGAGGGAGTTGAAGATTAGATAATTATAATTTTCCTTGTATACCACCAGATACAGAAATCAAGTTTTGTTAGAAAGCAAATTAGGTACAAGACTTTGGACATTTCAAGATAGATAATGGACTATTTTTTTTTAATTTATCAAAGGCAAATAGATGAGACATTGTTGATGTACTTGTTGCTTGTATATATTGTATATAGTTATTATACTTATTGTACAAAGTTTTTCTTATATTAATTATAGCATTTTTATTTTAAATAAAAAGAGATGTGAAGCAATATTTTATTAGTATTTTATTTTTTTTTTTTTAAAAAAAAGGCTTCCCTGAAGATCAGAGTGCAAAGCTAAGCCACTGGGGCCCAGAGAGTTGTGGCATATACTTTTAATCCCAGGATTTCACAAAGGCAGTTGGGTCTCTGTGAGTTCAAGGCTACTCTGGGCTATACAAGATTGAACCAGAAACAGACCCAGGTGATGATGGTTTGTACCTATAATCTCAGTGTTTGGGAACCACACATCTTTAATTCCAGCACTAGGGCAGTGGAGACAGAAGCAATATGGCTGGGCAGAAAGAGGAATGTGAAGAGGAAGAGACAAAACTCACTGGAGTGTGGAGCCTGAGATTTGGTAGAGACACAGTTCAGTCTAGGCAATCTGACTAGCCCTTTGGTCTGAGCATTGGTAAAAGTAAAAAATCTCTCCAGTGGCTTACAGATTCGCTTCTCTGATCTTCAGCTTTAATCTCTCTATTTATATCTGGGTTTTTATTATTTTTATTATTCAGCAAAACTCCATTCCAAGTAGGAATGCAGGAGATGGGTTCAGGGAAGATCATTAGGAAGTCTACAATTTTACTACTAGAGAGATAAATTCAAAGTTTTCATCACCTGACCAATGCGCCTTCAAAACCTGTGCAGTTGTTCATCCATATGAGAATGGAATAAATGACCAATTCTTTCAAGGCATCATCCAGTAAGTCATCTCTTCACTCTCACTCTGTCTGAATAGCACATATTTCTAAAGGCTTTGCTAGCCAACTCTCTAAATCTTTCTATAATTACCTGAGAATATGTCCAACTTTGAAAATAATGAGTATCATGGATGAATTTATTGAAAAGTCAAATGAAAGAATTTGCAATATTTGTTGGTTAGAATATAGAACCATGAGAATCCCTAATAGCAGTTAACGTTGGTTAAATCAAGCACAGTTCAGCAGTATCTGACAAAACCAAATATAGTGTTGACAATTGAACCAATAGTTGTCTGCACATGTACCTACACAACTTAGCTAAACAGTTTCATCTACATAAAATCTGCATATGAATATTTATAGCAGGTCTATTATGAATGTCCCAAACTGGAAGCCGCCAAGTCATCCTTCAACAGATGAGTGTGTAAACAAATGGATGCACCTGTTCAGGGGGCAATTAAAGGAAATGAGTTATCAAGGCATCATAAATGTGGATAGGCCTTAAATGCACACTCTCAGGTGAAAATAAAGGTAACTGAATATATGACTCCAATTATAAGACATTTGAAGTGGTATCATGGACAATGAAATTATACTCTTGTCCTAAACATAAAATAAAATTGAGTGGAATGAAGCAAAATGAAAGAAATTATAGGTCAATAAATACTTACTTTTAATCTTTTAACCAGTGAAACTACCTAATGAAAGTCTGAGCAACTGGAACATCCTAGACAGTGGCTAATGGAATATTCAGTTGTCTTCCTGATGCACAGCTTTATGTGTGCTCCACTTGGAAGAAATAAGCCTCATGACATCTTCCATGTCTTCTTTCTGGTCACATGCTAAAATCTGCAGGAGCCTGGAACCATGTGACTCATTCTGGTCAGTATCTAGTAAACAGCAACATGATTACTAAAATCTTCATGCAGATATTCCCTCTTTCTTCTGCAGCAGGCTAGATAGTTATGTTGGACATATTTCAAAAACAGAGAAATCTGTATTCAGTGATACAATTCAGATTAGAGCTACTAAGAAGAACCACAAATCCACACAGAACTGTGATAAGAAGGTGATCTGTGATTTTATTGAATTATAATGCAGAGATGTTGGGAATATTACTGTTATGACAAACTCCCTAAGTAGTTACTCAAAAATATATTTTGTATTTACTAAATATTAAATGTCTGAGCTCAGGTTTCAAAATACGACAGTAGAAGCACAATGAACTAACACTGAACTAATTATGGAATAAACTCTAATAAGATGGTCATAGGTTCTGGAATTTTTATCTGTCTATTGTTTTTTTGTTTATTTGTATGTGTGTGTGTGTGTGTGTGTGTGTGTGTATTTTCATGTTTGAAGAAAAATTTATATGGGGTATAAATTTTGAAGATTTTAGTTTTAGTCTTTTTTAAGAGTATGAATGCTGTGCTTTAATGTCTATGTACTATTTAAGAATAGTGCCCATAAAGCCAGAAGTGGACATCAGATCCTCTGGAAATGAAGTTGGAGATGGTCCTTAACTACAATGAGGATACTAGGTCTAGAATCCAGGTCTTCTGAAGGAGCAACAACTAATTTTAATTGCTGAGCTATTTCTTCAGCCTTAGTTCTCATTTTTAAAAGTCCTCTCCCATTCAACAAAGATCTATTAATGTCTATAACAATCACAACCCATCTGCCCTACCTATTTCTGAAAGTTCTGAACTTTATACTTGGACCTATGAGGAAAATTGATTACGAAGGTGAAGATGGTTTTACTGTAATTATACTGATAAAAAGAAAACTTCTGGTGCATTACAAAAGACTTTATCCCAATTTTCTTTATCAGCCATATATCTTAATTATTTTTCACAAGGTAGAGGTTAAAAGGAAGAACACAGAAATCTAAAGTTCCCACATTTAATTAGGAGCTGAAATGGGTCTGGAAGTGTAACATTTCTGCCCTCAGCATACCATTCTTTCTTAACAATGTGTTTCCTCTGAATCAAAATAAATGTTCCAGTGTCCAAGAGAATCACCGAATCCAATCAACTCCACGTTTAAGCCAGGAACGTAACCCTGAAGTTCATGAATGACCAGGAAAATCTAAGGGCACTCTAGGGTTTAAACACTGGCTGCACAGATATTCGAGGCAATCAGAACACACTCTGAATACTGGTTTTGGAGTAGGACATGCTGCATAGTTTTCAGAGTGAAAACTTGATGTTGGGAAAAGATGATTTTGAATTTTATCTCTAATGGGAAACAGATGTGAAAGCTTGATCTCTTTATATCCCTAAAAATCAATCTTTGAATGATTTGTGTTTAAATTACAAATTCTTTCTTTAAAATTTTATCTGGAACAAATGAGCTATTAAATAAACCTGTAATCATTATAATGTAATATTTGTTATTGTGACTAGGTAAACAAGGGTTGTGACCATATTTAAGATTAATACCAGCTTCAGAAGTGTTGAGTAACCTCCTAGTCTAATAATACTGTATGTGAACTGCCTCCGTTTGACTATGACACCTTGGAGCCAGGGAAAAACACACAGAGGGAAGAGAGGACTAATCCATCTACAGACCCTAAGACAATCCTGTCGTAATAGAAAGTTGAACTATACCAAGTATAGCTCTTGATCCAGAAAGAGTAATTTTGTCTTACTTATTATACTAAATTGAATTTAGGGCCAGGCTGTTTCAATAAGAAAAAATGGGATTCATTTTGAATGGATTTTAAGTCACTTTCTCATATTATCACCAAGTATGTTTTTTTTTTTGTAAATACTGGATACAGAATATGACCAATGCTTATATAACAGATAGCATTTGGGTGAAAATATATGCTATTTGATAAAAAAAAAAACTAGTGGTTCCTATTTTGAACATTGTTATGTTGATGATAAAATTAGAATTCATTGCAGAAAATACTTGCAAATTTGTAATGGAGTGTAAAATTTACTTTTAATCCTACCAACTGTAAACATGCAATATCAATATTTCTTCATTGTATTTTAAACTATATCTATATGTATTAGATATATGCACATTATGTTTCTATAATATTTAACATTATAAAAGGGATGAGAATGGTAAATATTTTTAAGCACAGCATCATTTGTTTTTCAGGTAGCAAAGTAAAGAAAATAGTTGCCACAGAGAAAAATATTTTTTGACAAGAAAGTCTTTATCCTTAATGAAGAAACATACAACAAATTGTTTAAATGTTTGTGGCCTTTCTGGAATGCCTAAATGTATTTAAGAAAACTGTGTTTGAGTCAGATGAAACATTTTTCTCTCCCTCATATCTTATTTCTATAGTTCAATTACTTAGAATTTTGTTTTGCTTCTAGATAACTCAAAATAATGTTTGAGTCTGATCTGAATTAGTGGGATCTGAATTAATGAGATTGGTTTATGTTTGATTTAATTTCTTCAATCATTTTTCCTACCAGGTAATTCCTTGCAATGAAGAACAAGAGAGTAACACTTAAAATTCACATCAATGAAGTACCACTTCAGAGTAAACTTTAAGAAATCCATAAGACAACACTAGGAAATTAAATTTTGCCTTGAAACCAGGTGAATGCATCTATAACCATTTAGATAAACAGTTACAGCACATAAGATCATTCTAGAAAGAGAAAACTCTATATTTCTAGAAGCACAATTTGAGATTCATTAACAACAACCTTACAACATAATCTGTTAAGGAATGTTACAAGGTAAATCCAGTCCAGAATAAATGTCACTGACATTAGTGAAAATGGAGTACAAGCATGGAGTTCTGTAGAGTATCTTTTCCATCACGGTGTTAAGGGTACCAATAGTGGGAGTTCACAAGATCATAAATGGGTATTGTAATTAATTGAGAAATGAGGTAAAGAACATATATAAAAAAGCAAGAATAGATACCTTGAAATACATGTAAAAACTCGTTGACAACCAGATGAACCAGTTCCTCATCCATACTTTGTATGTTGCAAATGTTTCTAGTTTTGGTTCTGGAACACTGACCTCCTTACTTTGTTTGCACTAGCATATCGCACATTCTGAAACTGAGGATGAACACACGGAGGCAAAGATTTATATGTTCTATTTTTTTAGCTGGAACACAATCTTTTATGGTACAAATGTTTATTAAATAAGCAAATAAGTGGATTAATGATTAAGAGAAAGTAAAAAAAAATAAAACCTACTGGTTTCAGAATAGATTTTATTTGTAGGATCTCCAAGAGAGGACAGGGCTGAGAAATGGATAAAAATAGGATGACAGAGTCAGATCTGAACATTTGCCTGTGCTTTGATTTGATGTGAAGTGATTTATGATAATTACAGGTTTGTGTTTATCAGAAATATCAGATATTGTCTTTGAAAATAGTCTTGCGTCTGCAGGAAATATGATTGTTTTCATTAAATATGTGCTATTAATTAAGTTCAATGAAGGTTATTTGGACTTTTTCATACTAAGCAATTGTAGCATTTTGTATCATAAAAGTGTTTGCTATGGAGTCTTTGTAGACTGATGCCAGAGAACATGCTTGACAGAGGACATGTCAAAGGACTAGGAATTCCTGTACTGGCATAGATGCTTGTTTCCTACAATGTCCAAGGAAATTCCCTTCTTCCAGCTCACTAGCTGGGAAGAGAAAAGTACCATTAATTAGAAGCTCACCTCATGAATTTTTTTCTGTTTATTTATTCCTCACATGAAAAGAATCCATGATTTTATGGTTGTGTTTGAAAGTGCAAGTCACTTTTCCCTTTTGGTATCTGCCTATTTATTGATTTTCTCTCTAATGTCTTGTCATCTTAAAGCAGAAAAATAGCTTTCAGCAAGAGAGGTCTCCAAGTTTGTCTCTGATTTGCTGGTATTTGGTAGTTTGAATAAAAATGGCTCCAAACCCTCTCAGGGAGTGGCACTATTAGGAGGTGTAACCTTGTTGGTGGAAATGTGTCAATAAGGACAGGCTCTGAGGTCTAAGAAGCTCTAGTCAGACCTAGTATGCCTAAATCTCTTTTCTTGTTGCATGCAGATCAAGATGTAGAACTCTCAGCTCTTTCTCCAGCACCACATCTGTTTGCAGGCCACTTTGCTTCCTACCATGGTGATAAAGGACTAAACCTCTGAATTGTAAGTGAACTACAGTTGAATATTTTTCTTTAAAAGTGTTGCCATGACCATGGTGTCTCTTCACCAAATAGAAACCCTAACAAAGAAAAAGTTGGTGTCACCATAGTGTGTATGGCCCTGACTGACCTGACCATTCTGGGGCAAGATTGTGGGAGGACTTTGAAACTTTGCCCTAGAAAAACCATTGAGTGTTGAGACCTCAGTGAGATGCCCTTTCTCAAATTGGAAGGAAAGAAGATTGAAAGCAGTGCAGAAAATGGTGTCCTGGCTTATGAATTTTCAGAGGGAAGCTAAAGACTATGAGGACATTTGCTTCTTTAAATTAAGAATCTGTCATTTTGGTCAAATAGGATTGAAGAGTCAGCCACAACTAATGAGAGCAGCACCACAAAAGTAAAACCTTTCTGTTACTGGGGAAATTGATGCTGGATAGCCAAAGCTAAGAAATTAATAGTGATTAGGACAAGACCAGCATCATTTAGGTGAAATCTTCTGCAAAGTGTATTCTGAGATCACAGAGAAGTTATATTCCAAAAGTGGGCCCAGGTTGTACCTAGTGTTGGCAATTGAGATTGGTAATAAGTAGGAGTCACCTAAGCGCTATTGGGATGAAGGGGTCATGAAGAGAAAGCTGAGCCTTGACACTGTGGGAAGTCAAGAGCCCATTAGTGAAGGTACAGTATCAATAGCAGTTAAAGACACAGAAATGAAGAGTCTTGAAGAGAAGATGAGACATGGCACCAGAAAGAGAGTCCAGGCGAGGTAATTAGTAAACTTCCAACCCATGTGCAGCAAGGAACCTCAGCAGTTTTGGAGATTCTAGTACCATAGTATGACTAACAAGAACAGCAGTACATTGGAGCCAGCCAGCACCTATAAGACAAACTGTGAGATTCAGAGGGAAGACTGGAGAAGTTTTCCTAGCTCTTTGAAGGAGTCCAGAAAATCCCGAATGGGTCCCAGACATTGGAAAGTTGGAGTTTGGTTATGCTTTGACTTGATTGATTATGACCATGCCCTGATTTTTCCATCTTGAAGTAAGAAAGTAGTTTACTGGAGCCCACAAAAGAGAGACTTTGGCTCTTAAATGACTGAATTTCAAAGGGGATGGATTATTTTATAGGGACTGAAGTCTTAACTGTATTGGAGCTTATGAATTCTGTTAAACTTTCAAACTTATTTGTGTTTTTAATTTGAGATCTTGGGGAAAAATAAGAAGGGGTGGGTCGGGCCGGGCGGTGGTGGCGCACGCCTTTAATCCCAGCACTCGGGAGGCAGAGGCAGGCGGATCTCTGTGAGTTCGAGACCAGCCTGGTCTACAGAGCTCGTTCCAGGACAGGCTCCAAAGCCACAGAGAAACCCTGTCTCGAAAAACCAAAAAAGAAAAAAAAAAAAGAAGGGGTGGGTCATTACCTAATAGTTATGAGATTGTGTGTCAAATTGACTAGAGGTCAGTTGTTCTGAGTGGATTTGTGTCTACTTTATTGTTGGAAGGAGCTATGGGCTGCACTCCCTACTGCCCCAAATCCCGACCGCCTGGTTAGCTTATGCCCCAAAATAATTACACGGAAACTGTATTCTTTTAAACACTGCTTGGCCCATTAGTTACAGCCTCTTATTGGCTAGCTCTTACATATTGATCTAACCCATTTCTAATAATCTGTGTAGTCCACGAGGTGGCTTACCAGGGAAAATCTTAACCTGTTTCTATGTTGGGTAGGAGAATCATGGCAACTGCCTGACTCAGCTTCTTTTTCCCAGAATTCTGTTCTGTCTACTCTGCCTACCTAATTTTCTGTACTATTAAAGGCCAAGCAGTTTCTTTATTAATTAACCAAAGAAAGCAACAGATAGACAAATGACCCACCTCCATCATTTTCCCTTTTTCTGTTTAAACAAAAAAGAAAGGCTTTAACTTTAACATAGTAAAATTATATATAACAAAACAGTTATCAAGTAAGAATTACAGTTACAATATTTATATCTATTTTATCTTTTATCATAACTAAGGAAAACTATAACTATCCTTTCTTCAACTCCATCGAAGACTCCAGAAGGATATAATATTACCTAAGTAAACAAGAAATAAGAAAACTCTAGAAATGACAGAGACATCTCGCAGCCTGGACAGTCACCCAAAGTTCTTTTGTATCATTGGGGCATCCATCTTCAGCCTACAGGCCATAGTATCCAGCAGACATTTCCATGAAGCAGGAAATTTCAAAGACAGTCAGTCACTTTCTGCTGTGTCCTGCAGAATGTCTCATAGACTCTTTCATGAGTCAGGAACCCTGAAAGACTATCTCACCTCAAGGCAAATTCAGCAGTCCTCTCTCTGAGAGTCCTACTGTTACAAGCAATAATGATCAGAAGGATGAGCTCTGTGTGTTTTGGCAAATTTCTATAAGTGATCAAAGACCAAAGCTAAGAGTGTATGTAAATGGCCTTTTTATTACTGGCCTGCTGGACACAGGTGTGGATGTAAGTATCTTACTCCAGAATCTTGGCATCCGTATTGGCCTCTTCAGGGTGTAAATGTTCAGCTCCTGGGAAATGGAACCCTATCTCGAGTAAGGCAGAGCATGAGATGTGTTGAATGCATAGGGCCAGAGGGACAAATAGGAAAATTAAGGTCATATGTAGCCAATATTGCAGAGAATTTATGGGGTCATGACCTATTACAACAATGGAATACCCAAATTAACATTCCTGTTACTTCTAGAGCCTATATTTCTGAGAATAATATTAAAAGATATTACAAACAGAGAAAACCGGCCATTCAGGCTGTATAAGAACACAAAGCAATTGATATCCCTTCAGAGATACCAACAGCCTTGCCTCTAAAATGGTTGACTGAGAAACCAATATGGACAAAGCAATGGCCTTTAGCTGAGGAAAAGTTACAGGCTTTAGAACAGATGGTACAAGAAAAATTAGATGCTGGGCATATAGAAGAATCTACCAGCCATTGGAACTCTCCTGTATTTGTGGTTAAGAAAAAATCAGGTAAATGGAGAATGGTGACAGATCTCAGGGCTATCAACAGGGTTATTCAACCTATGGGCCCTCTGCAATCTAGAATTTCTTTGCCTTCTATATTACCAAAGGGATAGCCTCTTATAGCTATTGATTTAAAGAATTGTTTCTTCACTATAACTTTACAAGAATAAGATAGAGAAAAGTTTGCCTTCACAGTACCTACTTATAATAATTCCCAACCTTCGAAGGTAAGTGGGCCGTCCTCCCCCAGGGCATGTTAAATAGCCCCTCCCTGTGCCAATATTTTGTAAATCAACCATTGCAAATGATACGCAAAAATTTCCCAAATCGATAGTATATCATTACATGGACGACATTTTGTTATCCGATTCAAACATGGATACCTTGGAAAGACTGTTTGAAGAAATAAAGATAGTTTTAACTAAATGGGGATTGCAGATTGCTCCTGAAAAGATTCAGAGAGGAGATTCTGTTAATTATTTAGGTTATAAAATAGGTTTCCAAAAAATTAAGACACAGAAGGCACAAATTAGGGGAGATCGCCTACAGACTCTTAATGACTTTCAAAGACTGTTAGGAGACATTTCCAATCTACCACCAGCTATTGGGATAACACCTGATCTAATAATTTATTTGAACAAAACATTGGATGATGATAAATATTTGAGCAGTCCCAGAGAATTAATGGCTGAAGCAGAAAAAGAACTGACAATGATTGAGGAAAAATTACAACAGGCACATGTGGACAGGGTGAATCCAGAGCTTGATTGTATTCTCGTCATACTGCCATCAAAAATTTCTCCTACAGGAATTTTAATGCAGAGAGATGATATTATCTTGGAATGGATCTTTTTACAACATAAACCAAGTAAGAAACTGAAAACTTATGTGGAAAAAGTCTCTGAGTTAATTATAAAAGGCAAGTTGAGACTTTGTCAACTAGCAGGCATAGACCCAGCAGAAATTATAGTGCCTTTCACTGCTGATGAACTAAATAAATTATGGGAAGATAATGAACCATGGCAAAGAGCTTGTGCTAATTTTTTAGGAGACATTAATAACAACTATCCAAAAAGCAAAAGGCTTAACTTCATAAAGAGAACTTCTTGGATCCTTCCTCGAATCATCCGTGATGCTCCAATAACCAGAGCCCGAACATTTTATACTGATGCCAATAAAGCAGGAAAGGCAGGTTACAAATCAGAAGACTTGGGTAAGGTGGAACAAAGTCCTTATGATTCTGTCCAGAAGGCAGAATTATATGCCATTTTTATGGTGCTAAGGGATTTTAAAGACCCTATTAATATAGTTACTGATTCACAATATGCAGAAAGAGTTATTTTTCATCTTGAAACTGCTGAATTTATACCTGATGATACAGAACTAACCCTATTGTTTATCCAGGTACAAGATATGATCAGGAACAGGCTTTGCCCTATGTATATAACACACATCCGATCCCCTACGGATCTGCCAGGTCCTCTAGCACAAGGTAATGCAGAAATTGATCAATTATTGATTGGTAGTGTGCTACAAGACTCTGAATTTCATAAAAAACATCATGTTAATAGCAAAGTCTTGAATTAAGAGTTTTCTATTACATGGCATCAAGCTAAGGAGATTGTGAAGAAATGCCCTACTTGCTCTTTCTATAACCAAATGCCACTACCTGAAGGGGCTAATCCAAAGGGCAGTCAAAGGAATGAAATTTGGCAGATGGATGTGTTCCACTTTGCAGAATATGGCAAATTAAAATATGTTCATCACACCATTGACACCTATTCAGTCTTTCAATGGGCAACTACTTTAAGTTCAGAAAAAGCTGATTCAGTAATCACTCATTTATTAGAAGTCATGGCTATCATGGGTATAGCTACACAAATAAAGATGGATAATGGTCCTCCTATGTCTCTAGGAAAATGAAATGTTTTTTTTGATTATTATAATATCAAGCATGTTACAGGTATACCATACAATCCTACAGGTCAAACAGTCATAAAAAGATCAAATCGAACTATAAAGGATACGTTGAACAAACAGAAAGGGGTGGAAAACACCGCCAGAAATAGGTTACATAATGCTTTGTTAACCTTGAATTTTCTCAACGCTAATGAGAAGGGAACAACGGCTGCAGAGAGACATTGGATAATGGAAAAATCTACTGAACTAAATCAAACAGTTTATTTCTAGGATGTGCTGACCTCACAATTGAAGCCAGGAGATGTGCTACGTTGGGGAAGGGGTTTTGCTCTTGTCTCCACAGGTGAGGAAAAATTGTGGATACCGTCAAAATTAATAAAGGTTTGGTTTGAAGAAGAGAAGCCACTTGGAAAAGATAAATAAAAATTCATTCACAAGGATGGAGATCATACTGATGGTAAGAAATACAGATAGGTTGGGGGCAGGGTTCTTTTCTTATCTCCACAGAAAATACTCATCTTCAAAGAATTTAAGTGACCCTGAATATTTAATTACTAATGGATATAAACTAGTTACGACCCAATAAGGATCGGCAATAAAATTATATATGTAATGTAAGTATTAATTTTATATATATATGTCTTGTCCAACATTTCTTTATTAATATGTAGAGCTGGTTTTGGAGTTGGACTATGGCTCAGTCCCTCTTCAATCCCAAGCCTGTTAATGAGAGATATTTCATAGTTTCTGTCTCAGGTCAGGAGCCATGAAATGGGACAGAATAAGAATAATTATATACTTGATAAACTTTCTTTGCCTTTCCTCATATGTGTGTCTTTCTTTATATGTCAGTATATGTCCTTGTTGTTAATGTTTAAATTTCCCATAACAAGCAAGAAATTTTCCTTCAGTAATCTTTGAAGTTTCCAGGATGAAGATGGGGCCCCACGACATCAACTCAATCTGGTTATTATGACGTCATCATTTTTTTGAGCTAAAATTAGACCTGTTTTTTGGTAACAACTGCACGAGAAAATTTTGAGTGGTGCACATTTTTGACAACACTCTGGCCTGACCTTCTCAAAACGCTCAGAGGCTAGTTATAATTTTTCTAGGTCTAAGGTTAATTTTACCATCATTTGCTTTCACAGGACCCCCTAAGAAGAACGTTGCCCCCATGTCAACTGGAAGCAATTTTAGAGGACAACTTCCCCTCTCCCAAGAGAGTTTGCCCTCAGAATTAGTGACATCATTTAGTGGTTGGTATAGGGTTGAGGGGATGGGGGAGATATTTTATGGAATTAGGGGTATTTTCAAAAAAAGGGGAGGGATTAACTGGTTTGATGGGATGATTGGTATTAGTGAATTACTGTTTTTAGAAAATTGTATTGGTACTGTTTCTTGTATATTGATATATTGAATGTAAGTGTTCCTACCTCTATTTTTGTATAAGAGTATGCTTATATTGTATTGATACATTTACCATATTACAATGTACATTTCTACCTCTGATATTATTTATATAATAACATTGTTTACATTTGATATATAACGACATTGTTTACAGTTGAAGATCATTGTCTTCATATATTGCACATTGTTTATTCTCTTAGTCTTCAAGTTAGATAGGTATTGAGAATTATATATCTGTCATATTTATTTTTACGTTTACCAGGTTTTTTTAGAGATTATAATTAGTATAGATAGTATAATCTTCAGCCTCTTCAAAGAGCTGTAGAAAATGATCTTTAATCTAACCTAGAATTCTGTGCCAACAAGACATAATCACTCCTGGCAACACCACTCTACTCCTGAGAGAAGGTTGAGCACCAAAGACACTCCACTGGGAGCTTGTCTTCTTGGCAGAACTGGCCTTTGGGTTAAGAAAAACCCATTCCTCAACTACTGACAAAGATACAGAATATCCATAAGTGGATGAAACAGGATTGTCTTATCTTACCAAGACAGGGTAGGATAGTTCTAAGAAAGTTCCTTGCCTTTAATAATGATATGTCAGGTTTTTAGGTGCTGAAGAGTTCCATCTAGACAGGTGAGTGTGTGCTATTCAGGGGCGGATTGTCCCAGAAGAGAGCACAAACCCTCCTCCCCGAGCTCCTTCTGCAGGGCTGTCTTTCTTACACACGACCCCCCCCCCCCCCCCAGCCTGCGTTTTCTGATAGGTCCTTTGCTCAGGAACAGCTTTCTGCTCCTACACTAAGGCTACCCACCCAGATCAGTGAGTGCCTGCCTACCGGGCAGGCCTCAAGGTCCCCTGTAAGGTAAGGGAGCCCGGGCACCTTCAGCTTGTGCTCCAGGGGTTCCTGTGCTCTCCTGGATCTCGCCCTACCTGCTCCGTTTTTCCTTTTGTCCCCGGATCATTGGGCTCCCAGGTGGTCCTGTTTTGTTGCTGAGGAGTTCCATCTGGACAGGTGAGTGTGTGTTATCCAGGGGCGGATTGTCCCAGAAGAGAGCACAAACCCCCCTCCCCCAGCTCCTTCTTCAGGGCTGTCTTTCTTACGCATAACCCAGCCCCTCAGCACCACCCCACCCCCCAACCCCCCAACCCTGCCCTGCTGTATGCTAGGACCAGTGCTCAAGAACAGTTTTAAGCTCCTACACTTAGGCTACCCTCCCAGAGCGGTGAGTGCCTACCTACTGGGCAGGCCTCAAGGTCCCCTCTAAGGGAGCCCGGGCACCTTAAGCTTGTGCTCCGGGGGTGCCTGTGCTCTCCTGAATCTCGCCCTGCCTGCACCATTTTTCCTTTTGTCCCCAGATCTTTGGGCTACCAGGCGGCCCTGTTTTGGTGCTGAGGAGTTCCATCTGGACAGGTGAGTGTGTGCTATCCAGGGGCGGATTGTCCCAGAAGAGAGCACAAACCCCCCTCACCCAGCTCCTTCTGCAGGGCTGTCTTTCTTACACACGACCCCCCCCCCCCCAGTCTTCATTTTCTGCAAGGTCCTTTGCTCAGGAACAGTTTTCTACTCCTACACTAAGGCTACCCACCCAGAGCAGTGAGAGCCTACCTGAGGGGCAGGCCTCAAGGACCCCCGGTAAGGGAGCACATGCACCTTCAGCCTGTGTGGCAGGGTGTCCTATGTTCTACTCGTCCCCACCCTGCCCCCCAAGCTCCCCCTTTTGTCCTCGGGTCATTGGACTACCAGGTGTCCATGTTTTGGTGTTGAGGAGTTCACCTGGATGGGAACGGTTCCTGCTTCTACACTGATGAGATACACCCAGAGAGTCAATCACAGCAAAGACTGGACCAAGACACCAGGCCTCTCCTGGCTCCATTTGAAGGAAGAGATGGGAAGGCGCCAATGCCAGAATTCCTCCAACAACCTGAAAGGCAACATGACTTCACCAGAATCCAGGAATCCCGAAATAAGAAGAATTGTACACCCTACTCTAGAAGAATTAGAAGAAATCGACTCAAAAGTGAATTATATGAAAATAATAGAAGACCTTAAACAGGAGGTGGAAAACTGCCATAAACAATTAGAGATCACAAACAAAAAGGTAGAGGAAATGAATAAATCTCTCAAAGATACCCAAGAAAACCAAGAGAAACTAGAAAAAGCAATCAAACAGGTAAGTGAAGCAGTTAAAGACTTGAAAAGTGAAATGAAAGCAATGAAGAAAAGACAAACCGAGGGAAGGATGGAGATGGAAAATCTGGGTAAATGAACAGGAACTACAGAGACAAGTACTACCAACAGATAACAAGAGATAGAAGAAAGAATTTCATACACTGAAGATACCATAGAGAAAATAAACACACTGATCAAAGAAAACAGCAAAACCAACAAATGCTATCACAAAGCATTCAGGAAATCTGGGACAAAATAAAAAGACCAAACCTTAGAAAAATTGGGATAGAAGAAGGAGAAGAAGTACAGCTCAACAGTCCAGAAAATATATTTAGTAAAATTATAGAAGAGAACTGTCCCAACCTAAAGAAGGATATTCCTTTGAAGGTTCAAGAAGCATAAAGAATACCGAATAGACTGGACCAAAAAAAAAATCGTTTTGCCATATAATACTCAAAACACAAAACATACAGAATAAAGAAAGACTATTAAGAGCTGCAAAGGAAAAATGCCAAGTTACTTATAAAGGTAAACCTATCAGACTTACACCTGACTTCTCTTTGGAAACCATGAAAGCCAGAAGGTCCTGGATAGATGTTCTGCAGAAACTAAGAGACCATGGATGCAAGCCCAGACTACTATACCCAGCCAAGCTTTCGTTCACTATAAATGGAGAAAACAAAATTTTCCAGGATAAAAACAAATTTAAACAATATGTAGCCAAAAATCCAGCCTTACAGAAAGTAATAGAAAGAAAATCACAAACCAAGGAGTCCAACAATGACCACAATACCTCAAACATCTAGAGAACCTTCACCAGCACAACTCAAAGAAGGGAAACACACAAACTATACTACTACAAAAAAAGTGACCAGAGTTAACAACCACTGGTCATTAATATCACTTAATGTCAATGGACACAACTCACCTATAAAAATCACAGGCTAAGAGATTGGATACGAAAACAGGATCCAACATTCTGCTGTTTACGAGAAACACATCTCAACCACAAAGACAGGCACCTACTCAGAATAAAGGGATCGGAAAAGGCTTATCAAGCAAATGGACCTAAGAAACAAGCAGGTGTGGCCATACTAATTTCTAACAAAGTTGACTTCAAACTTAAATCAATCAGAAAAGATGGAGAGGGACATTTTATACTCATAACAGGAACAATTCATCAGGATGAAGTCTCAATTCTGAATATCTATGCCCCTAATATAAAAGCACCCACGTACGTAAAAGAAACATTACTAAAACTCAAGGCTGCCATCAAACCATACACACTAATAGTAGGAGACTTCAACACTCCTCTCTCACCAATGGACAGGTCAATCAGACTGAAACCTGTAGGGATAAGTCCCGCCCCTTATGGGGCCTGTTCACCTCGGGCTAATGTCTGCCTATAAATTTGGCGAGCATGCTCCAAGCTGTCTCTTTTGCTTTCCTGGTCTCCGCGGGAATGGTGGTTCTGTAAGTCTATTTCTACATTAAAACTATATATATTTTTACAATCTGTCTGCATTTGTTTACGCCGCTACAATGGGGCCTGGAGAGATGGGGGCTGAGAGATGGCTCAGTGGTTAAGAGCGTTGCCTGCTCTTCCAAAGGTCATGAGTTCAATTCCCAACAACCACATAATAGCTCAAAACCATTTGTAATGAGGTTTGGTGCCCTCTTCTGTCTGCAGAAACCTAACAGAGAAATAAGAGAATTAATGGAGGTAATGAATCAAATGGACTTAACAGACATCTATAGAAACTTCCACCCAAATAGGAAAGAATATACCTTCTTCTCTGCAGCTCATGGAACCTTCTCAAAAATTGACTACATACTTGGTAAAAAACAAACTTCCACAGTTACAAAAAAATATTCATAACCTCCTGTGTCTTATCAGATCACCATGGATTAAAGTTAGAATTCAACAACAATGCTACCCCCAGAAAGCCTACAAACTCATGGAAACTGAACAGTCAACTACTGAACCACACCTGGATCAAGGAAGAAATAAAGAAAGAAATTAAAGTCTTCCTTGAAATCACTGAAAATAAAGAAACAACCTACTCAAACTTATGGGATACTATGAAAGCAGTCCTAAGAGGAAAGTTAATACCACTAAGTGTTCACTTAAAGAAAACAGAAAAAGCACACATTGGAGACTTAACAGCCCACCTGAAGGTTCTAGAAATAAAAAGAAGCAGACTCACATAGGAGGAGTAGAAGACTGGAAATAATCAACCTGAGGGCTGAAATAAACAAAATAGAAACACAGAAAACAATACAAAGAATCAATGAAACAAAAAGCTGGTTCCTGGAGAAAATCAACAAGATTGATATACCCCTATCCAAACTAATCAAACGGCAGAGAGAGAATATGCAAATCAATAGGATCAGAAATGAAAAGCGGGACATAACCACAGACACAGAGGAAATTCAGAGAGTCATTAGATCTTACTACAAAAGCCTGTATGACACAAAACTGGAAAATATAAAGAAATGGACACTTTTTAGATAAATACCATATACCAAAGTTAAACCAGGATCAGGTGAACAATCTAAATAGACCTTTTAGTTGTGAAGAATTAGAAACTGTTATCAAATACCTCCCTACCAAAAAAGCCCAAGGACAGATGGTTTCAATGCGGAAATCTACCAGAACTTCCAAGAAGACCTAATACCTATACTCCTTAATGTATTTCACAATATAGAAACAGAAGAGTCATTGCCAAATTCCTTTTATGAAGCTACAGTTACTCTGATACCAAAACCACACAAAGACTCAACCAAGAAAGAGAATTACAGGCCAATCTCACTCATGAATATCGACGCAAAAATCCTCAACAAAATACTGGCAAACCGTATCCAAGAACACATTAGAAGAAATATCCATTATCATCAAGTAGGCTTCATCCCAGAGATGCAGGGCTGGTTCAACATATGAAAATCTATCAGTGTAATCCATCATATAAATAAACTGAAAGAAAAAAACCATATGATCATTTCATTAGATGCTGAAAAAGCATTTGACAAAATTCAACATCCCTTTATGTTAAAAGTCTTGGAGAGATTAGGGATACAAGGGTCATACCTAAATATAATAATAGCTATATACAGCAAGCCGACAGCTAACATCAAATTAAACAGAGAGAAACTCAAAGCCATCCCACTAAACTCAGGAACACGACAAGGCTGTCCACTCTCGCCATACCTCTTCATAGTGCTTGAAGTTCTAGCAATAGCAATAAGACAACATAATGGGATCAAGGGGATTCGAATTGGAAAAGAAGAATTTAAACTTTCTTTATTTGCAGATGATATGATAGTGTACATAAGCGACCCCCAAAACTCCACCAAAGAACTTTTACATCTGATAAACACCTTTAGTAATGTGGCAGTATACAAGATCAACTCCAAAAAATCAGTCGCCCTCTTATACAAAAAGGATATGGAAGCAGAGAGGGAAATCAGAGAAGCTTCACCTTTCACAATAGCCACAATCAGCATAAAATATCTTGGGGTAACTCTAAGCAAGGTAGTGAAAGATCTATTTGACAAGACTTTAAGGCATTGAAGAAAGAAATTGAAGAGGATATCAAAAAATGGAAGGACCTCCCTTGCTCTTGGATTGGGAGGATCAACATAGTAAAAATGGCAATTCTACCAAAGGCAATTTATAGATTCAATGCAATCCCAACAAGGGCCCATCAAAATTCTTCACAGATCTGGAGAGGACAATAATCAACTTTATATGGAAAAACAAAAAACCCAGGATAGCCAAAACAATCCTATGCAATAAAGGATCTGCTGGAGGCATTAGCATCCCTGACTTCAAACTCTATTACAGAGCTACAGTAATAAAAACAGTGTGGTACTAGCATAAAAACAGAGAAGTTGACCAATGGAATCGTATAGAAGACCCGGATTTTAACCCACAAACCTATGAACACCTCATTTTCGATAAAGGAGCTAAAAGTATACAATGGAAGAAAGAAAGCATCTTCAACAAATGGTACTGGCACAACTGGATGTCAACCTGTAGAAGAATGAAAATAGACCCATATCTATCACCATGCACAAAACTCAAGTCCAAATGGATTTAAGACCTCAATATCAGTCCAAACACACTGAACCAGATAGAACAGAAATTGGGAAGTACCCTACAACAGATGGGCAAAGGAGATTGCTTCCTAGGTATAACCCCAGCAGCACAGACATTAAGGGCAACATTGAATAAATGGACCTACTAAAACTGAGAAGCTTCTCTAAAGCAAAGGACACTGTCACTAAGACAAAAAGGCAACCTACTGACTGGGAGAAGATCTTCACCAACCCCGCAACAGACAAAGGTCTGATCTCCAAAATATATAGAGAACTCAAGAAACTAGACTTTAAAATGCTAATTAACCCAATTAAAAAAGGGGGCTCTGAACTGAACAGAGAATTCTCAACAGAAGAAGTTCAAATGGCCAAAAAGACACTTAAGGTCATGCTCAACCTCCTTAGCAATCAGGGAAATGCAAATCACAACAAATTTGAGATATCATTTTACAACTGTCAGAATGGCTAAAATCAAAAACTCCAATGATAGCTTTTGCTGGAGAGGCTGTGGAGGAAGGGGTACCCTCATCCATTGCTGGTGGGAATGCAAACTTGTGCAACCACTTTGGAAATCAGTGTTTCGGTTTCTCAGGAAATTCGGGATCAACCTACCCCTAGACCCAGCAATACCACTCTTGGAAATATACCCAAGAGATGCCCTATCATATGACAAAAGCATTTGTTCAACTATGTTCATAGCAGTATTATTTGTAATAGCCAGACCTGGAAACAACCTAGATGTCCTTCAATGGAAGAATGGATGAAGAAATTATGGAATATATACACATTAGTGTACTATGCTGCCATAAAAAACAATGACTTCTCGAATTTTGCGTGCAAATGGATGGAAATAGAAAACACTATCCTGAGTGAGGTAACCCTGACCCAAAAAGAGGAACTTGGGATATACTCACTCATAATTGCTTTCTAGCCATAAATAAGGGTCACAGAGTCTACAATTGGTGAACCTAAAAAAGCTAAATAAAAAGGTGAACCCAAGGAAAAACATATAGTTATCCTTTTGGCTATGGGAAGTAGAGAAAATTGCCGGGGAGAAAATTGGGATCTTGGGGGTGGGATGGGATGGGTGTTAGGGGAAATGGGGAGAGAAAGTGAGAAGGGGAGGATGGGGGGGAACAGGATGATTGGGATAAAGGAAGGTTGGATAGGGGAGCACGGAAGCACAATTCTTCGTTAAGGGAGCCACCTTAGGGTTGGCAACAGACATGAACCTATTGTGGCTCCCAGGAGCCCAAGGCGATGTCCCCAGTTAGTTCCTTGGGCAGATGAGGATATGGAACCTGAAATGACCCTATCCTATAGCCATACTGATGAATATCTTGCATATCACCATAGAATCTTCATCTGGTGATGGATGGAGATAGAGACAGAGACCAACACTGGAGCACTAAACTGAGCTCCCAAGGTCCCAATGAGGAACAGAAGGAGCTAGAAGATGAGCAAGGAAGTCAGGACCACGAGGGGTGCACCCACCCACTGAGACAGTGGGGCTGATCTATTGGGAGCTCACCAAGGCCAGCTGGACTATGACTGAAAAAGCATGGGATAAAACCGGACTCTCTGAACATGGCGAGCAATGAGGGCTGATGAGAAACCAAGGACAATGACACTGGGTTTTGATTCTACTTCATGTTCTGGCTTTGTGAGAGCCTAGCCAGGTTGGATGTTCACCTTCCTAGACATGGACGGAGGGAGGAGGACCTTGGACTTTCCACAGGGCAGGGAACCCTGACTGCTCTTTGGACTGGAGAGGGAGGGGGAGAGGAGTGGGGGGAGCGGAAGAAGGGTGAGAGGAAGGGGAGCAAGGGATGCTGCTGCATCATCTTATAAGGAGTATTTCTGGCACATCAGCAGTGCTGCTTTAACTTTGTGATGTTTCTGTTTCCTTTGCTTCACATCAGATCTGAAAGGACATCTTCAAGAATTCAAAAATTTATTTTTTAATCAGCTTATTAGTGAGTTCCATATACTATGAGCCTTTACATGGCAGCAAATCCCTGCTGTCATGAAGACTTTCTTGCGATGTGACAGATTCAGGTCAGTGTCATTAGCTCACTTCCAGATTGATGTTGCCAGCCTGATGATCACAGAAGATGGCAAATTCCCCCTGCACAGGGGCAGAGGCAACCAACATTTGTCACACTAGATCACTGTGCCCATCCATTGGCAGAATCCTGAAATACTCTGATATAGATGTGCCTAGAGAAATGAGGCTGAATGTCTACACAGGTTTTCAGTTCAGGATTTGAATGGGAGTCAAATGTTTTCCATCATTTCTCTGTTATTGATATACTTTATCGGCTTTGCTGAATCTCTTTTCAACTCAGGGCTTCTGTGTATTTGCAACTGGAGGAAAAATACACAAACACTCAGTAAGTGATTACTGAGCACAATCCTGATATCCAGGGCTCTTCTCATTCTATAGATGCAGCAGAATGACAAAAATAAATATGTCCTTTACCTTATTAGTTACCTTTAATTTCTCCAGATGCTTATTGATAATGGAATTTAGTTTATTCTATAGCACACAGATGTTGGGAATGTTAGTTTTCAATTCTTTTAAAATTGCACCTGGCTCTGAGTTATAGCATTTGTGATTGTGTGCATATGTGTGTGTGTTTGTGTGTGCATGTATATGGATGTGTGTATATGTATATTAGATACACATTAATGTCATTGTTTACATATCTACATGTTGGTATACGTGAACATGGAAGAAGGAGGTTGACTTTGTATCTTTCTCTATTACTCTCATTGCTTTTTAAAACTTAGCCTTTTACTGGAACTGAAGTTCATTGATTCAAGTATGCTGGCTAGCCAATGAACTCTGCCAATATAGATTCAGAGAATCTTGTCTGCCTTCAGCTTCCAACCTTCACTGAAACCATAGAATTATGCTGCCATGCTCAGTTTTTCATGGGTACTAATGGATCCAAATATAGGTGCCCATGACTGTACAGAATATACTTTCCTGAGTAACCACCTCTCTGGCCCCGAGTTATAACCTCTGAGATTAGCAAGATACCTGTTAACTTAATTAATGAAATCCCCTTGATACTTCCTTAAAATTCCATTAATCTCTAACATATAGAGTTCTATGAAAATAATAGGTGGCACTAGAATCTATCTAATGATATCTATAATGCAATAATTATCTCTGGACACTTTACAAAAATACTTTGTACTCGTAAAGTTACTGCTTTTGTAAGGACCTATGTTGGAACTATTCATAAAGTTCTCTTATTTGCCTTGGCATCTGCCCAAAGGGATGCTGATACTGACTTCAAAGTCTCATAAAAATGTCTGTTCTCAGTATACCAAGTTCAAAGTTGCATTAATTCAGTTTCCTGCATGGAAGTAAGATTCCAGTTTCCAACAACATAGTCATGATAAACCCAAGTTACCATGCCCTGTCTCAAAGAATCATCCCTCTTCTTTGACTTAAGCACTTTCTTTATGCTAATTGTCCTGGATCACTCTTCGCAAGACAATATCTCAGTTCTTTTCTATTGCAACTGGTCTAATTCTCTAAGGTGTGTATAACAAATATCACAAATAAATGATTTGAATTAACTGTGTTTTGATTTTGTGAATTAAAAGTTCAAGATCAAGATACAACATATCAGGTGTCTCTGGTTATTTTTTTTTTTTTTTTTTTTTGATTTTCGAGACAGGGTTTCTCCGTAGCTTTTTGGTTCCTGTCCTGGAACTAGCTCTTGTAGACCAGGCTGGCCTCGAACTCACAGAGATCCACCTGCCTCTGCCTCCCGAGTGCTGGGATTAAAGGCGTGCGCCACCACTGCCTGGCCGTTCTCTGGTTTTTAGATGACTATTCTATGACTTTCTAGCCTTCAAGATAATTTCTATATAATGGCCTCAGAAATGAAAGGAATAGTTTCAGAAGCTTCTGATTATATCTCCAAACTTGAGAAGAGCCTTTAAAGAATTGATAAGGCAAAATGGGTAGATGCCTCAATGGACATGTGTCTTAGTTAAGGGACCTAATTTAGAAGCTATGAAAAAACACCATAATGAAAAAATGATTTGAGGAGAATAGGATTTATTTCATCTTATGGCTTTCTGTACACTAGGGAAGTCAGGTCAGGAACTCAGGAAAGGGACTCAGAACCTGTAACTGATTTAGAGGCCATAAAGAAATGCTACCTGTGACTTGTCCTTGTGGCTTGCTCAGTTTGTTTTCTTACACACCTCAGGATTCAAGAGTATCACCATCTATAATAGTCTATGTCTGACCATATAAAATATTAATCAACAAAAAAATATCAGGCCAATTTTATGGAGGCTTTTTTTCAATTGTTTCCCCTTCCTCTCAGCTGACTTTAGCTTATGTCAAAGTGACATAAAACTAACCAGGAGTACGTAAATGTGAGAACCCAAGCACAGATTTCCAGAACCCACATAAAGGTTGGCTGATGGGTCACACCATCTGTAAATGGTGTAATTCCTGTGATTGGGAGTATGGAGAATTACTTGTATTTCCTGTGCGTTGGGGCTAGAGACATATATCCCCAAAACGGTATTGCTAATTCTATAAGGGAGCTATTTACTTATTTATTCAGAAATAAACTTCACCTCGGTAAATAATCTACACACATGTAAACATACATATGCACATGTGCACACAGCATTCAAACACACATGTAATAAAGAATAGTTTATTTTTCACATGGTCACACATAAATACCCATAGATGACACACCAAGTTAAATGGTTTTCTTTGGTTACTTAAGATGAACCTATATTTAGGAAAATAAGACATAGAAATCCTTCCATTAGTATATGTTGCTTCATTAATGATAATAATTATAATGGAAACTATAATTATTTTGCTTTTACTCTGTTCTTAGTGTTTTGTGTGCATAGCCTTTTTTAATATTCTAATCTTGAAAAATCATTGTAAAATCGGAGATCTGTGCAGATAAGGAACTTTCAGAGGACAAGAAGAAAAAATAATATTTACTTCTTTTTACTATATAAGAGGTGATATTTTAGATATTATATTCATAATTGCTACAAGGAGTTACATTAGAGTTAAAGGTTAGTGATAATATTTTCACAAAGGATAATAAAGACAGCCCCAGAGAGATGAACTGAATTTCTAAAATTCATATAGGTAAGTATTGTTGGAGACCAGGATTTACCCTCAAGGAAAGTTGAATAAAGAATTTGTGGTTTTGGTTATTATTCTAAAGCATCATGTCATTTCCAGTTGGCCTAAACTTGAATTGGGGGCAAATTAGCTGAAGGGAGCTAATTGGTTGCTACATAGTTGGTAAAATGTATAGTAAGAGAAGAAAGCTATAGGATTTAACTGGCATAAGGAGAATGGGGAATGTAGTAACATAACTCAATCTAACAATATTAGAGACTGTGGTGGTTTGAAAAAAAAAATGGCTCCCAAAGGGAGTCACACCATTAGAAGGTGTGGCTTTGTTGGGGTAACTATGGCATTTTTGGAGGAAATGCGCACCTATGGAGGTAGGCTTTGAGGTTTCTTTCTTTTTTTTTTTCTTGAGTTGGATATACTTTTATTGTTATAATAAGTAGCAAGGCCAAGAACCACTCAAGGCATTCAATAATATGGCAACATTAATTTTTTTGGTATTTTTTGTTTGTTTGGTTTTTACTTTTTTGATTTTTGTTGAGCTCTACATTTTCTCTGTTTCTGTTTCCAACGCACATCCCATGTCTCAGATCACTTGCTGTTGCCCACACATGATATAGAAGTCTCTGTTACTTCTCTAGCACCATGTCTGCCTCCATGCTGCTACATCCCACCATGATGATACCTCTGAACCTCTGAAACTGTAAGCAAGCCACCTTTATTAAATATTTTCCTTTATAAGAGTTGCCATGGCATAGAATCCCTAATTAAGACAGAGCAAACAGAACAAGACAATAGCAAACAGAACAAGGTGGTAGGGTAAGTTCTCTGATTGACAGTTCCTAACAAACAAGTCAGAAGAAAATTCAGGGAGATATATATGAAATGACAGCCAGTTGAAGAGAAGGGGTACCCACATCAGAAGCAGAGACTTCATGTAATCATATGACAGATCTTGTTTTCCACTTCCAGCACTGTGAAACGAGACAAGAAAACCTATCTATATACACTAGAGAGAACATGTATAACACAGAAAGGTTCTCTTTCTTCAGGAACATGAGAACTTGACAAAAGAAAAAGCCAGAAGTGTGAAAGACTAGAAGAAGAATCCAAGCACTTGAATATAATAAGAATGTATGATGGTTTGAATAGCAAATGTTTCTCCATAGGTTGATGTTTTTAACAGCTAGTACCCAGAAGGAGACATGTGTTTAGAATGTTGTAGACCTTTAACAACTTGATCTTCAGTGAAGGAAGTAGGCAATGAAGGATGGGCTTTAAAATTTTACAGCCTTCACTGAGAGTGCCTTTTAGGCTGCTATGGGAAAAAGCTATAAAGTCTTCCCCAGTTATGAACTCTGTGAGCCACAGTAGTGACTTTCATGGAAAGATAGTCCTATGGAGCAAGGGTGGACACATGAGGGTAACCCCTGTTCCACAAGAGGACACACATGTCTTAAACTACAAATTTAGCACATCTTTAGGAGGGCCCACAGACCCTAAAATTAAGCCTATTAACTATTATTTTGCAAATGGACAAGCTATCAATTGTTCATCTAAATATGTATCCCTGTACTCACAGACCTCATCAGAAAAGTTCCTTTATGAAGTAGATGGAAAAGTCGGACAACTGACCAAAATTCTGAGAATAAGTGATTTCTCAATAAAAAATGGGAACATTTATATCACTGAAAACCCTATGGATTATGAGGACCATGGAACAGAAAAATTGTGATAACAAGAGGTTATAGATGACTCAAGTGAAGCATAATCTTCTGACCATGACAAGACTACAGAAGACATGAACTCACAGTAGCTGAAGTTGTCTACAAAAGACTTGCACAAAACCAAGCTAGTCAACAGCCTTGTATAGGAGGAAGATTTGTGAAACTCCTGCCCCTAGCTGAAGAGCTACTGATATTAATGGCTTCTGGTGGGAGAAGGAATGTCATTTTCTTTTAAAGAAGAGGACCCTGGCCGGGTGATAAAACTCCCCTGAATGTTTCTTGAGCATATGGGCAGCTTGGAAGAGTCGGGGAGGTGGAAATAGATCTGGTAAAAGTTAATGGGAGGTGAAAATTATATAATTACATTGTATGAAGTTTTCAAGGAATTTATAAATTGTTACAACTAAAACATTGCAAAACTTTTATTGTTTCATCTATGTACTGTCTGTTCCTTGTTTCCTGAAGTCAGACATAAGGTGACCAGATGTCTCAGAGTAATCTGTAAAATGATGAACTTGATCTATTTGGTCACAGCAACAAGGAAAGCAATAAACACCAAGTGGATAATGAGAACAACTGGATTTGATACAAGATCATTTGTTGTCTATTTGAAATTCTAAAATGGCTACCAGCTTCTCTAGGGATAAAATTGGGAGTCCTCACAGGAGGATTTATATTTTCAATATGCATTATCACATAATAATCTTACCATCTGCTGATTCTACCCTGCATCCCCAGCCTTAAGTTTCTTTTTTTTTCTTTCTTTTTATTTATTTATTTATTTTTATTGAAAAAATTTCTGCCTCCTCCCCGCCTCCCATTTCCCTCCCCCTCGCCCCACTCTTCTCCCCCTCCCCCACACTCCTCTCCCCCTCCCCTCACTCCATTCCCCCTCCCTCTCGAGTCTGAAGAGTAGTCCGGATTCCCTGCCCTGTGGGAAGTCCAAGGTCCTCCCCCCTCCATCCAGGTCCAGGAAGGTGAGCATCAACTTGTTTTCTCTATCACACTCTTGTCTCAGGTAGACCATTAACAGCACAAACAGTAGCCTGTACAAAGATCAATAACTGTTTTTCTTCTCATTTCACTCCACTTACCTTATCATTTGTGATTCAGATATCTGTACACTCCAGTAACATATCACTCTCACTCTCCTTAACACATACCACACTTGAAGATACTGCCTAACTTCCTCTATAAAATATGAGCTTTGAAAAGTATCTGTTCAATGAATGAGTGAGTTTAGAATTAAACTCCTTCCCCTTCTGTTTCTGCTGAATACAATATTTTTTCCAGATATTTCTTTGAAATTGGACCTGAAGCTGTGAAATAGTTGCCCACATGAACTAAGAACAGGTTATGTCCTGCTGGTCTCAATTGTCATGTCAAAATTCAATAAAGCAGACTCACCAAGTCATTCTGTTGGCAATTCTCTGAGCACATCAAGTTTCTGCAGTGATTGCAGAGGGAAAAAAAAAAACTTCTATTTTACCAATAATTTAGATAGGCTATTTCCTACTTTTCTTGTCTTCTCTTCAGTCTCATCCCTCAGAGGACTCTTCTTCCATGTGCTTCCAATTTGCAGGTGTCCCTTGTGCTGAAGGTAGAGCTTTAAGTGAAAGTTCAGTTCTTTGTAGCATTGCAGTAGTAGCCGTTAATGCTCCATCACTGAATTTGTTCTGCTGTTTCTGGATGGGTTGCTAAGCAACACCCCTATTTACGTGGAAATGGGGTGAGGCTGTATGAGGTTGGTTGAGAGAGGATACTGGGAATAGTTACTCAGGGCTTCTTACAAATTTAGTTTCTTATTCATGATGACATCTTTACTACTGCATATATATATATATATATATATATATATATATATATATATGCCCCAATGGTACAGAGGAACTTTGGGTGACTGTCCAGGCAGCAAGATGTCTCTGTCATTTTAGAGTTTGAAAGTTGCTTATTTCTTGTTTGCTTAGGTAATATTCTATCTTTCTGGAGTCTTTGGTGGAGTTAAGAATAGTTAGTTATAGTTATAGTTATCCTTAGTTATGATAAAGATTATTGTAATTTTTACTTGATAACTGTTTTGTTATATGTAATTTTGCTATGTTAAAGTTAAAGCCTTTCTTTTTTGTTTAAACAGAAAAAGGGGAAATGATGGAGGAAGGTCATTAGTAATAAACAAACTGCCTTGGCCCATTTTGATAGGCCATCCCTTAGGTGGGTGGAGTAGGCAGAACAGAATGCTGGGAGGAAGAGGAAGTGAGCTCAGACTCGATAGCTCTCTGCTCTGGGGCAGACGCCTCAGACAGAGAGGCCATGCTCCCTTCTCCCGGGTAGACGCATGCGATGAAGCAAGCCGCCAGGTCAAACATGCTGAATCTTTCCTGGTAAGACCGGTGCTACACAGTTTATTAGAAATGGGTTGATCGGGATATCAGAATTAGCCAGTAAGGACTAGAGCTAATGGGCCAAGCAGTGTTTAAATGAATACAATTTGTGTGTTGTTATTTTGGGGCATAAGCTAGCGAGGCGGCCGGGGTGCTGGGGACGCAGCCTCGCCACTCATATTACTACAGAATGGCACCCAACGTGGGGCGCCTATATATGAGTGTGTATATATATATATATATATATATATATATTTATATATAGATTGAAAATGAATATATATATTCATTGAAAGTATGCGAAAGAGCCTACATACATGACAAAGGACATTATTGGAAAATGATTTCAAGTCTTGTGGGTGAGTCATGCATAACTCAAATGAACCCTGAAGGTTAATTTCTATTCTCTGTAGCAGGGGACACTAGGCAGGCACAAAAAGCACTAAAACCTATAAGGGGTGGTGAGGAATTCCATGAAAAGAAATATCTAGTGAAAATTTTGGGAGGCAGCAGTTATTGTGCAGAGGTGACATATGAAAATATTGAAGTACATTTCCCATGTGCAAATGATCTTGAACTATCTTTCTATGAACAAAGAATATTACCATGAATTGAGCGCTTCAGGCATCAGTCATTATGGCGAAGAACTTTGTGCTTATGTTAAATTGCAAAGTTGAACTTACCTTATTTTGATTGCTCTGATTACTTCACTTGTATAATGGGAATAATGACAACTTCTTTAGAGTTTTCTAAGAAATAAATAAGGTGCATATCAAGTATATGATGCATAGATGCTTTGTAACATTATATTTCTGTCTTCCTCTTATGTCAATGTGTACAGAATCCCATTTTCTGAGACCTAGCTAACTGACAATGAACCTATGAGGTTTGAGAGCACTTTTACCTTTTTTTAACTTAATTTTTATTTTTCCATATTTTATGCATGAAATTTGATGTGTATGTACATGTCTTCAGCAAGACACATATGTGGAGGTAAGAAGACAGCTTGTGGGAAGTTCTTATTTTTTACCAGATGGTTTTAAGGCACTAAATTTATGTCATTAATCTTGGTAGCAAGCATTTCAATGGGCTAGGAATGATATTTATATTCCCCCTTTAAGAGTGTTCATATGCCAAGCAACATTGTTGAAATCTCTCAAAACCCACATGGTAACACAGAATTTGCATTTGATCTATCCAAGTTTCACTGTTTTTGGAAGGGAAAGAAATGGTTATATATGTTACAAACAATAAAGGTAATTCTATAACCCTGGGTACCATGATATTCCAATTATTACAGGAAACAATGTGCCAGCAGGGAGTTGAATGATGATGATATCTTCACAAAACCTATCTACTGTCTATAAAAATCTCTGTTTCTATATCACCCATTCTAAAGATACCTACTGGATCTGTCTGATTGCATAGGATGAATCTGAAGTGTTTGTTCTGGAGCCTTGGATCAGGCTGATTCTGGCTCCATGTATAATATTGAAATGGTGCAACTTGTTCAAATAACAAAGAGATTCTCTTTAATGGCATTTTTTTTAAAAAAAAAGATGAAAATTTTAATCTCTCAACTTCAATTACCCATGCCACTACTCACAACCTGCTCGTTTCAACCCCTCTTATTGCTCTCTCTCTCTCAGGGAAGAGCCATAGACATATCAATAGTGTTTTGCCAAGGATGTAGAAGCTCTACCTGGAGTGTAGGTTTCCTAAGCTGTTGGAGACGGAACAAAAACTTTATCTGGACTGTGAGCCAGAGAGTGCTCTTCCAGATGGACATCTGCTTTAAATATCCTGCTCTTCCTGAGCTTCTGCCGCAGAAGTATGATTCTGATGTCAGTGCATTTGACGCTATACTAGACTTTATGTTTTGAAGAGGCTTAATGTTTCTGTGAAAAAGAAGTAGTGCACATGACTTTCAGATTTTTCAGTTCCTTTGGATTGCATTTTTGTGATTACTTGAACTTACTAAGGCAATGAATGTTGTCTTTCATAGTTAAGAACCATGTTTTTCTACAATGACTGATCATAATACCTTTATTATATAGAGATAGGCAAAATACTTTTTAAGACTAAGTCTCTTTGTGTGTAAAGTATGGAGTTAAGCAGCATTTATGGTCTGCATGTTGATGTTTCTCCAACAAACTGAAATACTGTAACTGATTACTCAATGTGAGGCCATTGAAAGTGGTTAATTTGTGAGAGTCTTACCATCATTACCATTAATAGGATCAATTTTCTTCTAAAAGAGGCTTGCAAAAATTTCCTTTTCTCTTCAAATCATGTAATGACATATAGGATGTACTATTTAGAAGGTGCATTCCCTCACCATACCAGACATCAAGTTTTTTCATGCCTTGTCTTGGACTTTACAACTTCCATACTGATGAGAAACACATTTCTAAGGTTAACAATTACTCAGTTTTGTATTGTGTTGTAGTTGTTTAAGGGTACACCACACACACACACACACACACACACATATATATATATATATATATATATATATATATATATATATATATCCTGCATGAAGCTCTTACTGTTCTGTAGAGTGAGCTGGATTGATTACAGCTTTTATTATTTTAATATGCAATGCTATCTAAATAGTACTTGTGTGATTTATTCACCAAATAGGTAGGCTTTGTATATGTCAGGCCTTCTCAGACTGTTTAAAAATGTTTACTTCTTTCAACAACCAGGTTAGAGAAGACCTATTAAATATCTTCTTTCTACAGAGAAGAAATTGAATCAGAGAGAGATTAAATAGCTCATTGAAGTTCCACAGCTAATAAATAGGAAAGCTGAAGGTCTGTCTTTCAACGCTAAGTTAGCACATCTATCTACTTTTCTGAAACCTGTGTTATTTTTCTCATGTTAGGAACATTGTCAAATTGTTGGTGAAAATCTCTAACCTGGAAATCACAAAATACAATTTCTGTTTCTGGTTTTGTAGGCACTTGATAACCCCAGAAGATCTATTAATAACATAAAAACCCTGAGCTTGGAATCTTTCTGTGCAGTAACAAAATATCAGGTGACATTATTATTAATTGATAATTATGTACTATGTGATAATATCATATAATTAGCCAATGCTTGGCAGTGTTTATAATCATCCTCAAATTTATAAGAACATTATAATTTTCTCACTTACACAGGTGTGTGATAAAGTCAGATCAATTTTCTCTTGCTGCCCAACACTTATAGGAATGACTAGACTGAGGGAACACAGACATTTTTTCATAACAGCAACCAAAAAATTTAGGCTTTCAGACCAGCAATTCTTCCACTCAAGCCCTGTGTCTAATTTTTACCAAAGCCTTTTTTTACCCTTGAGGGGAATGGTTCCATATAAGTTTGACTAAGACTAGAGAGCTTTAGCAATAATGCAGATTGTATTCCCTAGGGAAAAGAGCATTTGAGGATGTCTTCCAAGCAAGGAATTTGGACTTTGAAGATTAGATACTAACTCAGGGTGAAACTCACCTGTAATCCCTAGCATCCATTGAGTTCTTAGAGAAAGAAAGGCTTTCCCTTGCATTTTTAGCACTTTCCCGTGAAAGTTCTGTCCTCCCTTCTACTTGACTAATGAGCTAGGTTCTGCCTCTGATCCAATATCAAATCTTTATTTCTCATCCTCTTCCCAAACTCACTGATGTTTGGTGTAATAGCCCTTTATTTAGTTAGTACTTACAAAACACAAATTAATATAATACATTTGGATCTAGAATATGTTGATTTTCATTAAATTAATCATACTACAATTACTATCAACTGGTCCATACTTCAGTAAGCCACGGTAGAGGCAAGATGATGCCACATAAATTACATGGACTTGGAATGATGTCTTAGAACAAATTGTGCTTCAGCCAAAGGAAAACCAAATTGGTAGTGTAATGTTCATCAGATGTACTTACTCAAGTTTTGCAACATTTCAGAATATTCAAGAGAAACTGTTAAGGGATCATGGAAATGTTGCTATAAAGTGTATATTAAGGTACATTTTTTATTAGCAAAAGACCAAAGCTTTTACATCTTTTAAAGACAAGAGTTATTTTTGTTTGTTTGTTTTCAATTCTACAAGCATTTACTAAGTCTATGTGAGAAAAGTAAGGTGACATCCTTATCCTTGTTTGGTCTCTATCCCATTTCATCCTTTCATCTTTCTTTATCTGTAAGCTTACTGAGTAGGAAAGATTGTTATAAGCCAGCATTGCGTACCATAACATTGACTCAGCATGCTGAAGGTTCTGGAACATAATGAATGATTGTGCTTGTAACTGCAGCTTTTGATGCCGGTTTGAAAGAAGCAATGTCAGAATAGTAAAGGTCACATAGACAGCCACTTCCCTCCAGTACTTTTAGGTTGATGAATCTGTAGCTTCTGATACTATATACAAGGAAGGAAGAAATGACCTCAACGCGGCCTGAGAGCACTGGCAGTATCCAAAAATTTGGCTGATCCCTAGTAAGAAATCCTTGGAATACAAATTTGATGATGATGATGATGATGATGATGAAGAAGAAGAAGAAGAAGAAGAAGAAGAAGAAGAAGAAGAAGAAGAACGTGGTGGTGGTAGAAAGGAACAGGGCAGGGGAGAGTATAAAGAATGCCTATAAACCACATGACTGTTGTTTCAGTAACCCACTAGTTAAAATTTCACAAGACAGATTCTTGAATTGATTAGGTAATTAGCATCTGTGATCTTTAATTTTGAGATAATGAAGAGGGCACTACGCTCACAGTCAGTAACAAAAACTGATAAAATAATATTTTCAATGATTCTTTATTGCTGAAATTTAAAAAAATCTTTAAATACTCATTTAATATTAAGCATCTTATTTTTATGTATTTGTCCGTTTATTTTTAATAAAGTGATTATTTTAATCTTTGAATTCTCTTTAAAGCCATTAACAATGGAGCATCTGTTTTATTTTGATATTTTTCTAGCATATCTGCACTCATTCTGTTATCTTCAAAACTTATTTATGTTTATTTTTAACCAATAACTTGCAACCTGACAAACTGCTTTTTAAAGTATCAATTTTGTCCAGTTACAGTTATTGTGGTTATCTAGATAAAAAGTTTTTGTTGCTGTGCGTTTGTCTGACTTTTTAAATTTTCTCTTTTACCACCTTCTTAATATTTGCTTTCTCCCTCTACTAACTGGCAAATGATATGTCCTGCATCTATTCCATTAACAGTAGGTCACTCCTCTGCCCTTTGATGCTGTGATATCTTCTCTTGATCATTTATCACCATCTAGTGGATCCATATTTTTATTATGATCATTTTCTTCTCACAGAATCATTAATAGGTTAAATTTCTTATCATTAAGATATTTTATTTAGTTTAGAAAAGCCAAGAAAAAACTCAATATCAGAAATTATACTTTTGCACTAGAATAACCTCATCTCATTGTTACTGTGTTCATTGTTTCTACATACTAACATTTCTTCCACATTGAAAGTTTGTAGTCTCTGTGTAACTATAATATTAATCTCTGAAGAGAGCCTTACTTTAAATGCAAGTCTCTCCTTGCCCTCTACTTTAAAGAGGGCAACTATACAATGGTCTAGAATTTTCCAATGATTTTACTTGATAGCTAATTAATGGCTTTCTGTGGTTTCCATGGTGATGACATGCTTTGCTGCCAAGCCTTTTCCAAATGGGCATTCTGTTCACTCTTGTGTCTTAGCATCAGCATATTAATAAGAGACTGTAGGTCTTCAGTTGCTGCATCAAATTGGTAAGGATCTAATTGAATTAAAATCCCACTCAAAGGCTTCAGGATTCTCTTTCTCACAGTTAGAAACAGTCACTGTAGTTCAAAGGGCTCAGAGTCAGACTGCAGCAAGAGACAATGGAACTCTTCAGATTTTTTGTGTTCCATAAGTACAAATTATTTTTCTCTCACCTTAGACTATATTCTAGCGATTTAGTTTTTCTTCTTGAAAGTTCCTATATTTCCATAATTTCTCAACATGCACTATGTGTATCTCAAAGATGAAATGACTGACTCAATATTTTCAAGGTGAAGAGGGAGTGGCCTTTCCTACACATACCATTGGTAAAGACTGATAAGGACTTCAGATTGAAGGTCCTTATATCATTTTGATAAGTATGAGACAGCACTGTTGTGAAGATGAGGACTACCTAGCAATCTTCCAAGGTCTTCACCTTGCAAGGAAACTTCAGTTAGAAGTTAGAGAGAAGTCCTTGGAAGTTGGAGATAAGTGAAAAAAAGAAAATGAATGGAATGTAATCTGTCTGAAAAATTGTTTCAGTCATGAACATTGTGGATGGCTGTTTCTATTTCGCCTAAAGACCCAGCCTTCTCACTCCTCTAGATAATATATCCCTTCAACAATGACACTTTTAAAAGTTGTTATGGCTAGTCTCTAAATGGTTTCTAGAAGTTGAATTTATATATTTGTATTTTTTTCACCCTTTCTTTGGTCATCAAGTTTCTTCGACTTGTCTAAGTTCTAATCCTTTTCCAACGTTGACAATGAACCTATCCCTTCTAAGAGTCCTTCTTCTCAAACTGCCAAGCATATTATAGCTTCCTCAGGATCTTCTCCCTATGCCCACCTCTATAATGACACTCATCTTCGTGATATATGTGTGTGTGTGTCCTGAATATTTATATATAATAAATATTTTATATATAATATATATTTAAATATATATTTAAATATTTGTTAACATGTATGTCTTCTTAATTACTATTTAAATGGCACAAACCATGGACCATTTTCTCTCAATATTTGTATTTCTGACATTCTCCACTCATTTATTAGACACTTCGACATTGTTTGATGAGTTCTTCATCTGCTTATGCTCTGGGAATATTTGATAATATGATTCCTTACATAAAGGATTTCCAAACTAAATGAATACTGAAGATTTCAAAAGCTGAGATCTAAAAACCTATGCAAGCATGTTTTAGTCATCACAAAATGTAAATGTATGCTAATTCAAACCAAAAATGAGAATATTTAAATTTTAATTTACAGTTTTAGGAATAAATAATCTTCCGCCCCTCAGCCTCGCTTTAAAAAGTCAGGAAATTTTTCTTTTGTACACTGAAGCCCCCATTTTTCACTTTAAGGTATCAATAATGGGATTCCTATGGTGCACTGGTAACATCTAGACTGTGGAGAATACATCATGAAAGACAAATGCACGTAATAGAACTAAAGCCAGCATGTGCTGGTATGAGGTATGTGCGAAGTATGAAGTGATATCTAATTATTAGATAGTTTTTGTAACATAAGCTGAAATGAAAATTATTGCTTCCCTTTGGAGAAAGCAGCAGTCAAGGAAAATCTAAAACAGAACTAAGCAGTTTCCTGTCCAGGCAAGCAAACAGTGAACAGTGATGACTTAGACCAGAATGTTTCCAGTCTCAACTGCATACTTTCACGATTCTATATTTCACTCCCAATGCACAAACGACTATCTAGATTGCAAACAAGTGCCTCTCACAGATACCACCTAGTGAAAAAGCAAATGCTCATCTCCTAAGGCTACTAAGCAAGGTCTGCATAAATTTTCCACAGAAGTGTTTTGAGAAGAGCATGCATTTTTGTGTTTCTCATTCTACTCAACCCAAGTTGCTCCTGAGAAGTGACAGTGTTTCTACTGAGCATACATGTGTGGCAGGAGGGTGATGCAGGTGCACATGTGCTCATGTGTATTAAAGTTATTCCAACAGTAATTAAAAAGTATTTGAGGAGCCTTTCATAATCTAATACAACACTAAAATTTACATTATCATTAATATTATGATTGTTAGTGTTATTACTTGGTCACTGGCTATAGTCAATTTAAAACCATTTCTGAACAATATGATACTATATGTCTTTTTAGAGAAAGTAGGTGGAAAAATGTTTCTCTATGCAAGCAAAACAACTGTCAAACACAATCTTGGATAGAGAAATCTTTTTCCCTTTAGTAAAAACATTTGAAGCATAAAGCCAGTGTTCAGAGTGCTTAGAAAGAAGTGGTGTTGCCTAGTGAACCAGAAGGTCAGATTCAAACCCATGTTGGGGCAGTTTTATGGGTGTTTTCATGAGAATGCCCTAATTTCTAAACTATTTGGTTTGAAAGGCTAGTATCTAAGGTTATTCACTCTTCTAGAACTGTGCCAGTTCCTGTTTTCCCAGCCCCACCTAGTAGCCAGCTTCCATTAGCTTCCATTTATTTAGAAGTAAAGAAGCCATATAGACTTTGTAAGACTGCAATGCTCTTGCAACCCCCAACCACATCAAAGCATCAAAAGAAACACAAAGAATTAAGCATAAAGAGGGAAGAACTCTTAACAGAAGAAATATCTTCTTTATCTACGTCCATTTCCTCTCACAAGGAAAAATGGCAGTGTCAGAGGTACATTACATAGATCTCTTTCTTTCTCTTTTAGTGTTTAATCTTAGCACCTGCACAGCAGAGGTCTTTACAATTCATTGCATATGCTCTTCCCTTCTCCCCCCCTCCACACAGCACCTGAGGCCCAAGAAGCCACCATCTCCAAGCTCCACAAAAGTCTGAGACCCTTCTTCATGACAGAATATAGTAGTAACAGACATGCCCCCACAGTTTTATTCAGTTGCTAGAACACTTCAGTTTCCAACAATTGAAGATTTTTTTCCTCCTTTCTTTTGAATATTAATTACATTTTACAAATTGTGTTTGTGTGTGTGTGTTTTATTTTGTTTTGATTTGTTTCATTCTGTTGTGTGTACAACAGAAGGGAAAGTCCACGGCGAAGGGTCCCCAGTTAGCAGAGTTTGGCTGTCATCTGGTCGGACTGTTTGAGGATCTCAGTATTGTAGAGGTCCAAGGCATGGTTCACCCTGATAATCTCACTGTTAGTTAGCTTCAGGCGGTGCTTCAGCATACAGGAAAACAAGTCCAGCTGGGGCTTTCCTGGAGCCACTGGAGGGGCCAGACGATTTATTCGGTCCCGAATGTCCAACATGAGGAGCATCACAGATGAAGAGGAATAGAATTGACCACCCTGTGTGTAGGACTGATTCACTTGTTGCACGGCACTTCTAAGGAGGTCAGCATTGAACCTCAGGCTGTACCCGAACACCTGCACGTCGGATATCTTAATGTAGAATTGCCTCTTGGAGGGATCCGACAGGTCCACGGGGCCCTGGCCGGTCTCATTACGTAGGGTAGGTAGCCGAGTCCGACTACGCAGGTAAATATGGACAGTCTCAAAAAAAGTTTTCCACCGATTGCCCAGCAAGAGAGTCCAGTTGTAGCATTGGCTGTTTTGCAGACGGATCTTCTCCCAACGTGGGTAGCCAAATTCCCCAAAGGGCATGTTCCAGCCCTCTGAATGGCTGCCGCTGAAAGGATTGACATAGACAAAGAACATGGGGTCCAGGCTGCTGTTGCGCATCTGACAGATACGCATGGACATGCCAATCACCATGTGGATGAAGTCCATGCGGTTCTTGTTGCTCTTGAGAGTGAGGGACATGCGCTTGCGCCACCGAGGGTCAAAGAATGTATCAAGGCGAATCTCATTGCTGATGAAGGTAGTGTGAACATAGAGGCGTGAGTCCATCTTCTGCAACAGGTACTTCAATTCCAAGTCCTGGAAGTCCAGGTCGGTCTCAAAGCTAATGAACTGCTCGCTCCGCTCAGAATCCACATTCTGTGGTTCGCAGCGGCCTCTGTATAGCTTGTAGCCCTTATTGCAAGAGCCACAGAGTGAGATGTTTGCCAGGCTGCACATGGCACAGCTGTTGTTCCCACCTATGATGCATGGGATCGGGCGCTGGCACAGTGTGGTACTACCATGGCACACACAACTCCTCTGGCTCTCCAGGAAGGTTCCCCAGAAGCCATTCTCATTGCAGTAGAGAAGTGACTGGACCCGTGCAAGCCACTGCTGAATTGTCCTGTGAAAAAGAAGGAAAATGAAAAATGTTAGCTATAATGAATGAAGTTACACAACTGACCATGCAAGTTGGAGCCTCTCAACAAATAAGTAAGGGGCTTAGAGTGATTAATAAATACATTGCTATTCTGCATAGTGCCAGAAAGCAGTTGTATCAGTTTGTACTTTGCCTCTCTAACATTCTCTGAGGACATCTTTAAAGAAGAGGAGTTAGACTAAATTTGGGGTTTCCATCCACTTCTGTACATTGCACTATACAATAAACACTGAGAAATTTGGTTTAGGAAATGTAGTGTCTAAACATGAAAACCCTTTCTGGATGAAAACAAATCATGAACAAAAAATCCATTGGAAAGATTTGAGGGTCATTTTTTTTTTTTATGTAAGCATCAGAGAATTTAGTACTCTCCCCGCCTTTCTTTAATGAGGTTATGCGATACCCAACCCTGCTAGCAACAACATGAAAAAGCTTAATTGCATCATATTCCAGAATTCATGAGTGCTTCCATACAAACATACAAATCACCTGGCATGATTCTCACAGTGGCTTTTCATAACATGCAATAAAGGTATATGTTCCTCTGGTGTCCAGAGTTCTAAATTCTTAATTGTGAGGCATTTCTATTGCAAACTGTATCTCTAGATCTCCTGAATACTGCTTTACCACTCTGTGAATGATAATATATATATATATATATTATATATATATATATATATATATATATATATATATATATTTCAATGATGACAGATCTGTGAGCCAATGAGAAGTAGCGTAAGAATACATAAAAAAATATGCAAGGCAGTCAGTCCAGAGGCCTCTCATTTTTTCATTTTAATTCCTATGGAAGTCATCTCTCCGCTGTCTTTCATGTTATGAATAGTTCTATATATCTGCCTAGCAGTCTTTATCCTGCACAGGCCATTTTTACTCCCAGCTTCTCACTTGTATCTACCAACAACACCCAGACAATGACTTGAGATTCAAGTATCACCAGAGATTTCATGAAATTTTGGCTCCTCTATACATGAACAGAGGAGGCAGTAGACAGTTTCTTTAGCCTTCCCACTCACTTCTGCCACACAGGGCTGTTATAAAGATTACATGAGATTCCATCTTACATCTGTCATAGTGACCAAGATCAAAAACACTGATGACAACTTATGTTGGAGAGGATGTGAGGCAAGGGGAACGCTTCTCCATTGCTAACAGGAGAGCAAACTTGTACAGCTACTTTGGAAATCAGTATGGCAATTTCTGAGAAAATTAAGAAACAATCTACCTCAGGACCCAGAAAAAGCACTTTTGGGTATATATCCAAAGGATGTTCAATCATAACACAAGGACATGTGCTCAACTATTTTTGTAGCAGCATTGTTAATAATAGCTAAAACCTGGAAACAACTGAGATATCCCTCAACCGAAGAATGGATAAAGAAAATGTGGTACATTGACACAATGGAGTACTACTCAGGGGTAAAAAAATGACATCTTGAAATTTTCAGTTAAATGAATAAATCTAGAAAAAAAAAAACATATTGAGTGAAGTAGCCCAGACTTTGAAAGACAAATATATTATGTACTCACTCATAACTGGATTTTAGGCATAAAGCAAAGAGAAATCAGCCTGCAATTCACAATCCCAGAGAACCTGGACAACAATGAGGACCCTGAGAGACCTACACAGATATAATCTACATGGGAACTGGAAAAAGACAAGATCTCCTGAGTAAATTGGGAGTGTGGGGGATCACGAGACAAGGTAGAAGGGGAGAAGGGAAGGAAGGGAGGAGAGTGGGGGAAAATGTACAGCACAATAAGAACAATTAAAACAGATTAAAAAGTCACATGATTTTTTTGTTGTTGTTGTTGTTTGTTTTTGTTTTTTTTGGAGACAGGGTTTCTCTGTAGCTTTGGTGCCTGTCCCAGAACTAGCTCTTGTAGACCAGGCTGGCCTCGAACTCCCAGAGATCCGCCTGCCTCTGCCTCCCGAGTGCTGGGATTAAAGGCGTGCGCCACCACAGCCCGGCTTACATGATACTTTTAATGTAAAATCTAGTTTTGAATTTGGTAGGCATTAAGTGTTCAACAAAACTCAGCTCTTGATTTCTTGCAAAGGAATTGTCCGTTTGTTTTACAAGCATGACCACAGAAGCTGCAAGGCTAAATGATAGACTTAAAATCATATGACCAGTGAGAAGGGAAGTCTCCAGACACATTCACTTTGCTTTGGGCATTATCTGTCAATCCAAAATTTAAAGGGAGCCGGGCAGTGGTGGCACACGCCTTTAATCCCAGCACTCGGGAGGCAGAGGAAGGCGGATCTCTGTGAGTTCCAGACCAGCCTGGTCTACAAGAGCTAGTTCCAGGACAGGCTCCAAAACCACAGAGAAACCCTGTCTCGAAAAACAAAACAAAACAAAACAAAAAAAACCCAAAATTTAAAGGGAAAAATTAAAATCCTTTCTTAAGACTACATGAAAGGGCTGTGATAGTAGTTATAATGAAGTCCATATTTCATATCGTCCAGTGCTATGAAGCTGTAAAGAGACGCTCATCTGAATCCAGCATCCTGTGCTGGAATATGTTAGCAAACGGTCTGCCCTATTACTGGTAGTCCTGACTTACAATCACCAAATCATAAACCCCCACGTCATTGGGGAGACAGTAGAAACTAAAGCTGAAGAGCTTGGATGTTGTTGGTTCAAGCAAAACTGAAGTCAGAGGAAAAAAAAAAAACCGAAACAAACAAAAGACAAAAAGAAAAAGAAAAGGAAACAACAACAAAAAAAATGAAAACTATCCTAGGACTGAGTCATTGCATCTCTTGAATCCTTGCCCTTCTTTGCTAAAATGAGGATAATAAAGTCTTTCTCAAGAGTCTTCTACGAGGAATGCTCAGATGATATATTTAAAGTGCTGAGAAAAGTCTAGCATACAGTAATTACAAAAAACAAAAGGTAATAATACACAGTGCTCATATCTCAGAGAATAACTCTTCTTTTGAAGGTCCTGAAGCCCTCTCTGGGATGCTCTGAAGTCTAAAGGAAGCCATTTTGTTACAGTCATTTGAAAATGGATACTGTTGAAATGGCTGCCGGACTGACTTAGGCTATAAAGAAGTTGCTTATCTGCTGAGAAAAATGGTGGAATAATTAGCTTCCTAAAACTGTCTACCTATTTAATCCACAGAACCATCCCCACCTGGTAATGAAACCTCCCTCACAACACCCCAAGGTATTGCACTTAAACTCTGCCTCATTTTTCTCCTTTCTCCTCCAGCTCCTCAGGTTTGGCAGGTGGGACCCATCTTCCCCCAGCAACTAGCACACAATATAGATAGCTTTACAAATGTTTGCTGAATGAACGAACAAAGAATATTAATATTTTTCTTTTTACGTTTTATTAACGAAAAGAAATAAAAGAAGAAAGAAAACAAACTTCTCCCTTTCCCACAAGAGCGCAGTATTAGTTTTCCATACCATCCGCCCACACAGCCGCAGGCCTCTCTGGTCTTTGCTTCGTGAGACCAATCCTATTACAGCCTGGAGAGCAGCAGGCCCAGCTTTCAGGAAACGAAGCAAGAATCATAATGAGCTGTGTGGCTCTCACTTCCCAAATCCGAACATTGACTGAATATTGGCGTATGAGTCATCTGATATTTTTTGCGAGCTGCAGGGGCTCTCCACGCGGCTGCGATTGCGTGGTTACATCTGACAAAATGCTTCTTTCAAATGGCCCACACTTGCCCCTGTCACTCCCTCTCCAAGTGACAGCACAGTACCCCATTTAGATCGCCTCTGTTCCCATCTGCAAGGCATTCTATAACCCCGTAGAGCGCCCCCTTTCTCGTGTCTCATCTTTGGGACCCTTTGTAGGGATCACAGCCCCCGCTCCTCCTATCAATGCTTCATTGTGGTGGAACTCTCAGAATCCTCGGTGAGGAAAATAAAAAAGATGAAAGTTCCTGGTGATGCTGCTACAAGCAAGGGGGCTGCTGGGGAATTAGGATTCCAGCCTTGTCAGGGAGGAGGAATTGGGGACAGAGGCCCTCTGAGACACATTACCAGGCTGCATGGCACCTGCGTCTCCTGAGCTTGGAATAATCATGAGGTTGTGGGCTGTATCAAAGGGGGCATTAATGACACAGCACCAGGACCCAGAAGGGAAGTGGTGTGAAGGAGGGCAAGGCCCAGGAAAGAGGAAGCAGAGGGGAAAGTGCCCTGACAGAGGGGAGAAAGGACTTCATGTTGGGGAAGGGTACATGGGAGCTACTGGGCAGAATATATGGCACAATGAGAGTGGGCAAGATAGAACAGGTTCATTTACCATCAGTTACAAGAGTCAGAGAATGTAGATAGCAGAGAGTCATAGGCTGGGACATGGATTAGTGACTCATCTCCTTTCTTTTATACAAGAGTGGGTGCATCAGAAAGAGTCAGAGCAGTGTTGTTGGTGACTGTTAGTCCAGAGGTCGGTGAGCATCTTGTTGCTTTTAAATACTTCATTTTGAGAAGATTAAAACCTGAAAAAAAAGCCCAGTCCATTTCCTCTCTCTCTCTCTCTCTCTCTCTCTCTCTCTCTCTCTCTCTCTCTCTTTGTGTGTGTGTGTGTGTGTGTGTGTGTGGTGTGTGTGTGGTATGTTTGTGCATGTCTGCACATGCGTATACACACTGATTTTTTTTAATACACACAACTTCAAACAGTAAATCAGCCTAATCAAGATAATGTCCTATATCTTCTCCATCTCCACCTAGTGATCTGAGTAGTAAAACTGCCATTGGAGGTGGAACTCCAAGCCAGAGGAGGGATTTCATGCTGTGCCAGTAATAGGTACTACTGTGTGTCACGGATGGTGATAGGAAGTGTTCATATACACTCTTCCCCTGAGTGTCACACGTCACCACCGTGGTGTGGCAGAAGATAATGGGAACCTGAAAATGAGGTAACATACCATTCCAATACCAACCTTTAGACATCTAGTATAGGTACACTGGGTGCTATACACCATAATATGGTATTAAAGCAACAAGGAGAACAAAGAAGGAGTAGCCATAAGGAGAGAAACAAATGGACAGAATGGGGAAATAACAGAAAGTCTGAGCATGTAAGAACCTATTATCACTTGCCTTGCTTCCTCTGAACCTTCTGGGGTCTCTCTTCTCCTTTCACAGATAATTGGAACTGTCTGATGAGTGCTCAGGGAGACGATGGGGACCAGGGGTAGGAGGGACTGTGATCTATAAATACCATTTTTCAGGCTAGCTGGTGACAGCCACCTCAATGTTGGAGACAGGGAAGCAGCTTAATAGGCCAGTTCTGTATGGAAGGGTCTCACCGGGCTCACACAGAACACCTTTATGCAGTCAGTATGAGGCAGCTAGAACCATGTTTTAAAATGCCTTTCTCTGTCCCCGGGGATCCAGCCACAGATCCTTCCATTTGCAGCCAAATCAGCATCTTTCTGTTGGATGACATATTCAATTCATTCTGATGGGAGTTGGAGTGAAGGGAGGGGAGAGGAGTAGGGAGAGAAAGACAGAAGATAGAGGGTGGGAGAGAGTAAGAGAAATGAGGACGGGAAGCTGAATGGTCACTTCCTAGCTGGTAAAATCTGGTGCTTGTCTGACTAGCACCCACAGTGGCTTAGAGAGCTCAAACACACACACACAGACACATACAGACACACTCACACACACAGACACACACACACACACACTTTCAAATCACCAGCCTATCTCTTTCAACTGGATATCACTGGGTTGATGACACGGAGAGCCAAAACTTTACGGTACCTCTAGATCACAGCAGTTATCTTTTCACCTGCATGAGATAGGATTTGCTTCTGATTTCCACACTGTAGGAGGCAGCCATGATAAGTTAAATATAAACAAATCACCCAAAGGATGATCTTTACTTCCAAACATTATCACCTGACAGAGTAGGACTTAGCCATCTATAAGTTTGATGGAGGCCTGAGTCTCAGTAGTTTACCCTGAAGCAATACCTGGTTGCAGGAAGGACCATAAACTAAGATTACCTGAGCATCATCCAGGAACAGACCATCCAAAGGAAAGGCCTAACGTTCCAACCGCTGTAGATAGGACCACCTGTCAGCACACACTCACGAGGACATCCCTAGATAAATGTCAGCCAATCAAGGGTCCTGAACCTCAGAAACTCCTCAGCCCCACCTTTATTACTATAAAAACCCAACTCTAACTGTGCTCGGGGCTCTCCGTTTATTCCAATACGTTGGACATGCGGAGAGACCGAGTTTGCAAACTTGCATTAAATAAAGCCTCTTTGCTTTTACATACGGGAATCAGTCTCCTTGTTGGCTTTTGGGGGACTTCACAGATTTCGGCATAACACCATCACTGACAGGGGTGATAAAACCGGAGAAGGACTGTCACTGACCCATGGCCACACAGCATAGAAATGGCCAGAGTTCAACATTTCTAACTATGATCTCAGCACACTCTTAGTGATCATAGTATATATTGCTTGCCCTCTAAACCCCAGAGTGGATCCAAACCATCTCAGAACCCTGGAGACACCTCAGCTGCTTCCCTGCAGGTCCTGTCTTTGCCTCAGCCAGGAAGTTCTGGCAACCTGACAGGTCTCCTAGCGACACAGCATGAGTCCCTTGTTATTTGGAGGACAGAGGCTTTGCCACCCAGGGCTTCCCATCCGTTGTTTAAAGGCTCACATCTCCCTTTCAGAACCATCAGGCTGGGGAGTCCTGGCTGGGATTCGTAATTCAAGCAACCTCCCTGCTGATTTTAATTGGAGGTTTTGCCTAAGCTGGGAATGTGGTGCCTGGCCTGTGGCATTTTAGGGGAGATCACACAAATCTAGTGCCAAGGGGTTGGGGGGTTGCACCTAGGCTAAAATAGAAAGCTATAATCCTTATGGCCTATTTGTTTAATAGAAGTATGTTTTTAAAATTGGAGAGGAAATTAAAAAAAAAGTGGAAATACAAATCATTCTTTTATTTATGTCCTGTGTGTTTCTAGGTGCTTTTTTTGACATTATAGTGGGTATCTAGGTAAAGCTGCATGGCTCCACAAAGTGTACACTGTCCAGAAAACAGGCTGAAACTGGAGGTATCAGGTATGCACTGCTTTGTGTACATTGCACATGAATGTCAGCATGTATACATACATACATACATATGTGAGAGTGTGTGCAACTGTGCAGCCATGCTTATGCATATTTTTAAAGAACGGTTTTGATCATACTTGCATATGTCTGTAGTATCAGAACCCTGGAGTATTGGTTCATGGCTATGCTAGTTTGAATTATAACTAGCCATCAGGCTCATTCTGTTCATCACTTTCCCGGAACAAATATTTTTCTTTTACTCATTGTGCTATTTGAGTTTCCTCCAAGGTCTTAATAGCCTGTTTCTCCTCAGTCCTTCACATGATCTCAGAGCCTCAATGAGCAGCACATGAAAACGAGGAAGGAAAGACCAAAAGGAGAGCTGTGTGCTGTCCTGACTTGCTAAGGACATTTTCTAGTCTGGAACTGTGGAGTGAAGGCAGTAAGTGTGTAAGCATGCTTGCATAGGGGCAGGTGTGAGTGTGGAAAGAGGAAGAAGTCAAGCTACAAAGTCGAAATCCAACCTGGTCTTTGAAATTAGGTTGTCAGAAACTTAATTGGCGAGGATTATAAAACAATTTTTGCAATTACACTGTTCTGTGTCTGGAAGGAGGTGACAGGCAACGTCAGCTGCATATTCAAATTCAGAGTTTTGCTCTGGGGCATAGAAGTACTGAAGACAGGTGATGGAAGGAGCCTCTCAGAGACACAAAAAGGAGCTGAAGGCAGCAGGGGCTCCCATGTGGATGCTGTTGGAGTGTGCTGTTTGTCCTGGGCAGTAGATACGCAGGATTAAAGTCTCAGACTGAGGAAGAGAAAGGGGCCTAACCATAGCCTAGGGCCTGTTTTGACCTTGAAGTGGCACAACAGCGGCGTAGGTCAATGCTTTGGTGATCACAGTGTAGAAACCAGTTAAACAGAACTGCATTTGCACTGACTATTTGGTCTTAGATGTTTGACCTTGAATGAGTTGCGAACTCTTCGACACTAAGCCTTCCTTTCTTTCTTTGTGGGCACATTTTCACATATGTGTTTGAGTGTGTGTATGTGTGTTTGTGTGAATACACATGTGTGCCTGAGCACTTGGAAGCCACAGGCTAACCAGTGTTTCCTCAGGAGCCCACCACATTTCATGTGCCAGGGTCTCCGGAGCACTGGAGAAAAAAGCTTGCTGGTTAGTCTAGACTTGTCATTCACTGAGCTCCCAAGATCCACCTCTCTCTCTCTCTTTCCCGTGCAGGGACTGTGAGCATGAATTAAGAGGGGAGGTTTTTCTTAACATGTGTGCTAGTGAGAGAAGCCAGGTATCCATGCTTATCAGGCAAGCACCTTACCTGGCTTACATATGTGAAATGTGCCCACGAAGAAAGAAAGGAAGGCTTAGTGTTACCGAGTCACTGTTCTCAGCCCTGACTCTCAGCTCTCTTACCTACCTACTGAAGATCATAAGATCAACCTTGTGCTTTGTTTTCAGAGCTAACCTGAATGTGAAAAGTTTCTGAGAGTTTCCAGTGCAAGGAAGTGATAAGTACTAGCCGTTGCTGTTATTGAGGGCAAAGAATAATCACATACTGAAAATGTCCCCTGTGAAAATATTTTTCCGTGATACTAAAACAGCCCAAGTGATTATAATTTAATAGTCTAGTATCACTGGATACTCATTCTCCACAGTTCTGATGAACTTTGCCACTAGAATGCTTTTGAAAGAAAGAGGTAGACTAGCCATGGGCATTGGAGTCAGAGAAGAAGAAAAAATTGTATTAATGAGTACATTATTCAACCTTGAACTAATTACTTGTTCTGTTTAAGCTTCTGTTGTCTCCAATACAGAAACGGAACAATAGCATATTCCTTGCATGGTTGTTCTGAACGTCAGATAAGAGAAGGCATATACATTTCAGACATACAGTAGGTGTTCAGAATCTCTTATGAAAAGAGGGATTGTGTTCCCGCCCCTGAGCTCACATGGTAAATGGTTCCTTGGAAATCAGTAGTTATATAATGGCAAAAAAAAAAAAAACCTGTAAGAAAGAAAAATTCTTTGGGTGGTGGTGGCACACGCCTTTAATCCCAGTACTTGGGGATCAGAGGCAGACTGATCTCCACGAGTTCGAGGCCAGCCTGGTCTTCAAGAGCTAGTTGGAGGACAGGCTCCAAAACTACAGAGAAACCCTGTCTTGAAAACAACCAAGAAAAAAAAAGAAAAGAAAGAAAGAAAGAAAGAAAAATTCAGTAAGTGCTGATGGCTGAGTTAATATTAAACAATGGAAATTTGATAAAAATTGCTTCTATTCTATCAAGTCAAAACAAACGATGGGAGATCTGTGAGAAGTAAGAAGCAACAAGGACTAAATAATTTAATAAAAAGGCAAATACTTTCTTTAAAGCACTTACCACAGAGTAAAAAAATATTAACAGAAAAAGGCTAAGATTAAACCATACCCAGAAAAAATATTGAACTTAGAGACAACACAATGAATTAATGTACATCTAGCCAACAAAATATTTCATTGTTAACCTAAGCTATGGTCAGATTGTTTGTGTCCTGCTTCGGGAAGGTTCCGATCTCCACCCTCAGTGTCCCCTAAATCCATCAACTGACATCTCAGTTTTCAAAGCAATGTAGGTGGGGCTTGGGGGTGATGAGACCAAGAAAATGGAGTCCTCATGAGTGCAATTAGTGGTTTTATATATGGGGACCAAAAGAGACCCGTGAAGTCTTCTATTATAGACAGTTATAGGGACCAGAAATTCCTCCTCAGGCATTTGTGTAGATACTTTAGTTTTGAAATTCCAGGCCTCCAGAACAAGGGAAAATGGATTTAGCTAATTATGTGACACCCAGTCTATGGAATTGGTTGTAAAACTTTTAAAAATTTAAGACACCACGTAAAGCACCATAGCTCCCTAACAAGTCACCACCAAAAATGGAAGACGGGTAAATGATAGAAGCAGGCCTTTCATTTAACAAGTAGCTAGTAAGCGTATGAAATTCTACTTTTGTTCATTATTAAGATATAAGTCAAAATTTTAGTAATAAAAACTTCTGATGAACAGCTAAGATAGAATTTAAATTGGCCAAAAAAGAAAAAAGATAGAAAATAATCGAGCAAAAATGCTAAATATTGGCAAAGACATAGAGCAAATGCAACTTCCCTATGCAGTGATGGGAAAGAAATGAGTTCCAGCAAAGAATGGAATTATCTACTAAAGTATTTAGTGAAATGAACATATTAACATTTGTGTGCCAGCATTTCCACCCCTAGTATGTACACGACAAAAAACCACAGTACCCTGAAAGGCATTCATTAGGATTGCTGCAGTAGTCATTGCAGCCCCAGGCTGGAGAGCATGCAAAAGTCAATCAGCAACAGAACAGATGTCTGCACACATTTGAAATATCCTGAGAGATGAGCCAACCACAACTACACAAAACAATGAATGGTATTTACCACGAAAATTAAAAGGAAATGAAAAAGGTGAAGAGTTTGCACTAATTTTAAAGGGCCGATTTGGGCCAGTGATATTACCCAGAGGGCAAAGGTACATGCCATTTAGCTTGAGAACCTAAGTTCAATTCCTGAAACCCAGAAGGTAGAAAGAAGGTGATACTTTCACCTCCACTTGTGTACTGTAGCAGGAATATATTTATGCCTACAAATTAAAGTATTAATAATTAATTAATATTTTCCATACAAAGGTAGAGTTAACCTAGGGTAAATATGCCCATCAGAAGATAGGTTGGGGCATGGAGAATCTTCATACAGATTCAGATAAAATCAGATACAGGTAGAGACATAGATATAGATATAGATATAGATGTAGCTATAAATGATATAGATACTTGTCTAGATAGATAGAGAGATACATACATACATACATACATACATACATACATAGAAGGTAGATAGGGTTCTATTGTGTGTACATGTATATATACATGTATGTGTGTGCTTATTTTTTTACTTTTTAAATTAAAACATAATTACATCTTCTTCTCTCTTCCCTTCCTTCCCTTTAATCCCTCTCAGATATGATGACTCCCAACCTTGTTTCCTTTGGAAATTGTGGCCTCTTTTTCCTTAATTGTTATTATTTCATATATACATACATACATACACACACATATATACATATTGTGCTCAGTCCACTTAGTGTTACTTGTATGCACATGATTGCAGTGCTTACCAATTTGTATAGGATAATTTTTAATTTTAATTCTGGCATGCACACAAACATACACACACACTCATGTAGGACACATGTGTGCTGGTGCTTGCAGAAGCCAGAAGATGTATGATCAGTTATTGCCGGAGTTATAGGTGGATGTGAGCCATCTCATTTAAGTATTTGGAACTGAACATAAGTCTTTGGGAAGAGCAGCAGCTTTTCTTAACCCCAAACCATCTGTCTATCTCCAAGGCCTTATGTCTTGATTTTCTTGGTATTTATATATGTGAAATGAATGAAATTTTACATTGTTATACATTTACATGGTTTGACATTGCTATAAGAACACAATAATTCTATAAGGCATTTGCAAAATTAATCCACTAAAATACTCATAATAATAGCATAAAGTAGACAACCACCAGCAGTCATTTTGCATCACCATTAAACCTTTAAGGTCTTTTGTTTGTGTATTTCATACTTTGATCTTCACCCTTTTTCTCTGTCTATACTGTGTAAAGGGAGCATTAAATTGTTATTTTAACATTATGAAACACCGAAGCTCACAAAAGAAGGAGAGATGGCAAAATCACCAATCACCACTAGTGGTGTGTTGCAACATTGAGACTATGTCTCACCATGTGCAGGCTGAATGTAAGGCTGCGGTGTGGGGTGCAGCACAGAAAGACATTTCTGAAGGAAGATTAAAAACCAAACAGAAGAAAGACCTATCTACAAAGATTGTGAGAACTCAGTTCTATTTCTATCTCAATCCCCTGAGCCTCTAGATTCTAATCCAAATAAAAAACAACTTTCAAGCTACAGGAAAAGAGGTGGGGGAAAAACAAACAAACGAAATACAATATAGAGAAACTGGAGATACTGATTTTCTTGTCTTACGTCAGCTGGGAGTGAGTCAACTGGCCTATCTGCTACAAATGCAGGATGACAAACATGGGTGGAAATGAAGATGTCCCTGCTGATCCTGGCCTTAGTACATTTCACAATGCGGAGAAGGAGCTTTAGGCATGCAACCTCCACCCCCATTTGAATTGTGCTCCCTTGGGTTAGCAGAGTGTTGGGACTCACTGCCAGTTCTGTTTCTCCATAAATAGATAAGAAATGCCAAAATACCTCTAGCTCAAAACTTGATTGTCACATGGTTAGGAAGAAATCCTTAGGCTCCAGTGATTGACAGACAGCTGCCCCAGGCTATGCTGGGTTTATCTGTGGACTTGATCCTTTTATTTAAGAAGATACTTTAAAACACACTTAAAATAAGTCATCACCACCCAAACTATCACCTTTAAGACACACACAAACACACATTCATGCACGTGCTCAAAAAAAACACACACACACACATGCATATACATACAAGAAAACAGGTAGTCAAGATCTATCAAGGTAGCAATTTATTCTGAGAGGGACAGCTGAGGAGCCTATGCTGGCAGAACATCAAAATCACGGATATAAATGATTCTTGTGTAAGGTCTGGACTATGAAATAGATGGAAAACTGAGACTAGAATCATTAAGTGATTTGCCTGAGCTTACATAAATTATTCCTGGTGGTCTATAACCCAAATGTGCCCCTTAAGAAAGAATTTGCACTTTGCCCAAAATAACAATGTTAATCTTTCTTTCAGCTTTCTCCAAAGGAATGTTCATTCCACCAAGGTTGTTCTGCACTAAAGAAAGGAAGTAATCTTACTGTTTGAAACATGCTGAACACTGGCCCTGAAGACACTAATTTTAGGAGACAGGAAATAGCACTCTGCGTCAGCTCCCCCCTCCCAATTAGGACAGGAGTTCATAGGGTTCAAGTACTCCATGCCTGTTTTTTTTTTACAGGAGCCCAGTGATTATTTTCTGGATATTTATTCAACTCTTGAATGTACATTTGGAGAATTTTCCATAATTGACATCTCCAGCAACTTGCAGAATGTCCTTTCTCTCTCCTGGTACCCACACCGTATATCCACCCACGAAATAAGACAATGATTGCAGCTTATGTGAAACCATCCCCTATAGTCATTCCCCAGAAAAGCCAAGAAAGGAAAATAATAATTATTAAAACAAACAACAGAATATGTACCTTGGTGAAACATTAAACAATAAGTTCAAATATTAAGATAAATTCACTAAAAATAATTTTGAGTAACTAAGTTCAATTTTATGTTAGAAAATGTTTTCTCACAAGGCCCATAAGGAATGTGCTCCCTTCTGTTGTAATATGAGTTGTTTGATTAAAAGAGAAAAATGAAAACTGTATTCTATATGTAAACTTCTTACAGAGACAGGAGGGTGTTTATCTTCTTGAAAATCATTAGATTTGCCATGGGTTTTATTAATAAAACGAGGCAGAACAGACGACTTAAGCACTCAGAACTGAACCAGCCAGCTGATTCCACCTCTGTCCCTTGGAAAAACACTTGGTGATGCTCAGAGACCATTCTGAACTGCCTGGCCTTTCTGATCAAGGACCACATGCAGAGACCCCCAAAATAAACTGTTGGTCAATAAAACACAGCCTTCTGACATCTCTGCTTAAGTACCATTGGTGCCTTATTGGACTCTCCATGACTGGCCAGCTACTAGTTGTACACAACCGAGAGCTACCGTCGACAGTAGGTAGAGAACAATTACTTTGACAATCCAGATATGAATTTCTAATCAATGGATCCTGAGTTTAGACAATAATTCTTGTTTTAAGCCCTTAAATGTGGGTTAGTTTGTTATAGAAAGATAAATATTCTGAATATTCTTTCCTATTCTGTTGTAAGCTGGCTGTGTTCCTATATGAGGGAAAACTCTAAATATGCTTCCTTCCTCTGCATTTTTTCACAATTAAATATCCTATCACTGTTATTATGATAAGCTGTCATCTCAGTAATTGCGTTATTTTATATAAGGAACCTAAAGATAGAGAGGTTATCTGGAAGGACTTATTCTAATTAGTTGTGTTACTTAAGAGGAAATAATTTTCAAGTCAGAGGCATCTGAACCTATGTAAAGCATGCTATTCACTACTTTGAAGAGGGTGGAATAGTTTAAAAGTATTGGACAGTGACAAAGATCATCTTGGAAAGATTCCTAGCTAAAAACCAAAAGAGAATGATGACCTGGGTCCTATAACCTCAAATCACTGGAAGGAACTTAAACATGTATTTACCTTCATGGATTGCAAAAGATTAGGGCTGTTAGAGCCAATGCTTTGATTTTTACTCATAAGATATAACCATATCTAAATATATTTCAGTCAGACTCCAACTCATGGACATTTTAAGACTGTGCATCTGTCATTTTTGTTTCTAAATGTACAATAATTTAATACACATCAATACAAACTAATTCAGTTACTTTAGTGGAGACATTTTTTATTCTATTTTGTTTTATCTTTTAATAAAATGATGGCAATGAGTTAGAAGATCTTTTAGGTTTCTTTCCAGGAATAACATGTGGTTTTAAATTTTGAGGTCAATTAACTTTTAGGATGTCACTAAATAATATATATTTATATATATTATGAAATATATTTATATAAATATATTTCAGATTATTTTCCAATTATAGTATCTACTGTCTTGTTCACAATTTCAGTACTACTTTCTATAATATGCATAACATCTGGAACTTAGCAGATATGCCCTAAAGATCTCTCAAGTGAAAGACTGGTTGGAGGAATAAAGGATTCAGTGCAAACATGAATGCAAATCATTTTGAGGCAATTATAGAGGATTAGACCTGGGCAAGATGTCAATAGAAGAAAGTCATATGTTGTAATCATGAGCAAGTCAGAAACTGAAGTCAACTTTGACTTTTTAGCGTAAATGAGGAGATGAAACTTTGTTCTTACTTTCCCACAGACTGTTATAAGGAATAGATATAACCATCAATGTACAAAACTCTTTTCAAACTTGAAAATAATCTATATTTATATTGGAGGCTGTTGTCTTGGAGATGTTCATTCTTCAAAATTAGACATGTCCCTAAACCAAACATGACAAATTTATTCCCAAGTTATAACAGGGATTGGGTATTTTCCTGCTGTTACTTTGGCAGCTGCTGGTGGCAGTTATGCCCCCTCTCAGTAAGGATGCTACCTGCAGGAAGACAAAGCAATGTGCAGCTGCTTAGGCAAAAATCTTTGGAACGTCCTGCTTAGACAGACTATCTGGAGGTTAAGGATACCTACTGACAAGGGAGGGAATCACCATCTTTGACAGCTAGGGCAATCTACAACCAACAAGCTGGAAGACAGTTCTTCATCAAGCATTTAATCTCTGTATAATTCTGTATCAGCACAGAGATACAACTTTAATAACAATAAAGGGAATTGCAAAAGGTGCAGGTATGTATTGACCATTGTTTATGTGCTTATGAATACCACCTTCATATCTTGAATCAACCTCACAGTGGCCCTGTGGAGGAATTACTGATATTATATTGTTTTACAGATGAGAATAGTTAGGACATACAGATGATTGCTCACTAGGATTGACTACATACTGCTTCCAAAGACATGTTGGTGGCAGGTAGGTCAAGCATGCTCCAGTATGGTGGTACATCCAAGAATATATGGGCTGCACAAGTTGGACTCTACAGATTAAAGGAAAAATGAGTATATAAAGTTTGGTGGGTATGGGGCATGAATGGACAAGAAAGGAATTGGGGCGTGGTGATGAATATGGTCAGAATACAATATATAAAATTCTCAAAAATTTAATAAAATATCTTCTAAGTTGGCAATAGTGGCATATAACTTTAATTCCAGCACTCAAGAGCAAGAGGCAGGCAGATCTCTGTGAGTTCGAGGCCAGCTTAGTCTACAAGAGCAAGTTCCAGGACAGCTAGGCCTGTTACAAAGAAAAAGCCTATCTTGAAAAAAAAATAAATAAATAAAATAAAAGAAAAATCATCTAAATATTACAAAAGAAGAACTTAGAATAAAAAGTGTCTACCCCCAGTTGGAAAGGTTCTCACGGTTGACCTTTATGAAAGATACTTCCAGAAAATTAACCCCCTGTCTTCCATCAGATAACAGGTAGATGATGCTCATTTCACTCAGAATGCTCTTGATTGCTTTGTCTTGGATCTGCTTATATCAGTTGTATTATGATATGATATGGGATGCCCTCTATATGCTATGAATATGTTTTATTACCATTAGGTAATAAAGAAGCAGAATATAGGTAGGCAGGAAAACAACTGACGCAGAAACTGCCCATATAGGCAAAACAGTCTTTCCAATTTCCTACTTCATAGAAAAGTCTGTCAGATATGCTAGGCTTGTGGGCCGAAGATGGATGTCCCAATGTTGCAGAGAAACTTTGGGTGACTGTCCAGGTAGTCAGTTGTTTCTGACATTACTTATATTTTTTGGAAGTCACTTGCTGGTACTTTCTGCTTACTCAGTTAATAGCATTTCTTTCTTGGGTCTATGAGAAAGTTTAAGACTGCACAGTTATAGTTATAGTTTTCCTTGTTTACCTGATGCAGAAAGCAAGTCATCATAGAAAATCAATTAGATACAAGACTTTGGACTCACCAAGATAAGAAAAAGATGAAGTATTTTCTCTGAATTTGTCAAATACAAATGGACTAGACATTATTGATGTATTTATTGCCTGTATATATTGTATATTGTTATTGTATGCATTGTACACAGTTTTCTTATATTATAGTCTTCTTTTTTAATTTTAGACAAAAAGAGAAGATGTAGTGACATTTCATTTATATTTTAATAAATATAGCTTGCCTGAGGATCAGAAAAGCAAAACAATCACACTGACTAGCCTTACAGACCAAGTAACAGTGACATAGACCTTAATCCCCATAGCCACACTAGCTTGCCATAGAAACCAGTGGTGCATGCCTTCAATCCCAGAACTAGAGAGTGTTATAAAAGAGGAGGGGACAGCTCTTAGCCACAGTCTTATTCTGAGGGTTCCTGGACACAGGTTCACCATTTTCTGATTGAGGTCAAGATAATAAGCCAATGACTGACTGTTTTGCTTCTCTGTTCCTCAGGTTGAACCCCAATTTTTGTCTCTGAGTTTTTATTAATCTTGCTTTGATGATACCACAGAGATGATAAAATAAATCAATAATGTTTGAATTGCTTTTTCCCCTATAGAAAAGCTCATTTGAACTATGCAGGAAAATTTGATATAATAGACCAGTTACTAATGATAATGCCATTTATTTAAATAAATTAAAAATAACAGAGAAAGATTTGGAGAGTTCATAAAAATTCTGAAAAAATATTTAGATTATTTCTTATGGCTCTAAACGGAATAAATTAGTGTGGGAAATCTCTCATAATTGTACTGTTTTTGTAATGAAGCTTATGGAATGTCAGACTGAATACACAAGCACCTTTAGAGTTTGGCTCACTTTTTAAAAGAGTGATAAAAACTATCCATTATAAATTAAAATAAAATTATTCATTAGATGTAACAATGCAAACATTGAAGGGCATGTGTAGAGCATGCACACATCTCTTCTACTTTTTCTAATTTTAGTTCTACCCTTCTACTTCTTTTCCAATTAACTAACAACTTTTGTACTCCTTCTAGATCTCGTTAGGAGTCTTTCCTTCTATTTATTTACTTGCTTACTCGCTTATTTTTATTCTTTGTCATGGGCTAAGCATGCCACATCAAATGCTCTATTGCTGAATTTGAGTGTAAGGGCATAGTTTTACCTCTATAACCACAACTAAAATTTGGACATCTGAATACTGAGCCAAGCTTATATTGAGAGTAAATGGCAGTCATCTATCTTGGCCTGTCAAAGTCCACAGGACTAAGAATCCTAACTTCTATCTCATCTTCATTATAGGATTACACTGCGCTAGGCTCATATTTTAACTTATACAAAAGAAACACCCACATCTCAGAAGGAGAAACATGTTGATGGAGCGGCGGTCGCTTCATGCCACCCGGGAGGGCTCCTGACTACTGGCTAACTTTACCCAAAAGAATTACACAGAAACTGTATTCTTTTAAACACTGCTTGACCCATTAGCTCTTTCCTCTTACTGGCTAATTCTCACATCTTGATTAACCCATTTCTTCTTTTTTTAAATTTATTTATTTATTAAGGATTTCTGCCTCCTCCCTGCCACCGCCTCCTACTTCCCTTCCCCTCCCCCGATCAAGTCCCCCTCCCTCATCAGCTTGAAGAGCAATCAGAGTTCCCTGACCTGTGGGAAGTCCAAGGACCACCCACCTTTTCTAATAATGTGTGTAGCACCACAGAGTTGGTAGCTTACCGGAAGATCTTAACCTGTATCTATCTTGGAGAGGAGAGCTATGGCGACTGCCTGACTCGGCTTTTTTTCTCTCAGAATTCTGTTCTGTCTACTCCACCCATTTAAGGGCTGGCCTATCAAAGGCCGAGCAGTTTCTTTATTAATTAACCAATGAAAGCAACAGATAGATGACACTCCCACATCAGAAACAGAATCTCTAGCCACACTCAGGCCACTGTTCCTTATCCTGTGGATCGCGACAACAAAATAAGATTTTTGAAGTAACAATGAAATGATTTTATTGTTGGTTTCAGCACAATATGAGGAATCTACTAAAGTGATGCCTCATCAGCAAGATTGAGAAGCACTGCTCTCTGGGTGAGTATTGTTCTGTTTGTGATTACATTCATATTACATCTGCGTATTTCTTACAGGTTACAGAAAGCTGTCATATAATTTCACTGGACAATGACTCTGTGTGATACTTGCTCTAATCCTGACTGCAGAGGACTCAGGCAGATTTAGAAACTTCTGAAGGTCACATACCTAATAAGTAGGTTGGCCTATTTAGACTGTTATTATAATAAATAGCAAACTAACTTGAGTTCCATCAAATACAAGAAACCAAGGCTCTGTGTTCCACTGCAGTAGTCTTTGGAGATTTTGTCTAGAGGTATAGAAGTTCAAAGAGAAGGGTGGGAACCGGTGTAGATATAAAGAGTCATTGGAACTGGGATAATAATTATTCTGGTGGCCAGAATCCTTCCACCGACACCAATTAAAGACCAAATTGAATAAAAAGTATTCTAAAAGCTGACAAGGGTTCAAAAGCCAAGGCCCCAGGACAAGAGTCTAAGGTTGATGTCTCCAAGAGATTTTTATTTCAACAATGTATAATTACATTGTGCTTGGCTATGGCCTGCACTACCAGGTCAAGGCCAGAAATAAAAATAAACCAAAGACCAAGAGTCATTGGGAAATGCAAATAATTATGCTGCATGTCCTCAATAAATAATCTCCCATTGTTCTGCTTTACTTTACAACATAATCATCTTCAACAATCAAGTAATAGTAGTATGTAAATCACATCATAATCAAATTACCCGTACCTGGTAAAAATGTCACTTCATTTTACTAAATAAACAAGTAAAAAAAATCTGTTATATCCCTTTAGAGTGTTGTTGAAACTACTCTGCTCCCCCATATCATTTCCCCTCTTTCTTCTTTCTTCTCTTCCTCTTACTCCTCTCTGTATCATTCCCTTAATCATTCTCCTTCTCCCTTTCTCCTTATTCCTATGTGGTGCAACAGGAGTTTGAAATGTTTGCATAACCGGACTTGAGCTCAGTTACCTTATTTACAAAATACTGTCCTTCATACTCTACCCAGTGTAGACAGTGATGTCTTAAGGGCTTTGTTTTTATCTTTAACTACCTCCCAGAGACTAACACGAGTCTGGTAGAACAGATGGTCAGTTAACACTTACCATTTTGCATAGAGGACACCTGAATTCAGCATTTCCTGAGTGGTTGACTGCTATGCAAATTTTGTTTTTCACTTCCTTCTTTCCCTCTATATTTTTCCAATTCTTTTACTCCAATTCTTTCCTATCCTCATTTTCTCATCACTAGTTCCTCCCTCTTTCATTTGCAATATGAAGCAAATCCCAGCACTGACAACAAACTGTGTATAAATATCTCTGAGTATCTTCTCAAGGCTTGGTAGCATAGTACCAGTGTTATAAGAGTGAACTCAAGTCTCTTAGCTGACAAAAAAAAAAAAAAAAGTCTTTACCAGACAATTTAGCATCACTGTGCTTTAATGACCTCATTCATTAAAAGAAAAAAAGAAGGAGAGGGAGTAGGTGTATATTAATACTACCCTATAGGACTATAAAATGATTATAAGAAGCTGGGGTCAAAAGACACTGCCTGACACTAGTGACTGATTACAGGTGTTAACTATTCAATGTTAAACTGGTCCTTAACTCAATCTTGTTCTATTCCCTAGGAGTTTGGATTCAAGTACACCCTACTTACACAGCCCTGTTTCTTTAAGAAGTCCACATACAAATTCTAACCTGAGCTTAGCACAAGAATGATTCTCTGAGGTAACCAGAAGTAATGATTCCCATCTTAAATGTGTGAAAACCAAGAACTGAGCTTCATACGGCAGTGCATGTTTGTAATGCTAGTATTCCAGAGGCAGAAGCAGGACTCCTCAAAGTTTGAATTTAGTGTGGTCTTGGTATTCAGACCCTGTTTTTTGGGAGGTGCTCAAAGAATCAAAAGTCTCAAAATCTAACAATAATAACCAAATGCCAATCAATCTCTTATCTCCTTTTTAACTGCATAATGCAATGCTTGCTTAAGGGTGAGACAAACCACATGAAACTTTTCTATGGACCTGTTTTCCTTCATACTTCTAACTTCAGTACTTGGGCCTGAAACCAGAACCAGCCCTCCAAGAGATAAACGAAAATCCACCACAGAATAGGAAGAACTTGATATGGAACTTCACACATGAAGAAATTCTAAAAGACATAGTGGTTGGGTGTAGAATCAATCCGATTATGCTCTTGGACTGGACCTTATGCTGGAATAGGTGTTATTTATCTTGGCACTTCCAAAGCCATGGACATAGTAACCATTCAGGAGGCATTTGTCCCATTAGCCTGCATTGAGCCAAGCCTCTTGCTTTTGCTCTAGAGAATTTGTATGCCCCATTCTTACTTGAGATTCAGAGCTTCATTCAAAGCTGCCCACCTGAAAAGTCACCATAAGCCTTATCACTGTGCTCTTTTCTGAGTCTAAGTCACAGTACCAGCACCAATAAGACTGAATTGTTGTTCACCACACTTCTAGTCATGGTGCTATAACTCCAAATCTGACTTTGAGATCACCACACTGCAGCCAGAGTATCTCAACCAAGACAGAGGTCTCTCTTTGTACTCCACACTTCATAAAAAATATGGGCTTTTCCTTATTTGCCAAAGGAACTTTTCTATCCAGACAATTTAGGTAGCCTGCATGATTATTCTAAACATTCTGCTCAGTTGTAGTTTATCTAAAATAAATTAATTATATCTCTTGAGTTGTCAGTTCTTTTTGTCTATAAAATGGATCAATAGCACCTACTCCCTAGAGATAGCAAGAGAATAAGATGCAAACTATGCCTGTACTACCTACCAGCATTCAGTATTATTAGGTAATAAAGATGTTATAAGAAATTAATAGGTAAAATGTCAGTGTTGTCTTGATAATTTTGCTTATTAAGGTCACTATTAGTCTTTAATGTGGGAAAAAATAATCCTTTGAACTGCCTTATGATGTAGGCATATTATTAGCTTCATTTTACATCTTAAAAAATGGAGGCACAAAGATGACAGTAACTCATTCCAAAGTCACTATTTGGTAACAGAGTTGGGATTTGGACCTAAACAGTCTGATGCCAAAAGCTATGCCCATAGTGAGTTCTGTTATCTGCTACATTATGCCCACTTGTTAAATAGCTTAAGTGCTTTATTCTGTACTACTGCTATTATTATATTATTGCTTTCATTATTATTAATAATAATCTTATTCTCCATATCTGCTGTAGATTCTTTGATCTTCAATTATACTAAATGTCAATGTCTTTTATAACACATAATCCTATTGTGTTATTCCGGCTGATGTGAGGTAATTACACCACAACACAGTTGTGAATCTTATATATTATAAGTACAACCATCCAGGAAAGAAATGTCTATCGGCATAATGGTGGTATCACTATTATGGAGATAACTAATTACTTTCTTATTGATTTGGGGGCTTACTCAACAAAAGAGGGCCTATGTCTAATATGGTAAATCTTGCCTAAATGCCATGATTTAGGAGCACAATAGAGAGCTTCTTAGATCAATTGGCATATCATCATATCCCTTCATAAATATATATGTTAATATCCATAGAGAAAGAGTATTATCAGCCTGAAACAGAAATATCTTGCAGTGATTTATGGTTCCATGAGATTCTGAGAATAAACAATGGTTAAGTGTTAAGCCATAGGAAGAAATTTATACCACCCCTATAAGGTTCAAGGAACATTTTGGAGAAGGAGATGGAGAGAATGCAAAATCTGTAGAATTGGAAAAGGGGCTGTAAAATCATGCAACTATGAATCATGGAAACTATGCATACTGCAGAGCCCATAGGCATTATTTCTTTCCAAAAGTCAGCTATGAGGTGGCCAAGAACTCAAGGAGTCCTACCACATTTCTGCCCTGTTGGCAACCAACATATTTGGGGTGAGGGAGAAGAACAATATATAGCTATGTACCCACTAGTGATCCTCCAGGTTATAATGGTTAGTTGCAAACTCAGGATTACATAGATGGTTCTGGTTAAATTTTGTAGGAAACTAAATTATGCTAAAACTAGTGAACAGAGAAAAAGATTCATGAGAAGTAGAAGAAGTTGGTAGAGACAGAGAGGAAATGAGAATGAGAGACCAAAATAATGTACAACTATGAAACTGTGAAAGAACAAAATTTGCTAATAAAAAAAGACTCTCCCTGATTTGACAGCTTTCCAAATTAGGCATGCTTATTGTATCCAATGTCATGGAAATGTCAAAATGAGCAGGTTACATTCTCTTTCAAGATCCAGTGCTTACTGAAAGGGCAGGGGTTCAACCATACCAATTCCAGGTTATGGTTGCTGATCATTATTCATCCAAATATTTATGATGTTTCCATCGTGCTTGAGGTTTCATATGAAGTTGTGAGGATACTTTGGTGGATTTATGCGGTCCTGCCAGTGGACTGGTTCCTTCATCAGATCCTACTACTGAAGTAGAGCATGTGAAATGGAGAAGAGATTGACAGGGGAGAGATCTGTGACGTGTTTCACCACTAGAATATCCTCATAATATTCAATGCAATATTATATAATGCAAGTGATCCTTTGTCACTGTCAAGGCTAGGCTGTGGAAATCTTAGTACTTCCTTTGTCCTCAGGGTACTCTGTTCAGAGCCCAGCTGCCATGCTAAAGAAGATCAAATGACATGTAGAGGACATGGGTAAGCATTCTAGTTGACAGCCCCAGCTGAGCCTCCAGCTGACAATCAGCTTCAATGCCAGCTATGGGAGACAGCTACTTTGGAGGTCCACAGATGGAAGTTACCCAAGGACACTGGCCTCAGCCAATTTGAAATCCCCCCAACTGTACCAAGTTGACCTACACATGAATGGTGACAATTTACTGTTTTGAGACATTAAATTTTGAAATAGATTATTTTGCATAAAGTGATAGCCAAAACATCTCTCTGCCCAATAGCCTGTTAATAAACATCCATCAAGTCAATTTCTAAATACCCACACTTAGCCTCTCACTAAAAAGTAAACAACATACTTGAAACATCAATAAAAATGGGAGGGTTTTTTTTTTTTTGGCATATCCTTAAACTTTCTATGCCCCAGTGGCTCTATCTGTCAAAGGAGAATAGTACCAGTACCTATTTCATGAAACTGTGATGAGAGAAACAGTTAATTCATGTAAGAAAAAAGACTTTCAGGCACACAGATCTTACATATTAAATGAATTCTCATTCGTGTTTGACTGGTGTCAAGTAATTTACCAGACCTTTAAATTTTAAAAATCTTCATCCTCATACTTAACCTAATGGCAATTATCATTATACAGTACCACAAATGAGGTACAGGTACTTACACAAAACCTGATGACTAGGAAATGGCAGACAGACCTTACTCTGACCTAACTGTGTATAGTAAATATTCTATGCCCTTCCGTCCCCCATCCTGTCTCAATGACAGCCTTCTGTGAGACAAGTAAAAATCTCAGTGGCACCTGTTGCAATGGCAGCACCTGCTCATAGCACTCAACTCCTATGGAGCTCAACAAGCAGACAAATTGAAGCTGAGCAATCAGTTCATTTGCAAACGTAAACTTGCTCAGCTAGAGGTGGCTCAAGGTTCTCACTGCTATCACCTCTGTCTGACACTGCTCTTTGGCAGAGAGGTACCCTGCTAGTCTGAGAAATGCTCATTAAAAGCCTCTGATTCAGATGTCAGAAAGCAGCCCACAGCCAGGCCAAGGAAGTTCAGCTCCCCTGGGAAGGCTTCAGACCCTCGTTTTGTATGTTCCCACCCTCGGCAGTAGCAGCATTTATTCCTCCATGTATGAACATAACTGACTTGCCAGTTGCAGATTCCAGCCACACTCCTAGCAAGAGTGGGAGGAATGTCTGTCAAGATTCAGGTGAATTTTAAGGAGGGCAGGACATCACCCAGAGTTCTCTTTAAAGATCCCAGGAACATTGTGATATTTCTAGGGATCTCTACCTGGCCACTTCCACAAGCAGAACAAAGTTCAAGGCACAGCTCTGGAAACCTGAGCTCTAAACAAGGAAGTGACTTTTCCAAGATCCCCCAGCCTCACTAATAAATACTAAAGCACAGTCAAATTCACCATTTACGTTCAGGCTCCCTGTTAACCCTTCTAATGCACGTTCGGCACCTTTCACTTTGTGTCTTCCCCAGACCAGTTTGTCCGTCATGGTCTATGCTCTGCAGATTCCACATTTAATTAATGTGTGCTTCTCCAGTGTCTTTTAACTTCTAATTTCTTCAGTGACTCTCAAAAAATTTGATAGATGTATGTGCACTCTTGTAATGGCTAAAAATTGACGGCTTGGCTCAGGTTTACACCTATTTGGTTAGTCTTAGGGCATATGCTTTCTTCCTCTAAAGATGTGACACAAATCATTTTTCTTGAGAGCAGTGATCTTCAACCAACCTATGGGTCTCGACTCCTTTGGGGGTCACATACCAGATTTCCTTACACTGTGATTCGTAACAATAGTAAAATTGCAGTTATGAAGTAGCAACAAAATAATTTTGTGGCTGGGGGTTACCACAGCATGAGGAACTTTTATTAAAGGGTCACAGCTTTAAGAAGGTTGAGAAACACTGATTTAGAGTGTTATGGGCTGGATTATCTAGCCTCCCCACAAATGCATATGTTAAACTCTTGATTTCCCAGTACTGAAAAACATCACTGTCTTCAGAGGCAGATTTTAGTTTGAAATAAGTTCATTAGGGTTAGATGACAATCCTGCGAGACTGTGATCCTAAAGCAGAGGAGATGAGGACACACGTGTATGTGGGGAGAGATCATGTGAGAACACAGGGAAAATACAAGGCACAGAGTCCTCAACCCTGCCAGAGCCTGTGTTTAAGAATCCAGATATTAGAATTATAAGAACATAGATTTCTACTATTTCAGTCACCCAGTCTGTAGGACGTGGATAAAATAACCTTGACAAGCTAATATCCACCTGGGGAAAGTTTTATTTTCTGATTCCCAACTGAACATTTCCCCAGTCCTCCTGTAACAGCCATCTTTCATAGCACTGTGGACTGTATTCATTTATGAGCCCCAAATAGTGCCTCAGGCTGGTCACCTGCCACAGTTCTGATAAATCTGAATGGTTCTACTTCAGAGATTCCCTTATGGTGGCAGCTTGGGCATCTGCTGCATGCAACAGGGAAGTCAATTTGTGAACAGACCCGTTTCCAAGTCTGTGGTTCAACAGAACAGCAACACATCAGTAACTGACAGAAAAAAATCAATTTTACTATCAAAGTGGTTATTACAAAGTAGGAACAATGGAATGGACTTAGAATTGGAGTGTCTGGTGCAAACGAAGATCACACACACACTAGTATATAAGGATATGTGGCATAATGGGAGAAAGAGAGAGAAGTACATTTTAAAAAGTATTTTTTAGATAAAGGGGAACTTAGAATTAGGAACATTTTGTATGCAGTCAGGAAAGACTTCACAGATGAAGCAACATTAGAAATGAGTGTACAAAAATGTGAGGAGAAAGTTTCATATTGCGATAAACAGCTTGAACTGTCAAGAATATAATGCTTTTTAATTGCTGTCTTGTGTGTTAGTGCAACAGACATTACAGAGAACAAATAGAGGTTTATAGATTTAAATGCCATTTTGACTTTTGTTTTATAACATATAGGCTATATCTCATTTTCAGTGACTTTTGCAACCAGATAATTTTTTAGAGACTGTCCTGTATAATATCATTCCATGTGGTAATTAAAAATGTCCTTGTACATATCCACATATTCCATATGGACAGAAATCAGCCTCATTTGTGAACCAGTTATATGTAGCTGTAGCTTGGGGCTAGTGATTTTACCTCTCTGAACTTCAGTTTTCTGGACTGTACACCAGAAAATGAATATGTGCACACACACAAATGCACACATAAACACAAACACAAAACAACTATGTGGCCAACTTAGACCACACTATGTACATTTGACTTGATTTTTCTTGGTGTATGTTCTTGTGTGTGTGTGTGTGCGTGTACGTGCCTGTATACCACCCAAAGGTAGGTGTGCATACCTGTTTATATATGCACAGGCCAAAAGTATTTACCCTCCTCAATCATTCTTTTCCCATTTCTTTGAGGCAGGTTCCCTAAACTTTTGACTTGTGTTTTCTCAGCCAGGATAGCCCCAGTAAATCTTGCCATTCTTGCCTCCACCCTGATTGGAGTGAACATTACATGTGTGTTGCAGATGGTTGCCTTGCTCTGCCGGTAAAAAAAAATTGAATGCTACTGAGCAAAAAGTACTATGAAACATTAAGCTACCTCTCTATCCCCAAACTTATCTAATTTTTTTTTAATGTGGATTTTCTTCCTCTGAATGATATAAAAGGCAAGATCCTCCCTCCAGTAAGAAACGAACGGAATGAGAAGTGCTCTGGATGAACTGCCCTAAATCAGGCTCCACACCTGAATTCACCCCTATGGTCCAACTTGCCTTCTTGCCCTCCTCTGACAGTCTCATAGCAACCCTGGAGAGACTACTAAATAAACTTACAGCTGCAGATTGTAAATTGCCAAGGATGGAATTTGACCATGCAAATTTGAATCCTGATTTCTTCGTTGCATGTCCCTGAGAAAAAGTGAAAATTTCACGAGAGGGTAAATCCCATCTGTTTATTCCCACTGGCTATCAGAGCAAGTGTTACAAACAAGGAAAGGCTGGGACCAAACTAGGCAGAGGAAGCAACTCTGAACTTAAGGAGGTACTGGATCTCTGGATAAAACCATGCACTCACGGGACTAGCCTGTATGATCCTCCTTAAAATTTTTACCGGTTGGTACAACATTTATTCAACTCCACTCTAGGTCCTGATCAAAGACTCTCTGCTACCTAAATTAACTGGTTAATTAGTCAGCCCGTTTTCTTTACCATTAAGAAGAGATGCACATTTTCCTAACTTAGTATTTTTAAATTGTATAGATATTATATTTTAAGTAAACAAAATGGTACCATATAGTGGTTGGGACCAGTGTTGGAGCCTCTCTCAGTCAGATAGCTGAGAAACAGCACAAACAATGCAAAGCTGAACATCATGGTCCAATGTCCTTTGCTATTATTGGGAAACTGATTTCAGGATTTTCCACACAGATGCCACATCAGTGGATGTGCAAATCTTTTAATAAAGTGAACATAGCATTTGCAGACAGCCCACGCACATCTTCCTCTGTATTTTGGATCATCTTTAGGGTACTTGTAATTTTTCATATAATGCGACTCTTTGCATTCCATGGTTAAGGCGAAACTGACTAGAAAACACATCTAAGCATGTGCAGTAGAGACACAGTTTTGTCTGGATAATTTCAGTCTGACATTAGTTAAACTGTATGTGGAGAAGCCATAGATACAAAAGTTCAAAGGTGTTTATAAGAAGCATGTGGAATTCAGTGTTGTAAGGACCAAATGCAATCAGGAGCATTGTTGGAGAGTATTATTGACTACCTTGCTTAAAGAGTCCCAAATATGCTACCTGTAGCACATGTTCTTCTTCTGCAGGAGAATGTGTTAGCTGACACAGAGCAATCAGGGTAGCAAGCATTGCAAAGATGTTGTAGTAGGAGCACATACCTCTCTCTAGGCAGCTGGTGGTTGGGATTGTGGCGACATCGCACGCTGAGACCAAAGAGCTTGCGGGCTGTGCGCTGGATCTTCTGCCTCTGAGCCTCAGTGGCGCTCTGCAGGAGCTTATAACGGCTCTGCAGATCCCAGTCATTACCCCAGTGTTGGTGGATACTACCAATGGTCAGGAAGTGGTTGCTTGGGAGACGCTTCATAAATGACTTAAACTCATCTAACAAGAGACAAAACCAAGAGAGAAGAGGTAAGCATATTGCCAACATCTGAAGTCCTTTAAAATTTAATTCCTCCTTTGTCCTTTTATTTTTTTCTGCTCTCTTAATAACACCGTGGAATTGGAAACAACCTAAATGTCCTTTAACCAGCAAAAGGATAATGAAAATGTGGTATATAAGCACCATAGAATATGATTGTGCATAAAGAAAACAAAATCATGGAGCTTTCACATAAATGGAGGGGATTAGAAAATATACAATGGAGTGAAGTAACTTAGCCCCAACAAGACAAATGTTGCATGTTCTATTTTATCAGAGGATCCTAGCTCTACATCTTAAGATATAAATGTAGTCCTCAACCCTCTTTATGGACACTGGTCTTTGTAACAGAAGACTGTTAGAGAATCTCACAAACAATCAGAATACAGAGTCATGGAATCCAATTTCAGTGATATGTCTACACAACTATTCCCCTACCCAAGGCTCAGGAAACATTTAGAAAGGGGAGCCAGAAAAATAGAGACAGAAAATGAGGGAGTTTGCCTCCTAGAAATGGCAGAAATTATACCCAGTCTCACCTAAACATGAACTGAACAAGGACAGCACCACATATGTCAAAGTGGACAGGGGGTAGACCAGAAAGACTCAACCGTACATAAAGCATTACAGACAATTAAGGAATGTTAAGAAAAGGAGAAAAGGTCTTCCCAAGAAAAAAGTTTAAAAACTGCAAATCAGTTTTTAGTCAGTCCTGAATTCCTTCCTGACACTTAGCTCCCTCAGCCAATGAAAGACCCTGCAATTTGTCTGAGGTCAGTATAACACTCCAAAGTCTGTTGTGCTAACATTTTATCTCTATTGCAGATCTTCTGTATAAGGCATCTATGTTTAACATATGTCTCCCCAGACTTCCAGCATTGCGAAGCCAAGCTAAAATACATTCTCTCTGTATTCATTCTTAACAGTGCTTTTGAACTAAATTATTATTATCAAGTTAAAAATGGAAAAGCTTTTATCTGATCTACATAGAAAATCAGTATTGCAGGCTTTTGGTTGAATTGTAACTGTGAAAATAAATGTAAAGGAAACCATGTTGATAAATTCTAGTCAGTTGTTGCCTGCTAAGTGATCAAACCCAAGTGCCTGATTTCCCATTGAAATACAGGATTTTACTAGATCCAGAGTGGTGTTAAAAACATATTAGCACCCAACTGTATCTTTCTCTTTGATGTGTTACAGAGGTTGGATGGAAAACTGAAGAAAGTGAAATTCTGTACTCCAGATTCAACTATTATCTGAAGTCCTGGTGTAAACCATGTAGCATCATCTCCAGTGCTGAAAAACTACAATTTAAGAGATGGTAATGGTCCCCTTGGTAAATGTTTCAGCCCTGGTGCCTAGTATTTGAGTTTCTGAGCACCATCTCAGACTGCAGTTTGATACAACCTAAGAAATCACCTAGCTCATCGTTCTTGTTCCATACATACAGCAAGGAAACTAAAACCTAGAATGAGAAAGTGATTTTTCTAAAGATAACACAGTCAAAAAGCCTCAAGAGGCAAGCATAAAACCTGAGCTGCTCTTATTTGCCCTGACACATTTTCAGCCACACCATCCTCCACTGCATTTTTCTTTTTGTTTTTGTTTTTTATTTTCAACTGCTGGGAAAATGAAGCATATACGGATCGTTTTGCATGTAAAAGCTTAAAAGTCATTGTTGCAGCCTAAGAATTTTATTTTCTGCTACAAAAAAATGCAAGGAAATTTCATGCCTGTCCATACGTTCACTTTATTTACATAAGGAGAAGTTGCATAGGTTTCAACAGATACCAAATCCAGTTCTAAGCACTTCAAACATATGAATGATCTTCACAGGAAACTATGACATGTATATCTGTGGTACTTCCACTCTACAGAGGTTGGGCACAAAACAGGTAGCTAACCTGTACAGGGTCAGTGGCCAGTAGCCAGTTCAATTAAAACTTCAGCCTCACTCAAAGGATTAAACTCGCTCTCAACAGGGCATTGAGGGGGGAAAAAGAAAATTTGTTAAAAACAGAAATTCTGAATCAGACCTTTAGAAACTTTGTGATAGATATTCAGATATACAAGAACTCACATTCTATTCTGACTACCGAAGAGTTAAAGGACCTTCACTCATTCAAGATCTTAGTTTACACATCTGTCAATTTTGTATAACAGTATCTAATCCAAACTTAGAAATTGTGAAGCCATCAAAGAAGCCACAACCATTATTTCTTCCTTCAGGAGCAAAGACATTAAGGCTAAGGACTAGAAAAAATAGAGTAAAACAGTAGGAGGGTTTATATTAAATGAGAAGCTGTTTCAGAGGGGCATGTCTAGGAGATCCATGAGTAGGTATACCTGATAAAGAAAAAGAGCAAGACAAACTCTTTACTATTTTCTTATTCTGCAACATCTCCCTTTCTGCCCTCACAGCAGCTTTCTTTTGGAATTAGAACTCCTTATTATTGATGCAGATACTCTTCATTTCTTTAGGAATTTTAGCAATTAGTAGCATTTCTCTGCAAAAGCATTCTGTCAAATGCATTTTGTTTGTTTGAGGCCGTGAATCACTGTAATACCCTCCATGATGACCTCTCTGCTTTAAAGATCCAAGAATTTAAAATGGACTAATGGATAAAGCTTCATAAACAAACACAGCAGTTTCATCCAAGCTGCATGACCCTGCAGAAGCAGAATTTTGATGGATCCTCTGCTGGCAAGGTGGTATTTCAAGTTCATGGCAACCAGACATTTTAAGTGACACTCTGTGAAACTCTGCTTTTTTTTTTTTTTAAATAATACACAGTGACTCAGAGGTAAAATTTTGTTTGATCAAAGGGTTTTGTGACTAAAGACTTAAATAAATTAAGATATTCAAAATGAAAACAACATGACCTCTCGTTTATCAGATGAGGGAGCTCAGGCCTACAAGGTTGACTAGAATTAATATACTGGAAAGACTGCTGTGAATGGAGTCCGGAGCTCCACTACCAATGCTGTCATTTACACATATGTACCTTCAAGGAAGATTCTGAGTCTTGTCCTTCCTGATCCCTGGAAAGGCACATAATACTTCATTTCATGTAGTTGTAACAGACAGAAGGCTTATAAAGATGTTTTGAAAACTGGAGCACTGCACTGATGAGCTCATTCAATTAACAGATGTTAAAGTATGAATTATAAGTTTACTATATCTGTCTAATGATTCGTGGAATTCTTAAGGACTCTTAAACTTATCCTATCTAACTGAGTACATTTTCTTGATTTCAAATTTTCTTGGGTGCTCTAGCTCAGTTGAAGGATACCAACAACCATAAAGTTATCCAATATGCAACTCTAAGCAAAGGTCTTAGACATCATCTCAATCCCTTTTCTCTTCAACTCAGTGTGATAACCAGAATCTGTTTCTGTTGATTCCCTTTATAATGTCAATCTTTATGTGCATTTATGCTACTGATCCCTAATCTACACTGGGATTATCACTCCTAGCTAACGTGAGAACTGGTTCTCTGAAGCACAGAAGGACAATTAGACTTTCTTTTTCAACACAGCCACCCCTGACTTTACTGGCCACAGTGACTCCATCTCATCATCGTTGTGCCATCTGCTCCACATCCTCACTCATGGACACTTGAAATGCCACAATCATTTGCATCTCACAATGGTTACATAATTCATTTCTTACAGAATTCAAAGCTCCAAGAACTTAAAGATCTAATTTTGGGCCTTATCCTCTTCATGACCTTGGATAACTGACTTTCCTCCCCTAAAGCTCATTAGTCTGAGCCAGGAAATGCAAAAAATAGCTAAATTATCAGAAAAATAACTTTCAATTTTGATAATTTGTGTGATGTCTGGGTATCTACAAGATTATATATGCATAAACACATATATACATATAGTTATGTGTGTGCATATATATTAAATATAGGCAGACATATATATTTATATACTTAAGTGTGCTCATTCATTAATTCATAATTATACACAACGGTGAATATACACCTATCACACATAAATAGAGACTCAGGAAAATATGCAATGCCCTCTGACTCTCCACTCTGCAGAGGTGTGTTTTCAGTCTTTGTCATTTGAGTCCAACAGAGATGATATGTATCATATAAGCATAATGCTTTCTGATGCCCACTGTTTTTCATTCTGTGGAATGTGTGTTTCCTCTGTTACACCTGACCCCAAACTCTCCAAGAGAAACAAGTGCCATTATTCTATTTCCCCTCCTCGCAGTTTTTACTTGGCTAGGATAATTCATGCTAGTTTTCTGTGTACCTGAATTCTCCAGGTCCTTGTAAGCTTCGGTCCAGGCCTTGGCCATGTTAGCCAGTGTGAACTCCATGATCTGGATGTCAGTAATAGGACAGTTGCACTGTGGGAACTCCTCCGCACACTGGCAGCGACACTGGCTGTTCTGACACACATACTCTCCCTCACCATTGCACATGATGTAGCTCAGAGCTGACTGAACAAACTTCTCTTGCAGATACTGTGGGAAGATTATCTGAAGACCTGGGTAAAAATAGCAAGAAAAGAGAATCAGAAGGTTAACAAGGTGTTTTATTAAAAGCCTCCAAAGATGACAAAAATCCATCACTGCACGGTTTCTCTCTGTGCATTGGAAGCAGAATATTTCAGAGCCTACTTAGCTAGAGGTAGGCCACACTCAGTGCGACCTTCAGGTTCATCACTTAAGATTTAACATCTGAGGTCATGACCTTGGCACTCTGTAAAATATAAACACTGATATGTTATATTAGTAATGAGACTGGAGATGCTCCGATATATATATATATATATATATATATATATATATATATATATATATATAATTTGGGGAGGAAACTCTGATTGAATGCATAACATTATTGTTTATATTTATATACTTTATTTTTTTTCCTTTCTTAATGTTTATAAACTCTAGTTATGAAGAATATGTCCTGAGATCAGTAGGCATATGAAGATTTATTTTATTTTATTTTGTTTTACCTTTTGAGTAAGGGTCTCTCTAGATAGCTCTCTGTCCTCTCACTCGCTATGTAAACCACAAAGGCCTTGAACTCACACTCACAGAGATTTACATGTCCCTGTTTCTCAAGTGCTGGGAATAAAGTTGCATGTGACCATGACCAGCAGATTTTTTTAATAAAGCATATTTGCAGTATCAACAGGGACAGATGTAGGCACACATCTTTCTAACAGGGCTTACAGCAAAAACAGACACAGGAAAAATTCAGGAGTAAGGACAATTTTTATAGGAGAAAGAATGTAGACTTACTGAAGAGTATAGAAGAGGCAAGTACTATCAAAAGAATAGTAGAATAAGTGACGATATCATATGTGTGTCTGGGAGTTCCCACTATATGAAACAAACCTGGATGGGTAGGGTATGGTGTGGTAGGAAAACTGACTGAGAGAGCTTCAGGACAGAAAGTAGGAAAGAATTTATTACAGACTATAGACCGTGTATTTACCATGTGGTTCACTGAATACACACTGGAAGTTTTTCAAGGGTGAGAATGATATAATTAAAGGGAAATACTAAATAGGGAATGCATTATAAAACCAAACCATTGGTTAAAAAAAAAATCCCAGAAACTAAGTTTCGCTTGTTCACTCTAATGAGGAAGGCAGTAAGAAACACTAAGGCAAAGTGGCTAACCCACGGGTATATGAGGAGAACCCTTGACTACACCTTATGTATTTCTCTATATTTAAATAATTAGAGTCTTAATCTTTACAGTGAAAGATGGAGGGAGTTTCTCTGGGTCAAAGCAGCATGCCAGAACCTAGAAACATCAGCTAAGTGTTTCCGCCTATAATGGCCAGAAAGAAGGGGGAATTTGGACCAACAACTCATATCCAAAACAATCCCATTCACTGTTTTTGGGCTTCCTAATAGTTTTAGCCTCTATTTCTTTGTCACATATGCTTCAGGATTACTCTTCAATCCCACTTACTCTAGATTTTGTAAATAAATATAGCATTTTAAACTTTCCTTTTAATTTCTATTTTCAGTTATGTTTATAGGCTTTTGTCTTATTCCTTCAGATTATATGTAATGTATACCATTATTACGGTTATATATACATTGGATTTCTTTTCTACCATTTGGTACTCATATGGAAATCACACAGTAGAATTTTCTGAGGGCCCTGTGAGAAAGAGATGTGAGCAAGTATCAGTAGTTCTGTGGAATGAGGGCACAATCCACGTGTTGAGCTGGCCATTGCTAACACTAGGTTCCATGTCAAAAATCAGCTCAAAAAAGTTATCTCTCTAAAGATCCACTTTCTCTTATGTTCAAATGGAGATGCTTGTAGTAGCTATATTGTATCTAGAGGACAAAAGCAAAGATGCCAATTAATTGTATGGAACATTTTATGGCACACACACAGACACATAAACATATACACACATACACACAAACACACACCCTTAATTATGAATTCTCATTTTTAATTATATACTTACTTATTTAATTTGCTTATTTTGAGTATTTTTATACATGTATTTATGGAGCTCATGCCACAATATATATGTATATGTGGAGGTTGAAGGATAACTTGCAGTTGTTGATTCTCTTGATTGTCTCTTTCCATCATGTGGGTCTAGGGTTTGAACTTGGGTCATCCGGCCTGACAGCAAACACCTTTACCCACTCAGCCATCTTGCCAGCCCAGTTCCAGTTTTTGATGGGAAGAAACTGCTGCTAAGGGAGATGTTGTTAATGATGATGCTTTCCTTCCTCTGATGAATTTCCTAAAGGTTCAACAAAAGCTTCAGCATATAAAATGAAGAATAGCGGCAGGTACATTCCAAAGCGAATCTTTAATTTTCTGCACAACTTTTACAAGGAGGCGGGTTTAGACCCCCTGCCTGCTGAAGCCAAAGAATGTTTAGTATGGTGTGCATGACATCACTTAGGAGGCATTCTGGGAAACCTATGAAACTGGCGAGTGGTTTGGTGTGAAATGGGAAAAACTCCTTACCACTGAGCAGGACATGAGAGCAAGTGATCAGACACAAGGGTTCTGCACAGGAAGGAGGTGATCCAGAGAGCAAAGACTGGGATACACAAAGTATAAAGTCCTTTCTGAAGCAAGTTTGCAGTTTTTTCGAGTGTGCGTTATTGAGTTACCTCATTTAAGTCACCATTTTCTCCTCCAAAGCAACATTTATTTTTAGCTGATCCCTCTAGGCACCTGCGTCTACGGATTGGGGTTACGTTTCTGTTGCTTAAAGGAGCTCGACTGACTATATTCTCAGTCCTATTTTTACAGTCACCTCATCACTGTATTTCTCCCTTTTGTAGGGGATAGGATATTCTATTCTTGGTCCTAACCCAAAAGGAATTTGGGGAGAGCATTTTTAGAAAATTGCATCAAATCATGTCTCTGTTTGGCAAGGATACAAAAGGCAGTATTACCTACCCCATTGAGTGCAACTGAAAACAGATGAAATTTAGGGTTGGGGGTTTTCTCAGAGCAGCTGAAACAGAACACTGGCTGCTCTTTAAAAATGGAAACTCAGAACATGCCGAGCTGTCTCAGAGGCAGAATCTCCTGGGCAAATTTCAAAAGAGAATAATGAAGACATAGCAATTAAAAAGCACTTTTCTGCAAAATGTCATTACTGTTTAAAGTTACACAACCATTTCACGGCAGCGGAGGTTCACACAGCAGTCACAGCTACAGTCGTCTCCCAGCGACCTGTGTCCAACAAAGAAGGCCATTGCTGACCCCTAGATTGGCGCCTGAGTCCTGCTAGCTTCAATGGGAGTCATAAATAATTTGGAGGGGGATTTGGCCTGTGGAAGCCCTTTTTGAAAGATATACAGCTGCCGGCTGGGGTGGAATAGTCTATCTCCACGGTTCCCAAAACACTCCCTCTCTAACACACACAACACACAGGGAGAGAAAGAAAGAGAGAGAAACTGAGAGAGTGAGTGAAAAGGCCACTTTTTATTGCCAAGCATGTAAATTTTTCCTCACAAAGTCAGGAAAGAGATGGTTGGGTGTTACATTTGAACACCACCATGCCCACGCTGAACATATGGAATATTTTCCCTTGAACCTCATTAATTTTTTTTTTTCAAGTCTGGCTGTACTTTGAAGGGCAGTGTTGTGATGTGCCATTAAGAATGTACAAAGGCAGGTGAAAATATCCAAGAAGACTTCCTGCTTTTCCTGACACTTGCCTCATCCTTCTCAGTTGCACCCACCCCATGCAGAAGCTCATTATCCATATCTCATAATGTGCTTTGTGTTCTGCAGGAACTCTGTGCTAAAATCCCTCAATTCCTTTACTGTAGCACACTGTATTTCTATTGCTTTTCCTTTCTTATTTCCTAATATTCTTGGCTTCATACACATTACACTATACACATTGCCCTTTGGAAGGGCAGAGTCCCTCCTGTTTGCGATTCTCGTTCTTCTTGTAGTCTTTGCTCTTGTTTTGTCCAGTCTAGAATACATCTTCCTCAGATCTCGGTCTGTCATCCTTTTCCTAAAACATAGATCTTTTCACATAATTGGTTCAAATGCCACTTCTGTTTGCCTCAAAAGTTATAACTTAGATTATATGCTATTAATTTGTTTGATCTCCATCTTCCAAAATAAAAAAAGAAAACATATTATGGAAGGAAAAGGTCTATATGTTTCCTATTGATCCATAAGATAAGCCAAGCCCAGTTCAGATTCCTGGTACTCATCAGTTCTCCTTTTCATCCTCCTGAAGAAGTGATGTGGGATTTCCCTCTATATGCTCTGAATACCACTGCTTAATAAAGAAACTGCCTTGGACCTATAGTAGGGCAGAACAGATCTAGGTGGGGAAAACTAAACTGAATGCTGGGAGAAAGAAGGTGGAGTCAGGAGAAGCCATGTAGCCATGCCAGAGAGAGAAGCTTGATAGAATCTTGCTGGTAAGCCACAGCCATGTGGTGATACACAGATTAATAGAAATTGGTTAAATTAAGATGTAAGAGCTAGCCATTAAGAAGCTAGAGGTAATAGGCCAAGCAGTGATTTAATTAATACAGTTTCTGTGTTATTATTTCAAGGATGAGCACCTGGGAACAAACAAGCTGGTTCCTACTACAAATTGGCGAGCCAACATGTACTAGCTAAATCCACATAAAACCTGAAAGGGCTTGGAAAGGAATTCTAGACACACCCACACCTGCCCCCCTCCACTCCCCCTCCCACACAAACAAGATTTAACCTCATTTTCCCCCCTGGCAGGCAGCATGTCACAGCTCCTTTAGGAGAGGCCTTTCTGATTCAGCGGTAGCAACAAAAATAAAACAAATCAAAACAAAGCTAAACAAAAAATGCACAAGTTTGAAACAGCAGCTTCCTGTGCTGTGCTGCCAGCACAAACTCTGGCTCTTTAAGGACACCAAGCATTTAAATGGGGTTTGTGAACAGAGTTATACATCTTGCTTAATGGTAACACAGACCTGCTGTGACATGACCCTGAATCTGGGGCGGAGAGAATGGCTCTCGGAAGCAAAGAAGATGCCTCTGCCATGTTGGACTAGGCGGAGCCATAATCCTGAGCAGCCTTAATCTTAGCCAAGCTATTTTGCATTTTAAGAAGCTGTCTAGGACAAAAAAAAGGATTACAGACACACAATAGGACAGATTCAAATACAAAAAACATCTAAATGAGTCACAATGTGTTTAAAAAAATGTACATAGGGTTGGGAGAGAGAAGAAAAAGAATAAAGAGACAGTAAATGCAATATAAAAGAGTATAAGCAGTCATAGATAAAAGGGTAAAGATAATAAAATATTATACTTGTAGAAAAAGTAATAGAGTAAGAAAAATAAGGGATGTAAAGATGGAATATACATAGTCTAAATTATGTATATCATTGCGTTTTTTTAAAAAATTTTTTGAATGTTAAAAAGTTACATAACAGAGACATTTCATTGTATGGATTGCTAAGTAAAGCCCAAGTAAAGTTTGAACTTGCGTCAAAGGATATGTTGCTTTGGAAGAGAGGTTCTTCCTTTGATTCCTCAGAAAATAAGAACCTATGAATTTCTTCCAGACAAATGTGGTTTGATAGACCAAACCCTCTGAAAGGCCACTGTAAACACCCCCAAAATATTTTGCCCAACAAAAAGCAGGAACGAGTTTGAAGAGAACTACATCCAAGTTCCCTAAATGATTGTTCATAAATGTTTGTTTAGTTTAAAGGGGGATATGAAATAGATATGAATATTATTCATTGGTATGAATCTTGAATTACTGATACAAATTTGAGGTCAATTGTGTCATATATATACATATATATACACATACATGTATGTATATATACATATATATTGCTGCTCTTGCTTAAGGTATTGTTTGTGCAGCTCATTTAAAATTTTAATTTAAATAATTTAAAAAATACAGTTTAATAAACTGTCATACATAATAATCAAGTTTATTGACATGTTAATTGGGTTTTCTAGATGTACAGATATATATTTCAGATAGGCATTCTTCAACCACTTCAAAGAGCTATAGAATATGGCATTTAAGATGTTTTAATAACTTAGGACTTTTCATGACATGAGACAAATATCTTACTGGCAGCACCAATTACTTCAAAGAAAGATGGACATCAAAGAGACTCCTCATGGAGTTTATTAGCCATTTGGGCAATAAATTCCTATTGCCTGGACTGCTTGATGTTCTGCTGTGTGAGCTAGACATGTGGAACCCACAAAAAATAACTTCTGAAATTGCTTAAAGAAAGTGAGCTGGTCCTTCAGGGTTCCTGCATCAAGAAAGACTCTGCCAATCATTCTTTAGGATACAGAAGAAAGTGACTGACAAACTGCCAATATAGGTAGAACTGTCTTTGAAATTTCTTGCTTCATGGAAAAGTCTGTCAGATACTTATGTGTCAGTAGGCTGAAGATGGGTGCCAGCAACATTATAGAAGAACTTTGGGTGACTGTCCAAATAATGAGATGTCTCTGTCATTTCTAGAGTTTTGGAAGTTGCTTATGATGCTCTTCCTGTTTACTTAGGTAATATTATATCCTTCTGGGGCCTTTGATTCAGTTGAATAATAGATAGTAATAATATAGTTTTCCTTAGTTTTGATAAAAGATAAGGCAGATATAAATATGGCAACTGTAATTCTTGCTTGATACCTGTTTTGTTATATGTAATTTTTCTGTGTTAAAACCTTCCTTTTTATTTAAGCAGAAAACGGGAGGTGATGTGTGATTCCCCTCTGTATGCTGTGAATACCATTGGTTAATAAAGAAATCTGCCTTGGCCTGTGATAAGGTAGAGTAGAGCTAGGTGGGAAGAAAAATAACTAAATATGCCAGAACTCACAATGTGAATGTTATAAGCCAAAAGTTTGTCTTGCCCAAATCCATTTGTTGATTTCTTAACTACTAAAAGAATGTTTCTGTAAGGAGATGGATCCTCTGGGAGATTAAGCGTAGAAGTTCAAGAAGACCATGGCATTCTTACTCCCTCACTGAGTTGCTGAGTACACATCAAGGAAAGGCCACGTGTAGCATGTGGGTACTTGGTAACAAGACAGCTATCTGCTTTTAACAGAATTCGGATCCTCAGCAGATCCCATGGTGTCTTGATTCTGGACCTCAAAGTGCTCAGACTTTGACAAATTGATCTATTTTGAATATGCTACCTCCCCTCTGGCATCTGGGATAACTCAGGCTTTCTAAGGCACTGGCATAATTAAGTGTGCATTAAGTCTGAAGTCTCCTTCATTTATTACAATTCAAAGTATTAACTATTACTAGAGCCAAACTAGAGTCCTCCTTGGAAAATGTTTAATGATGGATAAGTAGGTATGAGAGTAAATGGAAGAATAGTCTAAGTGGAAACAGTGGCCCCAGGCAAGAAGAATTCCAGTTAAGACCACACTAGTCTTTACCTCACCTTCTGATTAACACAAGCTTATTTCCTCTAAATCCTTAAAGGAGAGAAATGTTCTTGTGTCTTAGACACAATCTGAAGGCAAGAATGGCACAGATGAGAATTCTGAGCTCCTTAGAAGGCAAACGATTCTTAAAGAAACAGTGGTGAAAATTCCTGTCCCCATGAATCAGTAGTTCAAGATACAGAAAAATAATGGAGATCCAAAAGTTGTAGAGTTTCAAGAGTTAAGGGATATTTAGGGAACAAAGGAATGTGAAGAGAATCTCTATTAGATTCTCTAAGAACTGCAACACATCATTAGTATTGTTTTATCAATCAGGAACCTGATTCAGCTGATCATGGTCAGTGGTTCTGGGGGACATCTAATTTCTGGGTAGAAGATCCAACATAAGCTGAAATTGCACTAAAGACATAACAGATATATCCCAGTTGCCATTTCTGATTCCAGACTTGCTCTCGTTATTTCCTCTTAGTCCCACCCTCTTTTTCAAAATTATATGTGGTATTGCTAAATAAAAAAAAGTTTTAATACATTTAATATGTGGTCCTCCTTCTCTAAAACAACAGAGGTGGGGCCTGGAAGTACACGTCTTTAATCACAGCACTCGGGAGGCAGAGGCAGGCAGATATCTGCGATTCTGAGGCCACCTGATCCACACAGAGAGTTACAAGACAGCTAGGGCTATACAGAGAAACCCTATCTCGAAAAACAAAACAAACAAAATCAGAAAGGGAATTTGCTGATTAAAAACTAAAGCACAAAATTCAATAATAAATAATTGGGAACACTGGTAGATGATTAAATCTTTAAAGCAATATTGTGCTTGGCAATGTTTAATACATAGTAACAAATAGTGAACATTTCATTGTTTTATTTTAAAGTGCAAGAAAATAAGATTGGAGATAGCAATTGTGGAAGATTTGATTATAAGCTTGATTTTTGAATATTTATGTTATTTCATTTTTATTTGTATGTATGTGTGACTGAATGTGCACGTGAGCACTACATGCATGCAGGGGCCTGTGGAGGTCAGAAGAGATACAGACAGTTGTGAAGTGTCATGTGGTTGCTGTGAATCAAACTCTGGTCCTCTGCAAGAGTAGTATGCATTCTTAGCTGCTGAGCCAGTCCTCTAGCCCTTAGAATGGGTCTTGAAGCTTGAGCATAATGTGAACTTACAAATAAGAATAGCTATAAATGCCACCACACAGGGCAGACATTGATTGAATACGGGTCAGAGTGTAAATACTTGCGATGTTTCTAAGTCTTGCTTAAGGTACCATCATGTGTTGCAATTTTTTACATTTGCTTTATTTTTTTCTATATCCTAATTACCTAAGCCAGTATATTTTGATTGACATTTCTCTTTTCTGACCCATTTCACTTGCTATTAAATTCATGATCTCTTACAGTGTCAAGAGGAAGAGGGAAAAATACAGGCTCTATTTTGGTTGCATATAAATATTTTCTGTTCTGTCCTTGTATCAAATGTGGCCCTCTGTGGGTATCCCTGAGCCCTACAGGAGTCCCAGATGTTGTCTTCTACAAGCTAAATTCTACCTGTCAAATCTGTCAATTTCTGAAATGCACGAGGTAGGAAGAACAACAGCAAGGACAGTACCTTTTGCAAAACAAGAGCCTGATCCCCTTTTCTCTGAAAGCCAGGGGATTTCATATTGGCAGATAAAGGACTTTATGGCTTACACAGCCATGCTGAACTCCAGTGTAATGAAGGCACGCAGGTCAATTACCCATCTGTTTGTGTTTCTATTGCTGTGAATTACAGTATCCATTGCTGACAGCTCATTGGAGTGGAATGAAAATAAGACAATAATTCACCAAGTGAAACTGTGCAGAAAGGGCAAAAAGGCTATGATCTCATTCAGAAGTTCAGGCCTGTCTCTGTAATGGGTCATTTACACTCTGGGAAATGAAGAAAGGCAGCTACCTGGGGGAGAAAAGGGTGGGTTCTGCCTCCTTCAATGCAGGAATTCGGACATGCCACAGCCTGGCAAGAGAAATGTGATTTGTTTGTGATGGCCATCATCTAAGCTGTAGGATATCAGTGGTATAGATTTTGAATCCTTAAGTGAAAAAATAAAGGTAGGTTACAGGAAAATATGACTAAATTATTTACAACCAGGAGTTTGTAATGAGCCAGAGTTCTTTGATAGGTTAAAACAAAACAAAACAAACAAACAAACAAAAAAAAAAAAACCTTTGTGCCTTTGAAGTATAGAAGCAGTGCTGAATAATAACATGGGGAAACATTTAACCTAATGACAAGGTCTGAATTTCATTGAGTAGATTGATCTATCAAATGTCAAGTAGTAGGCTGAGATATCATTACCTCATGTTTCATCCTTCCCTGTAAAATCCTCTCATTGATATAATAATACATCCCAACATCTTAATTTAACATATTCATATAGAATGTTTGGGCAAAGTTCAAAATATGTCAATTCCAAAATAAGACAAGAAGAAGCAACACATGAATCAATCAGTTTCTCTTGTCACAAGACCAACAGTCTTCCACAAAGAAACATCAGAGGAAAGGAATCCTACTGAACTTTGTATCTATCGTAAGTAAGAAAGAAGCACTACTCTCTGCAAACCATTGAGATTAAGGAATTGTTTGTTGACACAATATAATGTAGACCGTAGAGATGCATAAGGGACTTAGCACAACATGACCAATAGATCAAGCAGAAACTGAGCTTATTCTTATGAATAAGTTCTAATGAAAGGTTGTACATTTGGAAGAATTGATTTCCTGCAATGCAAGCCACGTGTGAATGACTAAAAGGGTTACTATCTGGATCTCAAAAGGAAATGCTCGCAACTTTCTCTATGAGATGACTATTAAGATTTATTTCAAGTTCCATGGTTTTATTTTGTATTCTTTCTTTTATTATGCAAATTTTATCATATATTATGTCTCAAGCAGACTCTAGGATTGGTCAGCAAAGGACTCAATCAACTGTCCTTGCTCTTTTGGAACTAATCATCAGGAAGGAAGATAATCAATGTTGAATAAATTAAACTACAAAAGTACTTATGTGACAGTATAGATATGGAGAAGACATGATTCTAAATGACTATTTCAACTCAGAAAACAAGAACATAATCTAAACAAAATCAACAAGAATCGGAAGTTTAACATATTGTAATGCAATTTCATGAAACTTCAAGATAAAAATACTCTTAAAACCACACATAGGAAGAAATTTATATAATTTAATTAAAGCTTCCTTTACAGAATTCATGACAAACCAAACATGATATGCAGAAGGTTGATGATGTTTGATTTTTGCATTAATGAATGTCCAAATTCTAATCTTCTAATCTTACCCATTCCTCTTTGAAAGAAGACCTGAAAGACTGTCTACTTCTGTACCCTGCACATGTCAAGTTATTTTCTCTTCTCCAGATTTTATTAATTAAATGACCTTTGGAAAATAAAGAGGCTCAAGTTCCTTGATCATTGCTCCCCTCAGCAAATCTTCCTTTGTATAAAAATAGAACAAACTGTTCTATATCATGGCTGTACATGGGTGAATATGTTGGTCAAAATTCATAGAACAATAGCACTTAAGAGTCAACTTGGTTAAATGTAAACCATGCATTAATGAGGCTAAAAATTAAGTTAAATAAGCAATACTTTATAAAGTTACATGATATGAATTTTTAAAAGACAGAGTTTGTGTTCAACTATGTTGTGTTCCTATCAATGCTGTGCTTGCAGTTGTTTTCTCTAGAGGTCACAGGCAGCCTGAGAATGGCACTCTTTAAGAACCTAAAATAACCTGTATATATCTCAAATTTTCCCAGAAACACTTATTGCATTATATTACGTATGCTTATTATGTTCATGTTCTTATTCTGAAAGATTCCCTGAACATGAGAAGCACTCATCTTAAGCATTTCTCTGTCATCTTTCACATTACTTGGTATCAAGAAAATACATTTGAATGAAGGTACATTTAGAAAGGCAATGTTTCACAGAAGACCAAAGGTCTCTCTTCTATGCAGAGCATGACCCATTACTCTAGATTTGGCTCTTATAAGCAGAACTATATCTTCATCCTCGGAATTATAACTTGAAATTTAAATCTACTTTAACTTCATCTCATTAGTTATAAATGCAAGTATTCATAAAGGACTTTAATTAAAAAATACACAGGCTGAAAACATCCTCTGTGAACAACAGCTCTACAGCACTGCCCATTTCCATGCATATTTTGTTTTAGATTTATTTCCAAAATTTAAGATTCTTGAGGATACTTATGCTTTTTTATTTCTTTTCATTCTTCCCAACTTAACAAGCACAGTGCTAGGTGATAGAAGATGTGGAAAAAAGAAAACCTCAATTTTGCCCTATAATGTTCTTTCAATCACTACTTTATGAAGCTAAGTGCTGTATTAGCTGCCACAAGTGTGGAGAACATGATCGAGATACGGTGTCCAACTCCAGCAGCTCATGGTGGATGGTAGGATGAGATTAATCTATGTACAGTGACCAGAAACACATAAACACACACACACACACACACACACACACACACACGGCTCTGTAAAATGAAAAGAAAAATCCCCTACTTTTGAAAAACTGTAGCTTGTAATGGTTATCTAGGACTGAGGTAAACCTGAGTGGTATACATACTACAGGATTTGCTAATGTGGATTTTCTGGACAAACAGATTCTCTCATGTGTTCAAGTTTACATACAACTAAGAAGGTTTATGTAGTTAATCCATCTCTTGAAACTCATTTTCACTTTAGCACAATTTAGGCACTGAGACACTTCACAGTAACAAAATGTGGTTTACAATATTTAATCCAGTGTTTCAGTATTGGTACACTGTTGTTAAATTACTGAATGGGGATGGATGACTTTAAAATTCTATTAGCTAAAAAAAAAAAAAATTCTATTAACTTATGGCCACTATAGTCTATTACTTTTTCATGCTTCATGTTGACTAGACTTTGGCTACTCTCCAGATGTCTTCCATTTAAAATTATGCTATAGGCATAATATGTCTTGGGAATATGATATTTTCATGGCAAAAGAACAGGAGTAAGAGTGAAACCAAGTATCTCCATAGATGTGGCATGTACAATGTCTTTTTGTACTCAATTGCCCAAAGCAAATCACCCAGTTAAGGCCATTTTTCTTTGGATGGTAATTCACGTTCCCCATGGTACAGCACTTTCTAGCATATGATGAACTGAAGAATATAGATTTCTTTAAAAAGAAGGAAACAAGATGGAAATCATAAAATCCACTTTTGTAGCAAATCTTTATTTCTTAATTATCATGTGATACAGTCATTTCACTTTTATAAGGATATCCAAAGCACTATAAACAAAACAAAAACTGTTTTGAATATTCATAGTAGATCTAGGCAACACACTTAAAAAAGGGAAGGTAAATTGATGAATAGTTATGATATGTGGCATATCCTTGCAATGGGATATCAATGCAGTTATGAAAAAGAGGTATTAATATTTCCTATCACATTGTCGATGTATAAACATGTAAAGTAAAAGAAGTGTGACCGGAAGCCAGATACCCTGCAAGTCTAATTACTTCACATATACAGAACAGAAAAATCCATAGATAGAAACCAAATTTTAGAGTTAAAAAGAGAGAGTAAGATGAGGAATGACTGCTTAATAGGTATACAATTTTGTTTGAGGCATGAAAACTTTTTGTAATCTGTTATGATAATTCCATAGCGCTGTGAGTATACTTAATGCTGTAAGCTAAGTTGTATATATTGAAAATGCCTGTGATGTTAAATTCTATGTATTTTTTTTATTTTACCACAGTTAAAACCATATGATTCAAAGAAAATTAACTTTGCAGGTGAAATAAATTTAAATTATTAGTATTCATTGAGCATCTACTATGTGATAAATGTTATGCAGTTGAGAAATGAACAATAAACAATCAAAATTCATGCTGGAATGGTGCAGGAGAATTGTCTGTATTCTGCCAATCATGTTATAAATAAACGCTGATTGGCCAGGCAGGAAATATAGGTGGAAAAACCAGACAGGAAGTAGAAATGATGTAATGAGAACTATGGGAAGGAGGAAGTTGATTCCTCCCATTCTTGCCCAGATCACCGAAGCAGCAGGATGTGATCTGCCCCACTGAAAAAAGGTACTGAGCCTCATGGCTAACATAGATCAGAAAAATGGGTTAATCAAGATGTGAGATATAGCCAGTGAGAGGCTAGAGCTAATGGGCCAATCAGCTTCTAATTTATGGAGATCTATGTGTGATTTTCTTTGGGGATAAACAGTTGTGGGGTACTGGGCGGGACAGAAAACACAACAAACAGGACCCTCCATATTATCCTGGAAAGCTGACTAATCCATTATGAACACTTGCTACTCTTGCAGACTACCTAAGTTTGGTTTTCCTAACCCACATCAAGTAGCTTGTAACTATCTGTAAGTCCAGAGAATCCAATGTACTCTTCTTGTCCACCTGAGCACCTGCATGGACTTGGCTTGCATGTACATACACACATGTACACACACAAATTTAAAAAAAAAACCTAAAACATCTAAAATATTATCACTTGGAGATGTAATTAACAAGGAAGTGAAAACACTATAATTGTCTATATAAGAGAATATGTGTGGTATCTGAAATATAGTAAAGGAGCATCAAAAGTGCTGTGTGAGATCTGCAGGAGATGCTTATTTCGAAGGTAGAATGTTGGGATAAACAAGAATTGACTTAATCATTTTTAAAAACCAGCAATTGTTATATCCATATTCAGTCAATAAAAAAATCACCTTGGCTGAGTTATTAAGGATTTGTCCATCCTGATGCTTTATTTTTCTGCCCAATCAGTGAAACTGACAAGCTTTCTAATGGACATGGTTGTTAAGTGAACCAAATTTTCACGTAGAAATTTTACCTATAAGCATTTTCATATAACATCCTTTGACCACAGGTTTATTTGAAGGAAACAGTTCCACATGACCACAGAACACATATGTAATTGTGTGGCACTCTGTCTGCCAGCATCACCACCATCCCAGAAGAGGTGTACTTGCTCAGAATTCTATCCTCCTTCCTGCCTGAGTCTGTCTCAAGTTCTTTACAATTTCAGTAGCTCTTTCTGCAATTCCACATTTCTGGAGCATCCTGAGGTGGAATGACCACCCTTTCTGAGGGCAATGTTGTTTTCTGCTCATAGATTGTTCTGAGAATACTTAAGGAAATCACCTACACTTGTGCACACAGAGGTTGGCTCGTCACTTTAGAACAATCATGGACTTTCTACTCAAAGCAGCATAATTTTAAGTGTTTATGATAAAAGTAAACTATAATTGCTTCATAAGCAGTGTACTTCTTATTTCTGTATTCCAGGTTGAGAAACACTGCTATGAAATTTCAGATTCATAGTCTTTGAGTAGACAAGGTCTCAACTTCCTGTCCTGCCACCTGCAAAGTACAGAACTTTGGTGAGTTTCAATTTTTAATAAAGAAAATGGATTTGTATTAAGCTCATATGAGGTGCTGATGAAAAGAAATTATCTCAATTCCTGATATATAATAATTATCCAAGATGATAGCCATCATTAGTACCGCATCATCTCCTTTAGTTGGCAAATATTTATTTTCTAATTAAATGCAGAAAGATGCTGAGAAGCACATGTGTTATTTTCATTTTTGTAGATTAGAATATATAGGGAGATTGAAAATTTGAATTAACTAGTACAATATCCTGTGATCATCAACTCTTCTCTATTAAGCCCCCCCATTCTATTTTCCTTTTGATTGATATCTTCAATCTCTATCTAGACAATAACCCTTCTTCTTCTGACAAGTAGGAAAGCAGGATGTTCCTTGGTATATAAAGGAAAATCAACATTTTGATACAGATGGCTTGGTGGAAGTCAGCACACTCATTTGTCACAAGATTTTACTATTGAACACACCTCATAGTCAAGAAATGTAGAAACATGGACACTGGTTAGTACCTCCCATGCCACTGTTAATGAGACAAGAAGACTACTGACTAGGATTCATGACCTTGGAATAAGTGTCAATGAAGACTCACCATAAAACTGCTCACCAGAGTAGCCACAGGGAGCAAACACTTGATGTACTTCCCTGAGATCATAAGAGTAACGTTGTTTCCTTGATGGGACTTTGGGGAGAAAAGGCTTTATGGGAAAAAAAAAAAGAGTAGCTCATTCCTACCTTCTTTACATTCCTGATTTTGTTCCAGAACTTTTTCCTTGAAGCCTCGATAAAGTATTCTGATTATTCAGCATTCCACAAGAATAATAAAGTAAATTTAGGGTCCAGGGAACTGTGAATCTGTGGTGGCATATGTGAAAATGCCCCCATAGGTCCTCAGTTGATGGAACTCTTTAGAAGAATTAAGAGATATGGCCTTACTGGAGTAGGTATGTCACTGGTGGTGGCTTTGAAGTCCTAAAAATTCATGCATGTCTCTTTGCCTCCTACTTTTGGATCAAGACATGAACTCTTGGCTGTTTCAGCCACAATACCTGTGATCTAGCATCATAGACTCTAACTTTCAGAAAATGGAAGCTCATTTCAAAACTTTCTTTTATAAGTTGTTTTTGTGACAGAGTTATATTAAAACAGTAATAAGTAAATAAGGCAGAAGCTCCTACCAGAGAGTGAGTTATTACTGTGGCAGGTCTGACCATGCCATTTTTGGAGTAATGTGGAAGACTCAGACTGTAGATCAGGGCATCAATTTAATGAAGGAAGCAGGGATTAATGAACCATCTAGTAGGAGTTTAGAAGAGAGTACAGCTAGTTAAGCTATGTCAGATATGAACAATATTTGCAACTGGGCTAGAGGCTAATCTTGTGATATTTTGGTAAAGAATGTGGCAGTTTTCTATCTGTGTCCTAAAAATTTGCCAGAGGCTAAGTTGAAAAGTAATAGACAACTTTTTTTTTTTTTTTACTTCTTACAGTTTCATTGTCTTGTTTTCCTCATTTCTACAGTAAGAAAAATAACACATAGTGACTAGTTGGTGGTGCAGATAACTGCTCTAACATATAGAAACACAATGTATGTAAAAAAAACAGCATACAAAAACTAAAGTCAAAGTTAAAATATTTCTCCTATTAACTTTGTCTCTGTTACTAACTAGATGATTTTGAAAATATTATAGCAGTGGAATTTTGACTGTTTTTGCAACAGAATATGTATTAAAGACACTTAGATTAACTTACAGGTATTTATTCACCATACTTCTAATGAGTATTTGTTATTAGCCAAGGAAATAGGTCATGGAGGATGCAAAGATAAGTAAAGAAAAGGCATAGGTTACCCGCAAAAATATGAAGTACATGAGGAATAGAGATCGAAAGGCTTCCCTAACATGTCTGATGCCACTTAATATGCCAAGGGAAGAGCTGATGATGAAGTTCATGTTTTTTTCTCAGTTCAGGCTTTTTCTTGAAAGAAACTTTTGTTTGAGGGAAATAGACAAAGTTCAAACTATAGAAATAAGAGGCAAACAAAGCAAGATGGCTTTCTCTGAAGAGGCAGCAAAATTAGACAGCATATCAGTGCAGGAGAAAAGGAGAGATCTCTCTGAGAGAAAAATCTCAGTGGTGTGAAAGTACATATGGGGATCCTAGGTATGGCATGGTTTAAGTGGGGAGAAAGATTAAAAAAATAAAGGTTACTGTTGTGCAAACACATCAAAATTATAAATAAAAAGCAAACAAAAATTTGAATCGAGGTACCATACAAAGGTGGATAATAATGCTTCCAAAGTCAGAATTTAAAATGAATATCCCAATGTGAGGTGTAGGATACATTCCCACAAATTGTTAGCTAGGGCAATGCCCTTGTCTGAGGTTGCCCACCAGAACTGGATAGTGGACACTATCTCTGAACATCCCGCCCTCCACACATGAGCATACAAAGGATGCTATCCATGCAGAGCTGTACAGTGCTGGCATCCCACAGATCATCAGCAAGAGGTCATTGAATTGAATATAATTCATTATAATAGGGTAGAAAACAAAAAATGGGTTAATTGGCTTGTTCATACAGTCGTCCTTTCATTCATTGTTTACCTAAATCATGTTTTCTGAGCAATATTTATAAAAACTTCATAGATTGTCCTGGGATCAGAGAGAGAGAGTCTGTTTTTATAAAGGAGCAATTAAAAGCTTTAATGGGGAGTATATTAGTAACATCTTCTTCATGAAAAAAATTTGCAAAGAAGCATGCAAGGGCTTGAAAAGAGAAGCAGCTACATTTGATGAGATTTTGAAAAGACCACACTGGCTGCTGGAAGGAAATGGGTCATCAAGTCTGATCAGAAACTAGAGAGCTGCCGCACTCATCATCATGATCCAGCTTCACATGCCGTGACCTTCACCCTCCTTCTATCCATTTTCCTCTATTGCAAATGGAAGACAATAATAACTACACTCCCCCTTTCACTGGGATTTAAAATAGAATATATCATTGTTTCTAAGATGTCATCCATCGTAAAACCTACCGTTGTTTTATGTACACTATGAAAAGAACACCTTGCCAACTAAACTGACAAACCATCAGTTTTAAGCAGCAATCCAATTACAGAGATGATACAATCTGAAATCAAGCAACTTAAATCCTATGAAGAGTAATCAAGAAGTCCAGCAAAACGTTTACCATTTCACATTTATAAATTCTCCCACACAGGAACCCATTTTCTCCTTTTCCTCAATTCAGAGTGGACAGCATCATCTATCTATGTTAGATGATTCCAGTTACACACAAAATGCCAGTTACTCTTGAATGCTCAACTTTGATCCTGCAATCACTTGCTAATGCCTAGAGCATCAATCTTTCCCCATGTACAGAATGATCCTCATAGCCAAATAAAAGTTTTGTTGATTTTGCGTTAAAGGATAAAAAAAAAAAATCACTTGAAACCACGATCCAGAATACTCCAGGGCTAAATGCAATAGTCCTTTGTAATTTGCATGAAAATTTATCATACTCAGACTCTCACTAAGTAAATGCAAGGAAGCCTTTCTCCTTAAGATTACATATACTTTCTTTTGCTCCATTCAATATTCATTTTCCAGTTCTCTTCTGTTTTATACTAGCATTATTTTATACATTTCAACACTGTCTGTGTTTAAAACAAAAACATACTTATTTGCTGCTTGTGTTTATGTGTATGCATCTGTGTACAGGCATGTTTGACCACACAGGCACATATGGAGGCCTGAATTTGACGGTAGGATGTATTTCTTAATCCCATTAACATCTTATATTTTTAGACACTTATTTAACTTGGAGTTTACTCTTTCAGCTAGACAGGCTGGTCAATCTGTTCTGGGTATCTGTTTATGCATGTTCCTACATAGTTCAGGTCCTCAACCTTGCACAGTTTCCCACTGAACGATTTGTCAAAAGCATTCCTTACTTGGCTTTGTGTTACTGAACTCTCTGATTCCTGCCTTCCTGAATAGCTACAACTTTCTCTTTCTCTCTCTGTCTGTCTCTCTGTCTCTGTCTCTGTCTCTGTCTCTCTCGTGTGTGTGTGTATAAATGTCTGTGTGTTTGCACATGATGCACACAACTAAATGGATTTGGGTGTCCTCACCCAACTTTGTTTGTTTCTTCCTAGATAAGGTCTCTCAATATTCTGGAATTTGTCTAATACACTGCACTAGATTAAAAGGCCAAGTAAACCTAAGATTTCCTCTTGTGTTCACCTCTTCACAATTGAAATTACAAGCTTGTGAAATTGCATCATTCATTTTGCTTATATATAGCTTCTTGAGATTGAACTCAAGTCCTTGTACTTAAAAAGCAAGCTCTTCTCCCCCTGAGTATTCCACCCAGCTCACATTTTCCTTTACATTGTTGCTTCTTCTCCTACTCTTCTTTTTTCTTCTTCCTCATCATCATATCTAAACATCCATCCCAACCTATGTATGTTAAATTTTCTGTGACTCAATAATAATTGTACTCCTTTTTTATAGTTATATTTTCTCACAGTACAACCTTGTACAATTTCAAACTTTTTAGATTAATTGATACCTTAACTTCCTTCTCTGACATTCCAAATACCCACTGTCCATCTTCATTTGTTTATTTAATAAATAAGTCAACTTTGAGTTCAACTTTAATTCCTCAAAGCTCATTTAAAATTTCCCTCATACAGACTTGCTATGTTCTTAAAGTGGCAAAATCATTATAAGGAGTTATTCTGAACTTAGAAGTCACTTTTGATTCCTTTTGCTCTTTTGTAAGCTTTTTATAGTTCATTTCTAAATGGACTAGAAATATTGTCCAAAAATATTGTCAGCATATTTTTAAAAAATATGTCCGTAAATCCTCTAACTATTCACTACCTTCTTTGTAACTATCACAGGCACCATCTTTCCATATATTAATAGGTAAATTAGCCTCCAAATTACTATCCTTGTTCAAAATTTCATCTTGAATAATCTTTCCTATCCAATAGCCATCATGATCCATTTAAACATCAAACCAGATTAAGTTACTTTCCCTAAATTTGCAATGGTTTATCAGTTTATCCATGCCAAATTTAAACAGAAACCTTTTCTGTGGCCCACTTTCTACAAAAACGGTTTCCATGTGCTCTCTGAGTGTGATGAAGACATTCTTTGAATATTTGTTATTGCCTGTTTCCACTTTGTCCACACACGGAACATAAGCTCTAAAACAACACAGAAAGCAGTTCACTCGATGCTTTCTTCCCAGTTGTTGAAACTGTGTTTGACATATAGTGGATGCTCAATTAAAAGTGTTAAATAAATGTTTGAATTTCCGAATAGATAAAATTCAACACCATCCACAACTTTCAGATAAATATTTTGTCTGCCTCCATTTCCACATCATTGAGCAGCAGAGGCTGAGTGATTTTATCTTTATACTTCACCAGACGGTAACTACATTAAATTACATCACCATGTTGGCAAAACATGTGATGGGCTTCTTGAGACGAGAATCACAAAATAAGAAGTTATCATTACATCATTATTTCTATTACTGGTAGTTTAGTTTTTGCTGCTATGACTACTAATAGCCTCTGATTCTTCTATCATCTTTTCACTCATTTTCAATCTCTGATTCCAACCCTATTTGATTTTTTTATTCCAATCTCTTTGTACTCTGTTTCACTGACCACTTTACGTTGCATCACATAGTGTGAAAGGTCATTAAAGTGTCTATTTTATCTTTAGTCTTCCAAAGTCAATGACCCTGCAGTATCTCCCATCCCAGCCTTGTTCAAAGGAATGAAGAGACAGACAGAAGAACATAAAACTACATTATTTTGATAAGGAGCCATGAAGTCAGTGAGTCTAAGTAAAAATTCCAACTCAAAACCTTATTGAGCAAGATCAACGAAACTTAGTTTTTTTCACCACAAAATAAGGGTATTATTTTTACCTTCTTCGTGAGTACCATGTGAGGAATAAAAGCCCCAAGTAATAAAGTAAGTACAAATATTAATTCAAAATATCAAGAAATAAACATGATTTTTAACAAAAGTCCATTGGTATGGTCCCCAGATGACTAAATACATGATAACTTTAGTTAGCACCATCTCAGCTCCCCTCAGTCCATGTGATCTGACTGTGCTGGTCTGAACTCTGTTCTGTGTCTCCACTCTATTTACAGTTCCTCTTTGCAGAAGTGGCAAGATGGAGTGAAATATTAAATAAATGTTGAATAAATGCATAATGTATATATAGAAATGCATACATATAAATAATGTGTGCTTAACTCTATGGTTCAAAGCAAACACACCCAGGTAAAACTAGGTAGTCCAAGGAACCCCATTCATTCTATTTTAGTCATTTGCAGCACTTATTTTCTCTAAAGCTTCCACTCTCTCTTGCGTGTTTAAAACTATGTGATTTTTACAGTTTCGGACCAGTAGAGGAAGAGAATCATAGCACGCATACATTTTGTATCTGGTATCTTTTTCTTTCCGCGTTAGATCTGTGCGACACTGCACAAAACAGTAATACACTATTTCTCATTGCTGTATGGAGGCTTGTGATATGAATGTATTTATTTTCTTGTGGCTGGACATACATTTTAATGGTTTCTATTTTTTTCTTTTACTATTTTGAATGAATTTTCTGTTAACATTCATGACTTTTTGTGAACTTGGACACATTTCTCTTGGCACATCCCTAGGAGCTCAAATTTCTGGGTCACAGCCAAAGGACATATGCAATTTTTAGCACAAATCATCAAGAGTTTCCCAAAACTATTGCCATTAATTTACACTTCGCCCGGCAATGTGTGTAAGCACCCATGCATTCAGTTCTAATTTGATACCGTCAGTCTTTTTTATTTGTGACAGAGAGTGTTAGGCACTGGTATTAGATAATGATTTTTATATACATTTTCGTGGTAAGCAATCATCTTTTCATATGCTCATTGCCTAGAGATTCTTGTCTGTGAAGTACTTGCATCTGTGTTTTAGCCATTTCCTTTGTTTGCCAGGCTAATTACCTATTAGAATATGCTATTATACATACATTCTTTACACATTTTATATAATAACTTTTTTCATGCATGTGTTGCTAACATTTACACTTTATTAATAGTATACTTTATAAAAAGAGTTTAACATTAATATGTTCACATTTCAGTCTTTCTTTTTATATTGAGGTTTTCTAGAATTACAGCTTCTTCAAATGTCATGAGATAGTCTTCTGTCTTGTAAGAAAATCCTTTGATTCCCTTTAACATCTTTTTTAAGACTCCTTCCCTTGGGCAGAGGATAAGAACAACCTCCTTTTACCCCAAATCCCCATAATGTTATGTATCACTTTTACTCTTCTTATTACAATACATATTGCCTTGAATCACAGATGTTTATCTGTCCATATTCTTCATAGCATTCCAACATTCCATTGACTCATTATCTAAATGCTTCAGTGTCTTTTTATTGAACCTGGGTCATAATGCCTCCTAAATATCTCCGTAATTGGTCTGTTTCTCCATCTCATTTTCTGAACTCAATGGCCCCAATTGTCACGAATCTCATCTCCGTTTCTAGGCAATACAGAGAAACAATGACCTTCCACAATACAGCTCTCTTCATGCAATACTTCTTTAAAAAGTTTTCCAGAATGTGTCCTTCTCTTAAATGTATGTTCAGGTCATCGTATGAAACAGAAACTGCATAGACTTTTAAACACTGTGTTTTTGTCACCATTGAACTTTCTATTTTAATCTCATAAGACTTTAATTTCCTTGAATGCTCCTTTATGAAGACTCTTCTGTTGGTCTCTCCATCTATGCCCTCCCTGCCTTCCCACTTATCCTTCAGATCTCATACTGTGTATATTTCTCACAGGAATATGCCTCCACAAACTCACAATCTGATGGGCTATGATGGCACATGCCTTTAATACCAGCACTCAGGAGGAAGAAGTAGGCGGATCTCTGTGAATTTGAGGCCAGTCTTGCCTACATGAGCCAGTTCCAAGACAGGCACCAAAGCCACACAGAAACTCCGTCTTAAAAAAAACAAAAGAAAATCAAAACAAAACCAAAAAAACCCACTCATAATCTGATATCATGTAACATCTTCTCTGTTAAAATCTAGTACATTTATTGCTGGTGTTTTTAGGCATCTCTGTGAAAAATACATGTTTTCTTGAAGTAGAACCCTTGTTACTCTTGATCTCCATTTCTCATATTGCTTACATTACAACTGAAATGATTTGTAAATACTATGTATGTCTATATGTGCATACATATGTCTATATGTCTATACATAGATACATACATAAATAAACTGTGACATAATCTCTCAGGTCATACTACACAAACACATCGTATTTAATCATAGAACATATATAGACATATATAGAAGCTATAGGGATATATAGAATCAGATGTAAATACATTGACTTAGGCTCATCAGTGTTCAGATATATAGTTGAATTTTGAATTTGAGCCAAATTTCAGTAAAGATTTGATGATTCATCACTTTTATATAAGTCAACATCAGCCTTTAGAAAAGACTTAAAACCTTCTTCTTAAAATGACCCAACTCAACTGAATAATGCTTATATAATTTATACAAAATTTCTACCAAATATCTTCTTGTAATTCTTCACTACCAGAAAGCCACTTCATCAGCAAGTAGCACACTCTATGTTTGGGCAGGAATGTGCCTTGAGCATGCCATATGAGACTTAGTGTCTTGCTCAGTGGCATCACATGTATCTCATAGGTGTGAAATCCTGGTTCCGATTCTTTGGGACCATAAACAGAAGAAAGGTTCATTTTACAATGTGCTAAATCCAGGATACTACTATCTCCTTTGTACCGCATTAAGCCTGGTACATTCTGTTCACATTAATGAAGATAACTGTTTTCTGTAAGTCAGTGCTTCAAATATTTGCAGGCAAATCTTTTGTGCTTCAAGTAAACCTTCTTTCTTACTTTTTGAGGCATTTCTCCAGACACTCCAGTTTCTCAACACCATTTTTAATATGAAATACTTGCATATGGATCTAATCCTTCAGCTGAGCTCTGATCAATCTAGAGAAAGGGGCTGTCAATTTATTCCTGTAGGAAGAGCAGCTTTCTAGTAACGTTACCCATGGGATTCCCAGGTTTTAGATGGCAGGATCTTATACAGAATGGTGTTGAAAAGGAAGAAAGTTATTGGAAATAGAGTTCCATACATATTTTGAAAAAGAAAATGTGAGGGCATAGGTGAAAAATTATTAAACCTTAAGCTTTACTGGATTCACAGTTAATTAGACTCAGTGTCATGAAAACATCAAAATTGTCCTTGGTAGTAACATCTGATTTCCCTTATTAAGTTTATTATAATTGTAATTTATAGTTTTGTATACCCTCAGCTTGCACAGCAAGTGACAGCACACTCATTGGCATTCAACTGCCTGGATTTAATCTTAAGTATCATTCCAAAGATTTCCTATAGGTAACACCTGAACTAAGATGCTGAAAATTCTAGTACACCCAAGGCATATGGGCTATGCCTTGTTGCCATTTCCTTTTATGAACTCATCATACCTATTATTTTCTTTACTAAAGGGAATAGTAAATTCCCTTAGATTTTTTCCAAGTATATGAGATGTTATGTGTGTGTGTGTGTGTAAATTTGTTTAAACATTAAACCATCATATTGACACGAGTTTCTCCAAGTTATATTCATTAAGAAATCCCAGTGACACTATTAAGCCCTGCTTACACTATTTTTCAATTATTGTCTGCAAGAAGTATGTGAACCACAGAATTGTCAAGATACCAGAACACTGAAAAAGTACTATTAGGCTCTAATAAGCCTTATGCCTGCCTTCAACCCAAGTTCTTCCCACTGACACTCAAAATCATCTTTATCATATACTTTTTGGGAAGGTTATGATTTTGTCTCCACAAAGTTAAAGCATATGATATTTTCCTGACTGTAAAATTAATATGTGATCGTTAAAGGAAAGTTGAACTAGAAGCTTAAAATAGCATGTGATGTCACTCTCCAAAAGTACGCTCTTTGACATCTCAGTATTTCCTTACAGAAGTACTTTTCTTCTTCTTCTATATTGTTAAGATCAGTCATATTGAATAAGGAATCTTGCAGTTATTAATTAATGCCAAATCCTTTTTTTCTAGAAAATTCTTTATAAATAACATTTCACTACTGGCCTAATAATATGTTTTAGAGATGTGACATAGTTTGCTTTTACTTTACACATGGAAAATTGAGATGGTTAAATAGTTTTTAAAATATATATAAAGAAAAGGGAAGGGCTAATGATGTTGTTGTATTATAGTCTCAAAACATAAAAGAAATTATATATGCATGCATATATATATTGTTTATAATAACAACATCATCTGTACTGTTATACTTATATATTTTTCTACCTAAAAATCCCTTCCTCTCTCTCATACTGAAATAAATAAGGTAAATTTACTAATCTACATTTGAAATATGCTGAATGAACAGAAACTTTTACAAAAAATCAAATTATTTTCTCCCATAATTCAATCTAGTCTTCCCTGCCTAGTTCTGTTCCTACCTGCAATAGGCTCAAAGCAGTTCTATATTCATTAACCAATGAAAGCAACAGACAGACAGAAGGACCTCCCACATCAAATACCCATAACGGTTATGGTATTAAAGGTCATGTTCAAATACATCGTCCTACATACAGTCAGTAGTGAGCATTTTTGATTTTTAACGCTGCTAAAATGTGTATGTATGTGTTTACTTAACATTATGAGTCAATAAAGGAAGAAATTACAGAGAATAACACATTCTATAAAATATTCTTTTTCCTGAGATTTAAATGTCTGCAAAACACACTCTAAATCACATCAATAAGAAAGAAATACAGATGATAAGATATAAAACTTTAATATATAGTAGGTCTGGGACTTCAGGCATCTATAAATAATACTGTTCAGACATTTTTATCAAAATAATCAGATAGAGCTCACACTTCCATATTTTATATCTGAAAACTAATTAATAACCATGAGTTTTAAAGCTCTGTATATGTTAAAATTCTTATGTATCACAGCCGTCTGATTTCCATATTTCAAATTTTCATTGTTTTCTGCCCCTCCTTCCCTTTTCTCTTCTCCATGTGCCTCATCTTCCTCATCCTCTCTGAACTGTTACCATTCGCTCACCCCCAGCACCGCCCCTTTTGCAACACTTTCCTACCTTGAAGGTGCAGTTTGCTTTCCGTGCTTTGCAGAAGGACAGAACTCACAGAGTCCAGATTGTCATAGCTGTTGCAGCCCAAAGGCCCAGTGCGTGTCTCTGTGACCTAGAGTGGACATTAAGTGAGAAAAGTGTTAGCTAGGAGTACTGGCTTATAGCAGATCCTAACAAGTGATTCCACACCTGACATGTCTCCAGAATGTGTGCACTCGGCCTGGAACTGTGTGTGGCTCAGATTAAGCAGACTGGACAGCAAATATGATCAAACAAACACACAGATTGAGACCACCAGCTCTCACTTCACGAGGTCACACTAAGTGTTATATGAGCAAATACATTAGCGCACAATGATACAGTTCTAAAGCCCAGTTTCAGAATCAGAAAAACTATCATTAGTTCAAAGCTGGCCATTTATTTGCTGTGTGGCATAAGGAAGTCACTTATGGGACTCCTCTAAGTGTCAGCAAACTCAAGCTATCATTGTCTTCCAGGGACGCTGAAGGACACATGTGAAGACTCTAAGTGCTTGCCACAGGGAGTGTTCAAAATAGCCAATTGATGGGCTGGAGAGATGGCTCAGTGGTTAAGAGCATTGCCTGCTCTTCCAAAGGTCCTGAGTTCAATTCCCAGCATCCACATGGTGGCCTACAACCATCTGTAAAGAGGTCTGGCGCCCTCTTCTGGCCTTCAGGCATACAGACAGAATATTGTATACATAATAAATAAATAAATTTTTTAAAAAAAAAATAGCCAATTGATGACAAAATATCTCTATAAATTGCAATATGTACATAGGCACTATTGTCAGGCAAGAAAAGTACAATTGTCTCCATTTTTCCAAAGAAAGTTCAGCAGTAACAGCAATCAGCGACACTGCAGGGTTAAAATAAATCTGGATTCTATTGTGTATTTGTGACTTTGTCTTCCAAAGTTCTAGGTGGTAACAAAAAGGAATATCTATTTAATATATGCTTAAATTGAAGGGTTTATCCCTTTACTCACCATTCTTGGGAGCTGTGCTAGATAGAGTTTGTGCTCAACTCTAAATGCACAACCTCTCCTGAGGGGAAAGTCCACTTGTAGAAAAGCCAAACGTAACTTCTCTGTCATTTTCCACAAGGGTAACCCTACTCAGGTGTCTTTTCCTTCCTTGGTCTCCAGTTTCCCTCTGTGTAAAGTTAGCAATATTCTTACATAAAGAGGTAAAGATATTATATATTCAAACTGTTATTATCATTGTATTATGATAATGTACATATTATGTGGGTATGTGCACCTGTATACTTGTGCATACTTTTCAAGTGGGACCATACATCCCACAGAATGAATACAGTGGCCTGAGGGCAACTTCGGGGAGCTTGTTCTCTCCTTCCAGCTTTACATGTGGAGCAGGGATAAAACTCGAGTCACCAGGTCACCAGGTCACCAGGTCACCAGTAAGTACTTTTACTTGTTGAGCCTCCTTGCATGCCCAAAGGGTCATAATTTTTTAGGTACTTTGTATTTAGGATACAATCAATCAATTAATGATAATTGTACTTTTAGAAAAAAAAATGATTCCTTCCTTTTGTGCCAAATAACAGAGTACTTCTTATTGAGTAAGACTTAACATCACTAAGTTATTTTACTATAAATATCCTATATGGGTCCTAGGCTGACTTTCAAAAAATCTGACGGTGAGGCAAATTGTAGTTATCTCAGTCCTGAGACAGTGGTAAGAGATGGCAAAACCTTTCCAGGGCCAAATTGAGTGGAGAAGCCAGGGTTAGTGTAAAAATGGCTCTTTGAAAGGCTTCAGTGTAATTTTTCTAAGAAATCCCTCCTCAAGAGGCGGGTTACACATGCCAGGATGCTCAGAAAAAGATTATCTCCTGACAGCGCTTAAATATCTCAATTCTTCACTCCATCTAGGGCCAGAGAACAATTTGGTAATAATGAAAAACAGGCCTTTGCAGCTCCCCAGCTCCGATGGCTTCATAAAGATCTGTCTCCTGATGCCAAGCTCCTTAACAGCATAATCTCCCAAACATAGCTGTTTTTTTTTTCCGAATAAGCTGCTTGTTTGTCAGTCTGATTTATTTCTCACCTTACTACCTTCATCCCCAGTCATGCCCTCCTACCCTCCAAGGTTTATCTTCTAGTGATCAATATCTGATGCCAGTTGCCCGAGTCTAAATTGACCTTTCCCTCTGTCCCGTTTCCCTGGAGACGCCTTAGGGATTCTTAATAGGAGGCAAAAGCCACACTTTATTCAGAAGTTAGAGTGAAGATATAGAAGCAAATTACAGGCATAATCTAGTTTAAGAAAATTTAGGACAGGAAAAAATATCCTCTGACGAATTAATCCTTTATTTCAAGAATGTCCTCCCACACTTTCTTTATAGAGGTCATCTCTAAACTCACTGTACTGGAAATGAATCTTAAATTTCCTGTACACTAAGCCACTGACTTTAAATTCAATGCTTCTATAACCAACATGTCCGCTTGACTTTGAATCAGTTAAAATTGAATCAACTTACAAATGGACATTCTTGCTAGACATTGTCAAGTGTTCGATAATCACATGTGACTAAAGGCTACTTTGTGGTCAGCACAGACACAGATAGTTTCTGTATCTCACATCTCTGAATGTTCTATTGGGAGGAGTTGGTGCAAAACAGCATGGCTCAGTGAGCAGTGTGCCCAAGTGTTCAATTATGTAAATAAAGATTTATCAGGACACATTCACAATACCTGTATATGAATTATCCATGGCTGTTCTTATGTGATTGTGAAAGACCTGAGAAGTAGCAATCAAAAGCCCCCAGACCTGAAATATTTACTACCACCATTTTACAGAAAATGTTCCCTGATTCCCAGGTTAGAGAGTAGCATTTTAGTTCCTATTAGGATACTCTCACAAATATATCTGAGAAAAATGGTTAAAACTGTGGACCTCAGCTTTGTAATCTAGAAAATAGGTGATGAGAATGGATAAAAATCATAAACACTGTATAAACTGATCATTAGGGCTCACTAATCTTATTCTTGCTACCTCTATGATATTGAGGAAATTATTTACCCTTAAACTCAGTGTCTTCAATTGGAGTGGTGAGTGGATAGCCATTCCCTTTCTCTTTCTCTTTCTCTCACACACAAACACACATGTGCACACACACGTGCACACACATACACACATACAGACCCAAACACACACACACACAAAAAAACCCAATGACTTAACAGAGACTGATAGGGCTGTGAATAATTCTGCAACAGCCATGGCCAAAACGTATTAATAAGTCAGTACATAGGGTCACTCTAATTAAGACACTCATTTAGTCAGAGATCAGCTTGCAGTATCCATCAGAATGGTTGGTTGGGGGAAAATGAAATACATTTACTGATGTGAAACAAATAATTGTTTGTTACCTGCTCTCGGAATGTCTATATCATGGCTCTGTTGAATTGAGAATCAAAGTGAACCCTCAAGCCATACCTTGATCGCTCCAGTTGATATCTGGATCTCATGGAGCCTTCTCATGGTGCCATCACGGTCGACAAAATAGGATGATGCAAGCTGGTGCAAAGCTTCAACACTCTGAGTGGCATTCCCTGACTTCCGGTCAAGGCGACTTTTGTCCATGTACATGGTCAAAGCTTCCTCTCCTGAACAGGAAAGAGAAGAAGATCAGAAAGCTTGCTCTAGTTTCAGTTTGGGAGGAGATGTTCCAGAGTTTGAATAATGAAAATAAGCTTAATCTCCAACCAACGTGTCCAAATAACCTTCACCTATAAAATCAAGGACACAGTGCAAAAGATCAAAGGAGAGTCTGCTATAGATTCCATTAGAGCAATGGCCAATAAATAAGGTTCAGCCCAGCGTTCATTACCAAATAAACCTATTTATACATCCCAAGAGTGTTGTCTAATCTGATAAAGTCGGTTAATTCTATGAAAGTTCATAATAAATCTGGTATAGATATTCTTTCCTTGTTTCTTCTGTTTCCTCAATACAATTTAATTATTTTCTCTTCTATACTATTTCTAATAATTTATTTTCTATCCATATATTTTTCTCCCCCAACAAATCCTTTTTAGACAGACAAATGACAGATTATTGAAACATATAGATAAGCAGGCATGAGAAAAGAGAGTGGATAGCAAAACGCTTGGATTGATGTGGGAGGAGAGATGGAATGGACAGAGAACTCTCAGAAGACTGGTGAATGTGCATATGAGTTACGATGTGGATGACATGCAGCTTACAGAGATAAAAATATAATGGTATAAATTTATAAATTTCTTCCATGAGTTTTCCTAGAAATTAATGTAAAGATTCATAACACTAGCAAGCTACAATGGTATTGGATATACCTAACTAACTGTTTCAGTGGAAGTTGTGAAGGAATCTCTAATTGTGGCCAATAAGTAGACAGGGTTGCCACACTCTGCCTCCATTCTCCACTGAGATAACATGATTACATTTCTTAATTACTTTTATTACCCCCCCCAACTCACCAACAATTATGAAAAAGAGAAAAAATAAACAAACAGACCACTACCACAACAAAAATCCTTTGGGATTATAAGCAAGAATAAATTAGGTAATGTGAGAAAGGAATTGAGAACTGTCTTTAGTTCATTTTAGCACTTGAAAGTCAATTAGCATTGGGCTCTGACCTCAGTTCAATGGTAGATCATGTTCTAATAATGCATGGAGCAAGCCCTAAATTCAATCTTCAGTCACCCTACAGACAAAGTGACAGAAGGAAGATGAGGAGAGGTATGGAAGCTGGGAGTGAAGAGGGGAGGGAAGATAGGAGAGTAGGAAAAGAAGAAAAAAAAAAGACACAAAGGTAAGTCAGGTGCGGTGGGACACGCCTTCATCACAGCACTCAGGAGGAGGAAGAGGTAAGTGGATCTCTTAGTCTAAAGGAAGACTGAGCTCCAGGCCAGTCAGAGCCCTATGAGATCTTGTCTCAAAACAAATAAACAAACGAGCAAAACACTAGAAAAAATGAAAACCAAACAAAGAGATAAAGGTTGGAGAGAGGTTGGAGAAACAGTAGAAATGGAGGGGACAGTAAGGAGTACATATGATCATATTTCATTTGCATATATGTCCATAAAAAGGGAAAATTTGTAAAAAAATAAAATAAAAATACTTATTAAAAAGGTAAGTTAATTGATTAATAGTAGTTGTTATATACCCAGATGCTAGGATTAGCCTACCTTAACTGGAACTAGTGATTACCCTTAGACTTCAGATCCTTCATGTGCAAAATAGGGATACAAGCTATATCTATTTCATAGGGTTGACAGAAGGACTAAATCTATTAAGAGAAATGCTTAGATCTTGCATGGCATACAGCAAATATTGTGCTTTAATTAACCACAATTTATTATTAATTACAATGATTTGATAATTTTAGTTTACCTATGATATAGTATTTACCATTACATATAATCAATAAAATAAAACATTTAGAGAACAAAAGCTCACAGTACACTGTGAGACACAAACCTGGTATCTAGGACAATTGGAATGTTTTAAGAATACTGATGACTTTTTGAGTTGAAGAAAGAAAAGGCAATTTGCTTTCCGGAGGAGTTTGGGCTCTTCCTCTCCTAAATGTTTGGTTTTTGTTTTACCCAGCATTCTAGGCCAGCTCTAATGTCAGTTCTTCTTGCCAGTCCTATCTTGGCATACACAAATACAGCCCTTATAACCGCTTAGGAATTACCTCCAGTGTCACCCTATGGTTCAAAAAGAAGAGATCATTTGTCTTTAATGCACCCTAGGGTGTACATTCAGCTCAACCCCTGTGGCTGTGCTGGACATTTCCCTGTTTGAGAACCTTGACAGGTGTCACAAAGACAAACAGGCAAAACACTGAACTGTGCTAATGAATGATACTAAAAGATTTAGTGTAAAATTTTAACACTTCTTATTAGTATTTCTTTTGTTGATACCATGTTGACATGATACTCTTCTTTAATAAAATTAAGAAAAATGTATTACTAAATGGATTTCCATCTTTTTTTTTATTTTTCTTTCAAAAATTTAGTCTTGAGAAGTGTATCGGGTTTATTATAGCCCCTGAATAACTGGTTAGGATAGGTCTGGGATGTAGCTCAGTGGCTAAGTATTTGTTTAGCAAATACCATCTCTCTGAAAGAGGTTTTATAAAAAACATATAAAAGGAAAGCATTCAAACAGGCTAGGCTCCCACAAGGCTAGTTGTTCCCACAGGGCAGGGAACCCTGACTGCTCTTCAGACTGGAGAGGGAGGGGGAGAGGAATGGGGGGCAAGGGAGAGGAGTGGGGGAAGGGGGAGAGGAGTGGGGAAAGAGGGAGAGGAGTGGAAAGAGGGGGAGGGAAATGGGAGGCGGGGAGGAGGCGGGAATTTTTTTCAATAAAAATAAATAAATTAATTAAAAAAAAAGAAAAAAGAAAAGGAGCCATGGACTTCTAACAACCACAGACGGGTCGAGGAGCGACTACTGACCCTGCATTTGCCAGCCTCTAATGTTTTTTTTTTCTTTTGTAAACCAATCTTTCTTTTTTATTTTACAAACTAATCCCAGTTCCCTTTCCCTTCCCTACTCCCACTCTCCCCACTCTACCTTCCCCTGCATCCACTCCTCAGAGAGGGTGAGGCTTTCCATGAAGAGTCAATAAAATCTTTCACATCACTTGAGGCAGGACCAAGTTCATTCCTGATTTAACTAGGCTGAGTAAGTAATCTCTTCATAATGAATGGGCTCCAAAAATCCAATTCATGTACTAGGAATAAATACTAGTTCCACTCACACACTTTATACATATAGTTTGTTCACTTTGAGTCGATCAGAAGTTCGTAAAAGCATAAAAAATAAAATGCTTACACTCTAAACAAAAAAGGAAAGCATTAAAAGAGAGAAGAGGAAGGAAAGGAAGAGGAACTATCAAGAATTGGTGAAAAGGAGAAGTAAAAAAATAAGAAAAAATGGGTGATTTACTTTGTTAGTAGTGCTTAAAGACACAGAGCTAGACTAGCCAGACCTGAACTAATTAATACTCTGAGAGAATTTGAAATGGCTTATAGCGCTCATTCTATACTTAATAATCGGTAACAATCGAGAAATGGTTCCAGCGAACAGCAGCTTAAGGTCATTCCATTTTCCAGATGAATCACTAAGGCAAAATGTCATATAGACAGAAATGCAAACCAGTATGTAACAACTCAGTAGATAACATGGGCCACAAGTCCTGAGAACCTGGCCTCTTCCGTTGTGTATACACTCCTCAAGTAAGCAAGCCTGACGTTACCTTAATATTGACGTTGCTGACCTAAAAAATGAACCCCTTTGCCTCACTGTCAAGAACTCTGCTGTGACAAACATTTTCTCACTGTTGACTATTCTGCTCTGTCAAATGAACCCATGTTTCTTTACTCTACTTTTCTATCCTGCATGATATTCACCCATTCCTCTTGTTCTTATCCTATCTACTTTTGGAATCTGTCTCTCTTTCTCCCATTCCTTACCCTACCTGGCTTGAGAATACTTTCCATTTATGCGCACAATTATCTTTATTTCTGCAACACAGTACCTATCTCATTCTTTAGGGACTTCTGAAGTAACAGCTTATTCTCTCCACTAGAGCAGAAATAATGTGAGATTGGAGCTCCCAGCTCAACATGCTTATTTATTGACCTATCTTGCTCAGCAACCAGACCGAAATCTCCCAGAAGAAGGGGATACTAGAATATAAGCCTAGACTTGACTGAATTTCAAGCAAGATACATAACTTTGCATTTCCTTATGAATCCCCAGTCCCTGTAGGACAGTATGGGATACTACTATTCTCTTTAAGCTTGGAAAGTTCTAGTTTAGAGATGGCTTTACATCCAATCACACTTTGAGATTCAGGGACAGTAGGCGGTGGGTAGAGGAAATGTGAATCACCCAATTCATCTTTCTAATGTTCCCAATACTTCTCCTAAGGTACAAGAGAAAACAGATGTTCAGTTATCATTTGACAGGTAAATGGATGGACAGAGGATGAATGTGTGGACAGATGATTGGATAAATGGATACATCAATAGGTGGGCAGAGACGTGTATGGTAAGTGAATTCTAGGAGTTAAGGCCATGAGTCAGTGGAAATAAATATTCCACATGTCAGCTCAGACTCTCCTAAGAGAGCCTACGAAACAGAAGGTGAACCAAGCCGGTTCCCTCTGGACTTAGAGCTGGCAGCAGCAAACCTTAGATCAAGAGGGGTTAATGGACTTCTTGCTGCATTATTAAGACTTAATTTCATGTATATTAAGAGAATGTGCTGTTTGGAGCTGCATTCCCACTTGGGCATTTCTGCAAATTGCCTCTTCACACAGGCCTTTTCTCGGTCTTCTAGTCCTCCAGTATCGTTGCTTCGCTCTCTGCAGCATCTGTCCTCAGAGGGACAAAGCAAGACTCAGACACACAGAGGATAGAAAAAGCCGGGAGCTTGTACTTCTGCCTTTTCATCAATAGAAGAGACAGTCTGTGATATAGACAGAGGAGAATGTACACAAGGATGTTATATCATCCCTCATCCTTTCTTTAGGTACTATGTGGTTTTATTATCAGTCTTCTTCTCAGCCAAATGAAAGTTTTTGGGTGTGTAGTGTGGGGAGTACCAAGTACACTCAGAAAGAAAACACAAAAGTCAAAGCAGACTAAGCCCTCATGGATAAAAGATGGGGATGCAGTAATACATGTCCATACATGTAAAAGTTCAAATACAAGCCTATATGCATCTATCATACCTGTATGCATACGAGACTGTGTATTATTAGTTGCACCCAAAGGTAGTCACTTTGAGTCAAGCCTTGGGAGACATCCATGTGTACCTTTTAAACAGGTGGGTAGATATTCCAAGCATGCATGTAAACTTAATCCGGCACATCCCACAGATAACCAGTCTACTTTGAACGAAAACATGATTTTCAGAGGGACTAAGGAAAACTACAATAACCTAATTTGAAACACAGAATTTGTCTCTAAACTACGCTCCATCCGATTATTCACATCAAGTGTTTTTGTGAATTTAACAGTTTCCATTAAAATTGAAAGAACAGTGGAAATGCCTTAGTTGTTGGACCTTCCCCCAGCTCTAATGTGTGCCTCCCACTCCCTGTCCTTCCTATTTCCCTAAAGTGCTGAGCAAATGCTCTTCTTGTCCTGTACATGACAGTTCAAAGCTCATCTTTTGTTATTTAATTATGCCTTTAGGAACTTACTTGACACCTCAAAAGGTTTATCAAAGCATTTATTCTCTGTGAATACAGTGTTCCTAGGGAGAAAAAAACTATAATAAATAATATTTTTTCACTTCCCTCAGTAGAGATTGGGAAACTGACACCCTGGCAGGAAAGTGAGTTTCTAGCGACTGACAGGGTGTAGTTTCCATCACAGATTCCCGAGTTCGTTAGCTCCATTAAATAATAGCAGTGATGATACTGCAGAAATAGCAATAATTTGTTAGGTGCCAGGAGGATAAACATTTTCTCCTCTTCAGTCTTGGGCCACTGTTTGATGAGACTTTTAATACATACATTTGTTTTCGATCGTGACAGTATGTGTTAGGGCAGAACTGTTATTAGGGCTCAGTATGAAGAGGAAACTGAGGCACAGGGAACTGACAAATTGCAGAAGTGGCACTAAGCTGATAAAATATTATGCTGCAGAACAACAAATTAGGCCATCTCATTCTGAATCTTGTTCTTTTCTTAACAACTCTCTCCTAACCTCATCCCCCCAGTGCAGTAGGAGGCCCTTAAGGAACACTTTTCTAAACATGAATGAATGAATGAATGAGTGAAATGATGACATGGGGGAGGATCTTACACAGTTTCTAAGTCATAGTATTTGACCAACAGTGAATCTCTTTCTCCTCCTTGCTCAGTGGCTTCACAGTGAGGCCTGAGAGAACACTAAGGGATTGCTGTCCAACACTGGATTTCAATCCAATGATTTGCATATTTTAAAGCATTGTGTTGTAAAAACAGAAGAGCAACAAAGCTCTGTGAATAATTTACCACCTTGCCTCGCAGAAATTAAGAATATATTTCATAGAGGGAAAAACGTCTTTTGTTACTTGGGGTTTCCAGGGACTGAGACAAAAGCACAACTTTTAATAGAAAAATCAAATTGGCTGTACCAACCTTTCTCCCAAGTGAAGTAGAGCTGGGAGTCACTCAAAGGAAAGTGTAAAGTTGAGTATCACACTCTACAGAAATCACCTCATTTTCACCTTACAATCAAGTATAATTTATAATAATGATTTCACATGGAAAGTCCTACTTAATTTAATATCTAATTAACAAGAGACATAAACAATTGTTGATCAGTTGGTTGTTGGAGTGGATAGGTAGTTTGATGGGTGACTAAGTTGGTTAAAGTGATACTTGATACTCAATTTTAAAAAAATATTCCAGCTTTCTACCTTAACCTTTAGATTTAGCTGTGTTACTAATTAGCTCTAACTCCTCCAGGGCCTGATTTTATTTTTTAAAATAGAAGTAGGTATTAGGATTTAAATTGTAGTTTTGAGAAATACAGACATTATAAAAAGCCTAAACTGAAGCTATCCTCATTAATTAGTGGCTAAAATAATTCTAACTGTGAATGATTTTTTTCCAGACAAAATCATCACCCATATCCCCCAGGTTATCAAATTACTGATTTTCCATTCATCAAACTGTATACAAAGTGTCTTTGGACATGCCTTGGCAAGCGAAGTGCTTGCTGTGCAAGAATGGGGATCTGAGTTTGGATTCCCAGAACCTATGTAAATAGGTAGGCGTGAGAGCATATGTCAATAATCTAAGGAAACAGAAAGCAGCTCAAGCCTATGTTGACTTCCTGAGTCCATGCATACACATACACACACATGTATGTCCACCTGCACACACGCTGTACTGTGAACGTGTACATGCTCACAAATTAATAGTGCAGAATTAGCCTAGAAAGCACTGCCACCTGTATCAAGCCACTATCCACTGAATTAATGTGCCACTGCTCCCATGAGGCTAACCCTGAATATCCCAAAGGAAAAGACCCCTGTTGCAATCATACTTTGCTTTGTCCAACAACACATTAAATTCTTTTTCCTGACAAGGTCCATAACTAAGTGCATTTCAGCAGCTCTACACAGGTGTTGGTGCACAGAGAGATTTTCAAAAAGTACTGTGAACTTAGCTACTGGAGGAAAAAAAAAGAAAAAGAAACCACCTTTGTGCTTGAGGGATATGAAATGATGCATTCAGGCAAGACACATAACCTAAATGCCCCAGTTTATACCAGTTCCCATAGTTCCCATTGCCTTTCCATTGGTTTCATTCTACTCCCTTTCCTCATTCTCTCACAGATGGATTGCCCTAGAAGAGAATATGGGTAAGGCTGAGTAGAGCAAAGCAATTGGCCTACTTTTCTGTTAACCTGTTCCAAGCCCACAAAAGATGCATATGATAGTCCAGTTATACAATGCTAACCTCAAATATCACCCCTTAATATTGACTCAAACAAAAGAAATTCCCTAGAAATGTCTGACATTTAATTTTCCTGAGATTTGAACCCATTCCAGAAGAATGATGACAATGAATCACATGAAGCATCCCTAATAAATTGTATTTCCACAATAGTTAATACTTGCAAATTATACTTTATGTAGATGTAGATTATCTCTTCAGACATGATCACAGCAGCCAAGGCAACTGGCATCTCTTGAAGTGCACGGTTTTGGGTGATATAGAATGGAATAGAGTCTAATATGTCTTGACTCTCACAGCATCCCATCCTCCTGTCAACCTGGACACAAAATGATAGAATCCTGGCCCAGTATCTGCTGACCTACCTCCCAATGTAGCAGAGATGAGCAGGTGGGTGCCGTATTTTTTGATGATGGTATCAATGAACTGCTGAGTGGTTGGTCTTCTGCCAAGCAGACGGATGCTCCTTTGGAACTCCGGCATGAGGGGCACTGGATGGCGGACCAGGTCTCTCCTCTCTATGGCTGTATTCCTCACCTTCCAACGGGCAAACTCCCTAGGCAAGAAAAATGAGCAACATACTTCAGCTTTCATTTGTAGCATAAGTCAAAGACCACTCATCCATCCCATGCAGGTATCTCTTGTAGATGAAAGAGTGTCTACTGTTACACTTTATATGTAGTTTGTGCTGTGGGAGCTCCTTCAGCTCCTTCAGCCTTTTTTTCCATTGTATCTCACCATGTACCCAAGTTAGGATGGAATTCACACTATAGTCCTGGCAGATGCTGAACTCATGATCTTCCTAGCTTCACCTCTCGATTGACAACTGTGTCCTCAGCTCTATAGTTGCTTTTTATATTTGTTATGTGACACTTTGCTTTAGAAAATGCAACTATAATCCTCACGTGTTGATTGAGAAGCACTGTGATCATTAAGATACTTAATCGAGCCACAGACAGGCCCTGAAGTTTCTTCGTAAAATAAAATAAAAAAAAAAAACAAATGGAAAGACTGAGTTAAATGAAACAATAATAACGATCCACATGTAATAAAATGGTTGAGATGAGCATTTCCATGAATATTGTCAGCAAGAGTGGCAATCGCATTCTTTTAATTATCACACTTCTGTAAGAGCAGATTACTATCCATCTCTGATTCCTTCTGGATGAATTAGATCTCCAATCCCACCTACTTATTTGCCAGTCACTCTCAGTAGATGGCTAATGCATTAAACAAATAGAAATTTCTTAGTTAATCCCAGACTCACACAGTAATCATAAGGCAGGATTTAAAATAAACCTTGAAGGAGGAAAGAAGAAGCAAGTGGATGAAAATATGTAAGGGCAACAGGAAGAAAGGTAGCGAGGGAGGCTGGTACAGAAACAAAGGACAAAATCTAAGCACAAAACTACCAGACAGCCAAGCCATTTCACAAAGTAAGTGTTAGGCTCAGAATTCATGGTAATGCTATGCTTTAATGGGAGTTCACAGAAGTCATACTATTTGAAAGGAACCAAGCAATTATATGAATACCATATGGAGAAAATATTAATCTCCCCCTTCACTGAATGAAGAATTGACCAACACAGAGAAGTACTGAACACAGGATGCAAGGATTGTTTAATCTACTGCAAATTCTGTGCTACAACAACGGACAAAACATTTGATTTCTCTGTACAGCATTCTTCATCTATAAAATTCAACAAACACTATTTCCTATTGCTGGTATCAGGAGTCTATGAAAGATGGTGTAAAAATGTCTAATGAAATTACAGGACATTAATGTAAAATATTGTTTTATTACTTTTTTTCCAGTGATGGTGTACCAGAATTGTTTTTATTACTTTATCTCCACAAAAATACCCCTGTATGTACTTGTAAATCATTAAAGGCACATTCATAGTGAATTTGAAAGATGCAAACTAGGACAAAACACAGAGGCTTAATAAGATTTGGTCTAGGTCATTTTTGAGCTAATAGCACTTACCATTTTTACCAATGATGCAGGTTGCCTGAAATGACCATCTATCTAGCCTACCTTAGTTACAGACAGAGATAAATACAATAGCCAAGGGGCTATTAGGTCAGGCAAGATAAATAATAGAAAACAACATGTCATGAAAAGTTCTCTCTCTCTCTCTCTCTCTCTCTCTCTCTCTCTCTCATACACACACACACACACACACACACACACTCACACACAAGAGATAGATGAAGACAGAGTAAGAGAAAGCAGAACAATATGAGAAACAGGCTGGAATAAGATTTGATAATTCACTGGTAGTATCTGTCTTGGCTTATAGAAACTTGTATTTGGAAAAAAGGTTTTGAAAACAAAATACATCTATGAGCCTGAACACTTATGATTCATATGTACATAAATGATTGCTGTCTAGGATTCTGAATAGAGTTCAAATTCCAAAACAACATGAGGCATTATAGACAGGTATGCAAGTCAATCAACTGTAATCAACAAACCACTAAAGAATACTTATGATCACACTACAGTGCCTGTCCTAAAAAAGCTACAGATCATCAGAGAAAGTACAGCAGTTGTAGACTGTTGTAAGTTAATTTGTACAGGACAAACTATCAAGAATTTGAGTATTCCATTTCTTTGGGGAACAGATCTGAGAGGAAGGTATGTAACTACTCTATTTTAAAGTTTACATGTAGTGTTTATTAATATAAATGCAGTCCAAAACATTATCCACGTGGAGAAAAGGACAGGAACAAAGGCAGTGATCAATATATTTAGAATATAGTATAGAAGCACCAGAGTAGAAGGATAGTAGGATGGAGGGATAACGTGTGTAAATGATACAGCAGGAAGACTGTCCATGTCTAGGGAAGAGTGTGGAAAGCCACTAACAAAGTAAGGAAATAAGTTACATTTTTATTCCAGTGAGTCCTGGACTCAGCAATATCGCTTATGCTAAGAAATATTCAAATGATACAATATTGCTTCATGATTAGAGGATAATGTCCCAGAATATCTTTTTCACTCTTTGTCATTTACTCACTACCACAATGTAAGAAGTTTATGGAGGGAGATAGCAAGAACTCCAACGCAAGAGAAGGTTCCATTTAACAGTTTCTCACAGCCTTAGATCTTGAAAGGAAAAGAGTCTTAATAGTAGTCATCTGCATGAACTGGAAAACTGATCTTCACCAGCACAGTTAGAGGATGTCTGAAGCTGTATGAGATACCCACCCAGCTTGCTAACCAACAGTAAGATGAATTTGAAGTTTGAGTCACTAAATTGAAAATAAACCTACTAAAGCTTTGATGATCAATATGAAGTGAGGTGAGCCACAATCTATATCTGACAAGAGAGTCTTTCTTTAGTAGCCTATTCTTTAAACTTATATATTTATATACTTGTATATAAACATGTATTTCAGAAACCAATCATATGTTGTTCCACATGTGCATCTTTATTTAGAACTTACCTTTGTGAATAGCATTTTCATGTAAACTTTTTTTATGCCTAAAAATGAATATTTATCTAAATATAAGATTCTAAGCTAACTTCCTTCACTCAGTTAGTTTGTTAAAGCAAGCTGGTAATGTAACTAAACTGACCCCTTAATCATGCTTTTAATGTAAATATGAAGAGAATATAAAGAGGGAGAACCAAGGTAGACATAGAAGACTAAGTGTGGAGGTTCAAAAATGTGAGCTTATTCCACCTTGTCTAAAAGTCAGAGAATTTAACTTATTCCAAGTTGTTGACAACCATGGCTATGTACCCTAATGTAGGGTGTGGTTACTTGGTGGTTTGGATATTAAGATGGCCCATAGATGTAGATTCACTCCACCCTGTTCAAAGGTCAGAGAATTCAAGCATACTTCTGCTCCTTCCTTTGAAATACGAGGTTGGCCTAGGCAGTGGCTGTCTTCAGGATACTTGGTATAGGGTGGGTTCGCTGCCTAAACAACACAATGCTTTTCTCAAGAAATAATGACTGGATGTCTCAAGTATTGGGGCAAGTAACTGTTCTGGTTGTCCTTTGTATTATCAGGTTAAATCAGACTTTTGCCTCCTTCTTGTTTTTGTATTGGGGTATGGAAACTTAAACATGGATAAACTCAGAACTCAGAATTCAGTATGCAGGAGGCACTGAGTGGCCCTCCCAATACTCTCCTATGTCTCTGTGTTTCTTTGTTATCTCTGTTCCTTTTACCTAACATTTCTAATTCTTATGTCTCTATTCTGGAACATGCAAACCTACCACAGCTAGGATCACAGTTCCCAACAAACAACGACAACAAAGCAAAGATTAATTTCTTCTTTAACAACCTACATATTATTTGAGAAACTCACTAGGTATTCATCCAGGGATCACCATGGATGTTTCTTCTGAAGTAAACAAGAAAGAAGCCAACATAATCTGTCATGGAGTAGAAATTAAGACTTGTAAGGAGAAAAGGTACATGACATCCCAAACATGTTACCAGGTACACTTAAAAAGCTTGTGTATAGAACTTAAAGGATGGCTCAGCTGTCAAGAGAGCTTACTCTTCTTTCAGAGGACAAGCGTTTGATTCTTTAAACCTATTAGCAACTCAAAATGGGCTGTTATCCCAGCTCTAGGGAACCAGATGCCACTACCCTCCATAGACATTAGCACTCGCGTACACATTCACACTTTTACGCATGGACATGCATAAGCATGTACATAACTAGATAATCACATGCATACACATGTACAAAATTAGATAATTACAAATAATACAAAAATAAATCTACAAAGGAATCAAGGAGGGAAGAGAGGAAGGAACTAAGTTCTTGTGTGGACACCCTGCTCAGTACCATGGACAGAGCCCCTGGACATTAACAGGAAGGGAGCTTGGCAAGCTGCTGAGCAAAATTTATAAATTGTGAACTGTTGCTCTAATCATATTTCAATAAAGGGATCCAAAGAGAAAGGTCCTTGGTATAGTATATTGACAGGGAAGAAAAGGAACGGAGGGTCTCCAGAAATTCTGTGCAAATTGAAGCTTCGAATGAAACAAAATTTGATCATACAAAGAGGAAGGGATTTCAGAAAGCATGTTACTTTAGCAAATATGGAAGATAATGAGAAGGGATAGGGTATATAAAAAAAGAAGTGAGTGTGTATCCATATAAATATCAAGGAGGAAATTCAGACATCAACAATACTATCACATCACTTCTATGGGATGGCTATTTTAATGTACTGTCCCCGGATCTCTCATGAGGCTGTAGTCATTGCAACACAGGGCTGGGAAACAGTTGGAAACATTTGGTACCCAGTTAATACATGCAGTTACTGTCAGAACTCATCTATCTATCTGTCTGTCTATCTATCATCTATCTATCTATCTATCTATCTATCTATCTATCTATCTATCTATCTATCTATCTGTATGTGTTGTGAGTGTCCATGTATTATACTGTTAAACTGTTAGTCATTGTTGTAAGTTTCAGTCTACAACATGCATTCTGTATGTGTGTTGGCTGTGTATACACAGGCTTTTGTAAGAACACACTTGTGAATGTGGATGTTTGTGTTTAGGCTAGAGAGTACAGCTGGGTGTTTTTTTCAGTCACTCCTCAACTTACTTTTTTAGTCAGTTCTTCTCACTTAACCTATAGCTTACTGATTTAGCTACATTGGTTGGCTTGAAAACTCTGGGCATTCAACTTTTCCTGCCCTGACACTCTGTACTGGAGCAACAGATTCAAATTACCACACATTCTTTTATAATTGCATACTGAAGATCTCAATCTAGATCATCATAATTTTATGGAAATGTTAAGCCCTCACCCATGCTTACAATCACACCAACTTTCAAAAAGTACATTTATTGTTGTTGTTGTTATTGTTATTTTTATTATTATTATTAATAATGTGTGTGCATGATGGAACATCTGAGGTAGTGAATCCTTTCATTATACTATGTATGTCTTAGGAAATGAACTCAGGACATCAAGTTTAATACCAAGTACTTTTAAGTGGGATACCAACTATTATTTCATAGGTAATGACACAGACCAAACATATTTAGAGAAATGTTTATGCAGCTCTATAGCAATTTAAGGGATGCCTGGCCCAGTACTCTAACAAGAATTAGATTCTAGAGTTGTATATCCTTTGCCAAAATGAACTTCAGCAAGTAAATTCCACATCACCCAGATCTTATACATACAGTTGAAAAGTAAGTTATGTATCCATGATTTTAGTGCCTATTATTATTCCAGCTCTTAAATTTAAGAAGTAAATAATACTGTTTTTTACAAAGATTCACTTTAAGACAATCTATAGGCCGGGTGGTGGTGACACACACCTTTAATGCCAGCACTCAGGAGCCAAAGGCAGGCAGATCTCTGTGAGTTCAAGGCCAGCCTGGTCTGCAAGAGCTCTATAGGCTCCAAAACTACAGCAAAACCCTGACTCGAAAAACAAAAACAAAACAAAAAACCCAAACAAACAAAAAAAGATAATCTATATTCTTGTGAGAACAGATACATCTCAAAAATAAAATAAAATAAAGCAAAGTCTGTTGTTCAGGCAAATAAGGAAAAGAAGAGAATGAATTGTCTGGGAGCTCTGTACTGTGGCTGGAATAGGCCTTTCTCATTTGAAAAACTACTTGAAGGAAATGAGAAACCATGGAGCCATCTAGTGGTGGAAGAATGATCTTCAATGAAAGATGAGTGGGTGCAAAGATCCTGAGGTAGGAGCAGGATTGCCATGTGTGAGAACCATCAAGAATGGAGGCAGAGATGAAGAGAAGGGGTAAGATGAAAGGCTGATTACAGAAAAGCAAACAACATCCATATGTAGGGTTGGAAGGGATAGATACTGACTTAGCAAAAAGTTAAAAAGGACTCTACCACAGAGCTATACTTTCAGTCCTCATTATAAATTCTAAGTCATAGAAAATGCTAAGAGACTGTTTTGAGCCAATTCAATCTGATTGTGTTTGAAGGAAAGGAGTTAGGGAAGTGTTTTCTGAAAAGGCTCAGATTTAAATTCATTAGGTATCACAGAAAAACACTCAAATTTATTCTTGTGCTATGAAGCAGCTACAGGTAATATGTAAACAAGTAAATGTGGCTATATTCTAATAAAATAATATTTACAAACTTTAAGTGGTAGACTAGATCATGCCTGTGGAGAGTGTAAATTCTTCTTTTGAAAGCTTCATTTTGATCCCATTCATAGAAAATAGGAAATTCAATTTGCCCAATTCATGGATTGGAAAATGGAATGTCAAAAAGCTTAAATTAAACCCAAGAAGAGAGAAAGCAAGAGACTAGAATGACTTAATCAGAGCCCGAGGCTCATAACTCCAGGTGCAGTGACTTCCTATGTACCGTGCCACCTAAGAACAAATAAGATAAAATAATATGAAGCAAGGAAGAAATGTGGCCTATGTGCTCTGCTGACCCTGGAACAATTTCAAGTAAGTGCTCAGTGAATTGAGAACAACATAAAATAGATCTTTCCTTCTGAGCTCACAGAGCAACAAATCCCCCTGGAGGAGAAAGAAGAACCTACCATGACACAGGATCGGCAGAATATGCTTATGCCCAATTAAGCATCCCAGCAGGGTGGTGGAACCAATTAGACTGAGATTTAAAAAAGGATTCTGGATGGAAGGCATGAAGTGACTACTGCAAGACCCACCCCACTAGGAGAACTGAAGGCCAGAGAGTGAATGATGACAAGGACAGTACATAGAGGGAGAACGGAGTCTCAGGTGCAGGACTTAAGATGCTGAAAGAAAACTGTAAGATCAAAGCTTTCATTTTAGACTAAGCATTTTCTTTATAGGTAAACCCTCCACGTTCTTTAATAACTCTCTGCTTTTGTATTCTCTCTCTCTCTCTCTCTCTCTCTCTCTCTCTCTCTTTCAAAATGATACTTTGAATGTATGTTGCACTGAAGTGGGAGAGATGATTATAATATAGGCAGGAATCATGTTCTGTGTAGATATGTTTTCCTCCCGCACAGCCATGCTTTTATCTCGTACACAAAACTTACTGAGTTAGAACACCTGCAGCCCTGACTACTTCAGTTGAGCGAATGAAGGTAGAAATTCTGGGTTTTGCAACCTGACTGTGGCACCTACTGTTTACAGTCTATAAAATGTAAATAGTACCTAAGTAGGATGTATTTTAACTGGTTCTAAATCATAAAGCACAGTGCCAATGCAGTCAGCCCTCAATAAAAGATTAATGTAAAGTCACTTCAATATTACCATTGGTATGATTATATAAGAGGTTCCAATAGGAAGCTGAGTGGTTATGGGTGGACGGTGGGAGGGAAGAGGGAACAAATTATAATTTTCATCATAAAGTTACCCATAGACAGAATCTGGAGGAAAGGTAGGATTTCATAATTGTGAAATATATTAAAAAGGGGAAGTCTAACTATAAGAATTACTTTCTTCAGGTTTCTTTCCTAATGTATACAATGAAGATTAAAACCACATGGCCCCCAAAAGTGCCCCATTAAAAGTCAATAAGGGAGCTGGAGAGATGGCTCAGAGGTTAAAAGCACTTCTGTTGCTAATGGAGAGGAGTCAGGCTCAATTTCCGGGACTCACATGGAGATTTATAAGAATTTAGACCTCTAGTTCCAGGGGATCTGATGCCCCTCCATGGCCTCCTGATGTGGTGTATAGATGATATACATACAGACAAAACAAACACACAAAATAAAAATAAGTAAATCTTTTCAAAATTTTATAAAATTCACTGAAGTAACTTGGGAAAACATCATGTAAATTGAAACAGACTACAGAAGGAGAGTTGACATCTACAGATATTATGTATTATTACTTTAATAAGAAATAATGTCATGTTCCCTTTGATTCTTTGTCTGGAAAATGAAATGGAAAAGAGGTTCTGACTCTATTGGAATCACAAGTCATTCAAACCACTGTAATCTCCAAAATAGGGAAAGGGTTAATCTGCTTTCGATATAGAGGGTTTCAGATTTCCTTGTTGCATCTAATAATGTAGTAGACATAGTTCAGAGTTATTTTTCAAAAGCATACATACTTTCTCATTTTTTATTTATTTATTAAAGATTTCTGTCTCTTTCCCGCCACTGCCTCCCATTTCCCTCCCTCTTCCCCTCCCCCAATCAAGACCCCTCCCTCGTAAGCCCAAAGAGCAATCAGAGTTCCCTGACCTATGGGAAGTCCAAGGACCACCCACCTCCATCCAAGTCTAGTAAGGTGAGCATCCAAACTGCCTAGGCTCCCACAAAGCCAGTAAGTGCAGTAGGATCAAAAACCCATTGCCATTGTTCTTGAGTTCTCAGTAGTCCTCATTGTCCGCTATGTTCAGCAAGTCCTGTTTTATCCCAGGCTTTTTCAGACCCAGGCCAGCTGGCCTTGGTGTCGGGAACAACCTACCCCTGGACCCAGCAATACCACTCTTGGGAATATACTCAAGAGATGCCCGATCATACGACAAAAGTATATGCTCAACTATGTTCATAGCAGCATTGTTTGTAATAGCCAGAACCTATAAACAACCTAGATGCCCTTCAATGGAAGAATGGATGAAGAAAGTATGGAATATATACATATTAGAGTACTATTCAGCAGTAAAAAACAAGGACTTCTTGAATTTTGCATGCAAATGGATGGAAATAGAAAACACTATCCTGAGTGAGGTAAGCCAGACCCAAAAAGAGGAACATGGGATGTACTCACTCATATTTGGTTTTTAGCCATAAATAAAGGACAATGAGCCTATAATTAGTGATCCTAGAGAAGCTAAATATGAAGGAGAACCCAAAGAAAAACATATAGGCATCCTCCTGAATATTAACCTTCATCAGGCGATGAAAGGAGACAGAGACATATACCCAAATTGCAGCACCCGACAGAAATCTCAAGGTCCAAATCAGGAGCAGAAGGACAGAGAGCACGAGCAAGGAACTCAGGACCGCGAGGGGTGCACCCACACACTGAGACAATGGGGATGTTCTATTGGGAACTTTCTCATTTTTAAAATGCATAAAAGGGGACAAGAAGTTTAATAAGTGGGCAAAAGTACTTGCTGGGCAAATATGATGAACAGAGCTTAATCTTTAGGTAAATGTACACACACACCCTTTCCATATCACACAACACTATACCTCACATAAAACTCCAAGACTGTGGAGGGGAGAGGCAGAATAATTGCTCGGACATTTTGGCTAGCTTGTCTAGCTGAAGTAGTTCAGTGAGAAACCTTGTCTCAAGAGAATAAAGCAGAAAGTGATATAGCAGAATGCCTGATATACTCCTTTGAACTCCAAGCAGGGGTGAGTGAACAAGCATGCACATTATACCCCCCCACACGTGTGGGTATACACAACACGTGTACACACACACACAAGTAATAATAATAACATAGAAATGTAGGTGAAATAGGAAAAAACAATAGAAAAGGAAGTCTGGATTAGAATACCACATCAGAGTGATTCTATGAAATCCTGAACATTTGAGGAGTGTGAACTACCAATATCTTTGAGCACTCTTATGTTCATAAGACAAAAGCAAATCACAGCCAAGAGGAATGAAACCAAGAAGATAGCAACATGGCTATTGCTTAATGTGTCCGAGAAATTTGGATTCTCTGGATTCACAGTAAGTCACAAGCACCTGCTATGATTTCCCAGGGAGACAAAGACAGTAGATTCTGAGTGGTGGCCTCAAAACAAACCCTCTGAAAAGTCTAACTGACTCTGGGCAGCCTGGTATCTATGTGAAAGAAACACTTGGTAAAGTGACTGCATGAGGGTCAAACCCATCAGAATGTAGGTATGCACTTCTCTGTGGTTTTGAATTCATCCAAGGAAACATCTTAGAATATTTTATAGACACTTTATGTCCAATAAATGTTTGTTGAAACGATGATTGATTGCAGTTGCAGGTTGTTTGCATTTATTTATTCTTAGATGGCTTATCCTTTTGGTTGCATTAACTAATCACTTGGAAAGGGAATAAAAAGAAGCCTCAGACTTTTGGTGTGATGGAGAACTCTAAGACTGCTTCAGATAATGTTAGCAGCAAATTCTCCCCAGAGATGAGCAAAGGGATTCACAGAGAAGGGGGGTAAGGAAACAAAATCATCACACTGAGAAGAGAAGCAACGACATTTCTCTTGTCTGCTGTTCCCATTCTCTCCCACAGATCCCCAGCCAGCTCAAGGAAAGGTGAACCCAAGGGCACATGTGAAGTAGAAATGATGCATTTTAACGAGCAAGGGTGTCAGTGCCAAATCCCCTGCCTGCATTCATGCCCCAGAATGTAAGAGGGAGGGCAGTTGAGCAGCCATGGCATCCAACTGAATCTTTCAGAGCGTTCTGGCTCAGAAAGGGCAAAAGGAGAAAAGCAAGCAGAAAAGAAAAAAAGCGAATGGGAAGAAAGACCTGTCTCAGAAATTGTAATTATGGATCTGCTGTTTTCATTACAGGTAAGGACATTGACTTAAGTTTAAAAATATAATGTTTGCTTAGAATTTGCATGTCTCTTTTCCAAAGTATATTCATTTAAGTAATTTGATATTTTTAAAATTTAATGTGCACATTCACATGTTCTACAACATACAGGTGGAGGCCATAGGATAGCTTGCAGCAGTTGATTTTCTCCTACTGTCTAGATTCTGAGTATAGAACTTGGATCTTCAGGCTTGGTAACAAGCATCTTATTCTTCTGAGCAATCTCACTAGCACAAATTATAATAATTTGATTTTTGTACCACTCACAGCGCAGGCCCGTAAGGAAACAAAAGTTGGAGAAGTGAGAATGTCCAATCCAGGGAACGCATCAATGAATGGAACTTATCTTCTGATTGAAGAACAAAAAAGTTAAGAAGCAAAAGAACAGAATCAGGAAGAGCACACACACAAGGACACAACTTTCTTATGAATGGATCATTCCCAGAAACACAGTGGATTTCTTCATACCATACTGTTAGTGAACACAGGACACGTGGAGGTGATGGGGATTAACGTTGGGGAAGGCAGCTTAAAGCTGACTTGCTTTGTCTCACACTGAGCAACTGGCATTTGCTATGAAGCCCCAGTGTATTTGCCCAACCCCTTACTGCTTTTCCCTGGAGAATCCAAACATGAGAGTGGGAGAGAATTTAAAGTAACCATCCAAGGAAATTAACATCATTTCACTATGGAGAAAATTTCCACTCAAAAAGAGAAGGGGTTGTCTCAAATTCACAGCACCTTCCGTGGTACAAGGGCTGAGATGCAGACAAAACAGAGGTTCCTGATTTCAAATCCTGCACGCCCCACCCTAAAAAACAGTACTTCATTTCATTACGAAGATTTGTGGGTTCTGTAGAGGACCCAGTCCTGACAACTCTTCATAACCATTTATGTCCTGTTCTCAAGAATCTGTAAAATAGAAAAGATTGTTGATCCCATCATAACCAAAAATACTGAGTCTCAGTGAACTGACACTCTGCTTCGCAAGTCTGTGCTAGAATATGGCTGGGAATTGATGCTCTGACTGTCCTGGTCTCTTCTCCGCTGAACTCAAGTATCAAGGAAGGAGAGAACTGACTTTCCCAATTGTGTCACCACAAGGACACTGTGTTTTGGGGCAAAAGCAAGCAGGCAGAGCAGGGCAGATGGTTCTGCTGGCAAAGGGCTTTCATGATGACCTAAGCTCTATTCCCAAACACCCATGTGAAAAATCACATGAAATAGCATAAACATCTAACCCCAGTCCTAAGGAAGATGAGAAACTGTCCAACTTGACATTCAAAGAGACCATGACTCAACCATAGAAAATGGAAAGTGGTTGAAGAAGACACCCAGAAATGATGATTAACTTTTATTCTAACATTAATATGTATGCATAGACACCAACACTTATATGCCTACATTTACACAAACCAATGCATATAACATACCACACACACACACACACACAGAGAGAGAGAGAGAGAGAGAGACAGAGACAGAGACAGAGAGAGACAGAGAAACAGAGAGAGAGACAGAGAACAGATGCTTCCTGCCTTATGTGTCTGAACAGAGGTCTTCTCCCAAAGGTGCTATGACAATGTGGAATGAGCACAGATTTTACAGCTAGACAAATCTGCCTGAAGCCATAGCATGAAACTGTTCATTAGCTAAGAAACTGTGTGCACCTTTTTCCTCACCATCTCCAAACTTTTTCATCAGTGCAGTAGAAATATCAGGACTTACCTTGCAGGGTTGCTGAAAGTTTAAAATATAATGAATCCAATTAATCTGGCAGTAGTAGTTACTCAATAAATGTTAGCTTTTTATCCTTTGGCAAAGCATTCTAAAAGAGGAGTTTGTCGCATAACACATAACTTTTAATGGATATTTTAAATGATCTTAGTATGCTCATAGGCTCCAGGGATTACACAAACTGCATATAAATAAAATATTTAAAATTCTGTTTACTCGATTTGTCTCTCCACTGATTTCCAAAGCATCTATTGTGAAAGCATGACTCATAACTAAATATAGATAATAAAAGTTTGGAGCAGCAATTATTTTCCAATTATCACAGATCCCATTAAACATTGCAATTATATGAGCTTTCTTTTTCAGATCCCAAAATTTGAGAGCTCTGAGGGACCACAGAGAATGTCTCCATCCTTCCATCAATCTTAAGATGGAAATATGAAGACTTTGAGGAAGGAAATTTTCCCAGAGACACTCAACTGTTAGCAGAAAAGCTGGTCTGAAAAAATAACAGGTCTTATTTGTTCAGGTCTCTTTTCATTTTCCTCACCAACATCTATCTTCTCAGAAGAAAAGCAAACTTTTCCACAGCATGTACTACTACACTTAATTATCATCTTCTTTCTTAGTAAAATGTTTGAAGGTCAGAAAGTATTTCTGACAGATAGTAGCTGCCTCCAAATACAGATCCTCACCTATGTCTCTCTTAGGTTTTCTTAAACTGAAACCATCTATTTAAACTAGCCAAGAAAGACATGTTTTCTTCAGCACATTCTATAGATAGCCTGTATGTTTCTGGCCCTTTACTGGGAATTTTTTTTCCAAAGGAATCCCTTGTTTCTAAAAATTTTGAAAACTTTGGGACTACAGCAAATTAGAAAACAAAGCTATTTCATTATATAGCGCCATACTGAAGCAATTTGTGCTTTTTCCATTGTTTTGGTTGCAGTCAAATTGTTATTTTTGAGACAAATTTCACTATGTAGCCCAAGCTGGTGTTAAACATAGGATCTATCTACCTTGCCATTAAAGAGATAAAATTGACACAATTTTAAACCCAAACAGGTCATTCAAATATACACCAAGGTGTTTAAAACACCAGTGACAAACACATCCAGGTAACAACCATAGGAGAAACCTGCCTCTGCAATGGACTTCATAATGTGATGATCAAGTAGAGAGATTGACATTGGATAAAAGATGAGGCTAGAGCACTACCACAGGAGCATCTAAAGCATTCTTTTGGGTATCTGATTGCCTGAACACAATCCACACTGAGAATGATGGCACTATTAATTTTCCTAACCAGCGAGATCAGATTAGCTATACTTCACAAGAATATGGCTCCCAGGTCTGGAATATGAATGGCCATAAATAACTGATAGAAGAGCAAAGCCCTGATCACGAAAGCACACTCTGTCTGTCAGACCTGAGGAGAGTGGAATAGTATGCTTGGTGGGACCCAGGAAAGCCCCTGTCTTGAAAGCTGCTCAAGAATTTACAAGGATGATTGATACATACACTTATAGACATAATTCATAATCATAAAGATGGCTAGAAAGTGCCAGTGACTCTGTCCTTATTGAAGATATACTGTGAATTGCAGTAAGGGCACGGGATATATATTGGACATTAGGATCTGTCTTGTGAATCCTCAGGAAGAATGAAAACATGCCAGTGTGAAATTCATAGTTGCTATGACCACTGACATATGTATTAGTTTCAGATATAACAAGATGATAGGCAACTGTTCAGAGGGGATTGCCTCTTTATCTTTTTCAGCTCCAGCAATGGGATGATGTTCTAAAAGATGTTGGGGAAAACCATTATAAAAATTACGATGAGTCTGAATTTTATTCCATTCTTTCTTCTGAAGCATAAATAAATGTTACCCTCCATCAACTTATTCTTCAGTTTTTTTTTTCTTATTTCAAATGTCCTTCTGAACTACTAGTAACAAACTATTTGTGCTAAGCATAAAAGCATTGTGATGGCTATAGCCTATAAAAGCCACCGTCTACAAGATTACAAGGTATGCTTTCCACAAAATAAGTCAGTTTTCTACTTCTCTGTCTCTCTGCCTTTCTTTGTTTCTGTCTCTCACAAAGAGATACAAATAAACACATCTCCCTCTCCTCCCCTTTCTTTTTCTCTTCACAAGAATATGACTTCCAAGTCTGGAATATAAATGACCTTAAATAACTCTCTCCCTCTGTGTGTGTGTGTTTCTGTCTCTGTGTCTTTCAGACTTTCTCTCTATTGCTCTGTCTCTGCCTCTACACTCCCTCTCACTCACACACACACAAGCACACACACACATCCTTATTTTCTATACTTACATACTGTTTTTACATATTCATGCTCAACAATATATATTATGCAACTGATAGAGGTGATATGGACCAAGCACTTTGTGTTATTAGTCTTAAGAGTCATGGGAGCTATTTATGATCATGCTACTCACTATGCAGAAGAAATTCAGTATACAGATGCCAGTCAAACTCTGACTTACTGTATGCCTAACAGATCTGATTTAGGATGACTTTCAACTCAGGATTTTTTCTATCAAGCAAATTGCCTGTTATGAATCTGAAGTCCAAGGCTTTGTGTAGATAATTCCTAACCTATTATATATTTTTTACTTAGTTATTATTTTGGCAAAGTTGTCAATACTTTTGACCTCCTTAAAAGCTGCAATATGACATGAGTAATCTATGACAACTCTGGACAGTGAGCAAAAATAGTGCAAATTGACCACTCACTCTGATGTGGAATGCAGAGTGTGTATCAAATTAAATATGGTAAAATTGACCACTTACTCTGATGTGGAATGCAGAGTGTGTATCAAATTAAATATGGTACAATTCTTTGATGGATTTTAATTTGCCATTTGTAAAATGGAGAGGTAAACTTGGTTGATGGCCTTGAAACTTTTGACCCAGAAATCTATCCTCCCATATAATTGAGTAAGAGACAGCTGTTAAATATGGTTTCTATTTTGATGGTGGGGCTGTGAGAGTGAATATAGATAAACAACTTGAATTTTGCTGGGGAAAACCAATCAAATAGGATAATGAAATACAAGTATACTTTCTTGTGAATAGATACAGCTGCAGGACCCTTTCTCTCACTTCAACATCCTATCCTATGGGTGAAGGAGCACAATCTCAGAGCTGTTTGACTCAGGTTCTATTCATGCTTCTATAAAGTAAGTTCCCTTGGACACCCTCCTCAACAGAATGCAGTAAAAGCATATTTTAAAACACAGAAATAAGAATTCACTCAAAACTTTGCCACTTGTTCTCAGAATCAGATTCTCCAATAAGCTCCCAGATGACTTTCTACAAAGGAAAAGCAGATATAACCTCCATGGTTTGCTCTGCTGTAGACAAATATCACACCTTATTCTCACATTGAGTTCCACTATTGTAGCTGGAGGTCACTCCTGCAGGATGTTTTTCCCAGCTCGCGGTCTCCCAGAACCACAAAACATACCATATCATTTACAACAATAAAGTCATGACACTACAGAGTAAATTCAAGAATCAAGAATCACAGACTGTATCTATTTTGGATTTTTTTCTCCACTCCTAATACTGCATGAGGTCTATAAAACACGCAATAAACAATCCTTAAATAAACAAAGGCAGTGCCAAGAGGCTCAGAAATGGATCTTCTCTCCTACACAGCATGCAGTGGCCCATGTTCCCAGGAACACCCCACATTCAAATAGCTTCACCGCCAACACTGTACCCCTGGTGCCTGGCAAGTTACTCAGGACTCTGCTTCCAAATTGCTCAAATCTTCAGTGACTTCCTGTTTCTATTTTTTACATCACCCTGTTTCACATGTAGGCAGGGGTGGCAATTAAATATTCAGAAGTGAGGAACGTTGGAATTAATCCTTAACACCTTAGTGCTTTCATTTTTTCCTTTTCCAATCAGTGGCATGTCTAATATGCCCTAAGACATGCAGGAAATGTGCCTTGTGAAATTAAATAAAGCAAGTTCTTGGCCAAGACACACAGAAGCACAAATGCTACCCACCTGGTCCTTTGCTTCCATCATGACAATGGTAAATAAAATTGCCAAAATCATCTTCTCAATAGATGGGTTGTTCATGGCACTTCTACAACTACAGGTCAGTAGTCATTAATCCCACTGACTATAAAATAACCAGGAAATTGTCTTCATTCACATTGAGGAATCTTTACATCTGAAGTAAACTTCAAGCGCCTGCATCTTTCCTCTATTTCCCTATCCTCATTCCATACCCAATAGAGTTTCCTACAGATATACATGTTAACAGCTGTGTGGGATAGTATAACATTTAGAAAGATGGCCCAAATGGTTTGATTTGGTGATGAAGAATAACAAATACAGGCAAAGGGACACACAGTCCTGGATGAGAACAAAAAGCTAATTGTATTTCAGTTTTTTTTAATTTTTTAATTGTTTTAACTTCATTGTAGGTTCACCTATTTCTTTGGGGGAAACAAGTGCATAAAGAAGTACAATAGTGAAAGTGTAAGACTCTCAGTGAAGCTCCATGCCTTCAAACGGTCAGTCTAAACACATAGAAGTTTACTGAGCTATATGGCTTGAAACTGGGCAAATGCTGTTGGAATGACTCTGTGTGATAGTTCATTGCAATTAAGTAGTTTAAAAAAGGAAAAAGAGTATCGTTCACTTCCAACTTTTCTTTATATCTGAATAAACTTTTAGTTTCTAGTCATTCTGTAAAATGCACCCCAAAACTCTAAGGAGGATGTTTACTTCTTCAGCTTGCTTTAGACTCCTAGTTTTTACTCTTCTCTGGAGTTACATGGTTTTGGTTCTTTCTGTATTATTATCATTATTATTATTATTATTATTATTATTGTGTGCAAATACATTCTAATAAATCCATTCAACTCCATTTCTTATATGAGAGAAAAACTATACCCTACATTATGCCTTTCAAACTTACTAATAGTGTCTATATGCCCAAATCTCTGTCCTTTGTATTTGAGCTCTCAAGTCAAGAATCATATATTACTCCTCCCTTTCCTGTTCTACATCAGGAAGTCTTGCACATAGCAAAGTCATTTCCAATTTTCATACGTATCATCTTGCTCTAGACTATTCTAGCTTTAAGACCACAACACAGCAATACAGTTATTGGCATTAGCACCTTCAATGTCTTTCTTAATTTCCAATAACATCTATATCTTGAAAGTTATGCAAAAAATGCTTTGGGTGTCTCTCTGTATTTCTCTGTCTCTCTGCCTCTGTCTCTCTGTCTCTCTCTGCTTCAAGATATGTTTGGAAATGTAAAAGTGGCATTCAAGGTTTTCTTAACACCATCTGGAGGTCTAAGAAATACCATGTTTCACCTTTAGTTGATTCTATTACTTACAGTCTATTCATTTGCTCAATTGATAGGTTTAGAGAATCTTCCTTATTTTAGGAAGTATTGCAAATGCAAGAAATGGAATGGTCAGTGAGGTCAGACAAAGTGATGCCCTTGATGAGCTTATATTCCAACAAGTAAGTCAGACAATGAATCCAACATTGCTCATGTAATGAAGCATAAGTGTGTACATTTCATGGGAAAGACAAAGCAGGTCAAAGGAAAATCCAGTGTTATAGAGAAATGGCTCATATAGGCTGGGGGCATGAAAGATTCCCATAACAGCTTCAGCTGTTCCTTTCCAAACAGTGAAAAAACAAGAGCAAAAGTGCCCAGTGTCATGAGTGAACTGAGAATTAATAATGATAACATGGCCAGTATGGAGAGATTAGAAAGGATAGCATAGCAGCATCTCCAAGAAGTGGGAACATTGGGTCCATACCTAGGAGGCTGGGTTTTATATTGCGAGTCTTGGTCACTTTCTCATTATTGTGACAATTTTGCCTGATGGGTAAAAGAGCTTATTTAAGCTTATAGTTCCTGAAGGATATAGTTTACCCTGGCAAGGGAGACATGAAAACAAGTAGGAAAGACATAATGCAGCCTAAGGAACCTGGTTCGTCACATTGCATCCCCACAAAGGAAAAGGAGCATGAACTAGAAGTGGGGTCTCAATGCCTGTTCCATTCCTCCTGGAAGGCCCTACCTCCTAAAGGCACTACATCTTTGGGATCTAGCACCATCAGCATGGGATCCAAATGTTCAGACATGGGAACCTGTTGAGGGCCTTTCCATACGCAAACCACAGCAGTGAAATGAAAGCCACTTTAAAGGGCTGAGAAAATCAACAAGAACTGGGTAAGTTTGCAGAGAGATCACAATGATTGCTGTACACAGAAGAGTTGAAGGCAGGAGAGAGAATTGCAAGCTGGAATGCCTATATACACACTGCTGTGCTGTGGTCTGAAAGAAGGTGAGAATAGTCTAGAGCAAGATGATAAGTGTTCACATGGGAAATGTCTTTGCTATTTGCAATCCATAAGATTTCCTGACATAGAACAGGAAAAAGATGGTAATATATGATTCTTGACTTGAGAGCTCAAATACATAAGACAATAGTAAAGACTTTAAATGAAAATAGAAAGACTGAAGAAGGTACATATTTGAACAAATATCTCAGGAATGCAGAACTTGACAACTCTGTGAAGGTTATTGCATTGCTGGTCTGAAGGTCTAAAATTTGGGCCATTTGTTTAGGCTGCAAAAATATGAAAAAGCAGGATACCCCAATTCTACAACCATGAGAACAACTGAGACCAAAATAGAAACAAAATGCAGGCACAGAGAGTGGACCAAGGATCAAAATCCCAGTTCTTGCAAATCTAGAGAAAGAAAAGAATCTCAAAGACAGTGAGAAGGCTATCTCAGTGGATCACCATCCATGAGAAAGAAGATAAGAGTAACATGAAACTGCAACGACAGATTCATATGGACTAGTCTATATTTACACCCTAACAACATTCTCTGCCACATTTCCTATAGCTAGTCTTCAGCACAATTGCCTTTTTCCATCTGAAAATCAGCAAGGATTCATAGAGTTTGAGTGAATTTGTAACCTATTTTATATCCAGTTCAAGATAACTACATAGCTCTTATTAATCCACACATGTCAACATTCATCCAGCCAAAATTTATTAAGCTCTAGACACTATTCTAAGCACTCGCAGATATTTCTCATGAAATATCTTTTCTAAAATAGTATTTTAGACAAGTAATTTAGAAAGTGATAAATATTATAGAAGAATCAGAGATTAATAGGTCAATATAGATGCATTTGGTATTAAAAATGCTCTGTAAACCTGGAAAGTCAAGGTTGGTGTCATTGAGAAGGTGATCAATCTGATCAATCACTTGGAGAATATCGAGAGTGAGCAGTGTAGACCCCAAGCAGACGAGCTTTCTAAAGCAGAAGGAACATCAGAGGACCTAGTTCAAAGGTTAGTTAATCTTGATTGTCACTCTGATTAGTTGGACAAACTTCTTGGTGTGTCTCTCAGAGTGTTTGCAGGAAGGACTGGATCATGAAGGCTCTTACCTAACTAGTGGATTGATCCCCTGATGCATTTAATTATTGGGAAGTAGTTCACAGATATAAGGTGGATTCTAGTTAGTGAAAATGCCTTAGAGCTTATCTTGGGGATTTTATTATGCCCTGATCGCTTCCCTCCTTGTGTAGCCTTTTCACTGCTTCCTGCTTCCTATGAGAGGAATAGCCTCCCTCATCCTTCTAGGGCCATGACTTTTCTAAGCATCTGGGGCCAGGTGACTATGGATGAGACTTTCTGAAACAATGACCTGAAATAAATGTATCTCCTTTGAACTATTCTCTCAAGCATTATGACCACAGCTTTCCAAATCTGACACTGCAATCCAATGACCTGAAGTGGGTATTGACTGAGGACTAGGTGAGAGTGCTAGGTTATGAGAAACAATAACTACAGTCCTAATTCAAGAGAGAGAAAAAGCTTGAAGGAAGCAGGGAGTAACTGGAGAGGAAATAAGACTTTGTGAGATTATAGTTTTATGTTAGTAAAACCATAATATCCTATTGGATTAGCTGTGGGTTTTTTGAGAGCACAAATAGGATCAAGGAAGAGTAGAAGGGTCTAGAATTGAGGAACCCTCAGTGTAGACCTTCAGCTACCTGATATGGAAAAGATTATGGCTAAAATGTTTCCAGTTTGCAGAAGGAAGGACAGTTGGAAGAACGTAGAATAGAATCTGAGCTATTTACTATATCTCTATGTACAGATTCTATTGCACAGTGGGGAATAATCCTGTATTTGGGGGGAGGGAAAGTTTTAGCAGGCAATGTTAATTTCTCCACTTATGTTTAAAGCAATCTTACTGAACTTACTGAAGATTTATTTCTCTAACTAATGTAGTGCAATTTGTAATTATTATTCAGAAGGAACTATGCTAGGCATTGGAATTGATAGGGAAGACAGAGAATGGGTATAGGATATTCATAGACAGAATGTTCACACTCTATCATGAAAACTGAATATATATCTATATATAAATAATCATATATATATATATAAATAATCATATATCGCTATGATAAAAGTAACTGTAAAGAATCAGTTCTACTGCAATATGATTAAAAGATTTGTGGTAACAGTAAGTGGGTACTAGCAGTACAGAGCTATAGCACTTGACCTAACTTGAGGATTTTATTAAAAGCATCCTAGGGGAAGTAAGATTTAAGATGATAACTGATAAGGCAGTTTGCCAAGGGCATAGAAGGAAAAGGAGCATTTTTAAGGCAAAGAGAATTGCCTGGGGGTGAGACAGAAAGGGATGTGAAAGAAGGAATAAGAAACATTAAAAAGCCATTGAAGCTGGTATAAGGAGAGGAGGCTGTGTAGAAATAATAAGAGCAAAGGCTGGAAGGATGGTCAGCTAGCAAAGAGATGCTTCATTTTCTTTTTAAATGCCATTCATGGCCTTTGGAATAAGAAAAGGAAAAGTAAATGAAATAGTCTTTGAAAAGACGGCAAGGTTATATTCTAAAACAGTTATGAATTTTCTTTGGGGTTTTAACGATATAGTTGTTTATTTATGTTTATGTATATTTATTATTATTTTTTAAATATTTATTTATTTAGTATACAATGTTCTGTCTGTATGCCTACAGGCCAGAAGAGGGCGCCAGACCTCATTACAGATGGTTGTGAGCCACCATGTGGTTGCTGGGAATTGAACTCAGGACCTTTGGAAGAACAGGCAATGCTCTTAACTGCTGAGCCATCTCTCCAGCCCATGTATATTTATTATTTACAAGATAATGTGTTACTAATGTCAACTTAGTTATTAGTTTCTGCATGCCCTCATTCCAAGCAAAAGCATGACACAATATTTAAAAGCAAGCCACAGTCGTGGTACCTTTAACTTATTTTCTACTTTTCCAGAGTCAAGGGAGAATGAAAAGAAAACCAGAGAAGTCCATGTAGAAAAAGAAGCACTGATGACTAGAACATTTGGATATGATGCACAAATCCTCAGATGTGAGTATATAGCCTTGGAAACCAGCAAAGTATAAAGGGGTGATAGACAGGGAGAACAGGCAGGATTTGAAAGTGGAATAGATGCATATAGGTGCTAAGAACTGGGAAGCAGATAATCTTCATGGGGCCTCCAACTGGGGAGAAGATGGAGACAGGTTAAAAGAAAAAGACTCAGGTTGCTGAGGTGGCTCAGAAGTTAAGAATACAAGACTCCACTCTGCATGACCTTTGTTCAAACCACAGAACCATTCATGCAAGTTTATTTTCTGATCTTCATATTTGTGTGAAGGCATGAGCACATGTACATACAAACAAAAATGAAAAGACATAAACAAATAATTAAATCATATGACTGCTGATTTTCCCTTTGTTTTTTCTTCTTAGTGTTTACATTAAAATACTTAGCATTTAAAATAAAAAAGTCAAGGAAATAATCCTTAGAAAGGAATTATTATACATATTGTATGAGATGGGACAACCAGGGATCCACACTGGCAAAGGTGTGACAAAGAGACAGCTGGCTTCCTAAGAGCAGACAGGCACATCATTACCTGGCATGCTGTGAGGGTGCCTCTGGGACATCAACTGGAAGTCCTGATACACTGACTTCTCAAAGGAAATCCAGCAGTCCAGTCTCATCCTGGCAAGATGGGGATATGGAGAGAGACTAGGAATAGGAATATGCTAGGCCCTATGGTATTGATCTTGGTTTCAGATGTTTTGCCCCTAGGCCTGGCTTGCTGTAGCAAAACAACAGCAACAACAAAAGCAGTCAACTTCCCTGGTGACCTTGCTGACAGGGTATCTACTTCCCAGCATCAAACACACCATGGAAACTGATGCCCTGTTAGCTCTCTCCACTGTCCATCTACTAATGCAGGCCAATGTGTTTATGTGCTATTGCTCATCAAACCCATTTTAAGCAATCTATGCTATCTGGTTGCATAGCAGGCCTGTCTTTAAGAAGCGTGTTTTTGTGAGTCTGGAATAAAAGTGCACAGAGAATTTCTGACTTCTCTTCAAAGGGACATGCTGAAATATGCTAGCAGTGAAAGCTTTAGGGCCTACAGATTCCTGAAGGACACCAGTTCTGGATACTCTCTGAACTTCTGCGTAGAAAAAGAAAAAAGAAAAAAAAAGAGACAACAGAGTAGATCTCCAGAACCTAAAGAGATAAACAAAGGAAACACTGGAAAACAGAATGAGCACATTACTTTCTCTGTAGAAAGAGAATACTATTCCAGGGTTTCTCTCCAAAGTTTTCTAAAAAATTTTAAAAACTGTGTCATCCAGTGAGCCTCAATTTCCCCATCTGTAATAGAAACAGTTGTAAGCAGTGTTTTTTTTTTCAGAGTTTCTTTTGAGCTTTGTTTTTATTTTTATTTATTTTTATTGAGCTCTACATTTTTCTACTCCCCTCCCTGCCTTTCAAAGCCCTCTGCAATATGTAGCATGATTCTTTGTGTTCATTTGTTTGTTTTTAATAAAAAAACAGAGAAATGGGATTCATTACAGCAATTTCATGTACTTCCTTTTCTTCTTTTTTCCATGAAAATAGAGTCAGTGACTGTGAACCCTGACTCTCAATCTGGATCCAAAGTGAGGAGAGGGCTTGAGATGAGGAGCACTGCTGAAAAAGCAGACTGTTGCTGTTTATTGGTGATGATGACGGTTTCAGTCAGCAAAGGTAGGAGAGAAAAGAGCTCTGGGAGATGGGAATACTGTGCAAGGCTAGCCTGGTGACAGTGAAGGAATCAAAATTATTAACAAAACCAGGTACTTCTTCCAGGAAGCCTTCCAGACCGCCACTGTGCATACCATCTCTTCAGCTTCAACTAGCCCTTTAGAATGATATATCCTCATTTGTAGATATGAGTTGTTGAATGTCCATAGTTATCACATATTTTTAATATCACCTCACTCAACTTTCAGAAGCAAAAGCTAAGGAGTTATTAAAAACCAAGGTGCAGTATTAACAGGCTCGGTGATGTTCTGTTATTCACCCAAGGGTGTCCAGCCAGCTGCAGACCTCTTGTAAATATTTCCTTCCAGTTTGCTCACAACTTTACTTTTCCACTGAGTGGGAAGCTTCTCTAGGAAATAATCATTTCTACATGTTTTTTTTTTCCTCCCTCAGAACCTGGTAAGGAGCTAAATCTGTTGGTCAAGAGTAAAATAGAACAGAGAAGATATTGTATGCTGAGGCTGAGGTACAGGCTGCAACAAGCTAGGAACCAGAAAGGAGAAAGTAAATGTACTTGGCACACTGACCCAACTGAGTCACACACATTCTGTTCATCCTAAGTCTTTCCCTAGGTTGTCCAGCCATGTAAATGTTTACCCACTGATTTCCTCCCACTAATCAGCTGTGCTCTCTAAATAGCAGGTATTTCCCAGAAAAACAGAGAACATCCAATGAGTGTAGATGGTGGAAAAGCTAACTGCCTTCTTCTGGAGCAGAGTAATCTAAGAGTAATCTAGCCATGGAACACAGGACCGTGGACTATGAGCATACATGGAGGAATAACAAACCCCAGTAAGGAAAACAAAATGAAGAGTGAACAGAGTTAAATGGCAGAAGCAGACGTATGGGGTGGGGATTACAGACAATTTCTGAGAGCCCTGTGTTTCTGCCAGTGGCTCTGGCACCATTTCACTGCGCTGAACATCAGCTGGCCCAGATTGGAAAGAGAACATAGATGGATTCCCTCCAGCTTGCTGTTCAAGAATGTTATATAAGGTAGGAAGGACTGGACCATCCCCACCTGTCTACCATGTCAGTCACAGAAACCAATATTTATCATAAGCATTCTACAACTAGGAAAATGGGACTCTGAGATAGGCATAATTTTTGATAAAAATGAAAATCTCATCAAGAATTGGTGCCAAGTTACAGATAATAAATGAAACACAACTTAGAGAGTCTAATATAGTCTATCTATTCGACATATATACAATATAAGTACAGTATACACATGCAGAATATGTATACGTCTCTATGTTTATGTGTCCACACACAGAAACTGCTATATACTTTATATTATTATATTATTTAATGGCTATAATATCTTCATGATGCAAATCATATCTCTATTTAGATTTAGAAAATTGAAACTTAGAGAGAAAAAATGACTTGACCAAGGTTAATTAGAAGGAAAAATAGAGTTTGAATTTGAACCAGTTCTTTCTGACTACAGATGTTAGTTACCAGAATTATAATAGTATTCAAGTTGTAGTAGGTAGTTAAAGTTTAAGTTACCAATAAGAATGTTTATATATTTTCTAACAGATATTTTAAGTTACAGAGGTCTACCCTTAAGCAGTGTTATCCTTTATTACCCATGAAGCAATGCCAGTTTAATCTCAAGTTATTTCTAAATACCTCACAATTTCATCCTTAAGTTTTGTACATTTTCCTAACTTCCACCAGGACAAGGTTATAACCTGTAAAGGCTCTAATATCCCTGTTTGTTTCTGTTCCCTCTAACACTGCCTAAAAGACAGCTACTGCCCCTTGTTATGGTTCACAGTGATTACAAACTTGTTCCTCTGGGTGACTCTATTGGCAAAATGGAAAACTGGATGTGACTATTAGTGAGATATCCTTAGACCATCAGAGACATAGTATGCTTTCTGTGTAACTCCTCCAATGTTTCTTGCTATAGAATTGTTATCAAAGAAGGAAGTGTGGTCCTGCCCACCTGCTTTTTGTCTACTGCCATTCTCATGAAGCCATTGGCCCACACAGGAGCTCTTGCCATGATGCATTGCCATAGGAACTCCAACCAAAAGTCACTGGACCTTGATTTTCCACAACTCTGTGCTGAATAAATTTCCTACTGTTTATAAGTAGTTCATGTCAGCTATTTCATTTTGCGAGTGAAAAAAATGATTGGTGCGGTACATTCCCGAACTGCATGTTAAGACTGTGAGAAGTATGTATGTAGCATGATTTGACCAGTTGTTTTTAATAACCTAATTTGTTTTTAATAACCCAAAAGTGGCAAGGTTCCTTAAAGCCAATATATTGGAATTTAGGTCCAGAAATAAAGATGCCAAAGGCTGATTCCACTATAATGTATGAACATTTGGTATCTGGTAGTGCCCTACTGCATCAGGAAGAGCGAGACCCAGTCACATTCGCAGTGCTCTTGTCACCGGCCTTCCCACACCATGAGTTGTAGGGGTCTGGACAAGTTTCTCTCTTTATTTTTAATTTTGAGAGTAAAGTATAATTATCAAATTTCTCTCTTCTCCTTCCTCCTTGCATGGGGGATAGTTTTTGATGTACAACATTGAAGCATTTTAAAAACAAAGCCAGTTTACTGGGTTAGGAATCACAGGGGTCTGGTTCCCTAGAAAAGGATTCTCCTTCTCCCAGAGCAGGTCAGAGCCATTGCCATTGTCCTCCCCATCTGAGAGTTGTCACATCTCTGACATCCCAGTTTCTTTCCTTCCTCGTCCCTTCATCCATGGCCAGTTCCTCTCATGCTTTCTTTCTCTTTGTTCCTTGTCCTCTTCACTTACTTAGCATTTGTTTTTCTTATCGACTCCCTTCTGCTTTCCTTCTCTCTTATGTATCTTCTCCTATGGTAGCCAGACAAAACATCTTTACTATAAGATTCATTTTCCTGATAACTCTAACAGTCATCATAATTGGGTTCTTTCCTAAATACATCTAAAAGAAGGGCTATAGCTTTCTATCATACTTCCTAATGACAGTCATTTATGTTAAATTATCCAAGCAATATGTGAATACATTTTAAAGTTTTAATTATAGACAATAATGGTGAAACCTTAACTTTTCTTTTTATAATTGCATGTGTATCAATATATTTTTCTAAAGTTTACAATGCTATTCTGTGTGTACATTAACTAATTATATATGCAGAGTAGTACTCTATGGATAATAATATATTTTTTCAATAAAATATTTTATCAAGATGTTACTATCAATAGCAATTTATAATCCAATTTTAAAATCACTGTAACATTCTATATTAACAATGAAATGTATCACACGTATACATTAACTATATTCATTGTTCTTCCATTTTCAGCCATAACCTCAGTACAGTCACCTGTCATTTTTCTTCAGAGCAGATGCTGAAAGATGCTAGCTAGCACTGTGGTGAAATTTTGGTCATCCCACATTATACAGATAGCACTTGATCGCCCTCTAATAAAAGTGTGAAAATAGCAACTCCTTTTGGCTTCTTATTTGTTGTTTTTCTCTTTTTATGACCGCTTATAACTCTCATTATTGTTCTTAAAGTTTATAATAATATGTGAAAGATTGAACATTTTGTGCATTGCTGAGTTTTGACCATGTTATACTCTAATAACGATCATCAAAGTAGAGTTCTATTCTTCCTCAATCTCCTTCTGTCATCAAACTTTCTCCCAGCCTTCTGTCTTGAAAAAGTCCATTGTTTTTCCTATTTCCATAGTTCTTCCTTTTTCAGAAGGCTATGGAGATAGAATTAAAGAACCTGCTGGGTCTGGATTTTTGTTTTATTTTCTTTTTTTCTGTGTAGAATCTGGCTTTTTGCACTTGGATAATACTTTTATGACTCATGACTCCTTCTGCTTATCCATAGTTCATTTCTCTCACTGAAGCATGTAGCATGGATGCATTACAACCTGTGCATTTGATACTGAAGGATACTTGAGCTGCTTTTTGTCTGTATTTTACCCTTGTATCTATATTCCATCTTCCTTTCCATCATCCCTCTGTCTTCCAATGTATCAACTTGTGCCTGGATGAGATAAAAGCTCCAAACAGGAAGCTGAGAGTGAGCTCCCATACTTGACTGAAGACCGAATGCCCTCTTCTCTTTCTAAATCAACATTTGAAGATATCAATCTGGAAAATTGATGGTGAGAATATTTACACCACTGAAAACCGACAAGCACTAAAAAAATCAAACCGTTTTGTAGAGGTGATAGAGGGGTGGAATGTTAACAGTTGTTAAACATTGCAGTCAGATGGTAAACACAGTTCTCAGAGAAGAGGCTGAAGGCCAACCTAGAGGAAATCTCCGAGCCCCTTGTCTGTCCTGACTGAGTAGTACAGATCAATACAGGTGAATGCTGAAGGAAAGACTACCTCATGGTCACAAGATGACGCCCCCTGGCCTGAAATAACACAAAAACGTCTCAACTTTTCAGCAAGAAAAGTATCCCTGGGCTGTCGGCCTACTTTAGAAGTCTGTCCACACAGGAACAGAGCACTTGCGAAGGCGATGTTGAGGGATAGTGAATGACAGGTTAAGCTATTTCCACTCATCACACATCCCTCAAAGCCCTCACCTATATTTTATATTTTTAATTTTTGTTTGGTTTTGTTTGTTTGTTTTGTCTTATTTTTGAGACAGGATTTCTCTGTGCTACCCTGGTTGTTTCTGAACTTGCTTAAACTCAGAGATCTGCCCTCATCTACTTCCAATGAACTGGGATTAAAAGAGTGTACCACCACTATCCAGCATTTGATATACTTTTAAAGAGTTCCTCTTACCTTTGTGTATAAAATTTTCCAGTGTCTGGCCTTATTGTTTTTCACCCGAGTGCCTAGCTGAGGTACATCAGACTTGTTCTTGTTCCCTATCTTCACAGCTATGACTTTATGCAGGATGACTGCTCAGGTGTCCCCCAGAACTACTGGTTTCTGAGTCCCAGGTTTCTCCCAGACCCCCACCCATTGCCACTCTCACGCTCTCTTTCAGCTCTGCACTCAGCCCCTGTTCTAACTATAGTGAAACTTTCATCTTTCTGATCAGTGAACCATTTCCTAGTAGTCCGAGGCAGTGCTGTTTCCTAACTAGTTGTTTGCTGATTCTCTCTGGAGCTTTTGTTTTCTGGCCTCATATAGAGCTTATTAGGAACTATTTTCATTTCCATAGATTATGTTTGTGGCACTGCTCAAGTGGAGAACTGAAAACACAGAGATGGATGATGGGTACTGAAGAGACTGAGACAGGCCCTGTAATAACTGAGTAAACAAGGAAAATTAATTTATCTTGAATCTTCTTAAAATATAATTTAAGCTGTTTCTTGTCTATTGAAAATTTATATGCATCATATTAAAAGTAAAAAGTCACGTATAATAGTTAACTTAAAATTTATTTATGAGAAATTAAGAAATATATCCCAACTCCCCAGGGCTCGGAGCAAATAGTTGTCAGGGCCAATCAGAGATTTCCAGCTTCTTAAGGTATATACTAGAGTTTTTCACATAGAAGAGAAATACAGCCATATGAATTTAGGATGCATGAGAGAAATTGGGTCTGAATTAATGAAAAGGTTGAGTCATTTATGCCTGAATACAAACATCATAAGATGGGTATCATAACTGAAAAAAAAATGTGTCCTCATCTATACTCTTTGGTTGGTTGTTAATAACCTTCACTCTTTTTAAATTTATCTTTAAATTCATCAGCTCTGTGATTAACTGCGAGAGTCTGCCTTAGTACCTGCCTGTGGGAGGTTCCCAACAGAGTGACAGCCTGCTTTCCTGCCATTTAGAAGTCCTTTTCACCACGCAGGCTGCACCTGTTTGTATGCAAGGTTCCCCTACAAGAATAGATTGCCTTCAAAAAGGGGGCCATGTTTTACCCACCTATGTATCCTCTGCACCTAACATAATTCCCAGAAAATAATAGGAGCTTAATAGGTATGTCTCAAATAAAACCAGTGGGGAAGCATTCAGAGGGAGCCAAGGCACCATTCACATTAATTGTGTAAAAAAAGGTGGAAATTAGTTAAACAAGTGTTGATCATTGAAGGCCTGTGCTAATGAATTGATGATAATAAATTATAATTAGCATATCAATTCACACACAAAGAAAAGATGCTTACCAAAAACTGCTCAAAATATTCACATGAAATACCAATGATACCCCAGAAATTGTGTTCATACCAATTTCTTATTTAATGATTTTCCTGTCTAAGAGAGCGAAATAAAGTTCCCTGCTTTCACAAATTATCCAAATACAGAATTAGTGGGGTCAGACTTAATGAGGCTTATGAGAATGTTCATATGCTTTGACCTAATAATCCTTCTCCTGGGAATCTATACTAAGGGAATAATTCCAAAGAAGAAACATGCTATGCACACAAAGAAGATCATAACAGTCTTCCTGACAATATTTAGATGGAACCTTCACTCGCCCTCCCACGCACAAAGACACATGTTCAACACAAAGAAAACAGCAATCTCAACAGACTTCTGTGGGCACAGGTAAGTGTTTGCCAGTTTATTTCTCAGCCAATACAGGATGCAATGTTACAACATAACTGGAAAGTTGAATATACTGAATGAGATAGAGTGCTGTGGCTGCAGATAATGATAGCACGAGTACAATGTCTGTATGTTTAAGGTCCATTGAATTAAGCTCAAATGAGACCTAGCAGTACTTATTTAGTAGGCCTCAATGAACCTGGGGTCTTACTAGTTGATTTATCATCTACAATTATTTTTCCTTTTCTTTCATCATTTATATCATTTCCAGGTTATCTTTGTAGGAAAAAATCATTATACAAAATGAAATACAAGATCCCTACGCTAACAACCAACCTGATATGTAGAAACAGCATTTAACTCAGCTTTGTACAGTCCCTCAGGCTAACTCTGAGTTGTACTAAGTTCTCAAACAGAAGAGATGCAGAAAACTTTGGAGCAGAAAATAAAAAAGGCCCCAGGATCCAAGACTGCATAGCATTAATTTTTTTTATTAAAATAGGATCATAACATTTCCCCTTTTCCTTTTCTTTCTCTAACCTTTCCCACATTTCTGAACCTCGATTTAAAATCCGTATCTAAATGTATGTCTACATATGCATGATGGCTGAATCAAGGAGTCCAGTTCATATCACCAACCCTGGTCCTGTGAGTCAGAAATAAGACCCATTAACGAAAGATCAGGAATTACACATGACTCTCGTTGCTCATTGCTTTTCATGCCCGGTCTGGAAGAGATTCCTCCCCAAATATGGAATATTTTATTCTCTTTTTAAGAGCTTTTCATTTGTCATCAGGGACAGAAAGTTGGATCCAATTGCAAGCTATCATCAATCAGCCTGCCTTTGTGGAAGAGCTACCAGGAAACTGGTCTTCTTCATCTGTAGGCATTTCTAGATTGAAGTAAGCATTCAAATTTTCACTTAGGTAGTGAGTCTTGCGGAGTGAGGGAGCTCTAGTAGAGATAACAAAAGGAGAAAAGAGGTTGCTAGGACAGAATACTAGTCTACACCAAAATGAGACTCACTCGAAATTGACAAAGAGTATGAAAGGTTACAAAATCCCTCACAATTCATTCTTTTTTTTCTTGTCTTCTCCTGATATGAATCCAGTATTTATTCATATTAACAAATTAATATCAAGTTAAATCTTGGCCATAACAGAAGCAGGAATACATTATATGGGAATGTGCAGTTTTTCCCTTTGAAGGGTTCTTTTTTTCAGATCAGCACACACAGATAATTTTCATTCATTTTTGTAGTCTTGTGATATTATAAGGATGTAGCACAATTTCTTTGGAAAAATCCATTACTGATAGATACCGGTTGTTTTCATTTCCTCTTCTTGGCTGAAGCAAACATTGCCATAATAAATATTGTTGTTAAGTGCACCTTTGCACATCCTGCATTTCATAGAGATAATTCTTGAAAAGGAATTATAGAATCATACCTCATAGGTGTCCTGGATTTTCAAAAGCAGAGATTTATACTTCCATTAGCAAGGTCTAAATGTATGAAATTCACACCCTCCACATATTTAAGTAACTTTGACAGAACCCTTTAATCCACTGCCTCATATTGTCCCTTGCATGAGGATCACCATGGATACAAGAGATGTTGCTTCTGAGGAATGAACTGAACCTGAGAGTGGTGTTTTAATGGGGAGTAGCTGAGACCCATAAGAGAAAGAAGACAAGGTACTGGGCTGGTAGCCCTAGACCTGCAATTGAGTCACAGGGAAATTCTGCTGTGTCTGTTCTATGAAACGAACAACATGAAGTGAAGCTCTCTGAAACCTGCTTTTCCACTCGCAAATGAGAAAATGGACTTAGATGGATGATATCTTTTAGCTGAGATACCTAGTGTTGTCATGGAAGGAGGACTGTATGATAAGAAGGATAGAGACAGGAAGGCAGGACTGTAAAATAGTAGAAAATAGGAGGAAGGAGCAAAATGAAGAACAAAAGGAAAAGAACAAGAGAAACAAGGAAAAAACAAACCCATCTCTACAGTTATTGTTACAGAAGAGGCTTTTTAAAAATTCACCATGCAGCAACGCAGGAGCTATAACCTTTAAAAGAAAGAAAAAGAAATTCTGAAAGGGACCTGGGGATTGAGAATGCTGTTCTTTCATTTTCAAAAACCCCAAATTTAATTTTGCCCAGAAATAATGTTTTTCATGTTGAATGAAACCACGGAGAGAATAATAGCTGATATCAGGGGAGAGAACAGGATGATAGATTACTGTTCATGGTTGCATGTTTCTATAGGCACCACAAACATGGCAATTTTCTCTGCCTCCTGATGGAAGGTAGATTCTTTCCAGGCTAATGAGGTATTAATCACAGCTGTCTAAGTCATCACCCTCAGTGACTGTCTTTTTATGTTTCTCATACTGCTTCTCAGAGTACAAACGGATGATGATAGAGAGAATAACTTGATCATTCAAGACCAGATTTGGACCCTTCAGCATCCAAGCAGAAAAAAATCTCACCTACAATCCCTGATCTGAGGAGGCAGAGAAAGGGGGATCACCCCAGGGTTTGCTGACTATTCAGAGTAGCTTAACTAGTGAGATCCAGGTTCAGTGAGAGACTCATATCAAAAATAAGGTGAAGAATGATTAAGGAGTACACCAACGAATGATATAGATCTCTGACCTTCAACATGCAGACTTGTGCATTTGTACCTGTTTGAACACACAGAGAGAGGTGGAGGGAGAGAAAGATAAATATAAATATTAATAGAAAGAGAAAGAGAGAGAGATGAATGATAAAAGTTAAATAATGAGCAATGGTGAAATCCATGCATAAGGAAGAGCTCACATGCTTGAAAGTTAATTCTCCCGGTTTATTGTTCTGTAGTCATAAAAAAAAATAATTTTGCCTCTCTAGGCTTTCTTTTGTATTTTTTCATAAGGGAAGGGCTAATAAAACCATGGTCATCCCAATGTGTTGACCAGCAGCATCAGTAGCAATGTCTTCACCTGACAGCTGGTAAGATATGTAGAGTCTTTAGACAGGCCCTAACCCTGGTGATCCGCAACCAGTATGGAGGGGCCTCGATAATCTGTTTGAGCACACCTACAAATGATTTTAAGGAAGGTTCAAGCTTGATAACTCTAAAAAGTTGCCCCTACCTTCCCATGGTGCTGCTTTGTTCTGGAACTAAAGAAGGGTTAAAAATAAAGGCGAAGTGGCACAGCATTAAATAATATTTTCAGAGTGTCAAATGTCCTAGTCAAGCATCTCAATGATAGTTGATAATATCATTTCTCCTTTTCCTCCCTAGACTGTTCTTTACCATCTCACTGCTTAAATCACAGGTATTAGATCATTGAGCTTGCATTCTTTGGTAAACTTTAGAACTACTCAGGGAAACTCAAGAGCCCAGGTTTACCCGAGGCTGAATGAGTCATAATCTGTGTTTTTGGTTGGGTCACAACTGATTAAAATATTTTATTGACTCAAAAGATGCCTCTCTCTTTTGAGGCCTCTCTCTTTCCCTCCCTGTTTTATTTCTTTCTGTGCATACCCTTACTTTTCTTAACAGCCCTTCCCTCTTCGAGATGCTCATGTTTTATAGTGATGATGCTTTAATTTAGGCTGACTTTCAGATTTAATATATTTTACGGTACTCAGTGACTTGATCAAATATCACAATCTGAAGAACCAGAAGCCAGAGAGGTTGTATTCTTCACTAGCCCTTGTGGGAGGCAGTATGCAGACCTGAGTTCAGCTAATCATCATCCATTAGGTTAGAGTTCTAATCCCAGCTCAGTTCTCTATTAATACTGACAAAGAAATACCCTGAATCTCGCAGAACCCCATTTAAATGAAAACACTCATACTTTTTTTATTTCTGGAGGAGAGGGATGTAAGCTTTGAATTAGTAGAATTAAATAGAAAAGCTCAGATTCAGGATGAAAGAAATTATACTGGCTTTATTAAAGCCACTCTTTCCCTACCTTTGACTTGGGACTTTTCCAAGGGCTTACCTCAATCACTTGCCCCCTAGCTCTGTGCTGCAGAAAAATAGAGACCGTTATCCACATTTCCTAGCAAGATCTGTAGGGTTTTATTAGAGAAGCAAATAGCAGATCACTTCACCCACTCCTCAATAAATGTGTTTATTACCCTGTAAATTCCAACATATCAGTAGCTTGTTATAGAGAGAAAAGGTTGCCGCCAAGAAAGATATGTCATTCCACAGGAAATTTGGGTTTAATATATACAAGGGAGCCAGCACATGGAAATCTCGTTGGAATGATAAAGTTCTATAATGAAAAATACCACTACAATACTAGACTCATTTCAGGAGATAAATATTTAATATAGATCATCCAAGATTAATTGCCTACTGAAATGTGCCTGTCCTCTGGCTGAGGAGGAAAGAGAGCATCTTTACGTCCATTTATGACAACGTTTGAAGCAGACAAAGCTGAGCTTGTCTGAGGTTCATTTTTCCTACCATGGAGCAATGCATCACAAAGTTCCCAAGGCCTCCTGCTTGCATCTGGGATCCTACTGCAGTGTGGCATGGATAGCCACTCTTTTGCATACTAATTAAGTTCTTACAAGCTTGAAGAAAAAAATAGAATTCAATAGAACCACTGAAATCAATACCTGGAGAAAATTAATGGGAAAACCTTTTGGTTCTTTTTGGGCTGAGGCAGAATGGATATGAAAGCTGGGAAAAGTGCACGGATGGGAAGAGGGAATCAAAGTAAAGAATGAAACAAAAATACCAAGAAAGCTCATCCATGGGAAGTTACATAGATATGAGTGTCTTCATGTACACATAGGAAAGTACTGACACTGGGATCTGTTAGCTGACTTCTACAAGTCCCAGACATGCTAGCAAGTGGTGGAGATAAAATTTAAGTTAAAATCTTTCTCATTATAGATACTGTCTTCTTATAACTGATCTTGTGGTTGTGAAAATTTTAACCTTAGGGATTAGTGACATGGATAATTGTCCATTTTACGCTTTTGGGTCCTCTCCTACTTCCTCTCCTCCCCTCCACTCCTCTCTTCATCCCTCTCTTTTCTTCCCCTCAGTTCGTTCTGTTGTCTTTTCCTTCTTTCCTTCCTTCCTTCTCACATGACTATTTAATAGAGTTTCTTGTAGTCTCAATGATATTTCTGGACCTCAGTAGTAGTTTTTGAAATTTAAGAAGGCATTAAGCAATACCAGAGGCGTTTTGTTTAATAATTATTAGAAGCTCATTTCTAATTCACTCTTAGAAATAGGATCCAACGTATACTAGAAGGATGAGTTATCTTCAAACCAATTAACATGAATTTAAATAGAAAAATATCTAGGCAAAAAGTTGGCTGCCAAGTCCTATTCACCATCTCCTGCCAGTATCAGTCAGTACCATTTTCACAATACATGAAAACTTCAACAAATATATGTGACCTAGGCAATCTGCATTCTCTTGCTGAGGAGAAAAAGTATTAGAAAGACTTTGAGCACTTTGCCAGAGTAAAAGATTCTATGGGATACTTAACATGAAGTTGGATGTATTTTTTTTTTCACAGTATCATTAAACATTCTGGTGATTTTACCTTGAGGAAAGCATGGAGAAATTGAGGTAAGAGGAAGAATAATAAAACACCTTGCTTATCTTCTTGAATCTATCTCTCCTCTCTGGGGACCCAATGCTGGGCTACTCCAAATGTTGTTTAGAGTTGTAGCACATTTGGATTTTAAATAATTTGTAAGGTCCTTTAACTATCCCATTTGAGTAAGTTCAGACTTATGAGAGACCTGCTTCCAAGGAACAATTCTTGAATAACATCCTAAATATATCATTGTGGGATGAAACTCCCTCATTATCTGACTCATAGATAGTTCCTTCTGTTTTAACTTTTTTTCTATATGGTATCTGGAAACAGAAGGCTCTAAGCTTGATTTTAGCTCTCAGTGTTTTCTGTGTTACCTAGAAAAAGCTCATCACTTCTCTGAGCTACAACTATCTCACTGGCATAAATTTATAAACACATGTCTGTGGTAGGGTATTTGTAATAATTTGACTGGTGACATACATCAGAACATAGAGTCTTCTACACTGGACTTGACCTGTAATTAACAGAGAATCAAATAGATAAGACAATACCCAGATGATTAAAAATTCAAAGCTTTCTAAGACCACAGAAGTATGGTTCAAGTGCACAAGCACCACGGTTACCATATCCATGATGGAGTCGGAGCAGCAAGCATACTCAAAGATGGTATGGACAATCCTTTCACCAGTTCATTGTTGATTTTAGCAAGACATTTAAATTTTTAAATAAAAGTCAGACATCTGTATTTTTCTCTGAAATACTTCAAATTTCAATAAAGCTGTTGCTTTAAAAACTCATTGTGAGCCAAGAAAAACATGTCTTTGGGCCAAGGTTTAGGTATTATATTGCAGCTTGGGAACAAGACTCCTGGTTGTTAAGTGCCTGAGTATTGATATGCAAGGTCTGTTTCCCATAGCCTTTCTTTAGCTTTACCTCAACAAAAGGATTCATTTAAGGAGGATAAATCACTTCAACCTAACAGCAACTTTCTGTGTACAATTAACTCACTTGGAATAATGCCATCGGAATATGAGTCTTAGAGACCTGGTATGTAAAAGGTAACAGACACGGCTCAGTATCACCCCCCCCCTTTTTTAAAAAAAAAAAACTATCAAAATAGGCACAAATGCACAATTTGATACATATAAAAATCCATGTTGGGCATTTTGGAGAAAACAAGTTAATTTCAACAAGGACTTTGACCTAAAATGGCTAGAGAACATTATGTTACTAAAAAGGGGGGAGGATATCCAAAATCACAAATCAGAAAAAAATAATATTATTTAGGAATTTCCAAGCTAATAAATTATCACTGTTTACTATGTATGAAATATTGAAGGGAGAAACAAAGGTATCTTTGTGAGAAATTATGAAATGTTTTTCTTTAGCTTTAGAAAGTACCAAGCATATAGTAAGTAAAGGTATACTTTACTCTGGAAAGAAATTGAATAGAAAGAAAATGAGGGGCCTACTAAGCTGGACTTCTGGGACTTCCACCTGTAGCACAATTTCTAATTGATCTTAATGAACGAAAACCCAGAGTCAGATATAGAGGTTAAAGCTGGAGATCAGAGGAGCAGAGCAGTATATGACTAAACAGATATTTGACCTCTACCAATGCTCAGAACAAACGGGTGATCCTCAGAGTTTAGGAGAGTCCACTGTGTCTCCAAAAAACCTCAGACTCCACAGTCCAATGAATTCCTGTCTCTTCTCCTTTACATTCCTCAGCCTGCCCAACCATATTACTCCTGTCTCAACCTCCCTAGTGCTAGGATTAAAGGTAGGTGACTCCAAAATACTTAGATTAAAGGTGTGTTCCACCACTCCCTGGCCTCTAGTGGCTTAGCTCGGCACTCCCATCTTCGGGCAAGCTTTATTTGTTAAAATACAAATAAAATATTACTACATCCACACTTGTACTCAGGAGGCCATTGATTTTTATCAAACCTAGGGCACAGTGCATGCTAGGCCCATGCTGTATCTCTTAGTCACATTCCCAGTGTAGAAGGCACACATGCGCACATACACTCACATACACACACAACACACTCATACACATGTGTGTAAGAAATAAATAAAATTAAACTGAATTTTGTCTTAGAAAATTAGTTAATGCTTTGTGATTCATAAAAAGAAATGATCTAATTAAGCTACTGTTACAAGTTGGGGACTGAGAGAAAGAAGTTAATGACAGGAACTAGAAAAGCATATTCTAAAAGTGGTACAAGAGGAAAGCAGAGGTGAGGTTCAATGACCTGTTTAATAGACAGGGCTAATAGCTTTCTAAGGTCTTCTATTGGCTTGTTTTAGAATTCTCCTTAGGTATAGCTAAAGCACATATAGTCCAGCTACATAAGGTAGATTGCTAAGCATTTAACAAGATAATAGTTACTCATTCTAGGTTTTTCATTAACTCAGAAATCTACAAGGATGTACACATGTGTCAATGAACCATTGACATAACTGGAGAGGCTGCTGTCTCTGTTTTTAATAGTTCTTATCTTCAGTTGGAAAATCTGATACATTCTTCTAAATTTCCTAGGCTCCTAGACCAGAGGCTCTCAACCTTTCTAATGCTATGACCCATTGCAATAGTTCTTCATATAGCATTGTATCCTACCATAAACTTATTTTCATTGCTGCCTCATAACTGTAATTTTGCTATTTTTAGGATTCATAATGTTTTAGGTGACCCCTGTGAAAAGGTCATTTGAGCCCCAAAGAGATTACAACCACAGGGTGAGAACTATTGTCTTAGACCAAGCTATATGCTGTCTCTTGCAGTCTTGAAGCTTACAGCATCTTCATTGGCACAGGTTTTCCTATATTTCACATTTTATCCTTGATTCAGCAAAGATTACCTTTAATAAGTGACTTTGGACATTTTTGTAAAAGGAACCAAGGCTATCTATCTGATAGATACTTTAAAACTAGTTCTTCTCCTTCTTCTCCTCCTCCCCCTCCTCCTCCTCCTCCTCCTCATCCTTCTTCCTTCTTCTTCTTCTTCTTATTCCTTGTATGAGATCTCTGTACATGTTCATGTTGGTGTACCTATTGAAGTCGGATGAGTGTGCATACATATTTGGAAGTTGGAATCTGACATTAGGTATTTTCCTTGAGTACTTTTCACCTTACTTTTGGAAACAGTCTCTCATTGAAACCAGATTTCTTTGATTCAGCTAGATCAGGGAACAAATGAGTTTTAGGGATTGACTTGTTCTGTCCAGGCCCTGAACACATTTTCCCACCCTCCCTAGCACTGGGTTTATAGACATATGCCATATATTGTACAAGGATGTTAAATATCGTGAATGGGTCATTGCAGGTGCATGACAAACATTATACAGACTCATCTATCTCTGAAAACCTTTATTCATTTTAAAAGAACAACAGAGCTAGATGTAGTGAAACAAGCCTGCAATCAACATACTAAATTTAAGGACAGCCTGGGTTGTCTGAGGAGAATGTGGCAAATGATCAAATCAAGAAATAAGCACAGATATATAAACAGGACAAGGGAAACAAAATGTAAAAAATATATCTAATGTGAAGGTGGCCACAAACAAAGATGGAAATACATATATGATCAGTGTGATGCAGGACAAAACAGTGACCAGGAATAAAAACATAGCTACAGCATGACCACCAGTCAATAAAGACTAACTGTTATTAAAATTTATATTATTGTTGTTGTTTGGTAAGCAAAAGGAATGGCTTTACAATACTGATCATCCTAATGACTTAGGCCTTTAGCCAATGACGTTGTTATTATTGATGCCACAGTGAACTAAAAAAATGGAAATTTGAGATTTTTTTTAAATATCTGATGGCAAGGTACCCTTGGCAGTGAAATTCAAAAACTAGAAGAGTGGAAGAGTTATGAAAGCTGGAGATAGAAATTCAAGCAGTGCTGGGAATCAGTGAGAACTGAAGAGTGGGGGTTGGTGTGCTTTTACAGGAATGATGAAGGAAAGAAACACATTGTTAAATATTTGGAAAAGAAGAACCTCAAGTATATTAGTTTGACAAAAGAGTGACCTCTGGATTGATGTGTGAGTTCCCACTCACGTAGCAGATCTCACATATATATCAGTAAATATCTTTAATCTATGTTCACAAATTACAAAAATGCATCCTTCCCAGACATGAAGCAGTCCTGTAGCTGGTTACAAATTCAGTTAACATGATTTATAAAGATTCTTCTATGCAATGAACCAAATAAAAAAAACTACCAAGAAAGGTAGCCTCAGGTAGTCAACACTGAAATGTTACTGAAGCCAAAGTCTGACTTGGTCAAACATTCTGCCTCCAAAGTCTATGGAAACTAAAATTACTGTGTTGCTAAGAGCATGACAGTCCCCCTCAGTCTCATCAAGGTGTTCTATATCTGGTAAATCTAGCCATTAAAGGCTTTGTCCAAAATTATCTTCCAGAAAATACCAGCAATGATCTCTTTAGAAATAAATCTCAGGAAGATCTTTGTTCCCCATTCATGTTCTGTGTAAAATTTCAAAACGTTCAATACATAATAGTTACTATCCCAATGTCAGTAGATATTTTTGCTTGCTATGTCTAAAAATAAAGTTGCCAAGTAGTGCTAAAAATTCAGATGAGAATGGCAAGTGCATGAAGAAGAAGCTGAGACACCCAAGGGCGTCTTTCACCTGGACTTGTCTCTCAGATACATGTGGGTGGTGTTCAACCAAAGAAAAGGATTCGAAAATGGGAGAGAATTATAGAGTATGCTGAAAGAGAAGTGTATAATAGGTACAGCCATGACCTTCTCTCTACCATCCTCCATCTGCAAGAGACAAAAGGAAATCTGTGCTGAGGCAAAGCGAGCTGGCTGTGTTTAATGATATATCAGACTGCTAATTTCAGGAGAGGAATCTTCGTTAGAAAAATACTTTATTCTTAAAGTCCAAGGATGTCAGTCAAGTAAAGCAGTAATTTTTGAGAAAAGAGGGTAACCATGGTACCAAAGTATGTAAGGACAAGAAAGGCTCCTGAAAAACATTTAGTTCTATTACCTCATTGCAGAGATGAATACATAGAGCTCTGGACTTAGCCAATTACGTTTCATAATTTAAGTATAAAGCTAGGATCTAAAACCAAGTGTTGTAGTAGCTCCTGTTAGTATATGGGATGTTTCTCAAGATATGTCTAGATGAAGATACTTTTTAATGTGAATCATTTTTAGAGCAGAAAGAAAAATGTAATGACATTAGCTGTATATGCTTTCAGTGTAGCTTTAAAGCATTATTTTATATCTGTTTACTTGTCTGTCATTAACACTATGCCATTAGCTCCTTCAGCTAGGAGGTTATGTTACTTACTATTCATATCCATGGTAACCAGCAGAATGTTTGGCACAAAATAGGGTTTGAATGCCTGCATTATGAAAGGACATGCAAATGATTGAAATGCAGAGAGATAAACACTAGGAGGTAAGACACTGCTCTTAGTCTATGTCTTCCTTAAATTCAGCCTTTAATACATCATGCCAGTGCAGAAAAATGTCTGCCAACCTGCCTAAATATTAAGTAATGGTTTCTTTCCTTCAGTAAAAGATGTCTCATGTCTGTATCAGAGATAGCTAGACCAAAGTTTTATGTCAAAGGGATATAAGATCAGGATATACTTAATAACACAAAGAAGTTTGTATGAAAATTTTCTTCTCCTCTGTCCTTCTCTTTATCTTTCTCTCTTCCTTCCACCCTCCTTTCTTCATTTTTCCTCATCCTTTCTTTTTGTGTTTCTTTGTTGTGATTATGGCTATATAAATGTCAATTTTTAACAACGTTCAAGCACATAGGAAGCCGGGCAGTGGTGGCACACACTTTTAATCCCAGCACTCTCTAGGCAGAGGCAGGCAGGTCTCTGTGAGTTCAAGGCCAGCCTGATCTGCAAGAGCTAGTTCCAGGACAGACTCCAAAGCTACAGAGAAACCCTGTCTCAGAAAGCAAACAAACAAAAAAGAACATAGGAAAAAATATTCAGAACTCAGTTAACTAGCAAGAATTTGTAGACTATAACCATGTATTTACTGATTTAAGTGTTGATTGATAATTAGTTGTTATCTCTCCACACTACTTGTGTGTGTGTGTTTCTGTGTGTGTCTGTATATCTGTGTGTTTTGTGCAATTTTGGCTTTAAATAGGTAACAGGAATTAAGGGAAAATCAAATACATGACCCTACCAAGTTTCCATTATTGTTCAAAGTTTCCAAAAAAATTATGTGCTTTTAGAAGAGTCCCAGTACACGATATGAATAACTAGTAGACTTAAAATGAATCTTCCTCATCACTGAAGTGTGCTATGTTATAAAAATGCCCAAAGTGTTAAGATAAAAATCCTCTCATGATTATGTTCTAACCCAAGGATTAAGAAAAAGGAAAATAATCTCTGTTTTTTTATGAAATTTGAATATTCTTCATTGTTGATTCTTGTGTTTGCAAAAGCTGCTCTCTAAGATTCATATTTGAAAAAAGAGTGAAAGAGGCAATACTAATTTATCTAAACTGAGTGCCAACGATAAAAAAGGTTCAACAAACAAATACTCATCCATGAAACAGTTAAATCAGTACCTAATGTCATGTGAGAAGCCTTAGATAGAAGGTAACACATAGAATGTATAATAGGCAAGTCACTTGACATAGAGCCTCTGCTTCTTCATCCATAAAATGTGTTACCATTACCTCCCACGTTAAAGAACGTATTTTCTGAACTTTAGAATATTATGCACATTTGGCATATTTGCATATGAAGAAGAATTGGAAGTGAGAAAGGGAAAAAAGGAAGAGGCACTGTGTGTTATTTAGAGCAAAAACTAGAAGTTCTTCCCCCCAAATCCAGTACAAATTAAGGTAATTTCTTACCTCCCCTTAACTCAATATATTACTAGAAGAAAATTTAAAAGGTTTTAAGTTCGAGGAATGAAATTATCAGTTTGCAAATGATATATTTTGAAAACTGTGAAGTCATAATAAATTATCTTAGGATTTGTCAATGAATTTGCTAGATACAAAATCAGCATAAAAAGCCTTTAGCGTTTCTATACACTAATGATGAGTTGCCTAAAAATGAAATTAAATATAACTATTTAGTTATAATTGGCAAGAAAATGAATAAAATACTGAGGAATAGATGTAAGCAATGAAGTTCTTGATATTGGCACTAAAAAGCATGAGACTTGGGGGAAGAAACTAGCTAAACAAGATAGCAGTATATGGAAAGACAGCCCATGTTCACTTATTGAAAGATTTAATATTACTACATTTATCATATTGCCCAGAGTGGCATACAAATTAAATGCCCTTCCTATTAAGTTTAATGATGTCCCTTTATAGAAATAGAAAAAATAGACCTAAAATATACACACAACTGCTAATGTCCAAAATGGTCAAAGAAGTAGCAGGCACGAAGAGTAAGTGTGGAGGCATAACATTTACTCCCTTGAAAGCATATTACAAAGCCATAGTAACAAAAACAACATAATACTTGCCTAAAATCAGACATACAGATCACTGTAACTTAGTAGACAGAGCAGCTGCACAGGCATATATGTTTATTCTATCTTTGAGAAAGTTGCTAAGGATAAGCAATAGGTAGTAGGTTTCATTATTGCCCTACCCAAACCTCTAGTGTTGCATAAGTGCAAATCAAGGATCATGTAACAATGGTGAGGTGACAGATGATGAGCAACAAAGCTGACCATCTTAGACTAAGGTTTCTTCCTTGACAGACCACTCCCTCAAGTCAGTTCCCAACACTGTTCTCAGATTTTGGAAGAAGACTCCCTAGGTTTCAGTTATCTGACCTCTTAGCTGTGTCAACCTGGGCAAATTAAGCTTCTGAGTCTCTGTTTACTCGTGCATGAGATTGGAGGGAGTAGTTACCACAAGCTGCATATACCTGCAGGCGTTACTAATCCCATGTCATTTTGCCATCATATGAATGCCCCCATCATAGTTGTTTATAAGGTGTTGTCTTCTTGATTTCCATCCTAGGTTAAATAATTTCAAATGACTTTGTTCTCGTCATCTGCCAATTCCTCTTTGTTTCCATCTCACTTGCAACCTTAAGACTTGGAAAGACACATTCTACTAGTGTTCCACTTCCTGAATAGTCTTCCTGTGGAACCCCCCATATTCTAGTGGTTTTGGTCATCAACCTTTTTTATAATACTAATAAAAAAACAATTTAAGATCTAGTTCTGCTGACGCTAAGTATAGTAAGGATGCTATGCCTTACGAAGAAAGAACAACACCGTGTCCATTTTCCTTTTTCTGATAAATATGGATGGGCCTGCTTCTCGCAATATCTTTTGGCAAAACAGAAGGATATTGAACTCATTATGCTGAATATAAAGTAATCTTCTCATCGGTCAGTTTGCCTGGGGTCAACTGTTCTAACACATTATTCTGAACGTCTGAAAGAATAGATATCTAACGGTCCATCTCCAATATTACAGCTACTGTTCATTTTGTTATCCTAAAACGATAATCTGAAATCAGTCTATTCAAATGCAATTATCCTGTGCACTATCTTGTATCAGTGCAGCAAAAAGAATCTAACACCAGTATCCAAATGCCAGTACACAACAATAGCACCCATATTAACACGAAGATGCAGGAGTTACTAAACACATTTAGTTTCACGTTTTCTTTACAGCATCAGACTGCGTCTCTGTGGGAGAGATAAAGATGATATGTTGTTCCTTAGAAAGAGTGACTGAAGGTTCAGAAAGGATAAATCACTACTCAAGTATCTAAGACAAAATACTATAAAACTTGAATATAGAAATGTTTTACAGATTGAATCATCTGCCATGTCTTCTTACGGTTTTTTTTTTGTTGTTGTTGTTGTTGTACTTGGTAGCTTCTATTACTGAATACTATTTGTACTCTCAACACATTGTATGCTGGTATCTTTGAAGTCCCCTCACCCAAGATGGTGGTGTTGAGAAACAGGAAGCTATAATAGCTAAGACCTAGTAGGAAGTACTGAATTCTTGGAGTTTCTATCACTGAAAGGAATTAATGCTGGTATCCTGGAACAGACTTCTACTCTCGAGAAAGTAGAGTATAAGTTCCTCTGTCTTAGATAACTCTTTTATTAATTTCAAGGAAAGCAGAATTTCCCTTCTAAGTATTTCCATCATGATGACATCCACCCCTTTGTGATGAAGGTAGAAGGAGACCCTCACCAGAGTCAAGTTTATATTGGCACCAAGTTCTTAGACCTTTAAAATGATAAGTTAAATAGAGTATTTTCTACACAATGTATAAAGACACAAGTATTTCACTACAGGAGCATAAAATGGTGTATGACACAACTTTCAAAGTATTCACTCATGTTACACAAGAAATTTAGGGCATCATTTCAGACTGTGACTTAACCCAATTCATGTACTCATGCTACAAGCCTTACACCAAATTTCCCTAGAGCTAAGTCCCCTGATGTACTTTAACTCAGTGACCTTCACCATTACCCTCTTCCAGTTCTCTAATTCCTCTCTTAGCTACTCTAGAACATGTCATCTCCCTAAACCTTCCAATTCTGACACACATCAAAACATCCCAGTCTCTGGCTTAATTATCACAACACCTGTTTTCCTTCTAAGACCTCAAAGTCTGTGACCCTCAATAACTCTATATAGTGTCTACCACCTTCACCTCTCTTCACATCTGATTTGCATTAAAAAAAAACCCAACCATATATCTATTTTCACCAATATCCTTTTAGAATACATTTTAACTGAATATATTATAATATATATTTATAATAGTTATATGTGGCCTCATGATTTGACACATGTATACATTTTAGAATGGCTAAATCAAAGTAATTAGCATATATAGCCAAACATACTTATTTTTGTAGGATAAACTCTCAAAGTTTACTTTTTTCTAAGATTTTCAAGCATACAGTACACTATTATTAATTATAGACATAATACTTAATAACAGCAGATTTTGGAATTCAGTCCTCTAACCAAAATTAAATTTTTCTATATTTGAGTAGGAGTCCTCTCTCTAACTCCCACATTCTCAGCCAGTGGCAGCTAAAATTCTATTATCTACTTTTAGTAGTTCGGCAGTCTTAGGTTCCACACATATAAGAATGTGAGGTAGTAAGAGTTTGTCTTTTTGTGTATGGCTTATTTCACTGACTAGAATGCCATCCAGGTTTATCAGTGTGGTCACAAATGGAGATATTATTTTTTTTATGGACTGAATAATATTCCACCATATGCACTTATATCACATTTTCTTTACTCATTTATATATTATTGCACACAACTCAATTCCATATGATAAATAATAAAACAAAGGATATGGGATTGCAGATAACATTTTGATATACTAATTTCCTATCATTTACCTTACAGATATATTTAGTTATAAAATTTCAGGTTCATACTGTAGTTTTAATTTTTATTCAGTATTCTCAAATCTCTTTACCCAATTATCTTTCTCCCTCCCATGAACACCAAACACTACCATCACCCATATTTCATTATTAAAGCTTTTCAGTTACTCTAGAGTGGAATATTTCAGTTTTAAAGTCTACAGTCATTATAAATAAACTGCTCGCCAACCTTATGAAAGCCTTGCTTCCTGAAATTTTGTTTTTGTTTTGTTTTATTTTGTATTGTTGCTGTTTTTATTTCTTTAGCGAAAAACTTCCACCATTCTGCAGGTTGACAACTCCAAACAGCTCCAAAGAGTGCATTTTCTGGCTCTCCCTGGTATCATTCTTTATACTCACAAGTCATAGCAAAGATGTGCAAGATCCCTCCAAATTCTAAACAGGAAAATCTATTTATTATCTCTACCCCCTTCTTTTCTTTCTTCCTTTTATAACTAAAAGATATGCCTCCTTTGAAGCCTGTGTTCTCCTTCTTGCATGCTCGGCAATAGCTTTGTCCAGACTAATTCCACTTTGAGACCCAGACTCAATCACTCCTATAAATGTCCCATCCCTCTCCAAAATGAACAGAAAAAAATAAAATGTCTTCGTTTCACATCTCTACTCCATTCTTGGCTGTACTTCAGTAAAATATAAAAATGAAACCTCCCTCTATTTCTTCTTATGTTTCAGCCCACTGCAATCTAGCATCTTTCCCTAAAATTCAATTTAAAGAACATTTGAAAACACAAGATTTTTAAGTCTCTAAGTCTGTCTTTAGGTTCTGCTAGGTGAAGTATATGAGAAGTCCTGAGGGCTTGTTGCTCATGCCACCTCTCCAAGTGTCCCTTTATTTTAGACTACCATAGAAAGCATCTATGGTGTTTCTTCCATATGCTTAGCTCTGTAATTTTCAGTGTTTTTCTTTGCTCATGTTAAGTAGGCTTTTCATGAATGAACATGTACTCAGGAGCTGTCACTGGAGGCCTGATGACTGTGAATACTATAATATGTTGCCCAACTCTGTTTCAAGAGCTCACACCATTTCTACAATTGACAATCAGGTTTCTATCTGGATAATCCACACAATATAAATTGGATATTTTCAAAGCTCACTCATCATGTTGAAATATATACAGCTTCAAAAATGCAATACTGAGGTCTACATCTTGAAGAAAAATATCGCCAGCTACTCAGTGAAGCAAGTCAACAATGCTCACCTGTTTCCCATTCACCCCAGAACTTATGATTCATTGCTGAAAGTACAGTTTTGACATTTCCCTTAGGTGGCAAGTTTTTGCTCTCCGTCTCCAGATTCAAGCACTCACCAAATGCTGACCCTTCTGATTCCTGAAATTATCTCAGCTGATAATTGCATTCATATAAAATTCTCCAAATGACAAAATCATGCATGCGTGCGTGTGCATGTGTGCGTGTGCACGCGCGCGCGCACACACACACACACAAACATACTTGTATGTCAGAGTTTAGTGTTGTAGTTGATGAAAGACTAAAGTCTGACTTAGAGAGTTACACAAGGCATCTTGATGTGAGAAAACCGATCTTGATTGTAAGAGGCCACTTTAACATCTTGGAGACTACTTATCAAGTTATAACAGTTCAGGATAATATATTTGAAAACATCACAGTCTCCATTTCTGCTACTTCTTTCCATGTCATTTTTTTTTTCTTTTCTAGAGCACTTTGTAACTTCCAGTTTTCCCCAATCATTCCACTCTCTACTTTAAAAAGAGTGACCTAAGACACAGGTAGAGGTTCTGCTGCATTGGCCCACATTCTCTGAAAGGCTAATTGTTACTCGCAGGATACAGTTGGCAAATTCTGCACTGAGATGGTCACGAAAAACAGCAGGACATGTCAACTGTCTCAAAAAAATGAGTGACACTTAGTGTTTTGGGGGCCTACAAGGGAACACATATAGGTTTGCTTTCAAATGTGGAGTAACTTTGTGAAGTAATACTTTGCACACCTTGCAAATTCACAAAATCTTGCCCAAAATGAATGGTTGGCATGACATGAAGAAGGCAGCATTAGAGGTCAAAGTGTGAAAAGTAGTAGGGAACTGTGCTTATCTGAGAATTAGATGAGATTACTGCTCTTCCTCTAGTTTTGCATGCATTATTTTTTCTTTAAATGACCAATAAGCATACCAGAACATAAATACTTCATTAAATTGTTTTGTTATGATCACTTAATAAACATAGTTATTAGTGTTTCTTTGGCCTAGAAAAAATACACCAAAAGTTCACTGAAGCAATAAGATCTTGAGTCACAGTAGGGAATCATGGGAGCCTTTGCCTTAAGATAAGGTTCAAAGTAGTTTATATAAAGCACATGGGGCTTTCTAACCTGACAGTGCTTCTTACTAACTGCTGGCATGCTAATATATTTTTTTGTGACAACTCACACTAAACTACTTGAGAACTGCAAAACAAGTCTTACTTGAGACTCCTTTAAACATATGCATGCACATGTATGTGTACACATGAGCACATGCAAATACACACGTGTGCGCGCGCGCACACACACACACAGTTTTCCTTGATCTTGCACGAATGATTTTAGAGGTCTTTCTTGACATTACTGACCCATTTCTAGCAGTCCTCACACTATAGGTCAGTTTGGCTTTTTTTCTTTAGCTTTTCCCAGTTGTCTTTTGGTGCTCTTGATGGGTCACTACTGATTTAATGACATTAAAGACTAGCACAGTATTTGCATATAGTATGGGCCAACAAGTGCACAGGCACTTCCTTCTTTTCATAAAGTACAGCAATCACAAGACATCTTTCAACACTGAGACTCTCCTGTTATTTGTATTCAGTTCCTTGCTTTTAATTCAAAGCACACTCCCCTGTCAATATGAAATAAAATGGCTGTCACATGAGAAGCATAGAGGCCTGTCACAAGCTCTCAGGGAAAGAAGCGGCACTTTGTTGCCCCTCTTTGAAAAACAAACCTACAATTGCATTAAGCAAAGCTAACTCTTACACTAACACACACATACACACACACACACACACACACACACACACATACAAACACCTCACTCTGAGAGTTGCTGATTGCTGTGAACACAGGTGGGAAACCATTTCTAGGGGCCTAAGGACTTCAGGGAACATACATCAAAGATAACCTAGCAAGCATCCTGAAGCAAGAACTAGAAGATGAGATGTCACAGATTGCCTTGGACTAATTAATTACAAGATTGTAAATCATGGGATATAGAACATATCGTGAATTGATGAATGTATGCCAATAGCCTGAAGATACTTTGCCATTGTCTCAGCCTCGTATTTATATCACATGGGACCTCAGGGTATCAGAAGTATCTGTCTCTTTGGTCTTATATCTCGGTGGTTTTGTTAGTAGCATACTCTTGGTCTAAGAATGGTACACAGCCTACCCTGAAAAGTTATCAATTACACAGAACTTATGTTCTGGAAGTTAAACTAAGACACCTTAAAAAGAGTCAATAATGTAGAATCTCCAGGTTTCTGTGACCCAGCTATTAGTTTCTGCCATCAGTCTTAAAGTACTTATACCATGTTATCGTATATTCTCTTTGCAGTTTTTCCCAATAACTTTTGAATTATCCCTTTGTTGAAGAAGTTGGAGCTCAGTGATTTTAAGCTACGTATTTAGGACTTATTTATGACTCATAGTAAGGCCTCACTCTAAGTACTTGTGAAGCTCCGCTGACCACTTAAGGGTTCCCAAAAGTTACATACTGACTTCCATCTCGAGTCTCAATCCAAGTGAGCAAGGAAGAGTCAGGTAGATATGAAGGGTAGAATTGTTTAGTATTGTTTAGACCAGTGGTTCTCAATCTTTATAATTTTATAATCATTTAATACAGTTCCTCATATTGTGGTGACTCCCAAGCATAAAATTATTTTTTTTTAATTTTTTTAATTTATTTATTTATAAAATATTTCTGTCTCTTCCCCGCCACTGCCTCCCATTTCCCTCCCCCTCCCCCCCCAATTAAGTCCCCCACCCCTCCTCAGCCCGAAAAGCAATCAGGGTTCCCTGTCCTGTGGGAAGTCCAAGGAACCCCCACCTCCATCCAGGTCTAGTAAGTTGAGCATCCAAACTGCCTAGGCTCCCACAAAGCCAGTGCGTGCAGTAGGATCAGAAACCCATTGCCATTGTTCTTGAGTTCTCAGTAGTCCTCATTGTCCGCTATGTTCAGAGAGTCCGGTTTTATCCCAGGCTTTTCCAGACCCAGGCCAGCTAGCATAAAATTATTTTTGTTGCTATTTCATAGTCGTAATTTTGCTACTGTTATGAAATGTAATGTAAATATTTTTGGAGACTGATGTTTATCAAAGGAGTCATGACTCACAAGTTGAGAATCAATGCTCTAGACAGTCTGAGAATACACTTTTAATGAGACCGAATAATTCTTGTGCCTAATAAGTAGGCCTTGAGAATTAAGGAAGTAGCCTGGAGGCAGGCAGAAGCCTGAGCACTCTGGTTGCTTTCAAAAAAAAAAAAAAAAAAAAAAAAAAAAAGGTACCCAACAGATTCAGAATTCTGCAAGAAGTATAAGAAGTATATATCATGCCAAAGGTCCAGAGCATAGAACTGGGGAAGGTAAGTCAGGATGTAGCAGAGCAAGAAGTCTGCTAAGAGGGAAGCTGAAGCTCAGCTGGTAAGAGGAACTTGTAGTCCATCGACTCGGTCATCATTGATAAAATTCTCCTTTTCTAACCACTACTCTAGTGTTCTTCTTTCTCCCTCCCACTCACATCGGTTTCCTGCTTCAGACCTTCACCTTTCTACAATTTTTTTTAAATTAATTTTTAACCTACTGAGTCCCAGGAGTGATGTCCCTATATGTGTTATGAAATCCCTTATAAAGCTGACTCAGCTTCTCCAGGAGCTTTCATATGCCAATAGCTCCTCAGATAGATGGTTGAGGGGGCCTCATGACACTACGCCATCCTGTAAATTTTATCTGGCTTGAGTCATGCAACTCTTTTGTATATCAGCACCACTACTGTGAGTTTCTATGGCAGCAGACATGCCATGTCCAGATGATTTTGTATTACAGCACTCTCCATCCTCCAATACTTACATTCTTTCTTCCCCCATTTCACATTTTTTCACTGAGCCTTTGGCATTGGGGTGGGTGGAGCTCAAAGTAAACATCCAGTCTATGGCTAAATACTGATAATATTGATAGCTTATGCTCAGGACATTAAACAGTAATGACTTTCTGCATTAACCACAACTCAGGGCAATAAGAGTCATAAAATTAGGGATAGAAAGATGAATTTTCTTTAAGAGAAACTTATTTTCTAGCCAAAGTCCTGGGTTCAGTTACCATCACTCACTTGGCAGCTCAAAACCATTGATAGGCACATGCAAAGTATGCATACATATATGTGGGCAGAATCCACATACAAACAAAACAAATCTTTCATATCTTTAAAGAAAAATAAAAGTTTTAGACTTGGACTGCTCCAAACTTTGGTCAGAAATGCTTTTTTCCTAGTTCTTATGGCAAGTGATTCTAACTCTGTGACTTGAATCCATTACAAATCCATAGCTCAATCTTACTCCAAACCCATATATTATACTAGGCAGACTCAAAGTCAGTTTTTTCTACATTGCAAATTCCATTATTAAAAATGAGAATTAGCTTTTTGGTAGACACAAGTATTTTACAAAGAATGCACAAAATAATGAATTATATTTGAGTAGATAAAGCAAAACATATCCTAATGTGTCATGTTTAATAAATAGTTGAAAGTTTTTGTGATTATTCACTTAAAATTTATATTTTTAAAATTTATGTCACTGGTTATGATTATTGAAACTCAATGTACAAAATTTTTCACTGCATGAGTCAAGGTCAAAACATAAACATAAGAAGAAAGTATTATAAGTAGCTATCTAATATGACTCTGATAATTACCTGGAAATTGACGGATGGTTGAAATGAACCAGCAGGCTTAAATGCCTTCCATTGTTGACTCTAAGGCCTGGAACTTACCATCAAAAACACTGAAAACATGTGCACACAGTCCATGAGAATTTAGTTCAAGGCTATGCCCTGCCTCCTTCCTAGGTAGTGTTTCATCTGCCTGAGATGCTTCTCTCACTGGTTTCAATGATAGCCCAAAACTCCTTGAATACTGGCACACCATCCATTCTGTAAAGAGCCTTTCAAAACTGTGTAATTTCCCTTCCATCTTTTTCCATCTTTAGCACACTAATCTACAGATGGGTTTCCCTCCATAACCATAGTTACTGTAGCATTAGTCAGTAAAGGAGCTTCCCACATGGCACTGGTAATCAGTCTTTTGGTCAGCCTTTCTAGAGATACCATGGATTGTTTTCAGTCACGGATAGAAGATTTCTGCTCCCATCCCCCATGAAACAGTTCAATGTTAAGTCATCATAAATTTAGCAAGCAGTTTAAAAGTGAATGTGTAAGTGCAGGTGGTCCAGAGGAAGATTCTCTATCATCTTTTGTTGTGGTATATTTGTACATTGTGTGGAGATATATTGCTTTGATTATTGTAACAAAAGGCTGAATGGTCAATATCAAGGCAAGGTGCATAAGCAATACTTCCAGGCAGAGAGAGAACTCTGGAAAGAAGATAGGTGGAGATGCTAGCCAGAGGAGGAGGAAGTGGGACATGCAGGAGGAGAGATGATATAGTCATGAGCCATGACAGGGCAGGATGTAGATGAATAGAAATGGATTAATGTAAGTTTTAAGAACTAGTTAAGAACAAGCCTAAGCTATAGACTAAACTTTCATGATTAAAAAGATATTTCTATGTCATTGTTTGGGAGCTGGCTGACAGGACAGAGAAAGACCTGTTATAATCCTTAGTTCAAGTTTTAGGGCAAAATCTAAAGTCTTAAGCTCTTAACTGCATGTCTTCTCCAAATTTCCCCTACCAAATTAGTAACCATTTAAAGGGTCAGCTTAAAGACCTTGTAACAGGCTGCTCCCTTCAAGAGAATGGGCAAATAAAATTCATTTATAGACACTGCTCATGATTAAAGCCAGACAATTATTCTGCAGAGATTTCAATTGTTTTGGAACTCTTAGAAAACGTTCCAGTAATGTCAGTGGAGCAAAGAAAAAAATATTACACAGGTAGCAATTTGGTAGCAATAAAACCATCACGCTTGGAACTGGGAGGTCAATTTTAAATAATCAACACTGCAGATTACTTTTAAATTGTCATGGTCCAAAAAAATGTTGTTGGTTATCTTTCTGTACCCATCTCCTTTTAGGGAAACTTAACAGGAATTTTGGATCAAGTAAGTGTAGAGATCTCAGCTCCCTACAGAGAACCTGAAATTGGCCATATGAACAGGGAACATTGTTTCATATTCACCTTTTTCTCTTTTTATGAGCCAAATAAGCATTCTCTAACAAAGAAAGAAAAATCTTGGTTATTACAGTTGGTCTCAGCTATGTTGTTTACTTTTATTTTGCCTTTCTGACAGAGGTCATATATACCTGACTGAAAGAAAGTATCTAAACATCCTATTTCCTAAAGAATACTTCAGTCAGAGCAGCACCTCTGAGAACTCCCAGAGTAAAGATTACCTGGAATTGATTAGTAACTTTCCTTAAACACTTGTCTAAGTCAAAAATCAAAATGACTTATGTTCATTTCTGAGTGCCTGCCACCGAGTAAACACCCATACCAGAACATTACCTGAAAAGACCTTTTCCATTTGCTTCTGCAGCAAAACACTTTGAGATCTAACCTCTAAAATATGGCCTTCCTTTAAACCACCCCAACTCAAATTAATAAAGAACTAAAACTATGAAAATTCTTATAATATTTTTTAACATCCTCTTTTTATTTTTCCAGAAATACAAATTTCTTTCTCAACCTTTACAAACTGATTTCAAAACTGAAATGAAAAATATTTTTAATAGATATAATAAACTGAATGAAAGAGCAAAATTAAAGCTTCTGATTCCATTGCTGTCAATTAAACATGAACTTCAGACCAAAATAACCAGAATAAAAATCCCACATGATAATGGTACTTTTTAAGTAGGTACCAGGTACACAACTGGAGCCCAGATCACTTGGAATCTATATTAGCAAAGGCTGCATTTGAGACATATTTCTCATCAGAAGGAGATAAGTCAAGGAGATTTGGCCAGAAAATAATCTGGCAGTAATAAAAGTCCTTCAGTAAAGAAGTGAGGTTTAGGTTTCCCCAATGTATATTGACATCATCTGGGAAGCAATAGCATGGTTATATTGTATCAGACTTGCCTATAACAGATGTATTCTGACATGAATTAAATTTTTACCTTTCAGATAAAAGAATTTGCAAAGAATCATTGTAAAAAAAAAACAGTGGCAATCATTTTGACAGTGGGTACAGTGCAATATTAGACACTGAAAATAGCAATGTATCATGTTAGTTATTTTCTTCATCAATATTATATACAATAGTTATTACTTTTATTAAGCTCATTATGAAGTTATTTTTCCAGAAAACACCTGATGGAAGAAGGTCGTCTGTTTATGTGTTACTTTCATTGGTTAATAAAGAAACTGCCTTGGACCTTTTATTGGACAGAAAATTAGGTGGAGTAGACAGAACAGAATGCTGGGAAGAAGGCAATGAGGCAGACGCTATAGCTCTCCTCTCCAAGATGGATGCAGGTTTAGATCCTTCCCAGTAAGCCACCACCTCATAGTGCTACCCAGATTATTAGAAATGGGTTAATCAAGATGTGAGAATTAGTCAGTAAGAGGCTAGAGCTAATGGGCCAAGCACTGTTTAAAAGAACACAGTTTCCGTGTGATTATTTCAGGACATAAGCTAGCCAGGAGGCTGGGAGCCAGGTGGCAGGAACGCAGCCTGCTGTTCCTTCTACAAATACCTTTTAATATCATGTGAACTAATAATCACTACACTGATAGAAATACTGTCCTAGAACCAAGTGTCACGGCTACACACAGAATTAGAGGTTTGAGAATTCCTAAGTAGTTTCTTGAATAGAACAGTGATTGGCTCTCTTTCACATTTACTTTCCTGAAAATTTCTTACAATGTCTACCACCTTGAATATCTCTGACTCCCTTATGCATAGTTTCTTCCATACTTGATTCCTTACTGCATACCAATGAGTGAGTGTTAGGTTAGAAATACTTCTCATTCATCTTAGAACTACAGAACAACACCATATCCATTCATTTATTCAATGAGCTTTACCACAAAACCTATTAAAAACATTTTGTGTGAAAGACATGAGAGAACATCAATCAGGACTACACATTAGAGCTGTGATTAATGCAATTCTGAAATAGATATGGAAGAGAGGTAATTAAATTTGGCTTATCAATATTTGACTTATATTCAACTTTCAGGTGCATGTACCAAGCTCAAAGACAGGATCAGCATAAGCCACAAACCACTTTCATTGATACCTTCAAGGAGAGCTACTCAATTAAAAAAATCTCGGCTACAGCACAGTGAACCTATTTGCCACCGTCCTCCCTCTGACTCAACTTTTTAGAATCAAAGCGCGTAATGACACCAGAATTTTCCTACAAAAACCAAATTTAAAATTAATAAATGGTAGGTAGAAGCAAGAAAACTAGAAGTTTGGGGCTAATCTCCACCACACAGTGAATATGAGACCAGACTAGGCTATATGAGTCTATTTCTTAAAAACAAATAAACACTAACATTCCCGTTTCACTCCTAAAACAGGGAAAGCAACAAAAAGACACTTTTGAAATAAATGGCCAAATTTATAGTAATTACTGATGATTTCAAAATCTATAAACAGGTAACAGAAATGTGATCAAAATATTAACAACATATTCACCTATCTGAAACAGAGGCTAGAACTCAAGTTTTCTTAATCTTTCTTCTACAAAATTCCTAGCACCTTATACTCAATATTTCTTTTTCTCATCACAATTACACCAGACATTTAATACCACCTCAGATTTACAGACAAGAAAAGTGAGCATCAGAAACTGTAGTTTGCCCATAATAAATGTCCCTTTGACTAGGTAACCAGCCAAGCACTAAGAGCAGAGGAAGACATGAGATCAAATTCAGGGATCATATTAGAGTATTAGAGACTTGCTCTTCGACCCTCGTTTAGAGGCTCCAAGGGTATGATAAGATAAGTCATCTCACTGAAAATATGGGACAGAGTCACAAGGTAGCTGTGAGGAGTTAGTAACTACCACACTTGTGCTCCTAACCTAAAGTTCAATGGGTTATTTAAATATTTTATCATAATTTGTAGTTATAATTTAAACTTTATATAGTATTTTCCAACTGTTTGCATGTGACTAAGGTGGTTGTGCAGAGCCAATTCTCTTTCTTTTGAGTACCTAAAAGAGACTTCAAATACAATACAGCTTGGGTCCCCAGACTCTATCCAGCTTCTCCCCTTCAGAGACTTGCTATAATATTTAGGTAATAAATCTTCATAGAATATGGAATTTCAGAGATGGAAAAGGCCTGAAGACTACCTCAGCAAACTGACCCTTTGGCCGTATGAGGAAAGTAAAGTGCCTCAAATTATTTTATTACTTAATCAAAACATAAAGAAAGCAAGCAAGAGAGGTGGTCAATATTACGTTTCTCTGACTTAGTTGAAGATTCTACTACTATACCTTGGTCTGTTCGAGAGACAAAAGCTTCTCTCAGCTTCATACATTACCCTTAGCTTAAGTCTATCATTCATAACTGTCTGAAGTGACAGAATATGTACCTAACAAACTCAAACAACTGTATACATACATCAGATGGCTGTTCTTGTACAACCACAATGGAATGATCTTCTTCAGGGATTTTAACAGTGCTCACACTGGAGTGATTCCTCACATAACTCTACAGTCTATAGGCAGAATCTGTGCACAGATAAGAGGATGGCTTTAACCTGCATAGGTAAGGAAATGACTTTTTTTTCTTTTTGCAGCTGCCAAGTCACCCTTGGTAGTAGCCTAGAATCTGGAGAGGAGGGAACTGGCTGAGACTTAAGGACTCATTTCTTCTGAACTGCCTTCTAACATTGAATAATATGGAAGGCTTTTAAGATATCTCTTCCTTTAGGAAGCAATATCAATCTTCAGTATCCATGTTAGCATACAGCAAGGAAGACATGCACATTGAAATATGCTTTAATGTTTCAGCAAAGTGGCAAATAGGAAGAAAACCAAATCAACTGATATTTGGCTCAGTTAACATGAGCTAGTTGGTGCTTGTACTGACCTGCAACTGGGTGAGCATATGTCTCTGTGTATCCATTTACATGCGTTTTCATGCAGAGATTACCTCAAAAGCCAAATCAATGAACACAGAATATATTATTTTCTAGGAATATCAATTCTGGATGTTTTCCTTTGTAGCACTTAATATAAGTGTGCACACACACATGGTTAATCAATGTCACCCTCTCCTCTGAGAGGAAAGGCGGTGTTTATTTTGCTCATTATTGTACCATCATCCTTAAACACAGTACTGAGTCTACAGCCATTGTTTAATAATTATTCAAGTATTAAATAAAGGAAAGACAGAATAACTAGATGACCAAGGGCTTGGCTTCTGGGTGGAACTCCATTATTTAATTAACCAAGTAACCTTTGTTAAATCTCACACTTAATTTTAGAGCTACAAGAATCTTAGAAATCATCTCACTGAATGACTGAAATATTTGTTTAAATGTTGGATTCCATTCCAACAGAGAACCCATGTGAAAACCAAACATTAAAGCAGATGTAAGCCTTCTCTATATGGACCTGCCTGGTCAGCCTTTTTGAGCTTCTCATCATACTACAGTGGTTTCTATAGCTACTTAAATAAGTCACCAGCAACTCGTGAAAGCACAGGTTGAAAGTCAGTAACCTGGATCACCTCTAACTTTTGACAAATGTGGAAAATGGGGTAAGGAGAAAAAGAGAGGATTCCCTAGCACTGTACAGTACACAGACAATTGGAACTGGGACCCACCTACCTATAATTCTAGCACATTTGTTAGTATGGTTATGGACTAACAATCATACTTGGTTTCAAGCCCATTTTCTAAATTCACTGGCTTTAAGACTTTATTCAAGTCACTCATAAAATGGTCTTTTAACATGGAAAAAAAAAATACTCAAACGACCCCAACCTTGAAAGTGCCCTTGAGAGGCTCAAATGAAAGACAAAGTTATACACAAAATGAAGCTTTAATTTAAAAAACACAGACAGAATTAAATATCTGAATCTCAAAGACTCATGTCCTGCCCCAGCTTCAATGCTCAAAGCTCCAGATTACCCTGGATCAAGCGTTTCTGAGATTGGCACATCATCTCCAGCAACCAACACATACTCATAATCCTTAGCTTATGCATAATCATAAACACCAATAGCTGTATTCTGCTAGAAATGGTTTTAAGGATCTAAATTTGAAATGAGGCAGTTAAGTATTGTTCTCATGTGATTTAAGAATAGTTCTCCCAAGAGGAAGCCTTTTGAATCAATCATTATGTTAGAATTCTGATATTTTTTCAAGAGTAGAAATGCCAACATGCTTTTTATATTCATACTTAGTTTCCTTATTTTATACATTTTTTTCTTTGTACATTACATTTTCATAATGTTCATAGGCACCTTTCCTCAGCAGTTCAATGATTATTTTCTATTCTTCAGGGCCCATAGAAAGTTCACCATTGAACTCTTGCAAGGCAGAACTGTTATTGTGAGACCTCAAGACATTAGTGCAATAACATTTATATGATAATCATTTTCAGACGGTTGAAATTTCAAGATTCACTCATCTCCAGTAATCAGGATCACAGAATGGTGAGGCTACTTTCTGCATCGACCACTTGGAAACCTAAAGTCTTAATTCAGCCTTGCTCTCCACAGGCCAACAAGCTCCTTCTACCCTGCATTCTTGCTTTCTTATTCTAATTATCTGTGCAATGTCAGATTTGCATTTTCTTTCTGAACATTAAGACAAAAGTTGCAAAGTGGTTTTGGCATTTCTTCCATTATAATACAGTACTCATTATGTGCTTATGATAACAAGCATAGCACATGTAACCTGAACATCAACTACAATGACATAAATAAATGTTATACATGTGTGAACATTTGAATAAAAACACACATGAATATGTGGCACTAAAAGAGATTTAAGTTACTTATATAAAGAGTTATTTAATTCAAGTATACATTCTAATTGAAAATTGAGGAATATACTAGCATTTTATAAATATGGCAAGGATAATATAGTTAACTAGAACATGGAATCTAAGAAAAGTACATGAATAAAGTACTGGTGGTTGAGGATCAGAAAATAATACTTCAAAGTATAGCACTTACTGTCCTGAGTATCTTGAACTAAAATATATGTTATCATCTCCTGCCTTCCTATCTCTTGTCTCTTTTTGGCACCCAATCACCAAGTAGAATTCTTCCTGAACTTACATGACTACAGATAGATTCCCTCCAAAGTAGACCATTGGTTATAAATCCTGTGCCCCAGAAATCTCATCTCCAGGTAATAGTAGCTCACAGGACAGGACACACTAGTCCAGACAGATTCTATCACAAACTATATCCCGTTGTGATAGCTTAATGCTCTGAGAAACAATTTCTACCATCTGAGGCATTTTATCTGCACCAGTCAATTTCCCACGCATTTTCTCCTGGGAGTTCTCTGTAACTCAGGATTGTTGCAAAAAGTCCAGTCATTTGTCTCTTCCCTAAGTCACCTATTTTACATGACTATTACTAGTATGTAAATAATTCAAGTAGTTTTCTCCCTTTAATCTGTCTACTGAGCTTGCACAATGTGACTCATTTACTGAACCTTCAGAAGGTCATTCCTGTACAGAGCTTGGTCCTTTTCGGTGGGTGTAATTACCATAAGTTAGTAACCAGTTCAGACTTGGTTAAAAGAAAAAAAAAAAAAGGTTCTTCAGTCAATGTCTCTACTTTATCACAAAAAAATAAATCATGAATATATTTAGTTAGAAAGCTAGATTCACTAATAGTATTTGCAAAACAAGAAGATTATCATGACTAGGAATTCAGGAAAACCAGGGGTTAAATCTAAGTTCTAAGTTCTAAAAGTTTTTAAATTGTTTCTTTAGGAAACATTATTTGAACTAATTTAGACTCACTTGCCTAGTAAAACAGAGAAAAAAAACCCAAAACCTACATCAGGTGAATAGAAAGTATAAATGACATACTGAAATAAGTATCATCTAGTACACTAAGTACTAATATATATTGGTTATTTGGACTCATTAATATTTTAAGCAACATTGAATAGATTCAATTAACAGCCTATAGCAAGGTCACAGTCCCTTATTCTAGAATATTTCCACACCGCCAGGTGTCCGACAATATCTGGTCTCTCCAAAGCACAACAGAAATGGGAGGCAAGGTCTCTCTTAGGCTAAATCTTACCTGTATATTTTATATCTGGTTGTAAATCCTTGACGGTGTCTTTCCACAAAGGATAGGTAGCTCCTGGAGTGGTGGAAAGGCCCCCTGTCTGAAATAAGCCAATCAAATTCCTTGGAGACATGTTGGTCTGTCCCAGCTGGCTCCTGGTGGGAGGGCTGCACTGAGATACGGCCCCATACAAACAGGAAGTAGAGGAGCTCAACAAACCTCCAGTTCATGCTTTTCTGCCGGCCTTTTTCCTCTCATTCTTGCTCCATTCTGTGGAGTCCTGTAGAGAAAAAAATCAAGGAGAGAGAAAGGAAAAGGGAAGGGGAGAGGGGAGAAAAAGACAGTGAAAAGAAAAACAGAAGGTTAACATATCTTCATTAGTAGGCCTTCGGTAGATTGTTTTAATGTTTATAAATCATTACTGCCTTGTTAAAAGCAGGGGACCAATGGTGTCTGGGACACATAGTTTTACTTTGCCTTGCTGTTCACATGCAATGTAAAGATGCACAAACTACATAGTCTATGGAGTATAGTTTCTGTATATATAAAGTAAGGGCATCTTTCTCAATCCTTGATGAACTACAGATTTCCAGGTATATGTGATTTAGGGGTGAAAGAAATAAATTAATGCAGTACCTAAGTCTAATGCATGCAGGTAGAGTTATGGGACAGAACTGATGTTTGCTCCATGTTCTGCCTTGACGAAAAACCGGTCTCTCATTACTGAGACTTGAACAGGAGTGCCTTTTTCTTCTTTTATATCACAGGTAGGAACACACTGATGAACCACACTCTTTTAGTATGGTCAGTTAAATGCACAAAGTCTTATGATGCTCTAACAACTGTCTATTCCGAGTGGATACATTAAGATGAAGAACTCTTACAACAGGGGAAAGGCCAAATTTTACACAGTTCAGTGGAGGTGTCTGGACCCTCGAGGGGATTTTTGAACAGACTATTCATTTGTTGATACCTATAAGCTTCAGTGTACCCTAACCTATGGAGAGGACACTAAAGATCAAGGGTTGGGAAAGTGGGCAGGTCTTGCCAACCTCTTTCGTTGGACAGTGTCACTATACTGGACAAAATTTTGATTTAGAGAGAGACCTTAGGTGGGCATTTTTTTTTTCCTGAAAAGAATAGAAGCAAATCACCTGCTTTCAAAATTTTAAAGTTTAGTTTTCTATCCTATCTGGTAGTCAATTGTTAGCTTAACCAATTGCTGCTTGCCCCACCTTTTGTTTTTTTGTTTTGTTTTGTTTTGATTTTTTTTTTGTTTTTTACTATATAACCTTGCCACACTTGGCATGGCAAAGGCAATACATATTTAAGTTGCATCAGCTATAAACAATATTGTTTCACAAAAGTTTTTGTTTGCCTTCTTTTTCTCATCTATAAAATGCAATTAATGAGGACACATGTACCAGAACTAACATGGTGACTGAATCACACAGGGCAGAGTGCTCCCTTTCTCTCCCAGCACAGAACAAATGCTCAGTGACATAAATAGAAATTGCCAGGAATAACATGATATTAGTGTTGCCAGGCTTTGCGATGTAGCTCAGTGGTAGAGCGCTTACTGAAACCATTGACTTGATGTTGTCAACTTAATGATCTTCTAAGAAATACTTTTGTTCACCTTTTGCTTATGTTTAAATAAAGCCACATTTAGCCTTGGAAGTCACCTTGGGTCATGTCATCAGGGACATTATCTTCTTCTATTCATTTGAAAAACTGTTCTTCTATTCTGTCCACCCAACTCTATTTTCTCATTTTCTAAAAATCTATGTCAGTGGCAATTGTCTTGCCTTATACCTCTTTGTTTTATGTCTGTCTTTTTTACTGGGCTGTGAGCCTTTAGCTGGCAAAAAACTTCAGAAAGCTGTGTTTTATCTTGGCTAGTCATGTGACTGTGAAGTCACAACCCTTCACTAGACCTCATAATTTTCTGGATAGCATTTAAAAATATGAGGAGGACACATACATTTTGTGAGCTGTAAAAGCTATACACATGATTAAGTATTCCTCATTTGGTGATTCTCCCAGTTGAACATGGGAGGTCAGCAAGGCTAGGAAACAAGAAATAAAAGAGGGATGCATGGTTCTGTACAGCTGAGTATTTCCCTCAATTGTTCAATTGCACCATTTTATAATGAGATACCACACACACACACAAATCTGCCTGTTGTTGAAATCCCCAGCTTTCAGGGTAAGGCATGTGTGCTGAGTGTGAGATGGAAAAGCTAAGGTCTGAGGTTTTGTTCAGATCCTAAAACAAAGCTCTCCATGTTGAGCACAGAACTCTATCAGCGACAGCTGCCAGGATTGTCTGCCAGAGCCCACCAGAGTGGCAAGCAGGGTGTGGGAGCAATTGTTCAGAGATTCCTGGAGTGAACTGCAACAAGCTGGAATCCTACTGTGGTACCCATACAGCCTTCTCCAGAGCTTCTGCTGTGAGTGGATGTGAATGGGAGCCTGTGAGAGAATATTTAACTGTTGCTGTGAAGAGACAGGATTCAAGGCACTTCAGCTTGCAAAAGGTTATGTATCTAACACTGGAATGGTGTGTGTGTGTGTGTGTGTGTGTGTGTGTGTGTGTGAGAGAGAGAGAGAGAGAGAGAGAGAGAGAGAGAGAGAGAGAGAGAATCTCCAGCCTGTCATCCTAGGAGTATATAAAAAACTGTTTAACCAAGTTGCTCACAGCCCTAGGAACACCTTTGTCACAACCTTACATCTAAAGTGATATTCTTTATATCTGATGGATAAAGGCTAGGGTTGTTACCAAAAACCCCAGCATATACTGGAGGGCTCCTTATAATGGCATGGGATGAGAGATATTAATGGCTCCAAAATGAGACTCTCATACAATTCATTTTACCATGACCCCAGCAACATACATTGACTGCTGTCTTCTAGCTTCTATAAAGTAGTTATACTTTCTGCCTTTGTCTTGTTTAGGTAATGCACCCACATGCCTCTTGGCTTTGAATGTCTGTGAAAATCTAAATTACAGGATTATGTGAGGTTAGAATGTATTTCTGTTGACTTAAAAAAAATCATAGTCTGGATGGAAATACAGCTCAGTGGTTGAGAGTTTGCCTAACGTGCATTAAATATTGGGTTTAATCCCCAATATTGGAAAAAAAGGAAAAATTAAAAGAGAAAAAAGGAGAGGGAGATGGGCAAAGGAAAAGGAGGTGGGCAAGCATCTATCAATGAACCACATGCCCAGCCTTGTGCGAATATGAAAATCTGAATTCATGTCACCAGCTCTCTTGTAACAAAAACAAAACAAAACAACAAAACTGATGTGACCATGTGTGCTTATAAGCTCAGCTCTGAAAGGCAAAAACAGAAAGATCTGAGAACTTGCTAGTCAGACAGACTAGACAACCAAAAAATTTTAAGGCTCAGAGAGTTACTCTACTTGGGAGTGGGCAATGTGGTGATAGATAGAGGAAGACACCCAACTCCACATTTCTGTGTATAATGAAAAGCTTCCTTCACTCTGCCTCATAGCTCAATTAAACTACCATTCACATTCATCCTGTAAAGTCAACAAACAATAGATACACTGCAAATAGAATCCCCTGTGCTCCAGGACCATGGCAACTGAGCCACAAAGCTTACAGAGAGCCCTCAGAATCTTCCAGAACAAATTTGAGAATAGTTGATTTTCTAAAAGGTTCATAAAGGGGTTTCCTGCCACTGGCGATTACAGTCTAACAATTCAGGGCTAGGCTAGTTGTATACCAAATGTGGTGGCCTTTAATCCTTGTGACCTTCAAGGAGTCATAGGCACTCCTGCCTGATACACTAGTTGACCCAGAGAGCTGACACAGGCTGAAACATAAAGATCATTTGATGTTCATGGCTGAACTGGACTCTTCATCTGCCTGCAATGCCAAGAAGTGAATCAAGTTCACCTACACACCTGTTTTCTAATTGTTATATCCGAATTATTTACATCAGAAACATACACACAAAGAAAAAGATAACAATAGCAGGTCCCTAGAAACCCATACCTAGTTCATTCTCTGGAGTCTCTACATGGATTACTGGACCAAGGCTCACATTTTGGACCAGAGTGCAGGAAGGGAAGTCCCTACCCCTGCCTCAAGTTTCCCTGAGGACTTGGGTCAATAATTACATCTTGAACATAGCACATAGCCCCTGATAGCTCTAGCTGATCCATTCGGGTGGTCTCATCAGGGCTTTTACCTCCAAATCTGGGTCTTCACTAATAGGAAGACCTAAAAAGCTGAAAGAGCTTGGCTATGTTAATTAACTCCCCTGAGTCTTGGTTTCCTGCAACTTTTAGAATTGAACAGGGTGTTTTAAATGTAGCTATTTCAGCTTTGGTTTCAGCTGAACCATACAACTGTTGAACATACCAGCCACATTCTGAATGGAGGTCTGTGACCACCATATCACACTTACCAAAAAGGCAGCCAAAGTACACTTAGATGTATTCTTAACCTCTCACCCACATCACAGCATACAATGTCTTTAAGACTAGGAATTAGATTTGAGTGGAAGCTGACAGTGCAGAGCCTCCCACTCTCTCTCTAAACTCCTTGCGGGAGGGGGTGAAAAGGGGAAAGAAATCCTCCACCTCCAGCTTTGAGAAAAACTCTCAAACAGCACGTTAAATGCGCCCTACAGCTTAGGGAAACATGGTAGAGTGCTGCCTAACTCATGCCAGAGAATTCTAAAAAAAGATTGCTAAAGAGAGGAGTAGAAAGAGGCAGGCTGAAACCTGGCAGAAGAGCAGGGAAATGACTGCCTGAGGCATGGGTAAAAGGAATGTGCAGCCTCCTCCTTCTCATGGATTAGAGATGGGCCACATGCTAGAGAAAGTCAGGGGGAGTTACCTAGCATTCCGCCTGAGAGCAGGAATGAGTCTAAGTACAAGGAAACTAGAATGGTGCTGTCATTTACCCAGGGCCGAAGGAATGAATTACATCAATGCAGCTGAGAAGACATATATTTGCCCACATCAAAACAATCAGTAACAAGAGAACTGAGTGGAGACAAAGAAGGAGGTTCATGCAGCAGGACATGATGACACGATTCCTTGATATCAGGACTTAGGAAATGGATACGGAAGAATCTCAAGTACCAAGCCAGCCTGCACCACAGCAGCAAGGCTTGCTGAGGGCTCAGAGCACCAAAACCATGTTATCAAAGAGAACTAGCCAAGGAAGGGATTCTGTCTTCTTCACTTGTCAGTTCTTCACCAAAACTTGTGTCCTCAGGAAACCAAGGAGTCGGAAAAGTATAACAGGCAGGGGCAGGCACAGTAATAGTGCAAGAAACAGAAACCTCTGAACAGTGAGATCTACACTGCTAATAAAATGATTTATTTATGGTAATATTCTATATTCTAACATGATACAAACTTGCCACAAAGACCAGGGACCTATGCATCAGTTCCAAGAATGAATGCTTGAGACCATCAGGGCCAGAATATTTCTGTCTTATCTCCAAATGAGGACGTCTGCCGAAAAGCTGTACATATGCCCATGCCTAAAGCTGAGAGGAGGCACCTGAACACCTGGTTCGGACAACTAAACGAAGTAGCTGATCCCACCACCCAGCACCTCCCCACAGTTTCTGTCAAAAGTTCTTTTAAAAAGCTGCAGACAAAGAACTGAGTGTTGTCCTCTTCCCTAGGACCCATCCAGCAGGATAAGAGTCCTGGGGATTCTTCCTTTCTCTTAAGTTTCCTATATTTAGATACCTCTTCCTAAGACTCATCCTCCCTTATCTAGGAACTCCAGTCTTTCAGTTTATGACACAAGAACCAAAAAAGGGACTGGTGTGTCCTTGGTAGCCCTAAGGATCCCAAAACGTTAGCTCCCCAAGCTAAACAAAAGATATAAAAAAAAGGTTCCACAACTCTCAAAAATCATACAATATATCCATATTATTTCAAGTTTAATGTATGAACCAAGATTGCACATAGTAAAGAGAAGTGAGCTAAGATGTTTCATGTGTGTGCATGCATGTGTGTATGTGTGTGTGTATCTTTAATGACCCATACATGACACTGCATACAAGTAGATATCAGAGAACAACCTGCAGGCATCAGCTGTCTCCATCTAGCATGTGGGAGCTAAAGAAGAATCTTAGTTCATCAGGCAAAAAAGCAGGCACCCTCACCCTATGATCCATCTTACCAGTCCAAGAATTATTTTTAAAGTAATCTTAAAATGTCCAATCTTGTCTAAACCTTTATCAACTATCAGGAAAAATCTTACCTCAGAACAGGTTTAAAGTGGAAAAAAGCACAACACAGATTTGATTTTGTTTCCCAATCTTGCCATAGATATCCTATTCAGCCAAAGTAAATGTTTCACATTAAATGCAACTCTGAGTCCACTTCAATTAGGCTTCAATGCAAAAGCCTAACTAACTAAAATTTCAATATATGACTGAAGACATACAAGGTAAGAAAACCAATCAAAAATTCTGTTAAATACATTTATTGCTGATTTCCAAGTTGCACCTCAAATATCAGATAACTACAAGTCACCAAAGGCAACGTAGTGCAGATCACAATCCTGGCAGCATGTAGAGCCTGTCCTTTTCCACATATAGGATGCTGTGATGCCATAGACTGTATATGTGCTGAGTGATACATCGCTGAGTGTTATTTTATCTGAGTGTGACTAAAGCAGTGGGCATGTGGCTTAAAGTTAACTTTCTTCCTTCAAAACAACAGCTGTGGACTGGAAATAATTGAAGCAATTCGAGGCATGTGGACCAGAAAATAGCAGAAACCTATAGAGGGCCAGTCACAATATGTCAAAATAGTATTATCCATTCACATTTGCCAATAGCTGGAGAGAACTAGTCAAGATATTCATGAAGACAGATACACTGTAGTTTTACATTCACCTTATTAATGGTGACCTCCACTTAAGTAGCTTTTGAAAAAAAAATGACAATTGAGACAGACAATTGTGTTAATGAAATAACATATGTAAAAACTTTACATGCTTAGTCATTTAGTCATAGGAAAGGTATTTTCTCACCTTTTTTGTTTGTGAACCTTAGCTTTTAATGACTGTACCCCACAGAATTTTTTAACTAAATGTTATGTTTATTGTAAAAATGGTTTATGACTCAATGGGATGAGATCTAGCTCTAATTTGTAAACTCTGCATTTTAACTGATAAGCACGTCAACTTCTCTATAAAATCTCACAGATTTCTCAAGTTTAAAATAGTCAGTACTAAACATACCATTGCTCTATCAAACATGACCTTCTCCCTTTATTCTCTGTCCCAGTGGTCCACAAAATATCCTAAACCATTCCTTTGAGAAGCTTGGAACGTTTCTTGACATTCAACCACCATCTCTATATCCCATCAACATACATTCTTTCATATACATCCAGTTCATTTGACAATAAAGTTTTCATCTATCATCATAGTAAGCTCAGAGTAATCCTACTGCTGTTTCCCTCAGAAATGGATCTTCTGAGGACATTTACCCTTTTGGAATATTCCAAAGTAGTACAACAAACATTCATGACACTCTACCACCTTTCTAGCCTAAGCACAGCTTGCCAATAGGATGTATCTATTGATCTAAGTACAGCTAGGGTGACACCCCTAATGGAGCATATTGAACCATTCTCCCTTCGATGCTCTCCCCCCTTAGTTTTGTATTCAGCAATCCTTTCCCTGTGCCATTCAGTGCTCACCTCAATGGCATGAATGAAACCTTAAGACCTGCATGGCATAATAGTTTTGCTTATTTAGTTTCCTCTCCTTGCTGTGTCCATCACCACTCTCCAGTTTTATATTAGACATGAAAAACATAGATATTATAATATATTTATATCTGTGAATGAGAGCCAATAATAGACCATTGAGCACATACTACATCTAGATAGCATGTCAAATGTCTTTTTATTCTCCATACCATAAAAATCTACAGAACAAACCTATCATTGAGATAAATTTCAGAATATGTATATTACAGACCACAAACCTCGGCTCCGTTACAATGTATTTTATTTTTACAATGTCACATGTTCTAAACATATCACATTGTACAAAAGTGTTAGAATTTAACTGGATTCTAAGCCAATTATTTGTTCTATGGCAGAGTGCTTTAATACATCAGTCTATGAATGCAAGGCATCCTTACAGGACAACCACAAGCTGTCACAAAGGTGCTGTGAAGATGCTAATGAAGAGAAGGGGAAAAACACCAACCTGCGATATGTAAGATCTAACAATACTGAATCTAGAGAACACTAAAATCCTGATTAAAAGCTGAAGTATGTAGACTTTTTATGTGATTTATGTGAAGTGTGTGGAATTCTTGTGATCCTAAGTAGTGCATTTGAAATTAATAGTGTAATCATAAGAGGAGTGTAGTATTACCCATTGCATAAATATTTAATTTGAGCCACATTTAGAAATGGAACAGTCTGAATTCCTACATTTTGAGCCTTCTCCCCAGGTTATCAGCCATCTCAGCAGGTATTCTTTCAAAAAAGTAGTGAAATAACATTTCAGAGTGTTTTTCTGTGCTCATTCGTGGAAATGCATCAAATATCTATTGAGTCCATGCTATCCAAATAGGCTCGTACAGACTGCAACACAAGCTAGAACAGAAAGAGCTGATTTCTGAAAAGAAACTCATGGAAGGGACCCTTCAGAGCAAGGACAGAGTATGCCTATAGAGCCCCTGGCCTCATCTCCTCAAGGAATGCTTCTTGACCAGGAAAAAAGCACAGGAAAAAGATTGAAAAAACAGGATTACTATGGAAGCAGTTTTAAAGAGAGGAATCCCAGAAAACAAAGTAAGAGTCAACTGCTACCCCTTGTCTCCTACTTCACTTCTATCTGTAGTTAAAGCTGGCACTTGGCTTTTATCTCCTTCTGTGTGTGCCCAGTTCCGGGAACCAATCGTGTGGTAGAAACTAATCAATATTTATTGAGTGAATGAACTGTACAAATCAAGAGCTAGGATCACTCCCATGAGATCATAGCGGACCACTGACAGCTTTCAAGCAGAACAGTCCTGTTGGTGTTTTAGTTTTGATTGGTTGAACTGTAAGGGATACTGGAAAGTTTTTTAAATGATAGTAAGGTAAAAATGGAGAGAGCTAATTAAATAGACCAGGTATAAGTGGCAAGAACAAGCTCCCTTATACAATAAGAGAAAAGAAGAAAAATAGCAAGGTTTGGTAGGTGGGTAAGTGAAGTGAGGAAGCACCTATGTGTGGTGACTCCTCGGACTGGATTGGTGATTAGAATCAAGGATGATACCATGCATGATAACAAGTAGTAAAGGCAAAGGATTTCGAATCAATGATAACTGCCCAGGAAATATCCAACTGAGAATTTCCATTAAACAGTGGGAACTTTTTATCCAAATGGGAAGAGACACTGGTATTAGCGGCAGGGAGTGTTCCACTGTGTTCTAGTAGTAGTTAGCACTCTTGGCATGGATGAAGCCACTCTGAACACCTGTGACTCACGAATAATGAAAGCAAACAATAGGCAATGCTCACACAAGCAACATGAAGAAGGAAAGAACCCCGTGAAGTGTTTTGAGGAGAAATTCCATAAACTCAAGAAGAGTTTCAGAAGGCAGTAAACATTATCAAGATTTAACAACTACAGAGTTACACAGCATAAGACCAGAGATGCCTATTGTACTTCAGGGAACAGAGGTGGTAAATAGTCATTAGAAACTGAAGATTTCAAAGAAATTTAAGCATAAGCGGGAGACTGGGGATAGACATAGACTAGTGTAGAGATTTGGCAGGTGAGGAAGCAGCTAAACAGTGGCCACCACAATTCTCCATTCTGCCTAGAAGAGATGGGATACAAGTGGCAATGAAATACATTTCTTCTCATGGAAAATGCTTCTTATAAATTCAGAAGTCAGCTATAATTAAAAAAGAAAATTAAAAGTATGGGAGAGAAAAGAAGTAAGTGCTCATTGAGAAAACAATATGAGGCCTAAGGTTGGAATAAAATGCCAGAGATACCGGGTAATTAAAGAGAAAGATGAAATGTTCATGACTTTAGGGATCCATGATGAGATAAAGCTGTAAACCTCAAATTGCAGATCAATGGACTGAGTTTTCCAGATACAACAATACAACTCATTATTGGAGCAAAGAAAGAGAAAGCATAACTCAGAGAAAGCAAATTATAGAAAGCCTCTTAAAAAGAGAGCGCCCTTAGGGAACTGACATTTAATTTGGCCTATAGTTGTTTAAGTTAGGATTTGACAGATGAGAGAAAAAGAAAAAAAGAAAAACTTTCAGATCACAGGACCAGCATCAGCAAAACCATTTGAACATAAAAACTCGCCTACTAGGTACAAATCAGTAAACCAGACGTGACTCTAGATAGAGGAGTGAGTTAAGAATAGTAGCGCTCCCCCCACAGAGGTATATGGAAGAACAAGGAAGCAAGGAGGATGATGAAGATGGCAATGAACCCACGTAGGTATTAATACTAAGACAAAAACTGCTCAATATAGAACATGGCTTTCTGGGGAGCTGATGTCTCTGAGTTTTGCCCTATGTTTACTCTGTGCTGACATTCAGTAGACAAAATGAATAAAACACAGATAACAAACACCTGGCACAAAGTTATACTCTCATGAGAAAGCACTATCACCTTCTCAAGCATGTGCATCCCAGGATTCAACTGTCTTTTAGCATGCTTGTCATCATGTTAGAGTCCACACCATATTAATGATGCTAACAGAAATAACTTTTAAACACAATTAATTGCATCAGCTGTGCCAAAACATTTACAAAGCTGTGATGGGGATACTTTGTGCTAGGTTGCTTGTTTTTAAAAATTATTTTCATTTCTTTCCCCCATTTTTGTGTGTGTGCCTCCTGCCACCTCTGCGTGTGTGTGTGTGTGTGTGTGTGTGTGTGTGTGTGTGTGTGTGTGGTGATATGTGTAAGTTCACACAGAGACCAAGACAAGTCATTGAATGTCCTGGAGTTGGTGTCACAGGCAGCTGTGAGCTGCCAAGCATGTGTGTGAGGAACAAAAATCAGGCCCTCCGGAAGAGTAGCAAGTGCCCTTAACTGCAGAGCCATCTCTTCTAGCCTTCTAGGTTTGAATGTTCAGAATCATCATGTTCCCTATCACTAAGCACTTTGTCAAGGAATTTTACAGCCCTGAAAAAGACAGAACCCAGTCTGTCATTGCCCTTGCTTTCTGTGGTACTCTCCTCATTGTCCAGCGTGCTGTGCTCCTGCGCTGTACTAAACTGCTCATCCTATTTTGCTTGAAAGAATGAACTCACAACTCACCAACCACCTGACAATTTTTCCTATGCTACTGTATTTTTTTTTTTGCAATCCAAAGTATAATCAGAAAACTAAAGAACAGCCTAGCCTACAGATTAAGGCTAATTAAGGCAAATAACAGAATAAGCAAAGAAGAAACAATAAAATGCTGAAGGAAGACCAAAAGAGACCAGTGAGAAACAGGAGTGACCTCACCGATACTAAAGTCAATGCTGAGGTTTAATGCTAGGATTTCTCAGTTGCTTAGGTGTCTTTCTGCTTGTGTTCTTTTTAACTTGTACAGCATGGGAGAAACAGCCAATCTCTGCTTTTAAAACACACATTCCCTCCAAATTTCATCAGAAAATTTCACCAGAATCTTAAAATACTACCAGATTTTTTTTTTATTTCAATCATAACAAATCAGGACTCTTTGGGATATATTTGGAGGAGGGAAGAAAGCTGGGATCTGCCTCCCCCCCCCCTTATTCACTGAGGTTGTTACCAGGCATAGGCTGTGAATATTCAGACCCGTCTAATCCACCTGTGCATAAGAAATAAAGCTTGAAGGTTTTAAGCCAGAAAGGAACTCAAGGAAGGGGGAAAAATGAATATTTCGCATGAAAGGACTCTTAATCTTCAAAACATAATCCATTTTTCATACCAAAGCCCCTTCCAGCTTAGGAAGTCTGCTGAGACCTCAAGTCAGGCAAACAGCTTGTGTTTTGCAGATTAAGGGGCCTTTGGCCCCAAGGATCCCTTTTTTGTGAAACTCTGAAAGAGAGGCCTAGTTTATTTCTAGGGCTCCCTCTCCCTGATGGAGACAGCCCTCAATGCATTCTGAGGACAAGACTACTTCCCTGCTGGGTCTGCCACACAGTAGGGAGTTAGATAAATGGAAGAGCTCCTCAAAGATATCTTTTTCCCCAAAATAACACGCCTGCTTCCTTACCAGGATGCCCCAAATGCTCTTTATAGAATGTATACAACTTTGATATATTGAAAGGTCCTCAAAGAAGATGGCTAAGTTAATAACAGACAGCAGTAGGAGTGGGTGTAAACCCAGCACCTTAGGACCAAGAAGCACACTATCTCACCCACCCCACCCCCACAACAACACACCACCACCAGCACAATATGAAACAGAATTCTAGAGAATTCCTTAAGATCACACGCCTAAGATTGTACAGACATTCTCTTGTGCTCTTCCTAGATCTTACCATTTCCACAAGGGTGAGAAGCCTTAAAGCAGGGTCATTTGTGAAACATGAACAAGAGAAAGGCTTAGCTAACACAAAACTAACCTGAATTAGGATACTTGAATTCTAGACTATTCCACCTATCATTGAAAATGTTAGAATTGGATCATTGTCACCAAAAATTTAGAATATGGTTGTTGTCTATGTATTGTTACTTGAGTCTTCAGGGTCAGAGTCTGGGCCTGAAGTCCTAACTAGCTTGGCTTGGCCCTTTATCTGGAAGAGATCAACTAAACAGAAAAGAATTAGTAAAAACAGAGAACTATATATTCAGTGTGGCTACATTGGTAAGAGTAACAAAGAAGTCTGGGGACCAACCAAGCTCATCTCTGGGGGCTTGAATCAGGTTTGGGTTTAAATAGAAGATAAGTAATCATGCTAATTAATCTATCATTGTTGTGGTCTTCCCTGAAAGGGAGTATGACAAGTGGTCAGAACTGTGTGGAATATTTTAACTGGAGACAAGTTTTTCTTGGTTGTAAATAAAACCCTAGCTTTCTCCCCCTTTTGAGATTTCTGGAGAATTCTAATTTCTTGGAGTTCAACGTCTCAAAAGTCTGACAGTGAAATGGAAAGAAATGAGAGTTTCTCCTTACAACATCTTCACTCATGACCTTTACAGTATGACTTGAAAGGTCATGTTAGGTGTTCTATTGCTATTACTCTGTTGTGTTTAAATTTGTTTCAAGCTTAATTTGTCTCAGGCTATTTCTATGTTGACAGACCCAGAAAATCTCTGCATATGTGTCAGACAGAGAAAAGCAAGTACACCACACACACATACACACAAATACACAGAGGGGGCACCAAATGAGCTCAGTGGGGTGGGAACATCAAGAGAGCTCAATCTTGGCTCGTCTTGGATGAGAGGACACGGTGCCAGACAAAAGACATTGAGTCTGGGGAACTGAATGGATTTGATTTGTCTAAGCCTTAAGAAAGCAAATATTACTGAAATGTTGGCTGACCGCCACTGACTTCCAAACAGAAATGGCTTCCAGATATACTGTGGGTTCTCAGCAGGGTCTGTTAGAGTGAGTGATGGGGTGGCTGTGCAGTGCTGAAAACAGAGAAACAAATTATAAAGTTCCCTTGACTGAGACAAGCTGAAAGTACCAGCCTAAGAGGAAGAGCAAAGGTACCATTTGAACCTCTCCCTAAAAGTCTCAGACAACTTGGGCAAATCTCATAATGGCCTCTGGAAATGGCTAAATTAAGGCTGCCTGAACCAAATTACACAATGGTAGGAGTGTAAGACCCAGGCATAAATCTCAATTTAGTCTTCGTTCACATCAGGTGGGCACAGTCTTCCCATGGAATCCAGTTTGTTTATAGATGGAAACCAGCTAGACATTCTAAACAATCCCCAAGGACCCCTCTGTCACAGGCATTTTGTAGTGTGCCATGGGAGTACCAGTAACTTCCATATAGCATGTGTTTTTTAGATATCTGACTAGTTTTAATATTTGTGTGTACTAATAAGGCACTTCTCATGTGCTAGGCATTACGCCTTGGAGGTGACTGATTTCTTAAACTGACAGTCTGCTTTCTATAAGGTCATACTTATCCTTAGAAGGTAGTAAACAGTCCAAAGTCATCAGTCTAGCCCTCTATCTTCAGGAAGTACAGAATTTGATGCTTGATGATTTGAGATTTGTAACATGGAGGGCCAGGCCTGTTTGTTGTTGCGGTTTTTGTCCCACCTGGTATCCCACAACTGTTTAGAAAATCACACATAGGTCTCCATAATTTATAAGCTGATTGGCCCATTAGCTCTAGCCTCTCACTGGCTAACTCTCACATCTTGATTAACCCATTTTTTCTGATCTATGTTAGCCATGTGGCTCAGTACCTTTTTACAGTGGGGCAGATCACATCCTGCTGCTTCAGTGATCTGGGCAAGAGTGGGAGGGATCAACTTCCTCCTTCCCAGAATTCTCCTGTTCTCATTACATCATTTCTACTTCCTGTCTGGTTTTCCAGCCTATATTTCCTGCCTGGCCAATCAGCGTTTATTTATAACATGATAGACAGATTACAGACAATTCTCCCACACCAGACATTTATCATGATGATGTAGAAAGTAATGAAAGGGTTTTCTTCAAGAACCACCATGATCTTTCATGGTCACAAAGTTCCCTGGCATTTCCCTTGAGCCTTGTATGCTCTCCTAGTAGATAGTACTTGTAGAAGCTGACACAGTTGAAAAAAAAATTCTCTCTGTTTGCCTATTGCTTAGGTGGTGAATGCACGCCCATACACAAGCCAGGCACAACCGCCCAAGGAGGAGACTTGTCAGAATGTCAGGGTGATATTTTCTCCCCGTGTTCCATAATATTCATGGTTGTGTAGTCCTTAAAGAGAATCTAACCCAGTTGTTTCATTTTTCTGGAAAGAAAAACCATAGTTTATTGAAGGTCTCACTACTACTTAATGGCAGGAAATCAAAACTATAGGTTGACTACTGAATACCATTTTTGCTGGTTGGAGTATTTGCCCCTGTTTCTACCGGCACTGCTTTTTCAGATAAAATTTGGTTGTTGTTTGTTTGCTTGCTTGTTTTGTTTTGGTTTTGGTGGTTTTTGTTTGTTTTTCTAACTTTGCTTTAGCACAGGGACCATTTCTGGTGAGATCAACATGACAAATCGAGAGTCTCATTATTCTGAAAGCAAGCATACTGGAAGTGTATGAGGGAAGGAGAGGCATTGAACTGGGAAATGCACAGAAGAGGTATCAGAGAAGATGAGTCTTAAGGGTAGGAGTGAAAGTCTGGGAAGGAACCTGGGAGGAGATAGAATCAGAGTGCTGCAATCAAATTCAGAGATAGAGGCAGGGTAGTTGTATTGGTTTGCAAAAGCAGTTCCGTTAGCCAGCCTGGATTTTCTTGGTCTGCTGTCTACACTTTTGTGAAGATACACACACCCCTCTGGGTTCAGATCTCTAAATCAGCATGCAATGACTATGTCATAAAAGATGGGAGCCAGACATTAGACAGAATGAGAGAAAGAGAACAGAAAGATGGAAATTTAATTCAAGAATGCAGAAAAAATGTATAATAGAGATGAGGTGAAAGAGTCTTACCAGAGTTCCATAACCCTGAGGAAATGGATGGCAAAGAGTTTTCTTTAAAAGAAGGGCTTAGAGGATAGAAGAATAAAGGCAAAGAACAACTACTCTTTCTCCTTATTTCCATTTCAGTCCGATTTTATCCTGTCTCATCAGAATACACCAGGTGCCTTGTTCACCTTCCAGACTCAAGCCTTTGTTTCTAAATAAACCATTGCAGAAAACAGTGCTCAATAAATGTTTGATGAGCAAATAATCAGCCTCAAACATTGATTTCATCATGCCATTGATGACAGGCTTTTTTCCACCATCATTTCTTCTACATAAATAAAAATCAAGCAGTTCCAGAATATAGACAGTCAACCTTGAGGGATAAAGTACCCCAAGTAGAGTTTACAAAAGTAGTCTGTCAATAAATGCAAACAACAAATGATAAACACATGCCCAAATCTATAAGGACAGCAGACTGCTTCTATGTTGGAATAAGTTCACTAGGTTAGCAACGAGCAAGCAGCCAGGAGAAAGTACAAGCTGTTACAGGAGATCTCTCAGTGTTTAAATATAGAAAAATGATCTCTCCCCATTCTTCTGGTGAGGGTTAAAACTATAACTGACCAATGAAACAATATGTGCATCTGCCTGTGACTTCAGGCTTACAGGATAAGGTCCTCACATTTTAATTTAAAAAAGTCAAGACCTTCCCTTAATTAGACCTAGGGCATGCCCTAATTTTATGTTTGGCTTCTATCCAAATCTAATCAATCATATAACCACAGCCACTCTAATTTCAACCCATGACAAGACCTACATTATCTATAAACACACAACATTTTGTTTGCCTGTTTCTCCAATCTTGATCTGAATGTGCAGGTCACACCTAAGTCTTGTTTGGAATGCATATTTATTTAAGTGTATATATGTTTGTGCCAGTGTTCATTTGTGTGTATCACATTTTGCAGGTGCTAATGCAGGCCATACGTTGTTGGAGCCTCTGAGATTGAATGTCCAGGTGATTGTGAACTATCTGTTAAGAGTGCAGGGAACCAAATCCATGTCCTCTATAAGAGCTGTACACACTCTTATCTACTGAGCCACCTTTTTAGCACTCAGATATATTCCAAGGTTTCTACTAGTTCTGCTATTTAATTGTAGGTATTTCCTTTTTGCGTTTGCAACTGGCAAACCTGGCATCCCCAATCCAAGCTAACCTTCACTGACTATATGTTCCAACCATATTACTAAATGTCTTTCCTGTATTTGTATATCTATCATACTTTCCTATGTCCTATCACAGGACATATAGGGAGCTATAGGAAGAGAAAAGCAACTGAAGCATGGCTGTTCCTTCTGATTCACTCAGAAGTCACATTATTTTAGCACCAATTTTTATTTCTGGGATTCAGTATCTTTAAAAATAAAGAGCACTGCCGGGCGATGGTGGCGCACGCCTTTAATCCCAGCACTCGGGAGGCAGAGGCAGGTGGATCTCTGTGAGTTCGAGACCAGCCTGGTCTACAGAGCGAGTTCCAGGACAGGCTCCAAAGCCACAGAGAAACCCTGTCTCGAAAAACCAAAAAAAAAATAAAAAATAAAAAAATAAAATAAAATAAAGAGCACTGAACTAGAAGGATTCTTTTATCTCAAAAGCCTAGATATAAGGCCAAATAAGGTAAAAATGGAAGAAAGGGGAGATGGAGTATACGAAGGCAAAAAGTAGATGACATAAAAAAGGAAAGAAAAATGAGACACTATATGAAAGGGATAGATTAAATATGATTTCGAGTCTACATTCACTTGTACAACAGCTCCTAATGTTTGTTTTCTTTTAAATTAAAGGGGAAGACTCTTTCTGCAAAGTTATTCACTATTTTAGACTTTGTGGGCCACACTATCTTATCCTGATCATTTAGCTCTATCAGTACAGCTCTGGGCAATGGGTGATTGAAAGAATATGGCTGTGTCCCAGTACAACCTTATTTGCACAAACAAGAAGAGGGCAGACATGGCCCACTGAGATATTTTGATGACTATTAAGCTAGGTATTAATTAGCTTTTTATTTCTATAGATATTAAAACTAGCTCAATCATATCACATTTTATTTGATCGTTCATTGTAAGCCTTTCACTACTAGAATATCTTTGCTCCCTAAAACATAAACTCTCATCCCATAGTTTATAAACAAGAACGAGAATCCTACAGTAGAGTTCAAGTATCTTTAGTTCCTAGAACAATGTCTAGCACCAAACATGAACCAAAATCAGATCTTTAGAACATGTGTGTGTGTGTAGATGATGCATGTATGAGTTAGTGGATGCTATGTTAGTGTTTAATTTCAGCTTGATAGAATCTAGAAGACCTGTGAGAAAAACTCTGAGCATACCTGTAGATGCTAAAGGTGGTTCTCAACCTTCTTAATGCTGTGACCCTTTATTACAGTCTTCATGTTGTGGTGACCCTCAACCGTAAAATTATTTCATTGCTACTTCATAACTGTAATTTTGCTGCTGTTATGCATCATAATACAAATATCAGTTATGCAGGATATCTGATATTCAACCCCAAAATTAGTCACTACCCACAGGTTGAGAACCACTGATGAAGAGAACTATCTTGATTATATTAGATGTAGTGGGAACACCTGCCCACTACTGGAAACTCCATTCTCTGACCTCATTCCTGTCTCCTATTTGGTCTAAATGGAGAAAGTGACTTGTGCAGCAAGCACACCCCCCTGTATTTCATTGTAGTGCCTTCCTTGGATTGACATCAGCTAGGAGCTAAAGTGAGCCAACCCTTCCTTGGTGTCACTTCTGTCAGGGTATTTTATCACAACCACAGAGCAAATCATGACAAAGCCCACCAGATATTACCAAGCAAATCTCAAGCACTGGCAGTTGCTCTCTTTCAGATTTTTCTATGAAAATTATTTCTCCCATTTTAGAGAATAGGAAGCAAACACATAGAGTGATTTACCCACAACAAACAGCATATATTTTAAAGATAAAATATTTGAGTCCAAAACTGTCTTACTATATCTCAACAGGTGTAACTTGGTCTTTCTGGGTTACACATGGTACAGCCCAAGAATTGAGGTTGATTTCAATTTCCCTCATGACTTCTTTTGCACACTTTTGCTCCAGGTAGCACTGACTTCTCTGGATATTTTCTCCCACTCTTATTCCCTCTTCTGCCAACATGCCCTTGTGTTCAAAGACAGTTCTCCAAGCCATTGATTTAGAACCAACCTCAGTCTCTGTTCAAGGAGGACTCTGGAGCTGTTCTTTTCTTCCAGAAATGACACCTCATGTGATTTTAGGTCCTGGTTTAAAATTCATACCCTATCTAACCCCCAAGACACATTTAAAGTGATATTACAAAGTTAAATAAGATATAAATCAGGACAATTAAAATAAAAATGGAACAAAGAATACTTTAAACAAGTGAAGGTATAGATGTAACCAGGCACCTGGGATGAACTAATTGATCTGGTTTTAGTTCTGAGGCTCCTGGCAGCTGAAATAAAGTGAAGTTAATTGGCCCCCAAGGGGCTAAAATCCATGAACAGGGTCTCATTAGCATGGGAATCCAACCACTGAACAAAGAAAGGCTGAGCAGAGAGCTGTGACAGTGTGCCCCAGCCCCAGGATGGAGGGAAATATCCAATCCACAACCTAAGCATTATATCTTCTCTGTATAGACACATCACCGCAACAGAAGGAAAGTGCAGTATTTGGAGACAGTCACATTCTCTAGGTCTCTGAAGCCATGACACTCACTGGATCATCTGCACTGTCCTTATCTTTTCTGATGTGTAAAAGGAGTCACCAGCCCTTGCTTATTTCATTGACATGTTGAGATAATAACATGAATGTGCTAGTTACCTAGTCAGCAATGAAGTAGAGACAATTCATGTTCATTCCTCCCATGAAATAATTGAAAAGCAGCTCCTCATTTTGCACAGCTTTAAAAAAAAATGAACTAGTCATAAATAGGTAACAGCCAGGAACTACATCCGCCTCAGTGTGAAGCCCCAATCTTTCAGGCTCCACAGCTACTTTAGGCCGTTTGCAACACATACCTCTATTCCTACTTATTCTCCACACAATGGAAAACATGAGAATTCTTTCATGTCCAGGAAATAGACCTGACGTGAATATACCCAGTCTGCCCATGGGACTTCAAACAGGGCTACCAGGAAGACTGCTTTGTGGGCAACTGGTGATTTGTGAGCAAAATTAACTCAATGGTGTTTGTGATGGCTCTAGATATTACTTTTGTCCCTGATCCTTAGATATAAATACTATAAAAAACACTGTCACAGCTGAACTGTACCTGCACTTTTGCTTGAAACCCACACACAGCATCAATCAAGCAATGCACCAGACCTTAACCCCACAAGACTCTCACAAAGGAAACTGTAAGCAATATATATATGAAATGACTTTTAACTCTGGGGTAGAAAGTTTCTTTAGCATGCACTAGACCCATAGTTCAATCCCCAGCACACACAGGAAAGAACCAAATTTCTTAAATGAGTCACTATCAACTGTTCAATCTTGAAAAAGTCTTCTATTTCCCTTAACCTAAATTTACATCACTACAAAACAGATATTTCTAAAATACATCGGCTGTATTCAACCTTGCAGAGCATCTAATGCAATGCTCCTAAGATAAGAAACGCATACTAAATGTTTCCATTATTAGTAGGACACTGTGTCAAACCCAGCTTCCTCCAGTTTATCCAGTATACTGGTACTTTGGTATTTATGCTGCTGTCCAAAATGTGGCATGCCAGGTGTGACGGGAGAGGGCCCATAGCTATATTAAGTGCAGATACAAACAGATTGCTCAGCACTGCCTCCAGGGAATGAGATATGGAGTCAGCGAAGGGTGAATTTTCACAGAGCATCCGATTAAAAACACATCAGTGAGAGAAAACAGGCTATATGGGTCACGTTGTTCAAGTCATAAGCCCTGAAAGTAACATCTGCTCTATTCCCCACCTGGCACCAAGCACTTCTGTCACCCACGCACATTTTCCACAATTCTACAATTCCCTTTAAGGTTCTGATATCTCCAACATGTTTGCTCCTCATGCAAAACACCAGCACCCTGCCTGACAGACATCTCAAAGGTGTTCTTACATCTAAGAACCCATCTACTGCTTCCTTCTTTCTTTCTATTTATGTTGGGAGTTTTCTAAGTCAGTGAATCATCCTTCCCGCCCTCAGTCCCTGAAAAATGATCTTGGACAGATACTGTAGATTGAGATGCCATTACTTCCCTGATGCTGTCCTATACAGAGAGAGACAGAGATGCCCCAACTCCACAACTGTTCCTAAATCACCTATTCAGAAGTTCTTATTCTCTCTCAATGCATATTGTTCACACAGCCTGCAATGGACTTCCCCATTGTGCCCTCCTGATAAATTTAATACCTCTACAGTATTCATCTTAAGCATCTTTAGTGACTTAACTGAGTTCTTAGTCTTTCCTTTAGAGCCCCTAAGGCATGATAGGGAGGTGATACAGAGGGAAAGAAGCAAGAGAGAGAAGGCTTAAGCAAGAAAACCTCTCTTTCTTTTTCATTTTATTGAGATTCTTCATGTTTCCTTAGTAACTATTTAACATCTCTGAATATATTTCTTAGTTTTAAGTTTGGGATAACTATATATTTTTCTTAAATTGGAGGATAGCAGGAAGCAGAACATAAAGGACGTTTTAGTGTCTTTACACAGATAAATATATGTTACTATCTGGAATACACACACACATACACACATACAGACACACGCACACACATGCACACACACAAACACACATATTCTAAAACTTTCTTATCATACTCACTATTTAATATTGAGAGTAATATTAATCTTTTTAATTATAATGCCATTAAATATAGAGGCCATACTACCAGTTTATATTTTTATCTACAACTCAAAGCACATGGTAGGCATACAATTTATATCAAATCTTCAAAGTCTTCCAGGATATTTCATATTTTTGCTATAGCTTCTAGCAAAAAGTAGAGTCTATCTATACATGTTCATGAATAGATGAACAAGTGGGCGAATGAATTCCAAGATCCTACAGTGAAATGTTTATCTGATATCCTTTAGCAAGGTTGTAAGCCTAACCTCCACATCATAGCTTCCAAGCAAATATATTCAGCTCCAAATATTAGACCATCATTTGCTTGCAAAACTGCAATTATTTTTTTTAAAAATGAGCATTAAATTACATTTCTAATTCAGAATATTTGTTCATACTTACTCTATGTGTATGGGCATTTGTAGATGTGTATTCATTTGCCCTCTCCCTTCCCCTGTGAGTGTGTGTGTGTGTGTGTGTGTGTGTGTGTGTGTACATATGCATGTGTAACCTGAGGTCTTGATGTCAGAAAAAAAAATTCCGAAGTATATTTAAAATAAAAAAAAAAAACTTCAGCTTCAGACTTTCTCTCATGTACCATGACCAGCTTCCTTTCACAGCATTAATGTGCATCAGGTATTTCTTCTCTGCATGAAAGTAAAATCATTGTTGAAAAACATCAAATTATCAAATGAATTCATGCAACATCTTGAATGCAGGTAGTAGCCAGATGGCAGCCTAATCTATGGCAATAGGCAAAATCCTGAGAGCCAGAGGCACCACAACTCCTGTCTCATTGAATATTCACAAGCACATACACATCTGATTCCACTCATGTAGTCCCCCAAACCTTTCCAGATTGATCCAAATGCAAGAATCTTTGATGAAGATTCCATATTCCAAGCAGCTTCATTCTAACAACCTAACTTTACTTCATTTCATTTGCAACTCTACTGGCATCTTCTCCTCGTTTCTTTATGCTAAAGTCTTCACAGCAAAGAATTTCTGAGGAGAACAGAAATTCTGTTTCTGGTATCTCTATTGCAAAAACTGCCCCATCAGCTTTACTATTGCAAACATTTCTTATCCAAATGAAATAAATAATTTTACTAAAACTCTTCAAAACACTTTCCGAAGGAGAAAAATACGTGGTCCCAAATCTCCTCTACAGCTAACGTCATCTCATTGGCACCCATTTTACTCTCTTTATCACAGTAATACAGCACACAACTTTAAAGATTCCTTATGATGAAGACTTTTAGAAGTAACTTGAACCCAGGCCTTCTGATACAGGTAAACCTGTTCTCCGAATTCTATTTTTTCTCATGTGTGCCTTAAAGACAAGAGTAATAATTGACCGAGAACCTGCTTTAAAAGTTCTGCTTGTTCAACTCACGCAATTCCCACAATTCCAGATTGGTTTGGTTACTCTCCTTGCAGATAGGGTAAGTGAAGTACTATGTTACTAAGCATTCTGCATAAGATTACATGGGTACTAAATTTGGAAGCATGATTCACCTGGTGCAAACTCAGGGCACCTAATAACTAAGTTTTCAAAATCCTAAGACCTTGACTGAAAGCTCCCTACATGTCTGAAATGCATCAAATAGACTTGAACATAGAAAAAAATACATCTATATTTGTGGTTGGTCAGAGATTCACCCACTTCTAATATATGTGATGATAAAAAACTCTGGACAAGACATTCCCCAATGTATTATGGATTATGACATATACAAAGACATCATTATAGTATCCTCTAGTCAAATGAAGAATGAGAGGCTATCAGTGACCGTTAGCCTTTTATGCTATAAAACCAAGTCAAACATATAAGACCAATATGTTGGCAAACTTGAAATCAATTATTTTCCTGTTTCAGGAACGGCCATTTGACTTAAAAAGCAAACAAAGAAACAAACAAAAATACAGTGTTTTATAAGAGACCTTATATTTCCAATATCAATATGAAGTCAGGACGTAAAAATGCTGGAGTAAAAGAGGTTCTACAATTTTTATACAAGTAACTGGTGAGCATTTGTCCAAGGAGGCTGTTTTTAAAAAGTGCACACATGAAAGAAAAATCCAAAAGGCACGGTGCAGGAACACAAAAGGCTGAAGAAAGTGGTGCTTGCATTGCTATTCGCAGGCCGAGACAGAGGAAAAAAATATCATAGACCTTTAAGATCTCAGAGTTTGTGGTTCTATAGCTTTTCCTTCAAGGAATTTAGAATGCTATAAAAATCTAATTATAGAAAAAAATAAAAGTTATGAGTTGTTTTATGGCCTTTTCACTTTCAGGTTCTGTCTCCAGTGAATTGCCAACAAAGGCGGCTTCCATGATGTTCGACGGAAATGTTAGGTATCTGTACGGAACCAATAAGCTAAATGTGAAGATGTTAATTAACAAAAGCCCAGGAGCCCAACTCCCTCGCTGACACCCACTTCCTTTCCAGATGAAGCAGTAAGTTGCCAAAAAATAAAATAAAAAAAAAAATGTGCTTCTAAGAAGCTCCCTTGACCCCAAACACCTCCTTGAAAACTTTAGAATAGTGCCTGGAACTCTACCACCAAAGTGATTCTTTTTCTTGGAATTCTAGAGGATAATCTTACTCTCAAGAATAAATAAACATAATTTGTCCCTTGCTCAACATCCTCACCCCAGGACTACAAAGACATTCCTACAATGCAAAACTGATTTTGAGGACACTATAAGCAGTCGAATTTTATTTTGGTTCAAGTCTCGAGAGTTACAATCCATGCGGGCAAATAATGTCAGTTTCTTTCAATGTCAATTTCCTTGTAACATTGTTCTTTGTGAGATTGTCTTTGTGTGTGTGCAATGAGAGACAAACGCAAACTGATGACAGGGTCTGGCAAACAGCAACTGCTCAATGAAAGGCAGCTGTTGTCATTATTGGGTTCCTTCCTGGATCACGCCCAGATCAATGGCTCCCTCCCACCTCTAAATGAGAACTAGAACCGGTTTTCCCATTCCTCCATTGTTATAACCCACGTGTCACTCTCCATCACTTACCAGCACTTGTACCTTTGCTTTCTAGGTTATCTGTAGGTATTTTCAGGAACTCCAAACCGATTTTACCCCTCAGCTATTTTCCCTCAAGTTATCTGTCCTCCTAGAATGTTCTTCTGACAGACCTCATCTCTACCCTAAGCACCCACTGCACACAAACTGTATTATTTATCCTTTTCATTGAAGATTAGTTTCAGATTCATACTCAAAACTAAAGGAAAGGTAAGAGCTATCCACATAAAATCCCCCTGCCCCTTCATATACATATGGCTGCAAAGCCCACCCTACTTCATATCCTAAACCATAGTGAATACTTTTGTGTCCGTTGGTGAACTTATGTAGATTGACACATAATTACTACCCAAAGACCATAGTTTACATTACGGTCAGTTTTGGTGTATGTATTATGAGTTCAACAAAAATATAACAACATGAGTCTAATATTACAGTAATACATGCAAGCCTTCTTCAGAATACTGTATGGTTGTACTAAAATGGTATGTAGCCTTTCCAAATTTATTTCTTTCACTAGTGATGTGCATTAACATTTACTCACATCCTTTCATTTCATAATAGTTCCTTTCTTTTTAGGTCTCCACTACCTGGATATTTCACATTTTATGTTTCCATTCGCCTCCCAAGGGACATTTTTGTTTTTTTCCAAATTTTAGTAACTCTGAACACGACTGCCAAAAGCAATGTGCAGGATTCTCGTATGAACATAGAATTTCAATTGCTTTAGTTAAATACCAAAGAACATGTCACTGAAAGCACGTGTAAGAGTGTGTTTAATTTTGTAGCACTGGAGATATGTTAATAATTGTCAGGATTGAGAATTTTGGAATGATTTCTTCTTGGACATTCAGCTCAAGGTCATTTCACCCTCCAAGCAAATGAAACAGAAGCCGACCCATTAATCCATATCAGAACAGTATGCTGCCATGCACGTGAGCTTTTGGAAAGCATGAATTTGCCTTGTTTTGATACGATATAGCAAAGCAGGATTTAGTGTATATTGTTCACCCAGCTAATAATCCATTAATAAATAAAGAAGCAAACAAAATGAACTGGCAAATGAATGGGTTAGCTAGATACATGCAGCCTAGGTGTAGTATTTCCCAATTTGTGGAGCATTTTTGCTTAGTTTAAACCATTTAATCCTCACAGGCTCCTGGGACTTTTCACAGGAAATTCAAGCTCAGAAAGGATGAGAGATTTGCCAAGTTAAAGCATGGCAAATGAAGGCTTAAACCTAGGTCTTCCAATGCTTCTCCCGCACCAAAATATAGTCCTTTTATTACGAAATGAGTGAGAGCTTATTAGAGGACCACAACACAGTGGGTGCAAAAGTGACTCAGTCAGGAAAGTGCTCGTGGTGCAAGCAAGAGAACCTTAGCCTGGATCCCCAGAGCCCACATGGAAGCTGTATACTGGAACACAACTGGAACACTAACCCTGGTGAGGGGTAGGGTCATATGTGGGCCTCTGGAGCTCCTTAGTCAGTAAGTCTAGCTGAACCAATGAGCTGCAACCAATAACAGAGGCCTTGTCTGAAAAATAAGAGATTGAGAAAAGCACACATATTGACCTGTGACTTCCCTTTACATACTCAGGCATAAGCACTGTGGGTACAAACACACAGAAACATGTACTAGATGTATAACAAATACACACACGGCGTGGTGGGTGGAGAGGGAGAAAACCTCCGTCCAAGAGCCTTTCAGGAACATAGAACACACAATTATGAGAACAAAAGTAATGACTCCATTTGGAAGACAAAGTGAGAGGAAGCAGCGTGGAAGTGCCTAGTCAATTGCAGGCGCGAACTGAAACCTCAGTGACAGTGGCTGAATATAGCAGGCGTGTTAGTTGGGAGAACAGATGATCAAAAAATACCAAAACCAGATTTCATCAATTTTCCTTCTTCACCAACTCCTGGCTCTACTTCCTGCCCAGCATATCATGACACAACTAAGGCTTCAGCCCTTGGAGAAAAGCCGAGAGATTTCTGCAAATGTTTTCTCTTTGACAGATGGAGCAGAAACTGGGTAGCATTACAAGGGAGATGGATCGGTGCATCACATTTGCAACAATCAAACTGCAGCAACGCTTACAAGCAGTTTTGGTTAAATGAAAGTGGAAACCCAGGGTTGCCCTAAAGTGAAGCAGAAGGTCAAAGTTCTATTTCAGCCCCTCCAAGCTTCAGTGCAACGAATGCAGAATGTTTGCTCATCCTGGCTAGAAGTCAGACAGCATAAGATTTATATGAGTTCAGGACTTAGCCAGGGAAAAACCCCAGCACAGGAAACTGGGCAACCCCACAGACATAAATGTCTGGCTGGCTACTTGAACCCATGTTATGTCCTCTTTTTCTTCGTCTTCCGCGTTGAGAAAAAACACTGGCATTTATTTACGTTTACCTTCTCTGTTTCTATCTTTGCCTATGTTAACATTGAGATGTGTGATTCTCAGGGGCCATTCTCAGTTCACCTGACATGGGCACATCTAAGTGCTATTCAAATGATTTGGAGATCTGACCAAAGACAGAGAACATAGGATGCTAGACTACTGCCTGTCTCAATACTGAAGACACATCAGCATCCAAAACCTGCTGGAGTCGGGAGTCTCTGGTCACAGCTACTCTTCGGAACTATTGAAGAAACTTTCACTAAATGCTCAAGGCAGAGCTATACCCAGAACACACTCACTTATTTACATACAGATACAACCCCCTACACACACACACACACACACACTTACAACTACATTCATGAACCAGACCCACTCAATACATTAAATCCAGTTTATCTAGCATCTTTGGTATCAATCATAACTTCAAAACAAGAGACATATTTGAAACATCATTCAAATAAACTTGAAATGGTTACTTAATAGTTACAAATACAAATATATTAATATTTATTTAAGCACTTCCTTCATTGTTAGAAAGATTATAGCTGCTTAACAAATGTGTATTAAAACCATGAAAGCATTTACATGCCTTACCTCCTGATGAGAACATTCATTTCCATGCAAGTTTATTCACATATGAATACATTTAGAAATCCATGAGTACATTCAAGCTCAAATGGCACATTCACATTTGGAAGAGTTAAGCTCACTATCTGTGTGAGACATATGTCCACATACACATGCATGCTGTGGGACAATGCTCTTGTATACTGTAAATATTAGTCACTTGTATTGCTATAATAAAATGGTAATCGGCCAGTAGCCAGGCAGGAAGAATAGGTGATGTGACCAGACTAGAAGAATTCTGGGAATAGGACTCAGTCTGCAGTCATCAGCCAGACAAGGGAAGCAAGATGAGAATGCCTCACTGATGAAAAGGGACCAAGCCACATGGCTATCATAGATGAGAATTATGGGTGAATTTAAGTTTTAAGAGCTAGTTAATAATAAGCCTGAGCTAACAAGTCAACCAATTTATTATTAATATAAGCCTCCATTTGTTTCTTTGAGACTGAACAACTATGGAACCAGGCAGGACAAAAACTTCTATCTACACATGCAAACTACACATATACACACACATATGCACAAAATGAACTACACCAACACTCCATACACACTACACATCACATATCACACATATCACAGCACACACAAAAACCCACCCACAATACTACCATACACACATACCACACACTACACACAACACGTAACACACATACCACCTATATTCACACCAAAACCACATACCATACCACACATTCTATACACACATCTCTCATACCATACATGCACACATATATCATACACACATTCTCTCGCTCCTCTACACATACCATATAGTATACAAAGTATTATACTCTATATAGACAACACTTAAACAGAAATACACACATATGTATACTTGCACATGCATACCACACATACAGCATACACATTTACATACCACATACAACACACACACACAATACACTTCAAAAAACACACACATCCTAAACTTACCACATATATATACACAGTCTTCTCTCTACACACACTACACAAAATACACAAGCAGGGTAAACAAATATATAACATACACACTTGCACACACACACACACACACACACACACCACCATCATCACCACTACCACTCACAAAAACACACAGCTCTCATGGTCTCACTCTACACACTTCTCCAAATCAGGTTCTTCCTCTTCCTGTCAAAATAGACCACTGAATACGAAGACCTGTGAGAGAACATAGAATCTGGAAGAAATAAATGTCACATATAAAACAGATGCCAAGATTAAAATAAGTCTAGATGGTCTGAGCCAATGTTTCACAGGAAACATAAGGCAAAACGCAGATCAACAGTGGTTTATCATGTGTACAAAAGAAGAAGAGCTGTGGGTAAGAACAGGAATAAATGTATCAGTCACCAGACAAAACTGCCCTAGACACAGCATAAAAATCAGAGTGCCACACATGAGTTTTAGTCTATCTGAATCTAGCATTGTCCTATGACAATGAGTATTTAGAGAAATGTTTTCTAAAATGACAGTCAACATCAAGACTATAACAGAGCTGCCAGTGAGAAAAGATGTTAATTCTATTTTGCTTTAAGTGCTCTTTTGTTCAAGGTGTTTGTCTTTGGTGTCAATAAAGGTAACCATCACCCTATCAGGAAATACTATAACATCTAGAAGATTTATGTGTCACCACCATGGATTACATTTGGCCAATGTGTCTACCATAAGTATTATAAGTATTTCATCTCTCATGTGTATATTGTATATGCATATTTATTTAAGAATAATCTCTAAGTTGCTATACATATATTTTTCATGAATTGAGAAAGAAAGTAAAGAAGACAACCACTGGTGCCATCTTCTAAAAAAAATCTCTAATGTCATAATCCTAGGACTTTCAATAGTTGATGGCACTAAGATTGGATTTTTTTTTCATTTCATAAGTGCTCCTCTCTATGAGTCTATGAGATTCTAACTCTTAAGTTTTTATTATACTAAGATTCTGTGATTTAAAATTTTGATAGCTTCTAAAATTCTACAACTATGGTTCTCAAATATCAATATTATAAGAATTTAACATTTATAGCTTACAATTTGAAGATCAATTCTCTTGATGAGAATAAGGTCACTTTGTCATTCTCTGAAGCACAAAAAACCCCAGAAGTCAAAGTAGCTGTACTAACTGGTGAGGACAGAGAGACTATGAAACAGAAAAACACCTGTAAAGAAAAGTCGTATGAGCATGCCACTTGTCTCTGAAGGTACATCTCTCTACCCATTTTTGTCTTCAACTTCATTTTATGGTTCAAAGTTTGAGAATATTTACAATACAAGTACCATGGAAGCAGACCCAGTGCTTTATCCTAACCTCTAGCACGACTCCTGAATGCCAGAACAGAAAGCGTCTAAGATTGAGATAGCTGGACTCGCTGTGGCACATGTCTCTTCCCTCTTTGCCAATGTTTTCTTCCAATATGTTTTATCCTTTTCCTCTTCTGGTCTGCATCCTCCCCTATCATCTCTTAACACTTTAAATTTTTATGAATATTAGTTACGCAGTCCTCTTAGAATCCAATGATTATTTCTCCCATTATATAGATAATGAAGCTGAGGATAAACATGATTTATCAAAATCCCTTAAGAAGATAGAAAAATGGTGAAGCTGAAATTGTTGACTCCAACTTGAGAGCTTTCCAAATTCCATAGTCACCCTATACCATCCTTCTAACCAATAAAAATATCAACTCCACAAAACACTGAGAAACCCAAAACTCAGATATGAGATCACTGCTTTGATTCCTCAATATAATTCTAAATACAATTTCTCAATCAATGCCAACTCTATTTTATGATATCCAATACTGTTCTTCCATACTGAACAGTTCATTTAATTTTCTAGCCTTTTTTCTCCTCCTGAGAGTGCTCCATGAGAGTACATGGCATGTGTTTATTTTTCAATTAAAGCAAATTAAACTTAATTCTGTTTTGAGAACTTTTTTTTTTTTTTTTTTTAGAATTTCACAGCCCACGTTGAGATAATTGAGACCCTGCTGTTTCTGGAAGCTGTGTTTAGAGAAAGGAGGCCCTGATCTGACACCACCTTAAAGAAGCCATCTTTAACCCCTCCCTTCCCTCTGTCTCACCAACAGTGTTTCTCTAGGCCATCCACTTCCCCGCCACTGTTCTAGTGTAGAGGTGCATCTTCTGTGCAATAGCTATACCACAATCATGATCTGCAAAAGGGCTAGCAAGGCCTTTCCTTAACCCCCCCCCCATCCTCTGTTATTCTCAATGGTAGATCTAATCAAGCCAACAACTCTTTAGTAGTCAGCAAACATTGTTTCAATAGAAATTAGTAGATCTAAGTCCTGAAGCTTTAAGTAGCCAGCGTTTGCATTAATCCTCTCTCAACACACTGTTCCTACTCATCTGGAATGGCTCTTCCCTGCATCCTAGCTATGCAGCCTACAAGGCCACAGGTAAAGACCTCTTCTCTGCTCCTCATCATACATAGGTTCACTCCAGATTCAGCACTAGCCACTTCACACAACCTCAGACTGTATATCTGTCTGCTCTCAGACTGCCAATGGCTTCAGATCAGGAAACCAACTCTATCCAAAAACTAAAAATAAGAATCAGATATGTAGCTGATCCTCAAGAAACATGCCTCAGAAAACATTAATGAGATGTGAGCAGTAATATAAGAGCAATAAGAAATAAGTTACAAGAGGACACAGGAAGGGGAAAAGCAAAAAAGTGCATTACTATAGTAACCTAATAACAGTAATAACAAAAAAAGACAGACAGAGAGAGAGAGAAGGAAATGGAAGTGAAGCTTACATTAAATCAATGAGGAAACTTCTTTTTTATCTTATAATAATTTTCTTAGTATGATTATAATTTCCAAAATAATGTATATCATCAAAATTACCTAAACACAAATTTCCCACAAATATAACATTCCTATATTTGCAAAGAGGATAGATTTTCTACTATTTGGAATTTTTTATATGTCACATGGAGTACTAATATTAATTGTAAGAGAGAAAGTTGAAATTATAAGGTCAAATAATTTTGAGAACACTTGAACTAAGGATAATTAAATCTTCCTTGTAGGACACAAAAGAATCTTTAAAATGTTGATGTTTATAATATAATACTTCCCTCAAATGTATTATGCTACCCATTTTACTATCCTCAGAGTTTTCAAAACCCCAAGCAAAACAAAATAATAAAATAGTGCCTAATCAGAATATTATGGAAGGAGAATGATTTTAGAACTGGATACAGGGAACTGGTATTCTAGGCCTCAGGCTTGTATGATTGAATATGACATCTGTCAGTTCAGTCCCTGTTGTTATAGTCCTAAGTTTTCTCATGTGTGTGTATGCTCATGCTTGTGTGTGTGTGTGTGTGTGTGTGTGAGAGAGAGAGAGAGAGACAGAGACAGAGACAGAGAGACAGACAGAGAGAGAGAGAGAGAGAGAGAGAGAGAGAGAGAGGAGGGGAGGGTATGAGCATGTGCTGTCAGTATTCAGGTGTGTATATATATTTTGGCACATGTAGAGATCAGAAGACAACCTCAAGCATCAACGTCAATGCTCACCTTTCACCATATTTGGTATAGTCTCTTGGTAGTTGCTGCTGTATACTGGTGAGCTTCAAGAAATTTTGCCTGTGCTTCTTACCTTGCAATAAGAGTTTTATGATAACAGTTGCATGCTGCCCTGTCCAGCTTTACAGTAGTTTAGTGGATCTGAACTTGGGTCATTATGCTTGTGGATGTACATAAAGGATGCACATTATTTACATTTGCTCTGCCCTTGATTTCTTTTTTTTTTTTTTTTTTTTTGCCCTTGATTTCTTTACCTGTCAAAATAGTGGACGAGTTATGTAGAGTGTTAAGAATCTTAGCGTAGTGCTAATATTCTATGATTCTGGGATGAAGACAAACAATCTTTATTAGGTTTACCATGTTCACCACATTCATTTATTCCCAGGAGCCTGAATTTTTCATGTTTATCTCCAGAGCAACCCCTAGCCTTCACCTTTCTGGAAGACTCAGAGAGACACACTTTTAGTCCTGAGTTCTATTACGCAAACAACGTGTTTCCATTGGAACTGATCTTAAAGACAGAACATACTGTTGTGATAGCAGTTGATCTGCCGACAGCAAATGTATGCTGTGCATTCTGATAACAAAGGTGACATGGAACAGTTTTACACTAGCCTTTTCTTCCCAGGAACCCCCAGGGGTATGTCTAAGACATACTTGGCTTGCAAAGATCTCAATACAATGTCTTAAATAGCAATAGAAGTTGAGTACAATGTGTTCAAGTCATTGTCAAATTCTTGAACCTTCATATTCTGATCTTATCAAATATAATGAAGCAAAGCAGGTAAGAAGAGTTACTTGATTGCAGGCAGAAGGTGAAGAGATGGGCTAATCTCACTTTATCACCTTCTCTCTACTTCCAAAGTGACTTCAGAATGGTACTACAATCCTCAAGCCTTCACTTCATACATGAGAAATGGAAGTTCAGGAAAGTAATGTATTCAAAATTCAAAATAAACTGAAAAAGGCCTCCTGAGTCACCCATGATTCTCAAACAATGACACAGAAAGTGTCCTCTACTCAGGAAATCATTTCATTTAATATAAAGGTGGCACTACTTTGTTTTAAAGGACGAAGAGCTACTCTTGTTCATTAGAAATCACAAATGACTTAGACAATCACCAATGTTATATGAATCTTTTCACTCAAGCCAATGGTGAGGAAGAAAAGGTGTGCCATCTAAATTTGACTTAGAATGGAGATAACTACATTCATGGATTCTCCAAAGCTTCAGTCTTTCTTTTAACCTACTGTGGATAGCTCATTAATCCCATTAATCCTACAAATTAAAGCACTGATTACCCAAGTAATGCACACTCATTATAGAATATAAGGAAATACAGGGAAGCATCAAAGAAAGAATGAAATTCATTTGTAGCACATTATCCAAAAATAGTCACTAATACATATGTGCATCTCATTCAACAATCATGAATTCTTTGATATTTTGTTTCTTATGCTCCTTCAGTCGCTCACCAAAAAGTAAGTCAATATGGAAAGGTCCCCTTTCCATAAAAGGACCTTTCAAACAGAAGGGCTGTTTATGGAGTACTTGCTGTGCATAAGACCTTTTCCCAAGTGCTTTCTGAATGTGATATTCACTCTCACATCAAAACTTTATGGAGGGTCCTGTTGCTTGTCCATTGTATAAATGATATTTCCTATCATTTCATCTCCTGGTATATAAGGATACCTCTCAAACAGAGTCTATTCTATACTTTGTTTCATTTCAATTTTCTTTTGTCCTCAAAAAGAACATTCTTCATAGACTCTGATTTCTTAGATGGGGTGTCACATTCTTAATTTAGAAGCATTTATACTTCCCTTGTAAAATTTAGCATAACTTGGCAATGTGTCTGAATGTTGCACCTGGTCTCTTGATAGAGAATCTCCCCCTCATTCCTGTTGCTTTCTCCACCTTAGTTACACTGGCTTCCTTACACAGAATCTTGCTTTAAAAGATCACTCCAGATCATGGTCCAACCTCTGGTATTTACTTTCTCAACCACTTGCAATTCTCCCTTCTTGTACTTTCACTTGTGAAGAAGATTCGACCTGGCTACCTTTACCTAGAAGGCTACTTCCAAGGGTATGTGCCAGCTGGATTCTGGATCACCCCCAGACCTCTTTTCAAAAGGCAGCACTTCCCTGGGCATTTCCCTTCCCCATTTACATGAATTAGCATGCCCTCTCCCACCGTGCCATCTGTCCCACCCACCTTCCTTCTCTAGTCATGTTCTATTTTTCTCTTCTCTATTACGCTTATCACCATCTGACACACACTATATTTTGCTTGTTTATTTATGTAACGACTTTACCCTCAATTAGAGCATACATATTAGGGGTTCTTAGTCCCTTGTGTTCACTGCCTTTTTCAGTGCTCTTAGAACAGTGTCTGACACAAAGAAGTGTACAATAAAACATTCTCCTTGTATTATTTATTTTTCTTTAGTGTGTACATGTATGCAGGCACACATGTGTGTATATGTGAAACACAGATTGTGCTGTCAGAAGTCAACCTCAATTATTCTTTACCTTTGTCATTGACGTAGTTGCCAGCAAACTCAGACCTTCCTGACCTGACAGGGCTAACAGGGCCCTGGGACTGTAGCTATGACCATGTCCATCCGGCATTTACATGAAGTCTGGGACTATAAACTCCACTCCCACATTTACTCAGAAAGTACCTTAACCACGGACTTACCCTGCTAGCTCTAGTCTTCTGTTTTAAAGTGAAGCAACTACAAGCCATAAGTGTGTTGCATGTTTATTTCTAACACTTCAGGGGAGCCTCTGCTTTCCTGCACTGCTTGCCTGGATGGCACTTACTGCTAAAACAGCTGACTACAGCATCATCAGCATCAGCACCAAAAATAGAGACATCTTGGTGATGCTGGTTGACATCATGCTGCTTTTGTTCTTACTTATCATCATCTTCATCATTATTTTCATGTAGCAAAGTAAAGCTTTGTTGGATTACATCTCGATTTCTTGCATAATTTTACTTCATTTCTGTTGTAGCACTTTGTTTATATGTCCAATAAAGTAATCAAACCAACCAAAACTATTTCTTTTTGGTGGGGTAGAATGTAACTGTGGCATTTTCTTTTCTTTCTTTTTTTTTTTTTGTTGTTGTTTTGTTTTGTTTTTCGAGACAGGGTTTCTCTGTGGCTTTGGACATGTTCCTACTAACCTCCTTTTCTCACTGTCTTCCAGTTTACATCCCTCCTGATTGCTCCTTTCTTGCCTCTCAATTTATTCCCACACTTGTTTACTCTTGTTTTAAATGGGAAAGGAATATTTTCTTTTTTTTCGGCCCCGCCCCCTAATCTTCTTTTTGAAAATACAGGTGGAGTCATACATGTTCTCCATTTTAAAGTTCTACCTTCTAATAGCAGGTGATCCTACAATTATGACCCAGTTCATGGGCCAGTAATATGAAAAGGCAACTATTTGAGCATTTTTCAGTATCTCTACAATTCTCCTTTCTACTTATTTCCAAAGTGTTCAACATCAATTCTCTTAAATTCATGTATGTGTGTGCATAAATTATAAAAAAAGATACAGAGTCAGAGAAATATCCATAGAAATATTACAGTATGTTGCAACATCTGGCTGTTGAAATTCATGCCATTTCCACCCGACAATTTCTTAAGTTCCCTTTAACGGTGACAGTGAAATCACTGCGATCACGGGTGGGTTTGCAGTCACTGTTTCCATTTAAAGAAAGATCTTGGCACTTAGCTCTGGCTCAGAGTTAGAAAATGGTTTATTCTATGATTGCTGGCCCTGGTTTCAGCAGCATTTGAACTCACACAATTAGGGTGCAAATAAACAGGCTAAGCTAAAGTTTCCTGCAGAGGCATTGTGAAGTTAAATTACTATTTTAAGAGCCTGTGAAACTGGCAGCGAGACCGTACTGGAAGAGTGGAAGATATTCAGGATACTGACAGATAAAGAAGGGAAGGAAGTAAAATGCAGATTGTTAGCAAAGATTTAGGAAGTGCCTTCCAGCAGCCCCATTTAGAATTCCTCCTGGAGCAAATACAATGAATGCCTTCACACTTTTATACATCTGAAAGATCAGAATGGAGGGCAAAGTCTTATGACATAATGGCTGATGATTTGCAATGACTGACCCTACCCAAGACAATAATAGCAGTCATCAACCTCCACTATAAGAAGCCACCAAGTTGCATGTGAGGGCAGGCTGGAAGTTGCTACTAGCTGGACAATGCCTTAGGCTAGCGCAAGGAAAAGTGGTAATTCAGGCAAAGAACATCACATTTAATAGACAAGGGCTTGAGGTCTACTATTGTTGCTTATTGCATGTCCTACAGTGAATTTCCCATGTTTTAGACAGAATGTCCTTGTTGGGAAACTGGAAAAAATAATTTTAAATTTGGCGTATCACAATGAAGGATACATGCAATTTAAACGATCATTTCAAGATATTCAGGAATTTGATAAAATAAATGGCATTAATGCTGTGGAAGGGAATCATGAAGACAAAGATCAACATGATATCAAGCTACTGTTAATCATCCATGCTTTTAGGTAAACCCGACGGACAACACTGGCCTTACATATTAAAAAATGAAGTAGATAGATGCAGGAAGAGAGGTTGCAGAATTTTGGCATACCTGAGCCCACTCAAGTTCTCTTTTACCTTAAAAAGAATGGTTCCATGCATGAAATAAAACAAAAGAAAAAGGAGAGAAAATTAAACAGACCCATATGGACTTTCAGCTCTCATGGTCAATGACCTGTCTACATTTGCTTCCTGACCCACAGAAACACAGAAGTAAAAATTCTACTTTAGCAGTTCTGTATACTGTTATATTTGTTCCCACTTTCTCAGTCCCTCCTACAACCACTGCTGTATCACTGTGAGATGCTGGGAAGGAGTTGGTTTGTAAAAATGATCCTAAGATTTCCTTTGCAAGGTCATGTCTCAAACATTAAAGTAATCTCTTTTGTGTATGATTTTTCCAGTTTGAATACAAGCCTAAGAATTCAGACAATGCTCAATCTGATACATCAGGGCACAGCAGTAATAGGAGCAAAAATAATTAACGCTATGTGGTTGTGACAACTGACCAGGCACTGTATGAAACACTTTCCGAATGAACTGATTACATTGTCATCTCATTTCCATACAGAGTTGCTATTGTTCTGCCCGTTTTACAGATGGTGAAACAGACATGGGAACATTAGTTAACCTGGCTAAGATCAGAGGCCTGGTAAGTGGTAGCACAGGTATTCAGACTCCAGGCCTCAAGTTTTCAATCCCTCTTAGATAAGAATGGGTTCAAATCCTCCATACCACACCATGGGCTCACTGTTTGCTCTTCAACTGGGAACACTGCTGCTACACACCTCAGTTTTCACATATTCAAAATGGGAGATTATTCTACCCACTCTGTGCTTGTAGACAATATACAACAAAAATCTACTATATATCTATTACAGTACAAGGAATACAAAGCAAACAAGTTAGACACACCCAGCACCAGGTCAGGAGTAGCTTTATAGTAGGGACATTTCAGTCACCCCTAAATATTCTGGGTGAAGACCCTGAACTCTGAACAAACATATTTTTTCCATGCAAAAAAGAGAGGAGAAAATGAAGAAAAATGTGTCTGGCTTGCTAATATTTCCAGAAATCATTTGTAAGTCTTCACTGGACTATGAATGACACTGTCCTATTGATATGTACCCAGAATAAAATTATTTATAATGCTCTCAGTCCTCCCCAGCCTCAGCCATGTCCGGAAACTGCACTTGGTGATGACCACTTCCTCTGAAAGAGTCGTATCTTCAGAATGCGTTGGAGGCAGTACCGCATTACCCGCCCTGCCATTTGATCTATTTTTCAATCTTTCCCCAACATGTCTACACATACCAAAATGCTGATTTCCTCTTTTTAAATGACTTCTGTACTTGTGCAGATGTTTTTATGGTACGAGTAAGGCTCCTTGTAGGTGTCCCCCCCTTCGCAGTATGCCTATAAACTCAGAACTCATCAAATTCTATGAGAAATTTAGTTTACCCAGTACCATGTAAACAGCGACATATTTGCTCAAGGCTATGGTCTCAGTTACATTCTCAGAACAGTCTTCCAGATTTATTGTGGGGCTTCTGGATATTCCAGGGATGCCCACAGGCATCAAACATTTCATCTATTTTTGCAGATGACTAATTCTTAATATAGCAACTTGAGAACTTATCCCTTAATAGGATGGGCCCTCTAAAATGCAGCTATCCCTGGATATGTATGAAGCCTTCCTCCATCCAAATCAACTTGTAATCTGTAAACTGGTTTTCCACACTACCCACACACAGGATCTGTTCTTCCCCACTGACTCATTTTCTAGGGCTCTGAAATACTAGATAAATTATATCTCAGAAAGCCTTTGGGGCCTGTGTTGGCTTAACCCTTACAGAGGGTTCTAGCTGTTCAGATGGGCCATTTACTTGGAGCCCTGCTGTTCCAACCTTTACAGTTTACACAAAAACGATTGCATCTCACTTTTGTTAATTGCCTTATGGATCTACCTCTCATCCTTGGGGGATTCAGTTACTTAGATATTCCCAAGAGGACACCAACATGCCTCTATACAGCACTGTACCAGGTGAGTACAGAATTTGTTAAGAATGATAGATTGTGTGCCTTCATCAGGCTCCCTCTTCCTGTGTAGCAGTAGCAGGCAACACTGGTAATTCAGGCTATTCTCCTCAAGGCCACTTGCAATCTCCAAAAGAAAGTTCCCCTGGGCGACAAAAAAAACCCTTCACTGTCATATAAAAAAATTAATTTCACTTCTCCTTGGCCTCATTAATTTCTTAATTGTCTCTTTTGCCCCCTCAGTATCAAGGACTGTCTGTAGATTTGTAGAAAACCTTTTTGGGCTGCTCTATTCCAGAAGGATAGTGGGTTTCATGTTAACACTTAATCACTTAGATATTAAAGCTTGCACTAGTGGCTCACCATCTATCCCACTCAGCCAGCCTGTCTTGAATCACAAGCGGGACTGTAGATATGACTTCCTTTAGATTTTCTCATCGCTGAGAGGACATCTAACTCATGATGAAGCACAGCCACCATTCATGTGTCTCCCTCTCTGCTTTTACAAGAGCTTTGTCATGTTGCATTTCCATACAGCACGGCAGTATCTCTTCAGTGAGCTAAGCAACAGTATGGTCCTTTTAAATTTACAGAAGGCAAGCCTAGAAAGAAAAAGACGGGCTCTACAGGAGTCTTTATAGACAATGAGTGGGGTCAGGATTAGAATTAAGAACCTTATGTATCTGTACTTGTAAACTATGAAATTTTGAAATAAAGGAGATATAAAATAAAAAGATATAGTCCGTGATCTCCAACGATTTATAATCACTGTTCATTCTCATCACTGTCTTTTCTGATGTGCCTTTCTTAGCCTTCCCCTTTTCCTAAACTCTGTAAAATTCTGAAATGGCAATTACCATTCCATTACGAATATTTGGGAATTTGCATATCTCTTCTGTGAGATGGCCTGCGTTTATCACCGTTCACTGGCACATCTGCTCAACCACTTTGTACAAGTCCTTCTGCAAATAATATATTTGATAAATCTTTGAAGTTGAAATCACAGTCAGATTCTACTCTTTCCCTCAGGTTTCAATTATCTCCTGCCCACATGCTAACTCTCTTTCCCCTTTTCTATCCATTTACTTTTGACTTTTAAACCCAAAGATTTCTAGAACATGGTACTCTAAGCAAGACTGGAAATTAAGATGAGCAGAACACATTGAAATGAATGAATAAATGTGGGCATGATGAAAACAGAACAGAGAGTACCTAATAATGACCTCCTGTCAATTCCAGAATGCCTTCCTTCTCAGACCTCATACTTCCCAACTAAAGACATGTCAAGAGAAAGATGTCAAAACCTCTCACTCCCTTGTAAAAGATTTTTTCAGTGTAGATTCTGTCTGTCTCTCCTGTTTCATCTTACATTGCACTCTGCCTCATTTAAAGCTATATACACACTGGGTATCTGTAATTCCTTAGCCTTCCTAACCATTTCCCTGCATAATTTCCCATTTTATTTAAATCTCAACATCAGTTCATTACTCATAAGTGTCTTTTTATGACTCACTCATATAAAGATATATCTCCCACCTTTGTTTCTAGCATGGGGTCCTTAATTACCTATATGACATTTATATTAGATTTAATTAGTGTGGTTTTCTATTTGCTTACTCATTATCAGCCATCTCGTTCTCTGTACATGTGCTCCAATGAAAGCAGGACTATGTTCATGCAACACTCCTGATATATAAACCTGAACTGTCCATTTCAATGGCCAGCAGTCAAATACAGCCGCATAAATCAAAATGAAAGACAAATAAATACTAAACAAAATCAAACTCACTTCACTAGTAGTAGCCTTGAAACATTTTTAAGAGTGCAGTAAGTACCACTGGCTAGCACTGAGAACATTTTTCTTATTTCACAAAGTTTTCTGTTGGAGAGTACTATCCTAGGGCAACATTTGTCAAATAGAAAACACTCTGGTAACATCTACTGTTACTGAAAATAAATAAATCCTTTCTTTAAACCCTAACCCAATACATATCTTTCTCAGAACTTTGTGCCAAAATCCTAAAGGTGAGATAATCTAGAGAATGATCATAAATTATTGGGCAGTGTAAGATAGGCTTTTCAAATGGATATCATAGGGTTCTAGGTTTTTTTTTTTTTTTTTACTTAAAGGAGAACATTTTCGATGATATGATTAGATTTACTTGTTTATATGATTATAGCACATAAGGACCTGATGACTAGAAAATAATATTTGTTTAATTGCAGAGACTTATAGATAATGGGAAGGTATATACTCAAAATAAAAACAATCCTGCAAATCTCTTTATATTTAGCATCAGCTGCTTTGGGTGGGAATGAACTCACTATTAATACTAAAATTAAGCCTTGGAAGACACATATTGCCTATATTACCAAAACAGTACAGTTTTGATTCCAAACTATGAAGAAAGGTTTGATTATTGAAAAACGTTCAGAGGTTTCTTCAAAAATTACCCATTGAAAACACTATTTTTATTATAAATCCAGACGTACTCCAACAGTTTTATAACATCAGCTCCAAAGAGTCAACAGTGTGATCTAGCTGTTCCCAGCATCAGTTGAACAAGCAAATCTCAATGGTGACCAGTGATGTTGATTGTGTAGTGGAGGAGTAGAGATGCTCAAGCAAAGTTTAAATCCTTGCCCTATTGCTTAAAAGAAAGTTGGAAACACACTAATTTCACTTTGCTGTGTAGAGGGGGGTGCATCTGCCTCACTGGATTAGAGGGGGGATTAAAGGAGAGAATATAATAAGGATCCTGGGCCACAGTATATAACTACCTGTCTACACCTTCACCAGTACCCTCAAGCTGTTGGGATAAGTTGTGTAATCTTGTAGTTATAATGGCTTTGGTTTGAGTGAATGAAAATCAATTTTTTTTGAGAAAGAGGGAGATGGGGAAGCGGAGAAAAACTGACATACTGTTGACACTGGATATGACATGCAAAAGCAAACACTGATGAAACAATTACTGTGTGCCAGTCCCTAGGCATTAAAAGAAAAATGTTCCTATTAAGAGCACACATTGATGCAATCAAGAGAGACCTGTACCTGTGTGGCTGACAAATAGAGTAAATAGCGACAAAAACTAAATAAATCAGGTTTCCAAAAAAATTGTATCAAAATCCAGACAAAAGAGATCGGTCTTGGGAAGACTTCTTCAAAGGACTATTTAAATCAGTTGCTAAAATGTGATTAGGGCTTGTGGAATGGAGAAACAATGTATGATATATTCATTATCTTTTATATAAAATATATAAAAGATATATATAAAATATATAAGAGAAACGATAGGGAAAAGTTGTTCGAAAAATTATATTTGATGACTCTTCCTCTTTTTATGCTTCTGTTCATATGGTTACCAGGATTTGTTAAACTTTGGGTTTTAGGTCAGAGGACGTATGAAGAGAAGGATGTTATGACAAACTGTGAGGGCCTGTTTTCGTGATACGTGCTAAAGACTTCCTCTGATAATCCAGGAAGAGAAAGTACATGCAAATTAGACAATATTTCCTCACACATTGCAGGGTCTTTTCGTGCAACGACACTTTCAGAGACACAGGACTGATCAATAGCATAAACTCTCTTGAAAGCACTAAGAGAGAGATGTCCCATTTGAATGGCACAAGAGAGAACATCTTTTACAGTCCCCACCTATACTGCTACAGATATATTCCCTGAAGCCTGAGCTGGGCCTTCTCAACTCAGCAGGAGGGCCCCAGAGCTGATTTGGAATAGCCACACTGTTTCTCCTTGGCTGAAATGGAGTCACAGCTCCCCCTTCTGGGAGCTAAAGTGACGTCTAGCTCCAGAAAAGCATCTATGTGAGGTTGTTAATGGCTTTATTGCAGATGGGCCTAAAATTCCCATGTTTCTCAGTACTTTTCTGCACTCCAAAAAGAGCATCTAAAAGACTAGCAGCACACTTTTTAAAAATGAATCTGATTTTAACTTCTGAAGCACCTGTGACTGAAAGGACTGTGATTTTCCTTTCCCTGAGGTTGTGAGTCCCATTCCACCTACAGGTCATGCGTTACCCAGTGTAGCTCAATTCCTATGGAGGTTAGGTCTCAGCGGAGGAAATGTAACAGGAAGGGAGACTTTCTGGCCCTGTATTGTACAGTTCTGTGTATGGAGGTCTGCATATTCTTGCATATGCTCCTGTGCCTATATCATGAATGTAGAGAAGTGAGATTTTAATTAATGTAAATAAATTCATTTTCCTGAAGTATTTGCATAGATGGCTAAGTATATACTTTGCTCTCAAGAAAGCAAAGCTTTTCTCATAAAAAGGCTAAAATATAGTCCAAATACTCTACTTGGTTCTATGTACCAGTCACATAGTCTTGGGTTCCCACATGCATGTAATTGTCCGATGGAAGTGAAAAGAGAATCTATCTTATCTTTTCTCTCTCTCCCTCCTCAACCACCTCTTGTGTGTACATGTGTACATGCGTATTAATGTTTTTGTGAAGTAAGAGGAATGACTGAGACACTAGGCACTGTCTCTCCTGGATCAGGATTCCACAAGGAAAAGGTCTGAAATGCATCTCTGAAACAAGTCCCAGAAGGGAAGACAAGCAGTTATGTGGGTGGGAGTATGGTGGGCAGGTAGGATTAGGAAATGTTATGACTCCTGGAGTTAGAACAACATAGATCTGGCTGAAAACAGCCTGAGCCCTGGGCATGCCACCAATTTGCTAGGGAATATTGGGGAATCGCCGTCCTCTCTTGGAGCCAGAGTCCTGCCTATTTACTCTTTAATATGCATTCCAGTTCTGATCGTTTATACATTGGAAATACATAGTAAGAACTCTTTCTCTTTCTCTGTCGATACCCCCTCCCACAAATGAATGAGGAAGCTGTGCTCAATCCAGAGCTTTGCAAAAAGTCTAGACTATGGCCAGGGCCTCCTGGAGGTTTCAACCAGAGAGATCAGCCCATAGCCAGGGAATGGTATGTGTGCAGATGCTTGCAGGTAGAACAGTCACACACCAGCTGGGGCAGGTTCCTACAAACACACAGGTTTGCTTTTATCGTTCCTCAAAAGATATAGATATACATATATAAATATTTTTTAAACTGGTATGTTTTTCTTTTCTTTCTCTCCCAGAGGCCTTTCCAATGAGCCTTTGGAGACACTGCATCCCACCACCTCAGCCTCGTCTTCAGCTTCACTGCTTACAAGCAGAATGGCTGCCATTTACCTTGAGAAAGTAACAGCTGCCTAGTCTGGAAGCCATGCTAACAGCAGTAAAACTCAGCATTTTTGCTGAGTAGGGCAAGCCTTTAAGAGGCAGCCGGGAATCAAATCAATGGCTGGCTCCAGAACCACGGCCCAACACTACCTGGGTAGGGTGGTCAAAGTATTTACCTATACCAGCTCCTAAAAGGTGGAGGAAATAGGGAGGAGACCTTTAACTCAAATGGTCTTCCCTTTCTCGAGAGCCTCCACAGGGACCCCTGTCATGGCAGTATTTTAGAGTCAAGTATTATCTGCGAGGTGCAAATCAGACAGCTGTTTAAGTCAACTACCACAACAATCTACCATGGATTCCCCACTCACAATCCCTCACAAATTGTAGGTCTCCCTTGGTCCTTACACATAAAGACTGCCACCTCTGCACACATATCAATCTCTCTCCCTTCTCCCAGTATCTTCCTAACTTCCTGGAGCCTCGGAAAAGCAGAGCTTTTAGAAGAGATTTCGGATCCTCCAAAGCTTGCCTGAGATGGAGAAAGCAAAGGGAATAAGTCCTAGGAAAGTACGCTATCCATCTCCTGCCCGAGCACCCACAGCTGCCCCAAATTATATTTTTCTCTAGGACCCTGTGCGACTGCGGTGGAGAAGCACATCCCCAGAGGATGCTTACTCTTTTCCCCTGAAAAGATTCTGACAAACTTGCCCAGATGACCCTCGCAAAAAAGGGTGGGGGGCTCTGCTGTATGTCAACAGGGAGACAGGGCGAGAGCTCTACCCCAGACTTGCCTGCACTAGATAAGGAGATCCCTGACTTCCTCCTTTCCTTTGCACTCATTACCCAGCCTCTCCAAATTCCCATCACAATCCTGGAGTCTGACCAGTGTGGAATTTAAAGGGACAGCATCTCCTTTGCCTCGGATTTTGGACATGTCTCTATCATTTTAAGCAGTGAGTTTAAGTGTGCAACACTACCCATGGTTTAGAGGACATTTTCCTTCAATGGTACCTACACTGGGTTAAATAAGGCACTGTCTGTATTCCTGTCATCTCCCCCAAACAAGCCCAGAGCCCTGAGAGGAAGTCCACAGCAGGCTTCCCCGTGGCTACGTGATCGTGTAGTAAGAAACCCATTCCATCCACTGTAAGCTGAAGAGACCTAATTAAAAATACACAGACGTGCTCAAATGCAAACACAACACATACACACACAAATACACACATCGCGCTGAAAGTAGGTTATAGGGTTTACACACACACACACACACACACACACACACACACACACACACACACACCGAACGCAAACGACGCCTTACAGGCAAACACACACGAGCACCACATCAAGTTCCCACCATGGTACACACGTCGGGAGCGCGCGGGGACACAAGCCACTTACTAAAACCCGCATTTAACCCTTAGAGCCCAAGCTACAGGGACCCCAGTCTCCAGAAGAAGCGAGAACTTGGAGGCTAGGGAAACAGGACGAGCGTGGGAGGGGGAAGGGAGGTGCAGGCAGGGGCGCCCAGACTGCGGTCCGGGGCGGGTTCCAAGGGCAGAGGGGCTGTGGGATGCTGTGCCAGGGATCGCCTTACCTGGAGTCAATGTCCGTCTTTGGCGGAGAGCAGCGGAAGGGCGCTTTTTATTCGGCTCGGTGGGAACTTGGAAGAGCCCTGCGTCCAGCTCGCATACCGGGGACGGCGCGGGGACTGCAGGCGTGGGGGTACCTGGCTTCTAGCAGCCTGGCTCATACTCAGCCGTAAAGTCCCCTTTGCTAGTCCCGAGGACAGGCATGAATCCCAGTTGCGGAAGGCGGCCACTATTCCCTCTGCCTCCGGTTCTCTCTCCCTCTCCTTTGCCTGTGCTCTTCTCCTCCTCCTGCCTCCCCCCCACCGCGCCAGATCAGTTCGCAGCCGTGGGGACCGGGAGAGAGGCGGCTGGCGAATGAAGAGGGAAGTCCAAGTACGCGGCGGTCTCCGGGCGGGAGCGGAGGAGGCCGGCCTAGGCAGAGGGAGGGACTTCGCTGGAGAAGGAGGAAAATGAATGGGGGAGCGACTGCCTGGGGGCGGGGAGGGAGGAGCCTAGCGCCCGGGTGGATTCCTAGGAGTGTTTTGTACGTCTTTAGACGAGGAAGAGGAGGGAGAGAAGTGGGGCCTCGCGGAGGGAGGGACGTCCTGGGTGGGCCTAAGATTAGCCACTGGGGAAGTCTTACAGGTCTGGGGACAGCGCGGCAAGTCTTTGTATAGGAGCACCCAAAGGGACCGTGTGCCCAAATCCCGATTCTAGAAGAAAGGGGTCTGTAGCTCAGTGATGCATGAGCGTCTGTGTGTTTCTGATTATGCGGGAGCTCGGCGTGACTGCGTGTACGTACCTGAGTGTGGGTTTTTTCTGGGGTGACGCACGTCTCAGTCCCGTTGTGTCTCTGTGTTTTCCCGTGACTGTTAGAGATTGTTTTTGTGTGTAAGCGAGAGCCCACTTAACCTCTCAGAATGTATGCATTTTCTTCCTTACGGGAAGGATGTCGGAGTGGGAATCCAAAGAGAACGTAAAGTTCTCTAGGGACCACCAGAGACATGAAAAATGCCGGGATAGCGAGTCTAAGACAAGAATACAGATAGCAGAAATACTCCGAATTCAGGCTGAGGTGCAGGAGGGACCTCTTACTGAAGGGAAACAGAAGGAAAGCCCTTGCAAGATCTGAATCCCCACAGGGTATGCATTCTGTATATTTTGCTTAGTTCGCTGGAGGCTTAAATCACACCAAAAGTGCAGATTCCTAGTCCCTTAAAGATTTGGCCAGGATGAGAAGCTAGGGTGAAACTACTAGAGAGAGAAGCAGGAAGCCACAAGAAAAATGTTGGAAATTGTAAAGAAGTCCAGATTCAGTAAAAAGTGTAAGTGCTGGGTGTGAACTGAAATTTTGTCTGTGTGTGATCTTGGCCAAGTTACCATAGCCTTCACATTCTCACTTGTTTAATACGATGATATAATTTACCCTCTCTATATAATATAGGGAGGAATTGCTGTGGAATTGAAAACGAAATATATTTATATATGAATGTATATATATATATATATGAATGTATGTGTATATATATGAATGTATATGTATATATAGACAGGGGAATGATCCCTCCTATATAGCTAATACACAATGCATAGCATTCACTGCTTTGATTACTACTGTTATTAATCTATCTATTGCCCAAAAAGTGACAAAAGAGAGATGCAGTCAGTATAAAATAGAAGGGCCTAGAATAGTGACTAAATGAAGAGGAATTTTGAAGTAAAATGAAAGAAAAATTCTTGAAAGCCAAGCTAGAAACTTGAAAAAAATGCGATAATTGATAAAGAAGGTGGAGAAATAGAGGGGAATGAGGCAACGACAAAAAGAACCTTACAGTCTAGCAAGGGGTGGAGAGAGAAGAGCAGAACCCGTGACCAGCTCCTCTGCAATCAAAATGAGAGTGAGTCAGTACCACGGACAGCTCTCCGGCCACTGACCAGATGAGCGATTTTTCTCTTTCTGACTGATGGAAAATTCTCTTTTTCTTGGGCAACAATTTGGTTTTTGGCCTGAGTTAAGGTCCTCGCCAGTGGTTCTTGGAAGGATTGCAATTACAAAGAAATATAATCACCACACTCCTGCTTCCCCGTTCGTATTAGCATGGAGCCCCAGTTGTTATCTCCTAGCCTTTCCTTCTGTTCTTTTTCTTGCCCTCTCTTTCTTTCTATCTGTATCACACTGCTTCCTAGTTATTTGCTCCATCCTGTTTTTGCTCTGTCACCCTGAGCTCAGAGCACCCTCACTAAATAATACCAACAACAGCTGGTGATGCAGTCCAGAAATTGGTAAAAACAACCTAGTCCGATGAAGACCAGGTTACAAATTCATCCCTCTTCCTATCTCTTCCCTCATAATTAGTCTCTTATGGTAGGATGCAGTAAAATGGGGTACTTAAAATCATGAAATGTCATTCTGATTTTACCCATCATTCAACACAGTCAATATTTCACTCAGAAACACACAGCCTTTTTAGTTCTAAACGCTGCGATATAGAGATAAAGAGAAAGGAAGGAAATTATTGAAGTTTTACCAGGCACTAACCTTCATTTGAAGTATTTTCTACATAAGTCTCCAAATGCTATGTGATGAGCCAAGATTATAGTTCAGTTGCTAGAGTGCTTTTCCCACATACATAATGCCCTAAGTTTGATCTCTAGCACTGTTTACTAGGTGCATGTGCCTAAAATACCAGCACTGGGGTGTTAAAGACGGAATAATTAGGAGCTCGGAATAATTCTTAGCTACAGTGAGATTGAAGCCAGTCTGGGATACATAACACACTGCCTCAAAAAAAAAATGCTGAGTGTTTTGAGACAAATAATGCTGTACCATTTTTATATAGTGGGAAACTATGCTCCTTGACACATGAAGAGCACACTTAGATGCATGTCACTATGATTTGATGATCCCCAGAATTCCACACTCATGTCCACTTCTAAAATATTTATTGTGTCTCCAAAAAATAATGGGGAAACCCTGGGATGATTGGAATCTGATATTGGGATTTAATGGAGCACTGGACCCAATTTAAATACAAACCTAAATCCATGGAATCCTTCCCTAATATGTGTCAATGAAGGATTTATTAGCAATTGTCCCTAGAGGAAGATGTAAAGATTTTGTAGGACACATTCAAGATTCACAGGAACCTCACTGGTTCTGAGTTTTGGATAAAACCTCAACCTTTCTGGGTCTTAGCTCATTTGCATTTGGCTCTGTTTAGCTGCCCCATTTCTATGAAGCAAGGCTGAGAGAGCCATTTAAAACTGTCTCTTTGGAATCCTTGGTCATCAGGAAAGTTCCTAGTGCGAAGCATTCCTAATGACTTATGGAGAAAGCAATCAGAACCATATGGATCACATTTCTGCAGAAATACACACTGGTGGGAAAAGGTTTAGAGGCCAAAAATATATTTCTTTTTTTTTCTTTGCCAAAGAAAGAACATTTAAGGAAGCTTGAGATATGTGAGAAATGTCTTGTTCTTTCTTTGGGGTGGGTGTTGGTGAGCAGCTGCTTGCTATTTCCACAGAATTTACAAAAAGCTTGCATGGGGACGGAGTTTCCAACAAATTAAGGTGACTTGAGTGAAAACTTACTCTCTGTGGGCCTTGAGGTGATTCTTATAAAGGGACATTAATCAAGGACATTTACTCAGAAAATGGGATTGTGCACCATCTCATTTCTATTATGATGGATTAGATGATGCTTGTAAGTCTTGGTTGATATTGACAGTGTCAAATTGCTACTGACTCTCTGTATTGTGGCAAGAAAAAATGTTTATGAAAATGTCCTGAACTTTTGACAAGGCTTTTCTAAATTTCTCTTTGCCAGTCGTATTCAGTGATGCCTTTCCCTGGGGAATTCTGGAACCTTCTTTCCCACTTGCCCTCACTTGTGAGAGATGCCTCACAGAAATTAAAAGATAAACCAACAGGAAAACAAGCAAAAAACAACATTTGATTCGAGAAATGCTAAGAGGTACAAATAAATGTTCAGGATGAAATGAAGAGGCCCTGACACCGTCACCTTAAATAAAGACAAGATTTTCTCCTATTTGTTTAGGATGCTGAGCCACCTGCTGCAGCCTCCAAGGCTATCAGACCTCAGAGGAGTTAAAAAATCCCTTAATCTGGGATGCTTTGGGTTCAAAGTGGGCTGAACATCTGTAGAAAGAAGCCTGAATTTCTTTAGAGGCTACTGAAACTTAGGTCCTGGGACGACTTCAAGATGAGTGATGACTTCTGTTTCCCAAGAGTCTGATATGCTTTGCATAGCCAGATGTGGGCCAAATCATCACAATGTGTCAAAGGATATAGTCGTGTTCTTCAGAACACTTACACACTTCTGGAAAAGCTCTTAAGAAAGCATTCATTTCTCTATCATGTCTAGCATATTGCAGGTCAGTGTAAAACAGCAAGAGTTGGTTTTTATTGCATCTTCAAAACAGTTGAAAGAGCAGAAACTAGTATGTATTAGTTTTTAATATAATTATTAAATTATATATTTATAATTATATTTATATTATATAATTATTTGGATGGCATATATGCCATATTTATTTATTTTTGTATGTGGAGCATATGCATACCACTATGTGTTTGTGTGTACACATGTAAGTCAGAGGACAATTTTGGGGGTCAGTTTTTCTTCTTTCAATATATGGATCCATGGGATTGAACTCAGACAGTTCAGATCTGCAGCAGCAAGCATTTTGACTCAATTAGACATCTCACCAAATATATGTATTTGTGTGTGTGTGTTACTATATGTTTCAGTGTGTGTATATGTCTGTATGTGTAGTCCTATGAGGTTCTATAAGTGTGGTTCACCTGCATATATGTGTAGGCTTGTGGGAAACGTAAGACTGATATCACATAATGTCTTTCATCATTCGCCACCTTATTTACTGAGGCAGTTCTCTCAGCCAAACCCAGTGTTCACACATGGGCCTGCTCTCACTGGCCTAACTGATCTTGGGTTCCCATGTATTCTCCTCTGAACTCTGGAGTTAAAGGTGTAGCAGCACACTTACAAATTTTACATAAGTTCTGTAAATCTGAAACACAGCCTTTATGTTTACTAGGCAAGCATTTTGACCACTGAGCTATCTTGCTAGCCTAGAACTGATATTTATTAATCTATGTTGTAAACCACTTTTGGGTGGGTTACTTAGTCTAGGGGTTGTAATCCACCCTGTAGTCCCAGGGTCCCAGAGAGGCACTATCTGGAAGATAATGGGCTAAGAGAGAAAACGGAGGCTAAGCGGGGTTCTTGTCAAAGCCTCCGTTTATTAGAGACAGGTTACAGTTTATATAGGATAAGGAGTTTGGCTTGGGATGGGGGCGGGGGCATGGAATCTTGCCTCATGGTCCACAGGTCACATAGGCCAGGAGGTTACATTCGGTCAGGTCACATAGGCCAGGAGTTCACAAGTTGACACACCTAGTTCTCTGGATAGTTTGGAATGTGGGGTGGGTTCCGCTAACAGATAGCTCTCTATTAACAGCTAATTGAGTGTGGGGTAGGCTTTGTCAATAGAATGGTTTCTTAACACAATTAGGGATGGGGGTTCTCTGCAGACTCCCCAGGGCGATGGTTCCTGCAATAATCCTAGGAGGAAATGGCTTCTGACACTATGTAGGTTAGAAGAATTCAAGCTTTGCCTGTCCCTCACTGAAGTTTAGATGAACATCTGCTCACTGAAGAGAATTCTATGTTGTGTGTCCTCTGTATCTCTTTTTTTCCCATATGTCTCCTTCTTATCTAAATCTTCTGGAGGCAATGTGCCTAAAATAAACTTACCATTACTGTACCTATTCAGGGTCTGGTGGACTTAGAGTTGCACACCGAAGTCAAAACTGATAAATTCATACTTCAACATACTCCATTATCTGGTCCCTGTATTATTTATATTCATTTTATGCCTAGATCTCACCCTATTTTGCCTCTGATAGCAAAATTGAACTGCTGGCTGATGGTCAATTCTGAGCTTCTATCTGTACATCACAGTCATGCAGGTCCCTCCAATATCACTGGATTTGCTCTCAGCACTGCTATGTCTTCATAAGGACATATCATCTCTTCTTAATAATGTAGTCCACATGCCATCTTCTCTGTAGCCTCAAATAACATAAGGACTCAACTTTATCTTTTTCCAAGACAGTGTACCAAGCTCTCAACTCTAACCATGCTGGTTGTTTTCCAGGGTCTATAATTTATCTAGCTCCTAGTTACCTGTAGGCTTATAGGCAAGCTTTCTGCTCCATAGGTTTCCTTCTCCCACTTCAAGTATCATTGTAAATATCACTTCATATCCCCAGACAGAGAGTATAAACTCTCTCACAACCCTTTGTGTCTCATTTATCATAACTATAACTAAATAATTATCAATGACATTATTCACCTAATGTATGTTTCCTAAACTGAACTCAAAGGCATAAAAATTGATTTATAATGAAAGCTGAGGAGACAAAGATACAATGAACACAATAGCTGCTCCCTGACCTCCACAAACATTAATTATTTTAACTCTTCAAGTCAGTCTGTGATGTGACTTTTGCTGTTGTGTTCATCAACCAATTTTCAGGTGAGAGAAACTCAATAAAAATCAGTCTGAATAACATAATAGAAGCAGAATTCAAACTTGAAATGCCCTACTACAAAAGTTAGAAATAAGACCATGTGCTACTTGCCCTTTGGCATGGAAGGAGCCTAGTGCATATTAATTCAACACTTCAAAGATATTTCCAATCCATTGAGTCTTTATGTTTATACAATACCCTCTGTTTTAATGAGGATTGATATTTGTATATGTAAATCTTCATTGCGGTGTTCCAGATATCAAAAAATCAATACTCATATGCTAGAGTTTTGTGGACACATACTGATTCCCTGAGGAAGAGTTACACCTGTATAGGCTTCCCATGAGGCTCCTAACATACAATAATGGATGTTGTGGGACCTGAGTGCTTGCCTCCTAGTTTTGCTACATATGACTACCCCTATGCCCTCTCTCAACTCCCCATCTCATGATGATAAACTTCTGTCTCTGTTAACCATCAGCCTTTCCAGCCCTTTTACCTGGCAACATAAAATTCTAATAAAAGAAGTACAAGAATATGACAGTGTAGATGAACACTCAAGAAATAGCCCTCTTGCAAACTGCTTTAGTTTTACTGGTAAATCACTTTTACTGGTAATTCAGTAGGCATAAGGCTTTTTAGAATCTCACATTGCTCATCCTCTGCTTTCTGCAACTGTACTTTTCTGTAGAAATTCAAAGAGGAGTTGGACATAGTAGGTAGCCCCTACTTTATAGGGCCAAATACACTAGTTTAAGTCTGGCGAATGACATCCCGAACACTTTGCAATGAGGGACCATCGCTGGATTTATATATTCATTGTGGCCAGGACACTGGCCCTCTCTTTATCCCCTACTCCTGTGGTTTAATCAATTAATCAATTGCAGCCTTTCCATAATTAGCTCTTCTATTGTCTCTGTCTCTCTGTCTCTGTCAGTTCCACTCCTCCATCTCTCTCTCTCTCTCTCTCTCTCTCTCTCTCTCTCTCTCTCTCTCTCTGTATGTGGTGATCCACCAGGGGTAGCAAACATAGGCTATACTTAGCCTTTTCTGGCCTTCAGGCCCTTTTCTTCATTTGCTAAAGGAGCCCCTTTTCTTTTTGGGGAAATATCATTTCTAAATTTCTCACATCATATGTCTCTTCCTCTTCCTCTGAGACTAAGGCATATGGGCAAGGTCAGCAAGCCACAGCACCTAACTGCAATTGTTTTAGAAAAGGCCTTGGTACAGATCTGTCTAATCAGTTCTAGAATATTTTATCAAATCTTCATTTAATACTTCCCTAAAATGAAATTGCAAAGCCAGCAAGAAGGTCCACTAGGTAGAGGGACTTGCCACAAACCTTGATGATCTGAGTTAGGTCCTCAGCACTCACACACTGGAAATAGAGAACTGACAAGGGTTGTCCTCTGACATCTACACATGTATATGTTATGGTGTACTTACACACACATGCACACAAATTAATAATAATAATAATAATAATAATAGAAACTAACATTCATAAAACCAAATAATGATAATAGTTGTAATCAATAGCTGGTAACCAAGCCTGGAATTCTGTCAATCATTTTTGATACTACACAGAGAATTTTATCAGGAATGAAGAAGGAAGGTATAATGATCCAGATATCCAAATTCATAATATCTTTGCTGTTAATATTATTTGAGTTTGTATAAGTTTCTACCAAGTATATCCTAGTAGATCATGATAAATCAGGTAATTGGGTTAAATAAATCATCTGACTTAGAGAGACCAGAAGTAGTATTGCCATAAGTAAAGAAGTAAAGAAATGAACTATAAGCCAAATGAATAGCAACCAATAGAATTTTGCCTCTGCTAAACAATACACCAGATACAATAAGTATGTCATTCCTGGCCATGTTCTGTACATTTGTGGTAGGCATAACTCTACAATGACTTCTAATAACATTGATCTTATGAAATCCCTTCTCCTCGAAGTGACTGCAATCTTTGCACATAATGAGATACCAGAATAGTGATTGTTTTTAATGTGGTGAAAGGGTGGACCAGCGAAAGCATAATAACTTTTAAAAACAAAGCATTTTCTCAGCATGGTTGCAGGAGACCTGAGTGATCCATCCAGCTAATTAAGAAACTAGCAGCCATCTAGATTTTGAATTGTCTATGAAGACTAGAAGGAACAATGAGAAACACCTAGATATTGGTATATATCTCTAGTTGAACAATGGAGCCTCATTTCTGTAAACACAAACACACACACACACACACACACACACACACACAGAAATTCCACCAACAACCAGCAAAAAGGAAAAGAACAACAATCACCATATGACAACAGCTCTAACTGAACTCTTAATTTCAAGCTAATAATACCTCAAGTGAAGAATCTAGTCACTGCTTTCTAAATGTCTGACATCCAGAATCTGGAAGAGTGCATATATGTTATAAGTCACTAGCTTTGTGAGGAGTAACAGAAGTTCACATAATCTATAAATAAAGGACTCTATATTCAAACGGTCTCTATATTCCTGACTGTCAGTTCTGACTCTGTGGAATCATGTTATCTCTATTAGTAACCCATCTTAAGATTCTTAAAGTGACCCTCCTCATTCCCTGAAAGTGCATTTCATCTCCATCATTTCTATAGTTATATAAAGAGGGGAAGTAAAACTGCATTTTCTATTCTATTCTATTCTGCTCACAGAGCTATTCTATCCAGTGATTCCTTTGTACAACATCTGGCCCCACTGATGCAGAGTTAAGAAGTTGCACAAACATAACAACTGAAGATAAGGTGTATATATGAAATGTTGCTAGTTGTTAACACATATTACTCATAGTAAAAGGATGTTTCAACCTAGTATAATTATTTTTTCTGAGGTGTAAATAAACACTAATTATTTTGAAGTCAATGAGCATAGTGGAAAATAGAAACACACTTTGGAATCAAGTAGATTTGAGTAAGAATCTTGCATCACCCAAGAAGATATTTAATAATTCTTACCATGAGCATTACAGGTATAACTAACCCAATAAAACTGCATGCCATTGAGAAATTTAGATCCAATAATTTATTTCAGAACTCATGTATTGAGTCTCTTCTCTAAGCCAGATATGCCATGATTACAGTTTCATCCAGAAGTGATGCTTATCCCATATAGATTTCTGTAATAATTTTTCAAGGTAAGTGCTGTGTGTGGAGTTTGAAATACTGAGACTAAACATCAGTGGAACTCGTGGTTAGAGTAGTTACATGTCCTATAAGAAGAGTATAACTTTTAATAACACTTTTACTGAACATTCACATAGAAACAAGCTTTTTTTTTCTAAATGACATCTTTGTGTAAGTTCATATAACTGCCACAATCATACCACCTAAGTAATATGACAATCACTGCCAGTACAAACAGATTTGGTAAGAATCAATCTAAGGTTTAAATTCAGATTCTTTGTTCTCAAGTCAAAATATTTGACTACAATACTTCTTAACATAAGCTGAATGCCTTTAAAGCAAAGGGGTAGTACATAAGAAATGTTCATTTGTTTGTCTATTGAATGGTGGAAATTTCTTTAGTCATATATGCTACCTCTATACCATGGGTGCTCCATATCTGAAATCCTGGCCAAATCACTAGCACTAATTTAAGAGTTAAGTGAAACCACATTATTATTACTACTGTGGTTATGATTATTTGCCATTTGCTCCATGCCTGTGATGTTCCAAAGAATTTTCTGAATGTTTCACAAATAATGTTTAATTAAATTATTTAAGTTAATGAATTGAAATTCAAAGTTTGTGAGTCACAGATTATCAAAATTCCCATTAATGAAAAAAATCCTGAAAGGCAAAGTAATTTTCATAATAATACATGGCTAGGAATAGCTGAATTGGAGCTACAATTCACAGACCCAGAGAAGCTAAGTAACAAGAAGGGTTCCAGGGGGAATACATGAATCCCAATGTGAAGGGTTGTTGGAGGAGGAGGCCATTTGTTGGTTCCAGGCTGCTCAGCCCCGAAATAATCACATAGAATGTATATTATTTAAAACACTGCTTGGCCCATTAGCTCTAGCTTCTTATTGGCTAACTCTTACATCTTAATATAAGACATTTCTATTAATCTGTGTATTGCCACTTGACTGTGGCTTACCAGGTAAAGCTCTGTCTGACTCCACCTTCTTTCTCCCAGCATTTCGTTTAGTTTTTCCACCTAACTCTGTACATATTCCCCTATAGCTCTGCTATAGACTTAAAGCAGTTCCTTTATTAACCAAAGATGTTTACAGCATACATAGCGGAATCTCACATCACCTCCCCTTTTGTGTTTAAATGAAAAATACATATAACAAAACAGGTATTAAGTAAGAATTACAGTTAACAATAGTTATATTTACTTTATTTTTATCAGAATTAAGGAAAACAATAACTATTAATTCTTTAACTCCATCAAAGACTCCAGGAGTATATACTGTTACCCAAGTAAACTGGAAGTGCATGTTTAGGAACGTCCAAAACTCTAAAATTAACAGAGACATCTCGCTGCCTTGACAGTCACCCCCCAAAGGCTTTTTGTCCTGTTAGGGCATCTATCTTTAGCCTACAGGCCCATAGTATCTGGCAGTCTTTATTATGAAGCAGGAAATTTTAAAGGCAGTTCCGCCTATAATGGTAGTTTGTCAGTGACTTTTGTGTGTCTTGCAGAATGCCTGGCAGACACTTTCATGAAGCAGGAATCCTGAAGGTTTGTCTTACCTTTAGGCAAGTTTAGCAGTCATTTCTTTGTGAGTCCTTCATGTCCAGCTTATCAAGAAGTCCAGGCAAGAGCAGTTTCTCACCCAAATGTTTAACAAACTTCATAGGGAGCCTCTCTGATGCCCATATTTCTCTTAAAGTAGATTGGAGCTGCCAGGAGCAGATGTGTCTCATTGTCATGATAAGTACCAATTTTAAAAAACATTTTAAATGCCATATTCTGTAGTCTTTGAAAGATATGAAGAATGCCTATCTAACTGAAATATATCTCTATATATCTAGAAAATCTAACTAACATGACTACAAGCTTGACTATTATAGATGACTATCTACTCACCTTTAATTCTTAATTATACATTAAATTTTTGAATGATCTGGACAAACATAATACCTTAATCAAGGTCAGAATTGTATATACACAGTATAACAAAATTCACCTTAAAATTTGTATCAATAAACCAAGATCCATGTCAATGCAAATCTCTATAGTATATCCCTTTTAAAATGTAAAGAAACATTTATAGACAATATTTGGGAATATAGACATAGTTCTGTTCAAACTTCTACCTGCTACTTATTGGACAAAGTAATTTTTTAGGGGTGTTCAAAGAACCTTTCAGGGCATCTTGGTCCATCAAACCACATTAATCTAGAAAGATTCCACAGATTCTCATTCTCTGTGGAAACAAAAGAAGAACCGCTTTTCCAAGCAGCATATCGTTAGACTCAAATTTAAAGTCAAGATTCATTTACATTTGTTTAGTTTAGCAGCCTGTACAATGAATTGTCTTTCTGTGCTTAGCTCCTTTAGAGTCAAAAATTTTTCACAAGATATAGTAATAACTCAGACTCTCTGTGAGATTTTCATCTTTACATGACTTATTTATTTTTACTCTATTACTTTTTATGTACTCTGTCCTGTTAAAGATTTTGTTTTAATTTTTTTATAAACCATTTACTTCCTTTTATAACTCTTGTACCAGGGGATGTGAGGAGGGATTTGAAAGGGGGACTAAGGGTGGGAAAAGGAGGAATCAGGTAAGTGGAGGATAGAGGGAGAGAGTTCTGGGAGAGACAACTGGATTCTGGGAGCATCTCTGGGATGAGCTAGAAATTTCAAGCAATGAAAACTCTAAGAAATATATGAGTGATTCTATCCAAGATTCATAGAGACAGGGGTATGGAACTAGCCATCTCCTGTAATTGTAATCAGGCAAGACTTCAATTGGAGGGACCGGGACACCATCCCAGCAACAAATCTTTGAAGCTACAATTTTCCCTGCCTACAAAGATGTATTGGAGTAAAGATGGCACAGAAATTGTGGAAGTGACCAACTAATGGCTGGCACAACTGAAGACACTTACCCTGAGAATGAGTTTCCCACTGAGGGCCAGGACCCAGAAGAATGATACCCAGACACCAAATAGGACTGGAAAAAATGTCAATTGTAACATGAGGGTCTGAATCTTGGAATTTCTGTCCTGCCCAGTGCCCCAGCTGTTGAGTTCTAGAGAAAATCAAACAGAGAATCTACATTAGGTTACAAACTGATTGGCCCATTAGCTTAGGCTTCGTATTAGCTCTTATAATGTATATTAACCCATTGTCCTTATCTATGTTAGCCACATGGCTCAATACCTTTGTCAGTAGGGCAGGTCACATCCTGCTTCTTCTGTGGTCTGGACAGGACTGCAGAAAGAGCTTCCTTCTTTACAGAATACTCCTGTTCTCATTGCCCCACCTGTACTTCCTGTCTGGTTGTCCCACCTATATTTCCTTCCTGGCTACTGGCCAATCAGTGTTCACTTAAAACATAATTGACAGAATATAGACAATTATCCCACACTACTTCCCCCTCTAAAAAAAATCCATAGTCCATTTTTGGGGGGAATATGGGTGTAGTATTCTAGGCTACTTTCTGCTGGTTGGGAGTGCTGATAATCTTATGGGGACCAAAGAAAATTTAGAAGTATGATCAAGTCCTGACTGGAGTATCCTGTGAGTCTTGATCATCTCAGGCAGAAGTCTTGAACCTGTTCTGGTTGTAGAACTATGACATCTGGGCCATATGTTCCTACCAGAGATTTCTCAGGTGGTCTTCCTTGATCAAATCTGTGTTTGCATAACTCAGAATGAATCCACAGCTTCTCATTTTCTGTGGAAACAAAAGTAAAATTTCTTCTTCAAATTAACATACCTTTTGACTTCAATTTTAAAGTCAAGATATTTTCAAAATACCTATCTTTGATTAATTCAGCAGCATTTATAAGCAAATATCTTTTAGCAGCTGTTGCTCCTTCCATAGCATTCAAACAATTCAAAGAGAGCATAATAACACACAGTATCCAGATCCTCTCTGTGTGTTTTTCATCTTTATGTGGCTTTATTTTAAACTCTATTTCTTTTAGTTTTAATTTTTGGCCTTTTGAGACAGGGTTTCTGTGTATCTTTTTCCTGGAACTCACTCTGTAGACCAGATTGAACTTGAACTCACAGAGATCCACCTGTCTCTGCTTCCCCAGGGCTGGGATTAAAGGTGTGTGTTACCATACCTTGAACTCACTGAGATCTGTCTACCTCTGCCTCCCAGGTGTTGGGACTAAAGGTGTATACCACCACACTCAACTACTCTCTTTCTTTCTTTTTTATTTTAAGGACTGTAACTTTTTTTCAAGCCTGCATATATTTTTTAACACACTGTAAACCATTTAGAGGTTTTCTCATCTTTGAATCTCTCTTTACTATATCTTTCTCACTTTTTCTGACCACATGCGTCTTTAATTGGCTAAGTAGTATAGAGAGGATTAAAGCCATGGCTTTGACAGCTGGATCCAGCACATTCCTTAGCTTTCTCAAATTCCAAGCTCATGGTGGATGTACCAGCTGAAGCCATGTTTATTTCCACAAATATATGGCGTATCAAGGTCCCTGCCAGCAAGCAAGCTGCAGAAGTGTGCTCACAAACCACACTCAAATGTTCCATAGTTGGACTGCCTGCCTGAAAGAGTCAGAGTTTGCACTGGCAGGGCAGTCTAGAAAGCTGGCATTTTAAAACAGCACAGCATTTTTCCTGCTATGGCTGAAAACCAAAAACCATGCAATCAGCTTTTCATCAACACCATTTAAGTGTTTCTTGGCAGGACCTCTTAAAAGAGCTGTAAGGTTTTTACAGCTAAAGCTGAGTCAGGAAGCCTCTCTTAGATGAGAGCACTTGCTTGCCTCTAGCAAGCAGAGCAGACTCAAGAAATTGCTTCTACCAAAAAAAAAATCATAATGCTGTTTTTTTGTTCTAGAGTTACTTCCCAAGCTGTCTTAGATTTTATGTGGATGCAGTTGTGTACACATTGGTGCCATTCTGTAATATGAGGGCCTGCTTGTTGAGGTTTATGTCCTGCCTGGTCCCCCAGCTGTTTAGTCCCAAAGAAAATCACAGAGAGTCTACATTAGGTTTATAAACTAATTGGACCATTAGTTCAGGCTTCGTATTTGCTTTTATAGCACATATTAACCCATTATCCTTATCTATGTTAGCCACATGGCTCAGTACCTTTGTCAGTGGGGCAGGTCACATCCTGCTTCTTCTGTGGTCTGGGCAGGACTGCAGAAAGAGCTTCCTTTTTCCCAGAATACTCCTGTTCTCATTGTCCCACCTGTACTTCCTGTCTGGTTGTCCCACCTATATTTCCTTCCTGACTACTGGCCAATCAGTGTTTATTTAAAACATAATTGACATGAATCTCAGGTACACTTTGTCTTTCCAAGGTTCAAGTCCAGGGTTAGCCTGTCGTGCTAAATGTCTTAAGATTCTGTTAAACTTGTTATGCTAGAGTTATCTGTTTCTTCATGAATTCTTATCATGGTCCATGAATGCTACTAGTCTAGAGAACAACCAGGTGGATTAAGGGTAAAGGTTCCCTCCTCCTGAGAAAATTTGAGATTCTGTTTCCATAAATATGAAGAGATAAAGCTATGGAAGCATCAAATGCAAAGACAGACCCTTTGACTCTTAACAAATGTTCATATGAATCATATGCAGGCAGCCTCAAAAGCAAATAATTCAAAATTTTAAATATGTTCACCTAAAGTGCTGTAGAGAATGCTAAAACGATCAATTTCATGGGTTCCTGAGTGATTCTCAGACGTGGTACTTCTGTATCAATATAGAAGTAATATTTTTCTTAGTTTATTTAGGATTGTTTTCTAATTCCAGGAGATTTACTTTATTTTACTTTCAATTTTTAAAATTTTTTGACAGTTTTATGCATTTATATAATAAATTTTAGACATTTTCCACCCTCATTCTTCTCCTTCAGCCTCTCTCACTTTTCCAATGGAACCCTTCTCATTTAAAAAAAATCTGTCTTCTACTTTCACATCTTCTTTCTGGTCCTTACCCAACAAGCGTGGGGTTTTATTCAGTGAAACAAGGGCAATTCTTCTGTGATCAAACCACTGAAGAAAGTAACACATCTCTCCTAATTAACCTAATGGCTAAACCTTATGGGGACAAGGGCCATCCTGCATTCATGATGAAAAGTTGATAGGCCTAATCTTGTGGGAGTCATGTGCAGATATCCACAGTTGCAATGAATTGATAAGTGCAACAACCATGTCATGTCTAGAAGATGTCTTTTGCTGCTATTTATCTCCTCATCCTCAACTATTATACTATAGTATACTATACTATACTATTATTTATTTCTGTCTCCTGAGTTTGAAGGGTGTGTTCTTCCTTCCTGCTTACCTTCAATTCTAATTGAGAAGTTAGTTATACCTTGCCTTTAGACCAGTATCATTTTTTTACCAAGTAATATCTTGAAGTCTTGTTGAAATATTGAAATATTGAATACTTAAACTTATCAGCCACCATAATTATATAATTCAATTCCTTATTATCTATCTACCATTATCTCTCTCTCTCTCTCTCTCTCTCTCTCTCTCATCTATCTATCTATAATCTATCTATCTATCCAATCGACTTGATAATCATCTATCATATATCTAGATTTGCCATCTGTATCCATCATTGAACTATCCATCTCTCATCTTTCTATTACCTGTCTGTCTATCATCTATTTATGTATTTGTTTCTATAGGCAATTCTAATACATATTGTAAAATGCTATTTAACTCTTCTGAGTCTCAATTAGAAGAAAACTAGATGAAGATGTCACATTAACACATTCCATTTCAACCAGCTGGTAAGTCCCTGAGTTCTGGCATTGATTCAGGAGCTAACTGCAGCTCAGCTGCCCACTGTACCACATCCATCCTGGTGCTACAAGCCCAGGACCAGGTGCAGCACAAACACTGCTGCCCAGGTCTCAGCTCTATGGCAACAGAATCCTGGCTAAAATCTTCCTCAGATGCACTGGAGACAGGGGGACTAAATAACCTACTTTCTATGTAGCAACAATAGCAGGCCATTGTTGGCTTTCCAAAAATTTGTCTGGTAAAATTGATCTTAAAGATTCCAATCTTCCTTAGATATATTTAAAGTTAATATATGAAATTAACTATATCATTCATAAAATGTTATAAGGTACCAATTCTCTATGCATGTAAATACATTACCAAAAAAAGCACATTATCTATGTATCCAGATCGACATAGGTTCAAATCCCACCTTTGTTGCTAGTTTTATCAGTCCAGATTGCTGAACCTCAGTGAATCTTATATGGTGTACAAGCAAATTTGTTGCAATAACACCTAACTTAAAACTAAACAAGAACTAAATATATAGCAGCTTGGCATAGGTGGATATGACACAAATTTCAATGCAATATATGGTTAAAGCAGATGCATTTTATCTCATTGCCAAGAAAGTTATACAAATGCTCTGACCTTAATTGTGGAGCCAGTACAAAACCCAGCACCAAGAGAATCCTCTGGTGCACAATATTTGTCCAGTGTGTATTTACTGAGTGAGTTAGTGAAGAGAATTAAGATATCTAGATTCACCAATACGTAATTAAATTGTCTTTTTGTTGTTTTATTTTGGTATATGAAGGTATTAGGACACTAACATAAAGTCATATGTTGTTTCTTGCTTAATCAAGTAACCTGGATTGTGACAATTAGTCCAGAGATGAGACATTTTCCTCTGTTATTTGAAATGTTATCATCTTTCAGTCTAAGAAAAGAGGTGTTTTTCAATTTTTAATAGCATTTTTAAAAATTACATATAAGTTGAAATTAGCCTGGGGGCTAGGAAATGCCACTAATGGTCTAACTCTGGCTGGTTCCACCAATCCCTTAGAGATGACTCTGGGGGCACCACCATATGACCATCTTCCTTGCAAAGCTTATTGGGAGAGAGTGAAGAAGTGCTCTGAGAGAACTCTATTCTACATAGATATTTTGTAGATAAGACTTACTGCGAAGTTCCTTGGTCAATGAGCTCGAATCAGAGATTGTTCCTTTCTCCTCTGAATGTTTTATAAGCTGGAAAGATACAGGTAGGTTCTTTCGCAACCCATTTAAAGTGCTTTCAGCATTCATTATTTTCAAGCCAAAATTGTCTTGCTGTTCATCATAAGCTCAAAGCTGGTTACGTGTGCTCCTGTAGAGCTGTGCTGATATTCTGCTGCTTTCTGGGTCTCCCACGGGATGTAAACTGCATTTCTCCTCTGCAAACAACTCTCACTCTGATGAGTGGTGATCCCATTTGATTGGGCCCAAATTTTTTTGCACAAACATCTCACTCCAAGGAAGGTGACATCTACTTTAAATAAGATAAGTGGACCTCCACTTACTGACAACTAAATGATTCTGGATCTGCACCCCAATTTAAAGACATCTTGAATTTTGCGTGCAAATGGATGAAATTAGAAAACACTGTCTTGAGTGAGATAACCCAGACCCACAAATATGAATATGGTACGTACTCACTCAGTGGATTCTAGCCATAAACAAAGGACACTGAGCCTATAGTTCGCGATCCTAGAGAAGCTAAGTAATAGGGTGAACCCGAAGAAAAACATATATAGATCCTCCTGGAAATGGGAAGCAGACAAGATCGCCAGGCAAAAGTTGGGAGCATGGGGATAGCGGTGAGGTAGGGGGGAAGGGGAGAGGAGGAGAGAGAGGGGAGAAGAGGAGGGTTGGGGAGAGCTTGGGGGAGTGGGATGGTTGAGATGGAGGAAGGACGAATATGGGAGCAGGGAAGAAGATATCTTAAGTAAGGGAGCCATTTTGGGGTTGGCAAAAGGCTTGACTCTGGTGGGGTTCCCAGGAGTCCACAGGGATGATCCCAGCTAGGACCCTGGGTAGTGGAGAGGATGCTGGAACTGGCTTTGTCCTGTAGTCAGACTGATGACTGTCTTGAATATCACCATAGAACCTTCATCTGGCTGTGGATGAAGATACAGATAGAGACCCACATCAGAGCATTGGACTGAGCTCCCAAGGTCTAGTTGAAGAGCAGAAGGAAGGAGAATATGAACAAGAAAGTCAGGACCACGAGGGGTTGGTCTACCCACTGATACAGTATGCTTGATCTAATGGGAGCTCACCAAAGCCAGCTGGACTGGGACTGAATGAGCATGGGAAAAAACAGGACTCTCTGAATGTGGCTGACAATTGAGGCAGACTGAGAAGCCAATGATAATGGCACTGGGATTTGTCTCTACTGCATGTACTGACTTTTTGGAATCCTATTCTATTTGGATGCATACCTTCCTAAGCCTGGATGTAGGAGCGAGGGCCTTGCACTTCCCAATGTGGAAGGTTCCTTGCCCTCTCTCAGGGGAGGAGGGAGAGTGGGGGGGGGGGGAGGAGAGGAAGTGGAGATTTTGATTGATATTATTTATAAAGTAATAAAAATATAAAGAGATCTTCAGAAACAGAGGAATCCACACCTTTCTTAAGGTTCTGTGCTTTTAGAGTTTGAAGGCCACCTGACCATATTTGAATAGCTACAGAATCTCAGGATTAACAGATTCACTTAGAGCTTTTTGAATCTAGGAAATCTTCGCTTTAGGTAAGAGAATTGATAATAAAAATTATTTTATGATTAGTAAGAAAGGTCTTTATTTTATTTTTGTTTTGATTTTTTATTGCTGCTGATGTTATTTTTTTAAACAGTAATCACCATTCTCATCCAATTTAAACTGCATAATCCTCCATGACTCAGTGAGCCTGACAAGTTCAGGTTATGGTAGACTGAGCAGGGGTCTTTTACTCTTGGGCACATCTGCATTCATAGTGCACAAACAGAGCCCCTCAGACTCTGATAGAGCATCCTCTCCTGTGAGCATTATTGGAAGGAAAGTGAAGGGCACAGGGGTTCTAATTTGTTCTGGTCCACTTTCTTCCCAGGGTGTGTTTTGTATGTTTAACTGAACAGCAAGGCATGTGTTTAAAATAACCAGTGAGTCACTGAACCAGGGCTAAAATGTTCTTTGAAGGTCAAGGAAATTGCATTGCATTGCATTTTCAATTTCATGTTTAAATCTGAAATACTAGGAAAGACAGTCAAACTGATTAAAACTTTAAAGTTTTCATGATATTATAAATGCATGCCCTAAGTTATTTTGGGTCACTGCTGCCCAAGGACAAAAAGAAAATGTACAAGCCGGGCGATGGTGGCGCACGCCTTTAATCCCAGCACTCGGGAGGCAGAAGCAGGCGGATCTCTGTGAGTTCGAGACCAGCCTGGTCTACAGAGCTAGTTCCAGGACAGACTCCAAAGCCACAGAGAAACCCTGTCTCGAAAAACCAAAAAAAAAAAAAAAAAAAAGAAAGAAAATGTACAGGAAACAGAAAAATAAAGTTTTCTTTCTTGAATTCTCTAATGGAAGAGGAAACGGCTGGCTATAAATGGGTACCGCAAAAAAAAAAAAAAAAAAAAAAAAGACATGGTTGTTCAAAACTGAGATATGCCAAAAGTGTAAACTCTGTACAGGATAATAAAGAGAGAGTATGGAAAAGGAATAGAACATGTCTGTCAGTGCTTCACATTGGTTATATGATGTTGAAATAATGACTTTGTGATAAATTACATTTAAAATGTTATTATACTTATTTTGCCCATTTTGTCCACTCTCTGTTTACATGAACACTGGATATTCATTCTAAAGGCAATAGAAAAGGGTCAGTGTAGCAGAAGGTAATGGAGAGAGAACATTCTATTAGGAAAAGACCATGGAAAATGAAGAGAAAGCAAAAAATGAAAGCTAATTGGGAATGTTATGTTTACTCTTACTAATTTTTAAGAACAAATACATGGTGAAATTGACAGATGTATGTCCATTTGTGAAGGCTTAAACTGAGATCAGTAAATTTGAGACAGTGGTGTGCTAAGAAATCAAATCATAAGAAGTATGAGACTGGGAAGCAAAGATATAAGTCTGCTGTCAAACTCTTGCTCCTTTTGCTACACCAAAGTACACCTTCCTAAAATGTATTCACTTTACTATAGCCAGTGGGCTAAAGATCTGCCATTCTGATTCTGCATCTCCACTTCTTATCTTCCTTTGCACATCGCTCGCAGGACTGCAAACAGGATTTGATATTGTTATTTTATTTACTACAACCATTTCTGGCCCTTTCACTCTGCTTGATGCAGTACAAAAATAGTTTGCCCTTTGGGAGGAGCAAGCTGAGTCTGTGCACCTCATCGTGTTTATGAACCAGGCAGGGAGGATGGAGATAGCAACTTGGCTAAGTATGGCTCCAAGGGGAGTAGCTTTCTGGCTGAGTTGATAATAGAAAATGGAGAACTACACCTCTGGGTCAGGGACTGAATCTAGTCCAGTCTTTCACTGTCTGTTTTGTGTGATTACTCAGAGAACAGCAGGAATTTGGAATCCTCCACACACAGAGACTTCCCTGTTTTCCAATGTTCCATGCTTCCACCATTTTCTATACCATTTCTATGCTGTTCCTTAACTTCTGCTTTTCTTTCAAAGCCTCATTTCATGGGTTGCGCATGAGAAGTTAGTCCCCACTAATTTTCTTCGCTTCCATACACAAAATGAGAAAACAATGAGGGCCAGTCAGATACCTGGAAAAAAGTGTCATATTTTCTATAATTTAGAGTGACATTTTATCATCATTAAATATCCATAACTAAATAGCAGGCCTTCTACAATTTGTTTGGAATCCAGTGTTTTAATAATATCATATGAATTAGTAAATTAGTGCTCTAGTGTTATTTGTACATATTGTCTTATACTTAAGGTGTAGCATAACATGTTTATAAATGACTGAACACATTGATGCACAAGAAAGGTGATTTGTACTCAGAATGAGGAATCTTGCACTTACTAAACATCAAGAGTCTTCTACTTCATAACCAAAAACTGTCTAATTAGATTCATGGCTTACTCAACTTGCAGAAAATCACATCTCGTACTGAAAACTTATCCAACAACCAGGGGCTTGTGAGGTCATGGATCGTAGATCTACTGTCACTTTACTAAATCAGCATAATTTCAAAGTGTATTCTAAATACTTACACTTATGTATCTTTCACCCTTCATCAAAGAAGCATCCCTTTGCTTGCAAAATAAGAAGTTCATTGAAGAAAATTATAATCAGTCATAATACAGAGAACAGTTGGTTTTGGGTACCACAACCACAATGAATATGACTCAACTCTTATGCCTAATACTCAGGAAACATCACGAAAGAAGGTGTGAAAGACTATACGAACAGTATATCAGGGAATTTGCTGTGAGACTCTGTCTTCTATAAATGAGTGCTAAGTTTTAACCATAGTAACGTAAAAATATGGTTGTCTAAACAAGACCTGACGAGGAAGACAAAATGTATGATAATGTGGAAGAGGGTAAATCTCATAGGGTCCTAGTCCCAGTAAAAAACCTCAGGCAACTAGGGTATGCTAAATACAGGAAAATCACTCTTATCCAGAGCTAAGCCCTTAATTGGATTATCCACAACCAAGTGATCACCCCTGAAATCATATACGTAGAAGCAAAATTATTTGTACTCAGTAATTTGTATTTATATATTTGTACATTTATATATAAGTATGCAACAATAGTAAATTAAAGGTAGCCATAAATTTGAGAGAGAGAGAGAGAGAGAGAGAGAGAGAGAGTAAGAGGAGAAAATGAGAGGGGTTAGAAGCAGAAAACAGTAGTGACAATTACTATAACAATATTTCAGTTAAAAATTAAATAAATGGCTTCTTCATTTACATTCTATGGCATTATTATTTTATGACCTATGTAAGGTTCAGTTTACTTCTTTATAAAATATGAATTATCACCTTGAATTTTACCATGTTGCCATATATAAATTAAGTAAACTCCTTGTTTTGCATTATTTTATTTTTTAAAAATGTATGGTGATGAAAGTTACAAAATAATCCCACACTAATTCAGAATTATGTATAACAAAGGGTTATTTATTTATTTATTTATTTATTTAGACTCACAGATCACAGTCTTAGATCACAGTCCTTTGCATGAACAGGGAACAGGAACCAAATATTGTAAATGGAAATAGGAGCATATTCAATATAACAAAATAATTTGAACTTATATCATTATACAAAAATCTATACCAATATAAATTGTACATAAATAATGGCTAACAAGTATTCACTCTATTACTCACTATTATTATCATTATTAGTGTGAGTATGTTAATACTAATCTACCTATTATCCCATTCAGTTTTTCCTTTTTTTTTGAGATTTCTGAGCCTACATAATATCCACCCCAAGCCTCAACCCTATTTGAGTAATAATAAACCCTTAAATGGTATCCCTGTGAGGACAAACTTTGTTGGCGAGAGAGGACATCATCTTCTAGAATTGCTTCCAGCTGTCATGGGGTGATGTTTTTCTATGGGATCTTATAAAAGTAAAATGATGGTTAACTTGCAAGATTGCTGTATGTATAATTTCAAATAGTCTCTATGTGGATGATGCATTTTTTTCTTAAATTTTTATTTGGAGTTCAGGCAAGCATGTTGTAAAAAGGCGCACCGTTTCTGTAGCTGGTACCCAAAAAGCAGTCTCATAATAGCACTATCTGCATCATAACTTCATATGGACCAGGTGGAGTTATTGTTGTGGGGCCCCATCTTCCTCCTGGAAGCTTCAAAGATTACTACAGAAAAATCTACTGTTCATTATTGAGACATTAAACATTATTCATATAAACATATATTCAACAAAAAATATGATATAGACAAAATGAGAATGGAGAAAAGTAAAATGATTAAATTCTATGACGCAGATTATACAGCATCACACATCAGATTTCTCTTTAGTTATTCTTTCTTTATAATTATATTTTCATCTTTACGCATCTAGATGTCCAAGGTCTCTTGACTCTTTGAAGATGAGTATTTTATTTTTCTGCAAAGACAAGAACAGAACCCTGCCCCAAACTTTATGAAGTTTTCTTACCACTTACACGATTATCACTTCTGTGGAAGAGCTGTTATTTCTCTTTCTCAAAAGCTTTTTCTTTTTCAAATTGAATTTTTATTAATTTTATGGTATCCATAGGTTTTCTTCTCCTGTGGAAGCAAGAGTGAAACTCCTTTCCCAATATAGGACATCTCCTGGTTTCCATTGTAAGGTCAACATATCATTGAAATATCCCAACTGATTTAATTCAGAAGTTTTTTTTTTTTTCTATTATCCAATATATCTCTACTGCTGTTGTTCCTTTCTCATAGTGTTAAGAAAATTCAAGGTCAATGAAGCATCATACAATCTATTTCTGAAAGTATTTTCCATCTCTTTTTGTTCATTTAGCATATCCTTTATAGTTTGATTTGTTCTTTCTCTAAAGGCCTTATCTGTTTGATATATCTGTAATATGATTTATATTATAATAAGCAAAAAACTGTTTCAATTTCTTAGAGACATTTGCTGGACCATTATCTTTCTTTATTTGTGCAGGTATACTTCTGATGGCTATAACTTCTAATAAATATGTGATTACTGAATCAGCCTTTTCTGCTCAAAGCAGTTGCCCATTGAAAACCTGAAAAAATATCAATGGTATGGTATGCATATTTAATTTTACAAATTCTGTAAAGTGGAACACATCCATCTGCAAGATTTCATTCCTCTGTGTACCCTTTGGGTTTCTCCATGTAGGTAGCAATGTTTGGTTATGGAAAGAGCAAGTAGGACATTTTTTTATAATCTCCTCAGCTTGTTGCCATGTAATAAAGCACTCTTTCTTTAAACCGTTATTATTGGCATTTCTTAGGAAATTCTGAGGCCTTCAGCATACTTCCAATCAATATTTGGCCTAATTCTGCATTACCTGGAGTTAGAGGACATGGCAGGCCCATATGGGATCAGACATGTGTTATGTATATGGGACAAAGTCTATTCCTGATTATGTCTTGAACCTGAGTGAATAATGAAGTCAATTCTGTATCATTGACTATAAATTCATCAGTTTCAATATGTAAGACAACTCTTTCTGCATATTGTAAATTGGTAACTATAGTGAGAGATTCTTTAAAATCCTTTAGTACCATGAGAATAATATATAACTCTGTCTATTGGACAAAATTATAAGGTTTTGTTCCACCTTACTTAATCCTTCAGATTTGTAACCTACCTTTCCTGACTTATTTGCATCAGTATAAAATGTATAAGCTCCAGTTATTAGTACATCATATAAAATTTGGGGAAGAATCCAAGTAGCTTTCTTTATAAGGTTATTTCTACCAGTTTTTGGATAATTGTTCTTAATTTCTCCCCAAAATTAACACAAGCTCTTTTCCATGGTTCATTGTCTCCCCATAACTTTTTTATGTCATCAGTAGTAAAAAGCACTATAATCTCTTCTGGATCTATAACTGCTAATTGACTAAGTCTCAGTTTTTCTTTTATAATTAATTGAGGGACTTTTCCATGTAAGTTTTAATTTTTTTTACTTGGTTCATGTTGTTAAAAGATCCATTCTATGATAATATCTTCCTTCTGCAGTAAAATTCCTGTAAGGGAAATTCTGGAAGTCAATATGACCAGAATATAATTAAGATTTGGATTCACTGTAACTACATGGGTCTTCTGTAGTTTCTCCTCAAACACTGTCAATTCTTTTTCTGCTTCAGTTGTTAATTCCCTGGGACTATTTAAGTCTTTGTCACCACCTAAGGTTTTTGCTTAAATGAATTATTTGGTTAGGTGTTATCCAAACATCCAGTCATAGATTTAAAATATCTCCTAACAATATTTGAAAGTCATTAAGAGTCTACAATCAGTCTCTCCTAAACTTTGACTTTTGTGTTCTAATTTTCTATAAACCTCTTTTGTAACCTGGGTAACTGACAGAATCTCCTCTTTGTATTTTTTCAGGAACACTTTATAATCCCCATTTAAGCAAAACTTTCTTTACTTCCTCAAACATTTATTCTAAAGTATCTGTGTTTGAGTCAGATAAGAAAATGTTATCCATGTAATGGTAAATTATAGACTCAAGAAATTGCTACATATTATTTCCAATGGCTGGAGTACAAAGTATTGGCACAGGGTGAGGCGTGAGGCTGTTGAGCATTCCCTGTAGAGGGATGGTCCACTAGTATCTCCAAGTAGGCTAAAATTATTATGAGCAGGCATTGTGAAAGCAACTTTTTCTCTGTCCTTTTCTTGTAAAGGTATTGTGAAGAAACAATCTTTTAAATAAACACTATAAGAGGCCATCCTTTAGTAATAGAAAACGAAGAAAAATTCCAAGTTATAGGGGGTCCATAAGTTGAATAACCTTGTTGACAGCTCTTAAATTGTCACCATTCTCCATTTTCTAGACTCCTTTATTACTACAAATACAGGAGAATTTCAAAGGCTGGTTGATTCTTCAATATAGCAAGCATCTATCTGCTTCTGTTCCAGATGTTCTAAATCCTGCAGTTTGTCTTTTGTTAAATGATATTGTTTAATCCATATGGACTTCTCAGTTAACCCTTTTAAAGGCAAAGCCACTAGTACCTTTGAAGGTTTGCCAGTTGCTTTGTATTCTTGTACATCCTAAACGGCTGGTGACCTTTGCTTATATCTCATAATAAACTTCCCAGAAACATGAGTATTAGGGACTGCATGCATGTTAACCTGGGTATTTCATTGCTGCAACAGGTCATAACCCATAAATTTACTGTAATATTAGCTATATATGCCATCAGCCTTCCCTTCTGTCTTTCTGGCCTTATACATTCAACCCACCTCATGCTTTGATTCAATTGAGATAGGGTTCCAATTCTCAGGAACTGAATATCTGCCTCCTGAAGAGACCAATCTGAATGACAAGATTCTGGAGTAGTGATTCTCATGTCTACATCTGTGTCTAACAATCCCTCAATTGCAATGTGATTTATATACAGTCTTAGCTTTGGTATTTGATAATTTATAGAAGTCTGCCAAAACATATATTTCCTATTTCCTACTGGGTTTTTTGATTCCTCCTCCATGTCTATTCCATCATCCAAAACAATATGTTTCTTTTTTTCCAGTAAGCACTTGATTGTCTAATTTTCTTGGAGAGACATATTCTTCATAGTGATAAGAAATGACTCTACCCTATTCGACATGGGGGCCTGTGAGAGCCCCTCAAGGAGTTTCCTGATGGTATCAGGTTGCCTTGTGTGTCTTTTGTCAACCTACATTCATTGGTCCATTGTCAGCTTTTGACACAGTTCCTACATATACCAGAAGGCTAAGTCCTCCTATTCTTGCCATACCTAGAGGAGACATTATTCCTAGAAATTTCTTATCTATAGACCTTCTTAGATATCCTATTCTTCCATGACTAAAACAATTGGCATATTGGTGTCTCATCATACCATTGAAAATGTCTTCTCCTACCCAAGTTTTAGTACTATAGTCATATGTTTCAACATTCAAGATCCATTCATATATTTGTGCTGATCTGACCTTCAAAGGCCCTAAAATCTTCTTGCATTATAAGGTGTCATTTTCAAAAGCCCAATATTCAATAAGTACACATCTAGCTTCAGGGTCTATCACTGCTACTTGTACAAACCTTAGTTAATCTTTGTAAAAAGTCACTAAAGGGTTCTCTCTGGACCTTTCTAACCCTAATATGTGATTCAATCATATTTTCTGGTTCCTGAATCCCAACACAAGCATTTAAAGCTGCTGTGCTTCATAGAGGCAAGGTGTGTTGCTCATAGCAAGCCTGTTCCTGAGAATCAGAGTAATTACTTTCACCAAGAATTTGACCTTGGGAAGTCTCAAATCCTTTTGCTTTCCCCTGTTGTTCTAAAATTTTTGCCTCTTCTCTTAACTAAGACTTCCAAAGCATCTGAAGTCCATTTTCTATAATTACTGAGAGTAATTGAAGCCAATCATGAGGGGTTAACTTATTGCTTGAAGCCCATGTTTTCACCACTTCCCTGACAAACATGAATGTAATCTATAAGAAACTATTGCTTGTTTAATTTCTTTTAGATTGCTCATAGATATTGGTTCCCATATATATTCTTTGACTACCTCAGAGTACTTTGTGCCAGATGGTCTTTCCAAACAAATTACCAGATATGCAGTTAAAACTCTGTGTAAGTCATCCTGGGTCTGGCATGTACTGATGAGGCTAAATCTTGTTCTTGTACCTTATGTCCCTGATCATCAGTTTCAATAATTTTATTAGCATTTTCAATTCTTTTTACTACTGCATTTTTAAAGGTCTAAATCTCCTGTCCAGTGTTCTGTTCTAACACCCTCACTGAAAATTCTAAGGTATAAAACTGGTCCAGTAAAGATAATGTCTCATCCTTGAACATAATTTTAATGGTGTGCATGTTACCCTCCTGGAGAGATACCTTATCTACTAATCTATCATAACTTTTCAACAGATTCTGATTGTTAAATTCAACAGCACAAATTCTTTCAGATAATTGTGTCAAGTTGATGCTATCACTCTCCTCAGTATTGATCTTCCTAACTACTTGTCCATTATTAGTCTGTAAAGACTGTTATTTCTAAAAGTGCCTGATTCTTGGCCTTGTTATCAAGCCATTTTTAATGAGATAATATGAAAAACAAAATTAATTCCTAGAATCAAATAAAGGGATGTAGAAGGAGAATTATATAAGCCTTGTTGAATACCATCCATATTATAAGTAAAATAATTATGGAACTCCTGGATAGCTATAGTATCAGTAATTTTTATAGTTTTTCCAATCTTACCTGTAGTAACACAATGATAATGAATTGGAATAGGTGTAATAAATGTTATTGGAGAGCAGGGGTAACAGTTGAGGCCCTGTGGCCAAGAAATGCTAGTATCTTTGAATCTCATGTGTTCATTACTTAGGTACTAAAAGATATGCTTTGTTTAACAAATTAAGAGCAGTTATTAAGGTAATCAAATGATTCTGAGTTGGGGCCCAGGATAAAGAAAAATAACCAGTTTTTCATCAGTGTGAGTTGTGGACTGTGTGTGCCACAGGGATCCCAGGCAGCAGCATGTGGGCTGGCATGTAACATGCCAAGCAACAGTGAGTAGCAAGCTGGGGAGTGCTAAGTAAAAACCTGCTTTTTCTGTTTGCTGACCAGAGCCATTGGTGGGAAAGTCAGTAATGAATGTGCCACTTGGCTGGCAAACCCATCCCCCAAAGGATGGACTGGTCCCCATGTGCGGGTGCCAGATGATGAGAGAAGTTACAAAATAATCCCACCCCATGTAGTAATAGGGGCGATGGGGCTGCATTCCCAGCACCCCGGCCGCCTGCTCGGCTAGCTTATGCCCCGAAATAATTACACGGACACTGTATTCATTTAAACACTGCTTGGCCCATTCTCTTCTAGGCTAATTCTCACATATTAATTTAGCCCATGTCTAATCATCTGTGTGTAGCACCCCAAGGTGCGTTTACCGGGGAGATTCTAGCCTAGTCCGTCCTGGGTCGGAGCTTCATCCCGGGAGCAGGGCATGGCGTCTCTCTCTGAGGTGTCTACTCCCGAGAGGAGAGCTGTCTGACTGACCTCACTTCCTCTTCCTCCCAGCATTTTGTTCTGTTTACTCCAGCCACAGGGCCAAGCAGTTTCTTTATTGCTTAACCAATGAAATCAACAGATTGATATATGACACTCCCACATCAACCCTGGCTCAGTAAAATATTTATTTAGGGGTGAACTCACAGATGACAGTCCTAGATCACAGTTCTTTGCATGAACAGGAACAGGAATTGAATTTAGCAGCCAGAAGCAAGAGCTGGAAGTGATAGAGAAAGCGCACACTTTACAGCTGCATCTATAGTGTAAGAGATCACCCCCAAGTGGTACGGTATCTTAAAGGCTATTGGCTGAAGAAGCTCCCACGGCAAAAGCAGTCTCAAAGATAGGCAAAACCTTGTGTTAGAAATTGAAAGATGTTCCAACAGAGGCCAAACCAGCACTTAGAACACCAGCTCAAATTGCCTTATCCTGGCCTGTGATGGTATGAAAGAAATCGGTCTCCAAAAAGAATGGCACTATTAGAAGGTATAGATTTGTTGATGTAGGTGTGGCCTTGTTGGAAGGAGTGTACAACTGTGAGGGTGGTCTTTGAGGTCTATTTTGCTCATGCGTACCTCAGTGTGACACTGAGTCTTCTTTCTGTTGCCTTCTGATCAGTGTGTAGCCAGCACCATATCTGCCTGCATGCCTCCATGCTCTCTACATGAATTATAACAGGCTGAACTTCTAAAACTCTAAGTCACCACCTCAACTAAATGTTTTTCTTTTATAAGAGTTGCCATAGTTGTGGTATTTATTTATAATTATAGAAACCCTAACTAAGGCCTGGCCTGGCCCTTAGCCACAGTGAAATCCTCCTTACCCACCAGAGTCACTGCAATTACACAGATCCCAAGCCCCTTTCTCCTCACATCCATATACTAATCTACACCTATGGCAGAAATCCTCTGCTCCATAAAAAATCACAAAGACACCCAGAAACCTAGAAGCCCTATGCTCTGCCAGAGCCACACAGGCGTTCAGAACACCAAAGGACCCACCGTTAAACAAGAGACCATCCTGGATCCCAGAAATCTAGCCCCCAACTAGAGACCCACAACTAGTAGAAACCCTTTACTCAATAGACCACTCAGGCCAGAAGACCAGAGAGAAAACATTAACAATGGAATAAAACACTTATGAAAACAAAGGCAAACTTAGGGAGGCTAAGTAATAAGGAGAGCTCAAGAAGGAACACATAGATCTTCCTGTTAAGTGAAAATAGAGCAGATTTTGTTATATAGACCAGGGAATGGGTAATGGGTGCCACGGACCAGTTCAGGGGAGCCACTCAGACCATGGAAGAAGCAGGGTCCTGGTAACAGGAAGGCACAAGTTCGGCGAATGACAGACAGACACAACACACAAGAGAGTGGCTGGAATCTGCTGCGATTTTACTGAATTCATGTTTTCTTTATATAGTTTTCAAACAAAGAACAAACCAGAAGGTCATGTATCATTTGTTGGCACAGTATGAAAGCTTCTTTTAGTCACATCAGCAATATTATAAGAAAAGTATATTATCAGGAACAGCTGTTAGATATAAAGCATCCTTAGAAGAGGAAATCTTGTCCTTGGGAATGTAAACCTCAGACAAGTGGTTTCATCTTATGAATAGAAAGTTTCTGTCTCATTATCGCTATCATGGCCCTTCCTCTTCCTAACCCTTTATTTCATCTAGTGACCAAATATACCGAATCAGTTCTCTGCCCCTGTTGAACTATACTTTTTAGTACCTTCTTATGCAGCAGACATCATGGGGGTTGGGATCTAGCAAGCCTATCCATAAAGTTCAAAGTATAATATAACAGTCTTTGTCCATCAATGTTAACCCATCTATTCCCTTGCTCATCATATACCCTGTGTATGACAAAGGTTCTGCTGTAGTCTTATACATTCCCGTACTGTGCTTCCCTATCTCAGAACTGTTCCTGAAGAAAATGATCCTTGTCTTGTATATATAAAGACAATCATTATTAGGAAAGCATTTGTGCAAAGCTCATATTCCATATAGCCAGTTACTCGAGAATCCCATCTGTGCCCCAAGGGCGGCCAATACCAGGCTATCTGCCATTGACCTCCAGGAAGCCTAGTCCCATGGGACACGTAGCTCCCATCCGGTATAATGACATATGTCATGTCACAAAAACGACACTGGAGTTGGTGTGGCAAATGGGAACAGGAGTGATTGTGTGGGAAATGTGTGTGGAAGGAGATAGTACTAAGAGAATTGAGGCACATTTCAGAGACCAGGTAGAATCCTTGTAAAATAGATATACCCCAAAATCCACGAGGCTGAACTTAGTGAGGACTCCTAGTAATGAGGGATGTGGATATTGAACTTTTCTATTTTTTGTAACAGTAACAAGGCAAGGCTTCTAGTGGAATGACTGGGACCTAAGTCAGCATCAAAAACTTCAACCTAGAATTTGTCCTACTAACAAAATCTGCTGGGATAAAGGTAATGTGTGGGAGTGACCAATCAGTGATTGGTCCAATGGAGACCAATGCCATAAGACAGAGCCCATGTCTGATAATTGCTTAGAGGGCCAGAAACAAGTTTGGATAGTCCAGAGGGAAAAAAAATAGGCAATGAACTGATTGCTACTGAAACTCTGATATACTTTTAGAATCCACCTGACATAATCCTCATCAGAGAGACTTCTTATAGCAACTGATTGGATCAGATGCAGAGATCCACAGTCAATTATTGTACAGAGCTCAGGGAATCCTATGGAAGAGGGAGAGGAAGGATTGTAGGAGCCAGAGTGGTCAAGGATAGCACAGGAAAACTGTCCTCACAGTCAACTAACCAGGATTTATAGAGGCTCATAGAGACTGAACAGAGAGTCAGGGAGTCTGGAAGCATCTGACCTAGGTCCACTGCATGCATGCTATGGTTGTGTAGCTTGGTATTCTTGTGGGACTACTAACAGTGGGTGTGGTAGCTGTCTCTGATTTATTTGCCTGCTTTGGAGACTTTTTCCCTCCTACTGGGTTGACTTGTCCACCCTTGATATGAGGGGATGTGGTTGCATATTATTTGTATTTTGACAAATAAATCTTACCTGAAGACCAGAGGCAAGGCTAAAGCTACCTTCAATCCCAGGATTTGGAAGGCAGAGTCAGATGGATCTTTGTAAATTCAAGGTCATCCTGGGCTGCACAAGATAAACACAGAAATAAATCCAGGTGTTGTTTTTCTACACCGTTAATCACAGTACTATTGAGTCATGCACCCTTAATCCCAGCACTAGAGGGAACATAAAATAAGAGGAAAGAGAGACTTAGTCTGCAGTTACCAGCCTTGGTATAGGTAAGACTGCTCCAGTGGCTTGGCTGCCTTGCTTTTCTGGGTTTTGGGTTAAACCCAATTTCTGACTCTGGGCTTTTATTACAAGAGAATATGCCTAGTAGGGAAGGAGGGGGCGGGGAAACTGGAGTTGGTACGTAATACAAGAGAGAAGAATAAATTTAAAAAATTTAAAAAGTAATTGAAAGATTAATCTGCTATGAGTTTTGAGAAAAAAGTTACAATTTTTCTATAAATTTTTCTTTTTTTTGGAGTTCCTTTTCTCATACATGAACACTAAATTGTAGTATATAGCTTTAATAACCTTGTTATGGATAGATACTGTGTATGTATATAGAACATGCTTCCTTGGGTTTATTTTTGCCAGGGATATATTATTTTGCATCCCAGAAAGACTTTAGTTTTAAAAAGAGTCTTATAAGTTTTTTCTAAGATATTAAGTGAAGTTAAATTTCATGTAATTTTGGTGCTTAGTATGATACATTTTAAAATTAACTAATCTCAAATTTTGACATTTTCTTGATGGTTCTTTGGTAACCCGTATGTACAATGCATTCTGATTATTTCCTCATGTATTCTTTTACCTCTCTCCCATCCTAAATACCCACTCCCAAACACAGACACTGTTTCTTCTCCTAAATTAATGACTTTTGATTATTTTGTGATCAGCTTAGTTTAATAAGGGGCATATGCGTGAGCATCAGAAAAAAATATCCTTTGGGACAAGATGTCCTAAATAAATTTGGAGCTTGGGGACCTTGAGGGAGGGTTGAATGGGAGGAGAGAGGCAGGGAAGGGAGAAGAGAAAAATCTAGAGCTCAATAAAAATCAATAAAAAAAATATCCTTTGGGTCATGAATGGGTCACCAGTGCATATAGAATTGATGGTGATGACTCCCTTCTGCCTAAATCTATAAATATCAAATAGTATCTCCCTATTTTTAATAACAAAAGTAGATTCTTACATTCTACATAGAATTCTTACAAAGAGGATAAGAGGACAGTAGATAAGTGTAATAGTTACATGTATGTTCTGTCTCTGTTCTAGATCTTCTTATTAAATTCAAAGGAATGTATATGGGAAGTCAATGTGATCCAGTGTTACTAATTCTAATTCTCTATATGACTAAAGGCAATGATAATTTGCTTCTTAAAAAAAGTTTTAAGAAGTACAAATTTTAGTGTCATTTTGTTTTTTAATTGAAATTGTTTCTATGTTCATGCAAAATAACAGTTAACATTATAGGGAAAGGTTTAAAAAAGATTTAAAATGATTTTAAAATCACCAAGAAAGTTTATATTGACCCTAGAGGAGCTCCCTAGTGCCCAAGATGAGGTTCCCAGTTAGTTCCTTGGGCAGCTGAGGATTGGGAACCTGAAATGACCCTATCCTAGAGCAATACTGACGAATATCTTGCATATCATCATAGAATCTTCATCTGGTGATGGATAGAGATAGAGACAGAGACCCACACAGGAGCACTGGACTGAGCTCCCAAGGTCCCAAGGAGGAGCAGAAGGAGGGAGAAGATGGGCGAAGAATTCGGGACCACGAGGCGTGCATCCACCCACTGAGACAGTGGAGCTGATCTACGGGGAGCTCACCAAGGCCAGCTGGACTGTGACCGAAAAAGCATGGGATAAAACCGGACTCTCTGAACATGGCGAACAATGAGGGCTGATGAGACACCAAGGACAATGGCACGGGGTTTTGATCCTACTTAATGTGCTGGCTTTGTGGGAGCCTAGCCAGTTTGGATGTTCACCTTCCTAGATATGGACGGAGGGGGGAGGACCTAGGACTTAACACAGGGCAGGGAACCCAGACTGCTCTGTGGACTGGAGAGGGAGGAGGAGAGGAGTGGGGGGAGGGGGAGAAGGGTGGGAGGAGGGGGAGAAGGGTGGGAGGAGGGGGAGAAGGGTGGGAGGAGGGGAAGGAAAGGCTGGGAGGAGGTGGAAACTTGTTTTTTGTTTATGTTTTTTTTCTTCTTTTCGCAATAAAAAAAAATTAAAAAAAAATAAAATATACATATATGACTTTCACATCCATCTAAGAAGTATTTATGGTGATAGAAGTTAGATTTTTAGAACCAGAGACTTGGAAAAAAATGAAAGATAAATTGGAGACAAGGTTTTGAACAACAGGCGATGAAGGATTTTGAGGTTAGCACTATGCCTGCCTGTGGTTTCTGTTAGAATCAATTTACACCATGTAAAACAATGAGGGGATCACAACTGGGGCCTGGGATAGTCACAAAATGCAACAAAAAGAGACTGTAGTTCAGGAAAGCCAAGATGGCTAGAATTCTCAGAACTCAGAACCAGGGAGAAACGGGACATACAGAAACCATTCTCTGGAGATTTGCATGCAATTTCCACCCTCTTTAGTGACCATGACTTGTATCTGTCCTGATGACACTGAATAGGACTTACAAAAGATTTCTGATAATTAGGAGGGGATAATTCTGTAGGTGGTGTTATAGAACCAGAGATGATGCCTGCTTTTCCTAACCAATCTGTAAGGCAATGGGCTAAATCCTGAGAATGGAATTGCTGGAAGAGTGCATTAAATTATTCTACGAATAAATACCATTCTGGCATAGTCAAAATAATATATTTTAAAACAAGACTTAAAACAAACCTATTTATTTATTTCTTTATGTGATTGATTTTGGTTTTTCGAGTCAAGGCTTCTCAGTTTAACAGGTCTGGCTATCCTGGAACTCACTTTATAGACTAGGCAAGCCGCAAACTCACTGAGATCTGCTTGCCTTTGCCTGCCAAGTGTTGGGATTAAAGGTGTGTGCCATCACCACCTGGCACAAACTAAATTTTAAGTATTGATAATGTATACTTGTACAAGGGAGACATGTTGAAAAATTGATGAAAGCCACACAGAATGCTCAGCATCTATGGATAAAAATGCACAATGTCTGATATACACTTTTAACCTGGTATAAACAAATAAGGTGGATGCAGGAGGAAGAGGAGTTTAAGTATGCCTTCAGGTACATACTAAGTTTGAGACTTGTTTTGGCTGCATGAGACAATCTCAGAAACAATAACACATCAAAATCTAATGTCTAACATACAATAAAAAGTTGACTAAAACATTTATTTGCATGAAAATGTATTTATGGAATAGAGTATTGTGTATGTTTTTAAATTATCAGTTCTGCAAAACAGCCAAATCTATTATTATAACCAGAAGAAAATTAAATTAATAGAATAAGATGTATTAAATGAAAAATGAAATTTGAATACAAAGGAGTTAAAGTAACTATGTGAAATACACTTAACACATTCACACTACAAAGGAAAATAAAGGAAACAAAAGTAAAAACAAGAGATTTAAAAAGATGTAAATGGAAGTTATAAATATGGAAACAAAATATGTGAAGTGAAAACAGTGGTAATCACTGCCAAAGAAAATTCTAATAACTTGGAGAATAATAAGGGGACAATTCTAAAGTGAAGCAGAGAGGGGAGAAAATAGGAAGGAATAAAAATCCAGGCATGGCAGCTCAATCCTGTTAGGACCGCTCCAAGGATGTGGAGACAAGAGGAGCAGGAGCTCAAGGCTAGAATCACCGACATGGCAAGTCAAAGCCAACCTTAGTTACAGGAGACTTTGTCTCCCAGATAGATAGATAGATAGATAGATAGATAGATAGATAGACTAGTAGATAGGGAAGAAAACTGTTTAATAGACTTCAGTGCATTGTGGATTAAAAGTAAGTAGATATTGTGTAAAAAAATTACAATAAGAGGATCAGTGCAATGTTTTCATTGTAATTTCTTATTATAAATAAATTATATAATATATAGTTGGAATTTATATTCTCTTAGTAATTGTTGAAACAAACTGGTTTAAAAATAAACAATTTTGAATAATGAAAAATGTGATCATCAGCCTTAACCTTACTAACAATTTAAATGTACAGAGTAACAACAGGATACATACTATTTCCAAGCAAAAATGTGGTTTTAACAAAGTAACAAGACATTCTAGACTGTTCAAGAAATGAAATAAACTTAAAATGAGCATTCTCTGGCCAAAACAAAAGCAAGAGAAATGAGGAAGTAGAATATACTTTTAAAATCCTCCGATATTTGAAATTACTCAAACAAGATTCAAAATGAATTAATAAAAGGAGGAGTGTTAATTGGAAAATGAAAGTTTCCCTGCTCCTTCTTCCTTTGTGTGGGTGTGTCTTTCTCCTCTGCTTTCCTTTAGAAACTCTCCATTGTCATGTCCCAAGTTCACAGAAAATAGTAACATAGATGTAAGCACCTGAAAAATTCACAGAGGATTAGAATACATGAAAAAAATTGGATGGAGGCAAACCAGTCTTGAGAGAAAAATATACCAGCAAATATATTCTTACAATAAAATAATAAAAGACTCTGTCTATGTTTCAATATCTACATTAAAAAAACTAGCATAACAATGAGGAAATACAATCCATCACCAGTAGTAAAAATAAAAGATGACTGTGGTATATGTCAAAAAGTTAGGAAGGAATTAAGAAAATCAATAAAATAAGATAATTACAATTGGGATGATGAACAAAATACGATAAAATTCTATCTAGGTTAAGTAGAAGATTAAACAAAGAAGCTCGTATCCTACTCTGCCAGTATTAAGTGAATACAAAGATAGTGTATCAGAAACAACTTTGTGAAAGGACTGAGTGGTAGAACGTAGTAAATAATTTAAATTTTGTCCCTGAAACCAAAGGTAAAGACGAGTGATTTTTTTATTGTATTAAATATTTGTCAGTTCATTGATGTAGGGACCAGGAGATCACTCCATAATAAGAAATGTGCAAACTAAGCGTAAGTATGCATTTAGAACCTCAGCACCCACACAAATGATTATCCATGTTGATCAGCTCTGGGTTCAAGTGAGACTCTACCTAAATATATGGCTTCAAACACAATCAAGGAAGACATGCAGCATCAATATCTGGCATCCACACCCATGCAAATACACATGTATACATACACACAAATACAAATTTACATACACTTACATAAGCATAACACAAAATCAGCTAAGATCTTACTGTATCAATATATTAATAAGAAAACATATATGATTATTTCAATCAATTCAGAAGAAAAGTCTGAACAAACTTAACTTCTAATCATGACAAAAACTGGGGGGGGGGGAACTTGTGGGGGTAGCCAACCATTGTCTGATTTGATTTAAGGCCTACTCCACAAGATGTAACCCGTACCAGACACAGCTTACATAACCTAGGAACAGAGGGTAAATAGCCCAGAGACCTAGGTTAAAAGCAAACTTTAGGCTTTTGGTCTTTTTTTTTTTTTTCAAAAAAAGTGTCAATAATATGACTCCTAATGTTGTTCTGCTATGCGTATAGATCAGTACCTTAGTCAGGGTTCATCAGAAAAACATCCTCCAGCAGCAGATGGGAACAGATGAAGAGACACACAGCCTGACATTTAGTGGAGGGAGAGTTTAATAGGGTTGTTTCCATCAGATCCCTCCTCTCAGTGATCAAGAAATCCTGCAGAAGAGAAAAAAAGATTGTAAGAGTCAGAATGTATGGAGGACACTGGAAGAACAGGACCCTCTGAATCAATTAAGAAAAGTGCATCTCTTCTCACAGAGACGGAAGCAACAAGCACAGTGTCTACACAAGTCTGCAGCAGCCCTCCACATATATAGTATAGCTACTAGCTTAGTATTTTAAGGAACTCCTGACTGAGAACAACTGTATCTCTGACTCTCGTGTCTGTTTTTTGTACTCTTTTCCTTCTGGTGGGTTACCATGTCCCATTTTGATATGACAGTTTTTGTTTCTTCTTATTGTATTTTATTTCATCACATTTTTTGTTATCTCTTAAAGCCTGTTCCTTTTTAATGAGAGACACATGGGGAATGGATCCAGATGGGAGAGGAGTTAGAGAGAAACTGGAAGGAGTAGACAGAAGAGAAACTATAATTTAGTATTATTGTATGAGAAAAAACTATTTTCAATAAATGGGAATAAATAAGAAAACAGAAAAAACATAAAGCATTTGGAGTAAATTTATTTTAAAATAGTAATATTTTGTGTATAGTGCTTGAACATTTTGCTGAAAAAGGTTTTGAAAGATGTGGATAAGTGTACCGAATTCATGAATCTTAAGATGCAAGATTTTTTCTTTTTTGTAGAAGTCAAAACTTGATTGCATAATGTGTGTGAGAATAAAAACAACCCACAGCAACCATTACTCTTAATTTAAAATAGAACAAGTTAGAAAATTTAAATAGTCCAGTTGGGAGGCATACAAACCTATGGAATAATATGTTTGGAACAAACTACAGATATTTGTGGATGTATATGAAACTCAGTGTTTATGCTATAAGAGTAGGCAACTAAGGACAACATGCCACTTAGTTTTATCAACAGAAGATCTAAGATGACTCTCTCCTATCCCAAGAGATATTCAATAAGAAGTTTCAGGGAATATATATTTAAGATTTACTTTGAAAGTTTACAAAGAATTTCTTGAGGGTATAGGAAAATGTTATGTATGCCCTTATCATCATGATAATTATGTGGATATATATGTTTCCCAAAACTCATAATCTAATTATATACTTTAAGTAGTTATTACTGTAATGTTATATTTCAGTAAAGGTATAGCTTAAAATGAATATGCCAGGGGACAGAGATTCAATTCTTGTTTAAGAATCTGTATTGCTCTTGCAAAGGACCCCATTTGCAATTCCAACACCCATATGGGGCAGTTCACAAACACCTGTAACTCCAGCCACACCTTTTCCTGGCCTCTGCGGGCACATGCACTCACATGCACATACCTGTACCAATGCTCACACCTATATAAATATTTAAAAACAAACTTTAAAATGAATATGTATATATTTGTCAATGAAGTTTATATGGTTGACAATACTGCTAATACTGGTTATTTTTATGTTTCAGAGATTAGGTGGGATTCTTGCTAACGTTTACTTACATACTCATATATTCAGACATTATTTTTTATTTATTTATTTATTTATTTATTTATTTATTTTTGGTTTTTCGAGACAGGGTTTCTCTGTGGTTTTGGAGCTTGTCCTGGAACTAGCTCTGTAGACCAGGCTGGTCTCGAACTCACAGAGATCCGCCTGCCTCTGCCTTCCGAGTGCTGGTCAGACTTTATTTTTAAGTTAGTTTCAAACATTCTATAAAGCACAGTGACACAGTGCTTAGAAAAGTAGGGATAATTTCTGTTGTCATGATCTATAAATTTATTCTGACAAGCTACATTTCTCATATCCTAATATTTCTATAAGGCATTTGTTTTATTTTGCTATACAAAGGGGGAACCCTTGTTATATTTTTGAATCATAGTGCCTTTGAATCTCTTTCTTTGGTGTACGCTTCTCTGATTATCTATTTTCTACATAAAAAAAAAATAAGAAATTCCAACTGTACAGAGTACGCTATGTAGATCAACTGCTGTCACCATGCAGAAACAAGACTTTGACTGTTTCTAAAGATGTGTTAGAATAAACACTGATATATTTCTAATTTTCATAATTTGCTCAATATTGACATTTTAAATAGCAACAGTATTTATTAGTTATATAAGCAATGTCTTATTTAAATAGACAGTGTTTCTTAGTGAATAAGAGGAAGGGTAATATGCTGATTTATCAGGATGAAGTGGGCTATCATATAAGAGCATGCTTGTTCTAACAGGATAGCCATTATTACCCACCTGCAGAATCACACACTATTTTAGGAACATAAAACATAAATCATTGACTCCAATATCATGATCGTAGACTCTTAATAACTTTTGTGGAAAATGTAACCTTCTTAAACCTTGGTGTGAACTTACTCATTATCGGAAAAAGAAGAAACAGGATCCAGTTACCATCATGTTTTAAAATTCTGACTAAACATATGAATAGTACTTTGGAACTTTGTATTTAGCTTATCAATTGCTAAAATTATACAGCATCTATACTGCCATCTTCATTAAAGACACTATTAATTCATCACTGGTTTTGGGAAATATAAGTCTGTTCCATTTTTAGAATCCTTCCTAATAGTTGTCTACACAGTAAATACCAGTGGATTAAACTCTTGAGGTGAAATCCAAATGAGAAAGGTACATTCAAAGATATGTATATATTGCAGAATATTTGGCAACTCATCCGCCTATGCAAACAAGTCTTTCTTTAACTGTGTCTGATGACTCTCATGTGAATCATGCTTTTGATAACTTTTATTCTAGCATCATGTAAGACAAACGAAACAACTTATATGGAAACATTCTGGAAGTTCTGGCATTGAACACTGGTCCATTTCCCCCTTTATCTCTTGCCCTTCCCCTTGAGTTGGTACTGTTTTGATTTAAGAAAAGTTTATTTCTTATAACAAGAAACCAAGCTTAATTCTTGATTTAGGACTAAAATATATTAAAATAGCTTAATTTTGGTTTGATTTTATAATTTTTTTCTATCACATCTACAATTAAAATAAATTCGCAATAACCACCAGAACTCAAAAAGAAGATCTTAGAAAGTTAACAATGAGGAAAAATAATGGCAGAAAGTTGGGTGCAAAAGTTGATGATTCAAAATATCCCACTCACAGTCTCTCATCTCTCTGGCCAGTTGAGCAATGATTTTGTCCAATCACCAGATGGTTATCCAGTCATGAGCATAGATGGACTCTATCCTCTAAGTTGCTTTCTTCTAGCATGAGTGATGGAATTAAAACAAAACAACAAGAACAACAGAAACCACTATTTGATCCTAAACACAGATACTCATAATGACTAAAGATCATAGAGAAAATTCTTGAAGTTTCTTTTTGTTTTGTTTTTTTGTTTTTTTGTTTTTTTGTTTTTTTTTTTTTTTTTTTTTTGGTTTTTCGAGACAGGGTTTCTCTGTAGTTTTGGAGCCTGTCCTGGAACTAGCTCTTGTAGACCAGGCTGGTCTCGAACTCACAGAGATCCGCCTGCCTCTGCCTCCCGAGTGCTGGGATTAAAGGCGTGCGCCACCACCGCTCGGCTTGAAGTTTCTTTTATGCAAGTGGCTATGCATTTGTGGAAAATTAAAACTAAATGTTCACTGTAATGGCTAAAATTCTCATGGGGGAATACAGGAAAATCAGTGATTAAGCAAGTAAACACCATGAAACAAATGGCAGATAGTAAAGGCATGTAAAAGCAGTCACTGTAGATGGAAAATGTGATTTAAAAAATGAGGAAATGGATAAAGCAATACATTTTGAGAAGATGCTATTAATCCAGAATCTGAGAGATTGGAAGGAGCCAGCAGGACTGCAGGGATACGGAAGCATAAGAAGTCTAGAGTTGAAAGGAGGTTTTTCTGTACAAAAATCCAAAATCTATTTAATGTAGCCAGCACAGGTGGTTAAAAGCTCATGTTGCACAGTGTGAATAAGAAATATCCATGTTTTTAGGTAAAAAAGGGTGTGTTAATTAAGCAGAGAATAAGCAAGATGGTATGAGTTTAATTCGACCTAATTCTTTATCTGGCATAACCTCTACAGAGTTTGTGAAAGAAATGTGGACTTTTGCGCTGGATAGAAGGAATAAGGAGATGTGAGTTTTTTAAAAGATGAGTGCTCTGATTCTCTGAAAACCTGCATCAGTAAAATAAGTTTTTTTTTCCTTTTTTTTTTATTGAGAAAAGGAAAAAAAAAAGTTTCTGCCTCCTCCCAGCCTCCCATTTCCCTCCCCCTTCTCCCACCCTTCTCCCCCTCCTCCTACTCCTCTCCCCCTCCCTCTCCAGTCCAAAGAGCAGTCAAGGTTTCCTGCCCTGTGGAAAGTCCAAGGTCCTCCCCCCTCCGTCCATATCTAGGAAGGTGAACATCCAAACTGGCTAGGCTCCCACAAAGCCAGCACATTAAGTAGGATCAAAACCCCGTGTCATTGTCCTTGGCTTCTCATCAGCCTTCATTGTTCGCCATGTTCAGAGAGTTTTATCCCATGCTTTTTCAGTCACAGTCCTGCTGGCCTTGGTGAGCTCCCAGTAGATCAGCCCCACTGTCTCAGTGGGTGGGTGCACCCCTCGTGGTCCCGACTTCTTTGCTCATGTTCTCCCTCCTTCTACTCCTGATTGGGACCTTGGGAGCTCAATCCAGTGCTCCAGTGTGGGTCTCTGTCTCTATCTCCATCCATCACCAGATGAAAGTTCTATGGTGATATGAAAGATATTCGTCTGTATTGCTCTAGGATAGGGTCATTTCAGGTTCCCAATCCTCAGCTGCCCAAGGAACTAACTGGGGACATCGCCTTGGGGTCCTGGGAGCCACTCTAGGTTCAATGTGGAATATATACACATTAGAGTACTACGTTGCGGTAAAAAACAATGACTTCTCGAATTTTGCATGCAAATGGATGGAAATAGAAAACACTATACTGAGTGAGGTAACCCAGACCCAAAAAGATGAACATGGGATGTGTTCACTCATAATTGGCTTCTAGCCATAAATAAGGGTCACGGAGTCTACAATTGGTGAACCTAAAGAAGCTAAGTAAGAAGGTGAACCCAAGGAAAAACATATAGTTATCCTCTTGGCTATGGGAAGTAGACATAATTGCCTGAGAGAAAATTGGGATCTTGGGGGTGGGGTGGGATGGGGGTAAGGGGAGATGGGGCGTGAAAAGGGAGAAGGGGAGGATTGGGGGAACTTGTGGAAAAAGGATGATTGGGATAAAGGAAGGTTGGATAGGGGAGCACAGAAGCACAATTCTTAGTTAAGGGAGCCACCTTAGGGTTGGCAATGGACTGTTAATTTTTTGAACCCAGCACATCTGTGTGGGCTGCTAATAGTCACAAGGAAATGTAGACATATACAGAAATATGCTTCTTTTCTAACAAGGTCTGCCTTTTCTTCATCATGAGACTTAGCTGTACTTGGAGACTATCAGTTGTAGGTGTTTGAAGGATCAGGCATGTTGTGAGCAAATCAGTGTACTTCAAAGGCACTGTGTGTCTGACTTTTCATGTTGTCTAAATTTGCAACCTGAACACTGTATTTCCTTAAGTTTTGAAGAGCAATGTGTTTATAGCACCCAGAAAGGGATCAGGATGAAAGAATTTCTGAAAGCAAGATGTTATTATTATATTTACCATCACATGAGAAAATAATCAAAGGAAGACAGCCGGGGAGGGGCAGATCCCATGTAGAACAGCACTACCACGCAAACTGAAGCCTGAGAGGGAGCAGACAAGAGGAGCAAGAAAACCAGGAAGCACCGCATGAAAATTAACCCCATCAAAGACTGAACACTATAACCAGGCCTCTGTATGTGGAAAGTTTTACCTTGTGGAACCTCAGAGAAGAAAATTATACCTACTAGAGGATACAAAAGAGTTATTAAAAGTCAGTTATCTGATGTTTAAATAATACAGCTGCCAAAATGAACCTTTAAAGTAAACCTGCATGGAGCTAATTAGTTCAGCATTTTTCCCATAACTTCATCTCCTTTTGTGATTTACTTAAGGAAAGATGGGTTCCAACTATTAACTCAAAAACATCGAGTGTGTAATAAAATTCGTATTTAAAAAGAATAGATTTCATAAGTAAGTCTTCAGATCTAACTACTTTAAATACTAGGTAAAGTTGAAAAGTTCACTAAGGACTCTGAGCAGAAGCATGTTCAGGAAATTGACACTCCTGAGTGCATGGTCCATTTTTATCATTTATTACCTGGCTAACACTGTGAATTCCTCTGCTCTCTGCATGAGCATGCATGGGTGCACACACCCTTGTACATACAAAGCACACATAGCATAATACGTACACCACTCCCATGCACAAATAACTAAATAAATAAAATTTTATAATTAGAGTTTAACATTCATGATTAAAATGACCATTTTACAGTAAAAGAAACATAAAAATAATTATAGGTTCTAGACTGTGCTCTATAATATTGGTGTCAATAGCCACGGGAGGCTACTGTGCACTGAATATATAGGCAACGTGATGAAGAATCAAATTTATTGAAAATTTTAAAGTTTATTTTTATTTATACATGTGCATGTGTGACTACTTGCCTGTAAGTTCATTTCAAGCATGAAGGTTCTTGAGGAGGACAGATGAGGGTGTCTGGAACCAGAGCCATGGTGGTTTTTATATCACTTAATATAGGTGCTGGGAATCTAGCCCTCAGTTGAGAAAATGTGTTGGTCAGATTGCCTGTATGAAAGTCTTTGGAATATTTATGGATTAATAATTCATTTGTGGCCTAGCCATTGTAGGTGTGCCATCCCTGGGAAGATGGTCCTGACTTACATAAGAAAAAAAGTTGAACAAGCAATAGAGCACAAGACAATAGAATTAGCATTCCTCTAGGGCTTCTGCTTCAGCCCCTGCCTTTGGGTTCTTGTCTTAAGTTCTTGTTTCAACTTCTTCTTGTGATGGACTGCAAATTGTAGGACTAAATAAGCCCTTTCCTGTATAAGTCGCTTTTGCTTATAGAGATTTATCATAGCAACAGAAATCTGACTACTATAGGAAATAATAATAATATGGCTATTATTTTTGTTGTTATTGTTTGGGTTTAATTTTGATCTGTGTAAGAATAAATGAACTCCAGGTTTTAAAGATTGGTGTGAGAGAAAGGAAACTATTCCATTAGTTTAGTTGCCTCAGTGGGTAAAAGCATTTTTCATGAAAGTATGAAGGTATGAGATGAATTCACAGAACCCAGTTGAAGCAGACTCAGTAGTCCACCACAGTTCCTGTGTCTCTATGCTGAAATAAAAGACTTAAGTGTTGAGCTCTGGGACCAGGTAGCCTGGCACATGCAGTAGAAAATAAAGAGATCTTATCACAAACAGGCAGAAGGTGAAGATGGATACTTTATATTCAAGGTAGTTCTCTAACCTATACACGTGCACTGTAATATCGGAGAAGGAACACACACACACACACAGACACACACAGAGGAAGTTGGATGGGTAGGGACAGAGACAGACAGAGAAAGCGAAACAGAGATAGGCAGAGACAAAGAGAGATAATGTGTGTGTAAACATATCCTTCACACATATCATAATCCAATTCCTCCCATACATTCATCATATAAATACAAACAAAATGAATTTTAAAGAAGAAAGAAATGTTCTCTCCAGTACAAGAGATACATCACCTCCATTTTTAGAAAGTAACTAGACTGGAGAGAATCAAATATAATCTTTGTATAAATGATACTATCACAACTCTGAATTTAAAGAGCATAGACTATTAGACAAGAATTTAAGGTGGGTCTTAAAACAGCAACTCCGATCTGTAATCAACCAGCTTTACCATAAAATCTCTATTAGCCCTGTCTTCTTATCTTTCATTTCAGTGGCTAAATAGAGATAATGATGCATATGTCACTAGCAGTAGAACACTTGTTTCAGCAGGTACACAGTGACTATGATATACATGTATTTGTTTATAAGTATTCACTATAATATGATTATAGCAAAACATAGAAAGTACAAAATACATATACACTCATTTTTCAAGGATATTATTATTTTATATAAGAGTAAACATGAATGGCATAAGTCACAAAACAATTACACACCAGTTTGGAGTGATGATTAATAAAAGGGTTATTTATTTAAAGGAAAAACTTACAGATCTCTGTCCTATACAACACCCCTCTGCATGACCAGGAAAGGAGAGTAGTAGCAGGAAGCAGAATCAGAAGCAAAAGAGAGTGCATGCATGGCTACAGCTGCTTTTTAAAGCAAAAGAGACCATGCCCAAGTGGGCTGGTATCTTAAAGGCTATTGGCTGGAGGAGCGGAAGGGGCTTCTGCTCCATAAACATATTTAAATTTAGAAAAAAAGGAAGAATTAAACAAAATAAAACATCGTTAATGTAATAACTAGTGCAAAGATTGTGAAATGGTACGCAAATACATAGAATCTGAGAATCTTTCTGAGAACACTAAGCATTGGGTCACCTAACTGAATCTGGGGACTGTAAAATATCTGGCAATGATTAAAGGTTACTGAATGTGTAATGACTTAAATTCGTTCAAAAATCAAGTGCCCTTAATCTGAGATAGATCTTCCTCACTAGTCTATAGTACATCTTGTGACTTCATAGTCACCTTGGCACTGAACAGCACAGCACGTGCTCTTTACAAGGTGCATTCTGTCACACCACCCAGTGCCAATGAACACTGCCCAGAACACCCTGGCTCAGATTTGAGACTACTGTATGTCATGTATTTCTATGTTTTTACTGACATACAAAATTTTGCTCTTACAGAAATAAAATGGATCAATTAATGGAAAATTAATACTTCAACATTTACCTACTGTCATTCCTCAACAGGTAAGTATCATACTAATATGCCTTTGGAGTATAATGTGTTAGAATGTTTGATATTAAAAATCACTACTTGAGTTGCTGGCATGAATTTCATAATAAGCAACAGATGAATTGTGGCTTGGAACTAGTACAGAATTTCTAAGAATTTCTGAAATGGCCTTAGATATAGTTCTGCCACTCTGTACCATGTATTTATGCAAAGTGCCATTCTTGGCATTAGTGCTTGTAAAATCAAAATATCAATCAACTGTGAAAACTGCAAAGATGTTCTATGTCCTGCAGTTTCAAATATATCACCACAATTTAATATGTTATATAAAAACACTTAAAGCACATCCTTCTTATTCATATGCAAACTTGCTTTTGTTTCTAATGAATGCTAATTTTATCCATACCAAAGAATTATTTCTGAATATATTTCTTTATCATTTATTACCAGTATTTAATTAACAGATTTAGTTTATCAACTCTATGTAAAAGTTTCCCAGTTGAGAAGTGTCACAAATAGAAAAGTTTAAGAAGGAAGTCCTGGTTTAGAGGATATAAAGTTCATGCCTGACAGATGCCTCAACGATAGGATGTTTGTCACCAATAACCACCCTAGTTTATTACCTGAGACCCACATGTGTAAGGGGAGAACTGACTCCTAAAAATTCCCTGATACCCACACAGACACTGCATGAATGAATACACACACACACACACACACACACACACACACACACACACACACACACAGTAGATGTAGCAAAATTTCTAAAAAAATTATTTTCAGCTCAGATATCATGGTTGTTTAATTCTAAAAGACAGTTTTCCTGGAACACAGCCTTTCTGTGAGCCAGGAAGCAAGCCGAAAATAGAGGATGGGGCATAGAATGTAGCTGGTCCCATGCAGAAGAAGAGGAAATTCTTAGGCATGCTCGGAAGCCCAGGAAAGGTAATCTAATTAAATGTGCTACTAGGTGTTTCACTTGACTGGATCTTAAGAATGAGGAGAATATAGACACATAAGGAAGAAAGAAAAGGGACTTCAGAAGTACAGTTCTCAAGTTTTGACATGGGGTTGCTTAAGCGGAAAGTTTGGAACACTGTCAGGCTTAGGCACATCCTCAAACATATGTTTGTTTAAAAGGAAGCACAGTAGCAGGTGCCCGTCTTCTGCTGTGTAAATGGCATCCAGCATCCCTGCTGCAGGCAAATTCAGATCCCAACACAATGAGTTCCAAATGTGCCCACTGGACACCTACTCACACAGAAATTTAAATAGTAATCTGTGCCGCAGCATCTGCACCCCACCAGCATGTCCTTGATGCAATTGTCATGCTGTTCTAGAACCTGAGAATAAATAAATTTGCATGACAGCAGGGTTTGATGTAAAGAGCCCAGGGCAGAAGGCAGTTCTCTATCCTGTTCATGACAATTACTACCACAGTAACCTTTCCTCCAGTACATTCCCTGGGCACATGGGTACCTGGGTTGTGCTAAGCCTCGTATGAACCATGTTCATGTGCAGAATGGTCTTGTTTGCTGGGAATACCTTGTGTCAACTTTCTGTTCTTGGAGTGAGACAATTCAATACCCTCCTATGTAAGAGGCCCCTGTTCTCCAGCTGTTTTGCTTGTGAGACAGTGTCTGGGTGACATTAGGTATTCTAGGCGGTGGGCTCTCTAGTCATCCCATTTACTTATAACTGCTTAATTTTTACTTTTGGAGTTGCTACTAAGTTCCATACAAATTTGGATTTGCATCTCAACTATCTCCTATGTTTGCCTCAGTCATTGTGACTTTGGCAGGCACACATTTACTCTGAACCACACAGCTCTGTAAGTGTAAAATGTACACCAAATTTGAAAAACATGGTGTGAAAATAGATTAAAATGGCTCAATATTGTTTTCTTTTGATTGAAAACTGAAAAAAGCTTCCAGATGTGCATACTCAAGTAAAATATAAATATTGCATGTAAGACCACATATTTCTTTTTATCAGGTTAAAGCAGCTACTAGAAAACCTTTAAAATTACAAATTTCTGCTGGAAAATAGAAAACTATCCCACCTGTTAAAATGAATATTAAAGCCCTAGGACAGTTCTTAACTGGTCTGTTACTTTTGTAGAATTCTGAAAATGTTGATTCCAATAAAGAGATGTGAAGAGTGAATGTAGTGAGATAAATTTACAAACATGATTTGTATGTTTTTATTTTCATGTATTGTGTGTCTTCTTGCCTGTCAGCATGTGTGCCATATGCATGCAGTAACTACATGTCGAGAAAACAGAGTCAAATATCCTGGAACTATGTTATAGTTGGTTGTGAGCTATCTGGTGTCAGTGCTGAGAATCAAACCCTGGACAAGCAAGTGCCTTAAAATGCTGAGACTAGCTTTGTGATGCATATTTCTATTAAATAAGCTACTATAATTTACAGAAGTGGAAAAATAGATGAGAATCTTCCAAGATAGTAACCCATTTAACCAGACAAGGAAAAAAAATTTGAAACTTAGCCCCAATTATACTTATGAGTTCATATTGGTGTTAAGCCCTTTGTGGGCAAGAATAGTGCTTTTATACATCTTGGTATATATGGTATATATGGCTGCTGGACCAATATTATCTCAGGGCCTATACCTTGAGGCCTGTAAAACAGAGGAAAGCCTGGCTTGAGTTTGAGAGAATTGAGTGAGGATGAGACAGCAAAATCTAGGTAGATGCTTCTCCAGTCAGAGGGAGGGATTTGCTGAGTCTCACTGGCTGGGGGTACCCCCACATCACACCATGTCACTTAACCTATATAAGCTGTCACTCAGAATAATAAACTGAGTTCCTGCTTTGACTTGACTCCCTATTGCTTTTGATTGTCCTGAGTCATGAGGCTGCAGAATGGGCAGATAGTGCACTTACCTTTCTCTGTGGAATAAGAGGGCTAAGGATGTCTAGCATATGGCTAGTTGGGAAACACTAAAGACTGACATTATCTTAGGTAGGGCCTCTTATCAATTCGATCTAAGAATCAACCAGAAACTTTTTGTTTTTCTAAACCATTGACCAATCTTTGTGGCATTTCATCAAGTAGAGCCACTTTGAGGTCAATGTCACCCCTGTGAGCAACAATTCTGCTAAAGCTGATGGACTCATGGGAAATTAATGATTGCTGAGATGTTGCAAAGCTGCAGATCCAAAGACAGAGGATCTTGGGTTGTCTCTACCCCCTACTAGCCATTCCTTCCCCACTAGTATCTGCCCTACTGTCATTTCACTATCATGTAAAATCTTTTAGGATACATTAACAGATTAATAGCATCTACCCACCCAAAAGCTATAGCTGTCATCACATAACAGTTAAAGCCTATAATTGAAATTTCTCTACTTTGTTGCAAACTACCCTTCCTAACATGCTTCCACAAGTAAAGTTTGAAAGTGTGCTGATCTATGACTTTTTCCAGTTACTATGAAAAGTTTAATATAGAATAAGAAATGGAAAATGGAATTTGGTATAATCTGAATATGTGTTTCCAGGCAATGGTCACTCATCTTGGTTTAAAAATGAATTATGGCTTATCTGCTTTGAGGTGATGGTTGTTCTTTTAAGTCATTCTCATCTGTACAATAAAGAGATTAAGCGCCATCACTCCTCTTAGTTCTGCAATTCTACAATACTTGATTGATGAGTACAGGCCAAACTGTTGCATCTAACACTAGTTTTAAAATATTTTCTGATCTATTTAAAACTATAATGAGTGGGTTCTTAGAGAAAATTAGAAAAATAAACATTTTGCATCCAATTTTAACAGATGAATTTATAAAGGAGAGTAAAGGAGAATTTCTTCAATGGCAAGAGTTGCTGGTGTGTGACCAAAGCTTCCTGGATCATCTATTGAAATTCTTTAGAAGAAGACGACAATTAAGATAATCTCTTGAGGATCACAAGAGAAACTCAAGAGGCATTCTGATTCAGTCCACAAAAGTCTAGCTTTGAGTATGCATTGTAGCTAAAGTAGGACTCTGGTAAACCAAATGTCAGCCTGCCAAGCATGTTGTAAGGAGTTCTAAGAAGCGACCACCTCAAGGCCCAGAGATTCCTTCAACATACAGCATCATGATCATGGAATGCCTCTAGCTTTCAACACTATCTAGAAATGACATTAAATAAAAAAGTATGGGTGAGATAGAGAGAGATGATAGATAAAAGAAAGACTGATAGATGAAAGATAGATTACAGAGGAGGATAGATTATAGAGAAGAAGAAGAAAAAGAAGAAGAAGAAGAAGGAGGAGGAGGAGGAGGAGGAGGAGGAGGAGGAGGAGGAGGGGAGGGGAGGAGGAGGGGGAGGAGGAGGAGGAGGAAGAAGAAGAGGAGGAGGAGGAGGAGGAGGGCCAGTATTTACATGTGCTATATGATTTTACATGTGCTAAATGATCCATTTCTTTGTTTTACAACTATGAATTTATTCTTATTTCTTCTTCTTCTTCTTCTTCTTCTTATTATTAATTATTATTATTATTGTTGTTGTTTTCGAGACAGGGTTTCTCTGTAGTTTTTTAAGCCTGTCTTAGGCTGGCCTTGAACTCACAGATATCTGCTTGCCTCTGCCTCCTGAATGCTGGGATTAAAGGCATGTGTCACCACCGCCTGGCTGAATTATCTTAAACCTTGTTTTTTCCCTACAGGTCAGAGCATCATTTTTTCTAGAAGGAGGTCTTTATGTATTTTTCCAGGCTGCATACTTTCTTTCCTAGTGTGTTATTCAAATACAAATGTACTTGAAGAAATGCTATAGTGGACCCACATGAATGTTATTCACACAAGGTATGAAGGAGAGAGTGGGGACCTATGGGGATCAAGAAGCTTTGGTCATTTTGTTACCTGTACTAAATATCCTGTCTCTGATCTTTAGTTTAACTGTTTTCAAAATAAGCGTTAGATTAATGCTGCATTTCTTTTAAGTACATTGGATACACATAAAGGCTACCTAAGGTCAGGTATTTAGATTAGAACCAATTATGGTTAGGTCCCTAGCTTCTCTGATAATTCCAAGGTTAACAACCTCTGTTGTAGGTGAAGCAGCAATTTTTGATGAACCAGGTGAATAATATTAATAGCTAGGAAGTCATTATGAGAAGGGGAGGCCAGGAAAGAAAGGTCTACAGTACTGAAAGAGCAGTGGACAAATTAACCATGGCAGGAAGACTAGGTCCAGGGTAGCCTGGTAGAAAGATAATAAAGTCAGTACAAGTAATTCTAAAGATCTTAACCCTCCACTTAAAATCTGAAAAGTAAATGGAATTAATTATAATGATTAATTTTGTTACTGTCATTTTCATATGCCACATCCCACTCGGATCCCTTCCTCTTTCTCTCTCTTGAATTTATCTGTTGCTGGGCTTGCTGTTGTGCCTTAAACAGTCTGGACTCTCCTTCAGCTGCATGCGATGCCCCATGATGATATACAGTCAATATGTGATTTAATTTTTCTATCAACATAAAACAGGGCAGCTTCATATTGATGTCTATTGCTTTCAATTCCATATGAAAATGCAATCATTTTAGCATAGAACAATTATATATCGCCAATAAGATCATTCAGGTTTTTTACATAGATCTGGAAGTTGAGTTACCTACTTCATACTCTTGTGTTTCATATTGAGTTGACCAAATTTTAATTATTCAATATTCACATGTAACTATAGTGACTACAAAACTGGAAAGCACAGATCTAAGTCTTGTCATGTTTTAGCCCATCCCCAGAGATATTGTTACAAACAGAAAAATCTTGGGTCCTATCTCAGACATCCAGAATCAGAATCTATACTTTAATAAAAGCTAGTCCATGTCTTTATACAGTGGGATTTGTGAAGCTGTATACTTCCCAACAGTCACCAGCTTGACTCTAACATCTGGCCTCACCTACTTTGCTAACAAGTCCACTACCAGGGTCTTCTGATAACAATCACTTACTCTCAGTGACTGTAAGGGTATCCTTTATTGCTCTGAGCATCTGCTTGTATTATTTGTTTCTCCTGAGATTATCTCCAGCTCCAGCCTTCTCTCTGTTTCCTCATTGCTAATGGTCACCTTAATTCAGTTTTGATGTCAGTTTTAGGTCCATTTCCACACTGCACCTCTCTCTTATCTCTATCCAACTTCTAGATTATTGAAATTTTCAGTTCTTCTGTTTTCTTTTGGGATCACATGGACATCATGTATGTTTATTATACCTCTTGTCCATCATAAGTATCTGATATATAATAGGCCGTGAGAATTCACCATTTGGGAAAGGGAGTCTAGTGGGACAAGAAGGGAAAAAGGAAAACAGGAAGATGACCTCCTTCTTATTAAAGTTGAAAAACCATTTTCTATATCGAATATTCTCAATCCAGCGCTGGTGTATTGAACCAGAGGAAGAAATCAGCATGGAGTAAAAGGTACTAGGCTCTGCACTAGAAGACCACATTTGTTAAGGAGTCAGGCTGTATGAGTTCATTTGGACAAGCCCCTCAGTTTTCCAAGCTTCCACTCCCCCCTGGCCAGTAGGACTGAATAATGTTTAATCACGCAGCTGTCATGGAAGTTCACTGAAAATATGCTCCCAAAAGATTTTGTCAACTGCAGAGCCATGAAACAGTGAACAAGCATAGTCCAGACATCACAGTCCCTTACCAGCTCCACTCCAGGTGCTGAGTTTCATTTTCCACTTGAGCTTAGAAGTCAAATATTTAGCTGTGCTAATAGGGTATTGAATCTTTTTATTATGGCACCACCACACAGTGCGTGCAGCTTTGCCGAGATAATAAAAGATGTTAGACCTGGTGTTGCCACTGTTTAATGCAGAAATGCTATGAGAACACACCTAGGGTGCATCTTTGAATAGAATCAGTGGCAAAGTCATCCATGTCCCCAACAGAGATAAAAGCATTAATATCCTATTTTTCCCTCAGCCCACACTAGCATGGTGTTGATTAAAATTATTTTCTACAGCTTGACTTAAAAAGAAGAAATTGTAAGTGTGTGTGTGTGTGTAAGAGAGAGAGAGAAAGAGAGAGAGAGAGAGAGAGAGAGAGAGATGAAGGGAAAGAGTTAACATATGTTACATATGATGTCTCTGCTTGATATCTGGCTTTAGATCTAGTTTCAAATGCATAGATTTCATCATCCTATGGATTACATGACATCAGTGAGGTTTTGCAAAGGGCCTAGGCATCTTCTGCACATTATCTTCTGTACCACTGTGTATGTATCTGTGTGCTTGTTGGCTCAAGCATGTTTTACCTGAGATAAAAGACAAAGCCTCTGCTATCATGTCTACATGCTTGGTGAGAAAATGTATGGGTGAATATGAGCATGCTAGTTCTCTGGGCAGGGGAAAATATATGAGGTGTGGTGTTACAAGAAAACAGTGCAGGTGGTAACTGCTAAAACTTATTGTTTGGGGAAGTGAACCTGTGTGCATTATATGGTAGCAGGTGTATGCCAAGAAAATATGTCTTTAATTGACAATTATAGTATTAGGATATAAAAGAATAGAGAAGAACATGCAGAAGCATGTATGGCCTATGTTTCTGTATAAGATGGTTCTAAATGGTGTGTATATACATTTGATTGCACAGACAATTATTAAATATTACATATGTGTTTGTCATCTGATACTGGGAACAAGTTATAGGTGTAATTATCAAATATTTTCTCATATAAAGCTCACAGTCTATGGCAAAACTTTGCAATTGGACCTGATAATTCTTTATAGCACGGAGTGCCACTCTGTCTTGGAAAATACCTGAGGATTTCCCTGGTTTGTCCACATAATTAGTGTTTCCCAGGTGTGCCAAGCAAACATGTCTATATTCCTTACTTAATGTCCATAGTTAAAAATTACCATGTGTTGACATTTCCTAGTCTTTCAGGAGAGACAGATACCAAATGAATTCTTCAAAAATGTATTGCATGTATGGCTAAGTACCATGAGACAGCAAGGCAGGGATCTGAGTGAACAATTAGGATGAACTGGAAAGACTACTAGCATGGGGTGTAAAATAGGCCATGCAAGGTGGGAAGATTCAGGTTGGCAATGGAAAATGGAAAAAAATTGAGATAGAAACACATACATATACACACCCAGACAGATATACATTTTTTTACTTAAAATTTGTCAGCAAATTAGGAAGAGCATAAACCATATTCATTCCTGTCACAACAAGTATCCCCCAAGTTCCCTTTTTCAACCTAGAAATGAGGAAATGAAAACTCCAACATGTGAAAAGTCCTACAGACAGTCATACAATGATGTCACAAAGAATGAAGATTGGAATTCTTGCCTGGTTATCCTAAGCACCCCTTCCATCTTACAGAATAAATGTATGAATGCCTTCTCTGGCCAAGCAAGTCCTTTTCTCCTAAAATTTTAGCTTCTCCATAGAACCTTGCAAGGATCCTTATCATGGTGGCTCCTACCACTACCCAAGACCTCACCAATCTTGTCTGCAAATTTTATCATTGAAATCAGTATCCTTCAACAGAATTCAGATAAAGACAGGTTGCTTGAGGGGCTATGAGTTCCTTAGGGAGACACCTTTATCTTGCCTGCGACATCACCACTGCCTACAAAACCACTAATGTTGTACTGATGGAGCCAGATAAGGCATCATAAGAAAGCTAACTTTCAAACTAGGTTCTCATCAGCTATATATTCATGCAAACATTGGTTTATTCTACCATTCATGAATTCACCCATGTATCTAGAACTCACTACACTTCCATGACAAAACACAAACTACACAATTACAAATGAAATGTAATGGTGGGTGGAAGGACAGACATAGACTTTTTGCAAATATAGAACACAGTGATTGCAGAAAAAGATGTGCATTCAAGGTGAAATTATACCATCAGACAGCATATTAAATTAAGAAGGAGTACATAGAATAAGACATACCTGAGCTATGTTGATAAAGTAAATATTCATTCACTGTGTAATCTGTGTGCCTCACATTTTGGTTCAAAATTTACATTACCATAGAACTGAATGCTCATTCTGCTAGTGTAAAATATGAGAATTAAAACCTGTAAAATTCTGTAGATGATAAGCAGAAACCTAGAGTTCAGTATATCAAGTAGGCGGTGTCAGAAAAGTAGGATTGGTCCAAAGTAGAGGACGCTGAAGTGGGATTTTCCTCAGTATACTTTGTAAATAGGTTTTACTGTCATTGGTCAATAACGAAGCTACTTTTGGCCAATGGCTTAACAGAGTAGAGCCATGCAGGAAATCTGAACAGAGATGTGGAGAGAAAGAAGGCAGAGTTAGTGAGAAGCCATGTAGCTGCCAGAAGAGATAGAGTCCTCTGCTGGAGTGTGCCAAAACTTTGCCTGTAGGCCATGACCTTGTGATGATGCACAGATTAATGGAGATGGTTTACTTTAAGATACAAGAGCTAGCGCCAGGCAGTGGTGGTGCATGCCTTTAATCCCAGCACTTGGAAGGCAGAGGCAGGTGGTTCTCTGTGAGTTCGAGGCCATCCTGGTCTACAAGAGCTAGTTCCAGGACAGGAACCAAAAAGCTACGGAGAAACCCTGTCTCGAAAAATGCAAAAAAAAAAAATACAAGAGCTAGATAGAAGTATGCATAAGTTAATAGGTAAAGCATTGTTTCAATTAATACAGTTTCTGCATGGTTATTTTGAGTGTGAGTGGCTTCCAATAACAGGATGCCTAGCAGAAAGAGCTCCATACTTGTTATAACTATGATCATAATACATGACCGATATGATATTAAGGGAGGAAAATTTTATTTTGGCTCATAGTTTCAAGAGATTATAGTCCATCTTGGTGGGAGAGGCATGGCTGTGGGAGCATGTGTTAGGTTGCTCATATCTTAGCATATGTGGAAACTTGAAGAAAGGCCAGCACCAGAACTTTGGCTATTACTTTCAAAAGACCTGGCCCTACTGACATACTTCAGTCAGCTATGCACAATCTCATGGAGGTTTCAGAGAGTCTCTAAAATAGCACCAGCAACTAGGGAACAAGTGGTAAGAATATAAGCCTGCAGTGAACATTTCATATTGAAGCTATACAGTATATAAAGGCAGCAACAAGGTTAGTTCCTGGTAGATTTATGTGGTTGATAAAGATCTAAATAACACTAGACAAAACCTAACTGATTTTGAATGTGGGGGATAGGATTTGTCATGATAGTTACCCTTGTTTGTCAGCTTGATTAGATCTGAAATCAACCAAGGGACAGGGCTTTGGGCAGAAATGTGAAGGGTTTTCTAGGAAAAATTAGCAGAGATGAGAACACATTCCTGTAGCATCTTATTGTGCTCCAAATATTAAAAGGACTGTGAGAAAGCAGTGACACTTGCCTTACTCTGTTTCTTACCAGTGAGTGTGACAAGCTTTGTTGTTGTAATGCCAAGCTAGCATTTCTTTTAGAGGATTAGGTTGAGACAGGATTTCACTGCATAGCTCTGGCTGTCCTGCAACCCAAAGGTGGAGCACATTTTAAATCCCAAGTGTTGGGATTTAAAATGTGCTCCACCATCCAACAAAAAAAAAAAAAAAACTGACAATTTTATTACTGACATAAAACTCCATTTTCTTTGAGTTCCAATGTGGGATGAAGGTGAAAAAAAATCTTCAAAAATCTTCCATCACTTTCCATCTATTTAAAATTGGTAAAACATACAGCAATTTTGAACTGAGTGGCTTTCAGGTTCTCAGTTCCTCTACTACTGTAAAACTCTCTGTCGTTGGGCTACCTAGCCCCAAACAGTAATATGCTATTCTATTAAATGTCTTTTACGATAAATATGCATTATATAAGTTCTGCTCCACTAGAGAGCCATACCTAGTATAGGCTCCCATCATAAATGGGGCATTTATAAGAGCTTGAGTTTATATAGCAATATGGAGGGATGCAAAGAAAAATTTGAAGCAAGAGTAAGGTAAGGACAGCCTGGTGGTGGTGGTGCAAATCTTTAATTCAAATATTAAAGAGGCAAAAACAGGCACATGAATTGAAGGCCATCCTGATCTACAGAAAGAGTTCCAAGACAGCCAGAGAAACCCCATCTCAAAAAACAAGCAAGCAGGCAGGCAAACAAACAAACAAAAAGAGTAAGATAAAGCCAGCTCCACGAATGGAAAAATGGATGAGGTTAGAGTGAGGGGTTTTTGATAATAAGCTAAAGAATGTTTGCAGTCATGTGAAAATATATTGGAAGAGTTAAAGAAAACTCTGTTTGGCCTTTTATTCTCTGCCTGTCAATCTAACCCATTAAAATGGAAGTTCCTGAGTTTATTTGATTTCAGCCAACGATGTTATGTTATCCTCCCCTTTCTCACTTTGTTTTCCCTATGGACCACATATCATTTCATACAATGGCCTGAAGGTTCTGTTTTCACCAAGAAATGTACATTTGGGGTTGTGGGTGTCCATAAAACATGAAATTAACCAGTGTCATATTATTCACACCCTCCTCCCTGCTCACCCAGGAACTCAAATTAAATTTCACACCAAACTAACTGAACAATTGACATGCTCCACAGACAACAGGCACAAGGGTGTTGATAGCAAAAGGTAGATGTCCCTGTCATCAGACTGTGCCACCTCCACCCTCTCTGTTCTTAAGCTGTTTATTAACTCCCTCAGGACCAATAGAATCTGCTCTCAAATATTTAAGTGCATAGCCATGTCCAGATAATAAACAGCATCTCTGTCAGTTTGAATAACAGGAAATAGTGGACAACTTAGTAGGTGGGGAATCCAGGGTTCTAATAGATAACCAACAACACACAGTGATCTCAACAGTTTTCTATATATAAGAGTTATTTGGAACTCATGACAACTGCCTTGTGACTTCAGATAATAGGTTTTTAAAGGCAGCAAAGAATGCCCTAACAAAAGTCTGTATTTTAAGGTACTCTCTTAAGAGAGAGAGAGAGAGAGAGAGAGAGAGAGAGAGAGAATGTGTACACATATGTACGTGCACATGCATGTTGACGAGCAAGTATGGAATTCAGAGGACAGAAAACTAATAGGAGTCAATTGTCCTGGACCATTCTGTGAATTTTAATTTCCAGAATTAATGGTAAGCAATTTAATAAATAATCACCAATTGCACTTCTCAAAACACCTCTATCATGTGGTACCATGTATGCCCCTTTGCTTTCTGAGGCCTGGGTAGAGACTTAGTTGGGTGTGGGTCCCTATACAAAGCAGTGCTCTGCTCACATCAGACATATACTCTGCTTAACACAGGATATCAAGGACTGTTACTGTGTTTTTATCTTCCAGTGCTTTTAAAGTGATTTAAGAGTTTGCTGTTATGATAGTTAAACTGAGAGAATGCATCTGATGGGTGCTAATGAGCAACATTTCTCTCAGGATCTGTCTACATTTTTGTTGCTCAGCACAGTAAGCTGATAAACTTTGGAGCACAGGAAACCTCCAGGGAAGAAAAGGAGAGAAGACAGACCTAATGGTGAAGAATGATCCCACCAAAAGGCATTTTTGCAATTACCTAGTCTACAGTGTAATGTCTTCTGCATTGTTTTCTCTAAAATACATTTTCCTTAAATTTTCTGCCTCTTCTGAAACAATAAAAATAGCTACTATCAGAGTTGTTTATATAAAGACATTTTCTATACATGGTTAGTGTATATAATGAGATGATTTCAAAGATTATATTAACATATTCCTTGTTCAGTTAATTGAAGATCTTCCTTAAGATGGAGTTTTACTGAATATTAAGTATTAACAGCAACAATCTATAGACCCTATTCTAGTGATCAAGATATAGAAAATGATAGATGATGATATATCGATAGATGATGATAGATAGATAGATAGATAGATAGATAGATAGATAGGTGTAGTGATGAGGCGAGCGGGCCTGCTTTTCTACCTGCCTGGTTTCTGCAAGGTTAGCTTTACACCCAAAATAACAACACACTGCCTGGCCCATTAGCTTCAACCTCTTATTGGCTAATTCTCACATCTTGCTTTAACCCATATTTAATAATCTGTGTAGCACCACGAGATGGTGGCTTACCAGGAAAGATCCTAATCTGCATCTGTCTCGGGTCAGAGAATCATGGCGTCTGCCTGACTCTGCTTTCTTTCTCCCAGAATTCTGTTCTGTCTACTCCACCCACCTAAGGCCTGCCCTATCAAAAGGCCAAGTCAGTTTCTTTATTAACCACTGAAAGTCACACATAGACAGAAGACCCACCTACATCAGATAGGTAGGTAAGTAGATAGGTGGATAGATAGATAGATAGATAGATAGATAGATAGATAGATAGATGATATGCCTATATGTTTCTCTCTGTGTATACATTTCTCTCTGTGTTTTTCTCAGTGTATATTCTACTTCCTCAACTTAAACTCTTACTATTCTACCTCTTCTGGCTTGTTGTCCCTTCTTCCCTGATGATACAAGGAGCTGTACAACCAAAGAGGATGCATAAAGAAAGATTCAGACTCTAAGACAGGGCTAGAAGTAAAGATGTTTATGCAGTGGGATCTCTAAACTCCTTTCATTGGATGTCATCATGGAAGTTGTTTCTACTAAGTTTTGGTCTGGGAGCTACTTCAGAAGTATGTGGCATAGGTTTCCTATGCCTTTACTATGGTCCCAGAGAGAAACCCACCTCTATGTTCTTCATAGACAGGTCCTCACACCTCCCTCCAACTATAGGAGGTTGCATCTTGGAACAGGGACAGGCCAAACTAAATTTCTGCTGGAGGCTAATGAGATATATCACATGAAGTTGACACCTGGGTCAGATAAGCACCTGCTCTTCTGGGGCCTGAGGCATGTTTGCTAACATGCAAAGGAATTTGCTGCTGAGGCTGGAATTAGAACAGTTTGCCAAAGATTCCTAATACACATTAAAATTTGGAATGTATTTTAAAATTCCCCCAAGAATCCAATAAGAGTAGAATTCCCTGGGGATGGGAGTGGAGAGACGAGAGATCAGATTCTGAATTCTCTCATTATGGTTGAGAGGGTATTGAGTGATACATATTACCATCGTGGGCAGGAGAAGAACTCATTTTGAGTTACCTCACTAATTTTGTAGCTTCAGCAATGCTCAGTTCTCTGACTTGTCACATATAGACTAAAAATGTAAAATATATCCTCCTATGTCAGAGAGATGGCTGAGAAGGTAAAGAACTTGCCATGCAAGCTAGAGGACCATTATTCAGATTCCCAGCACCCACTTCAGAGCTCTGTCGGTATGAGGGCCCACTTACAATCCCAATGCTCAGTAAACAGAGATAGCACAAATCCTCGAGGCAAGCTTGATGAAAAGAATCAGTGAATTGAAGTCCATGTTTAACCAGGGACTCCTCCACAGTAAAAATCAATAAATCATTCATTCAATCAATTAACAATAAATAAATAAAACAACCGCAAAAGAGCAATAGAGGAAGACACTTAATAAACATTTATTGTCAACTTTTTCCCACACACATAGGTGCATGTGCACATGCACACACACACACCACATTCACAAACACATAGCCTAAACATTTGTCATTGTATATATGTTCAATAAATAAATGCTACTGATGCTATTCTCTTCTGCCTTAAGACATTTGTATGATGTAATGTTTGTTATGAGCCATGAGTACATACTATTTTTTTAGAAGATAGGGTTGTAATGAAAAGGATGGGCCTGGGCACAATGTAATACAAAATGGGTGATATTGAGCAAGAGATTTGAATATGGTTTTAGTTCTCATGAATATGGGCATAGTAAGCCCAGAACGTTGATACACTATAATGGTTATGAGAGTGAGCACCAGAGCCAAGTGGCCAGGGTTTGAATCCCAGCTCCATTACTTGATAGCAGTATGGCTTCAGATAAGTCATTTAATCTCTCTTTGCTGCAGTTTGCTCATTTATAAACTGGAGATAAGAATAGCGCCTATCTCGCAAGGCTGTTACAAAGTATTAAATGCATTAATATGTGTAAAAGGCTTAGAGAAGTTCCTAGTACTTAGGAAAAAGCTGATGAATGACAAGGATTCTCGTGGTGCTTTGAGTAAGGATTAGATGAGATAACGATCTTAAATATGTGGTACCCAATAGGTTCACTAAAATAATAGTGATTACAGTCATCAGTACTGCCTATAATAAAAATAGAAGCAACATAACCTCTGTTCTCTGCTGACTTGAAACACTTCCTAAAAGGCAGGTTCATCACAAGGTCCTCCAGGGGTACCATCTGGCTGCATCTTTCCCTCCATGTAACTTCTCTGTTCAAATGAAAAGTCTAGTGTAATTTACACCTGGAAAATAAAATTTAGCCTCTGGGCTTCCTACCTCCCTTGCTGTCTTCCTCAATGAGCTGCTAGAGCTTTATTTCCCAGTGCTACAAGGGTCCTCAACTATTGCCTGAACTCATTGCACAGTCTGGTGACTCTCAGGGTGCACCTGAGATTATGATGCACATCATAGCAGTTTGGCAAAGATGCTGTCAGCCTAAGAAATATAGAGCTTTCACCAAGTGGAAAGTATACTGCATGTAGTAGTAACTTTCTACTGATATTCACAGTGACCATGTAAGGGAAAGCCAATGTTCTCTCTTTATAGATGAGGTACTTAAGCTCAGCCAGTTAAAATGTTGCAGTTGCTCTGAGAAATCAAATACCCGAACTGTTCATTTGTTGGTTTGTCCTACTTCCCTGACTCATTATCTTTATTTTAATTTTAACTGATTCTCTATCTATCTATCTATCTATCTATCTATCTATCTATCTATCTATCATCTATCTGTGTGTATGTATACATATATGTAAATATACATATATATGGTATATATAAATCTATATTTGAAGGTATAAATGTGTTTATATATAATGTTTATTAATCATACGCACTCCTAATCATCCCAACTTCCTCTGTAATCCCATATCTCCCACTCCACTTCAGATCCTCCTTCACTTCAATTTTTTCACTCATTATCTTATTTTACCCACTGAGTCCAATTAGTGTTACACAGGTGTGGGACCTCACTTGGGAATGAAAATATGATCAGCAATCTTCACCAAAAGTAAATGGACTTCCTCCCCAAGCAACTGTCAACTGGCAATAACACCTCAGCTAGTGGTGCAGCCTTGGAAGCTCCTCAAGCTTCCATATTGGAACTTTTAATTGGTTCTGTCATGTGCAGGTATTGTGTGCATCATGACAGCTAGTCTGTTTCTCCATGCAATAGTCATACTATATCAAAATTTTTCTTTTGTATTTTATTTTTAGCAAGTGTGTGTGTGTGTGTGTGTGTGTGTGTGTGTAAGAGGAGAGAAAGATAGAGAAAAAGTGTATGTGTGCTCGCAAGACAAAGAGAGAGAGAGAGAGAGAGAGAGAGAGAGAGAGAGAGAGAGAAGATTTCACAATGCAGCCTTGTCTGGTCTGAAGCTTATTTTCTGTTTCCTGTGGTCTTATTTGTGATTACAGGCGTTTTATTTGAAAAAAAAAAGTTTTACTTAATAATGTTTTAAAAATGTAATATGTTTTTGAAATGAAATGTAGAAATAGACTAACATAGGAAAAATCTTAAGATTCATATGGATGCACAAATAACCCTGTATATCCAGGCCAATACTAAGAAGCAGAGGTTGGGAGGCATCATGCCACCTAACAATAGAGCTATAATAATAAAAAGTAGTGTGGTACTTGTTCCAGTTTGATTTATATTACTCTGATAAATATCATGGCCAAAAGAAACTCTGAAGATAGTTGTTACTAAGTTAGGTCAGGGCAGGAACTGAAGCCAAAGCCATGGAGTTACACTGCATCCTGGTTCCTGCTTCATTGCTCCTTCTTGGCAGCTTTCTTATACAGCTCAGGACCACCTGCCTAGGAAGAGCACCTCACCTAGAAACATGGGCCTTGTCATATTAACGAACAATCAGAGGACATCCTCTCATGCAGGGATCCCCCAGTAAATCTAAGCTGACAGTAAATCATTCTGGCAGTTAAAGCTAATTAGGCCAGAATTAATACAAAGGCAGGTATGCAATCTAATAGAATACAATACAGGACTCAGAAATATATCCATGAACCCACAGCCATCCAATTTCTGATGGAGGTGCCAGATACATATTAAGAAAGGCAATTTCTTTGACAAAAGATTTTAGCAAAACTAGATTTTTCCTTGTAGAAGACTTAAACCATATCATTACCTCTCACTCTGTGAAAATACTACCTCAAAATGAATCAAAGAGTCAAAACTTTGAAACTAGTAGGATAAAACATTTTACAAGTATGCATAGGCAAGGGCTTTCTATATACAATTCCAATAATTTAGGAAGTAATAGAAAGAAATGATCACTAGGGTTTTGCTATACTCAAGAGTTTCTGCACAGCGAACAATTAACGGAAAAGAAGAGGTAGTTATATAAAGAGAGAAAAGTCTGTGACTGCTATTGTTGTACTCAGAATATAAGAAATTTGAAACAGTGAATGCTAAATTAACCAAAAAACCCATTAAACAGTTGGGCAGATACACTAAACAGACAGTTATCCAACATCCCTTTGTGATAAAGGTCTTGGAGAGATTAGGGATACAAGGTTCATTCCTAAATATAATAAAAGCAATATACAGCAAGGCGACAGCTAACATCAAATTAAATGGAGAGAAATTCAAAGCAATTACACTAAAATCACGAACAAGACATGGCTGTCAACTCTCTTCATACCTCTTCAATATAGTGCTTGAAGTTCTAGCAATAGCAATAAGACAGCAAAGGAGATCAAGGGGATTCAAATTAGAAAGGAAGGAATCAAACTTTCGTTATTTGCAGATAATATGATAGTGCACATAAGCAACCCCAAAAACTCCAGCAAGAACTCCTAAAGCTGATAAACACCTTTAGTAATGTGGCAGGATACATGATCAACTCCAAAAATTCAGTTGCCCTCCTATACACAAAGAACAAAGAAGCAGAGAGGGAAATCAGAGAAACATCAGTTTTCACGATAGCCACAAATATCATAAAGTATCTTGGGGTAACTCTAACTAAGGAAGTGAAAGATCTATTTGACAAGAACTTTAAGGCATTGAAGAAAGAAATTGAAGAGGATACCAGAAAATGAAAGGATCTCCCATGCTCTTGTATTGGGAGGATCAACATAGTAAAAATGGCAATTATACCAAATCAATTTATAGATTCAATGCAATCCCCATCAAAATCCCAACAAAATTCTTCACAGACCTTGAGAGAACAATAATCAACTTTATATGGAAAAACAAACAAAAAAAACCAGGATAGTCAAAACAATCCTATATAAAAAAAGTACTTCCGGAGGCATTATCACCTCTGACTTCAAACTCTATTACAGAGCTACAGTAATGAAAACAGCTTGGTATTGGCACAAAAACAGAAATGTTGACCAATGGCATTGAATTGAAGACCCAGATATTAATCCACAAACCTATGAACACCTGATTTTTGACAAAGGAGCTAAAATTATACAATGGAAGAAAGAAAGCATCTTTAACAATTGGTGCTGGCATAACTGGATGCCAACCTGTAGAAGAATGAAAGCAGACAGTTATCCAAAGAAGAGAAATTGCTAGTGGGTAGAAGGGAAAATGTTGAACATTTTTATTCATCAGGGAAATGGAAGCCAAAGCCATATAACCAGTGACAATTGCTGCCATTCACACACAAAAATAAACAAGAAAGAAAAGAAGAAACCAGAATGCCAAAATCAAGTGCTGATGAGGATGTAGAGAAAACAGAACCCTTCCATATTATTGTTGGGAATATAAATTACTCGATTGTTATGGAAATATATGGGTGCAAGTCCTTAAGTAAGTAATAACAAACAGACAATATCATTCATATATTCCACTCCTGGGTGTATATATGAAGAAATAAATGTTACCAAACATAATGATACCTCCATAGTCAGGCTGTTACAACATCATTTACTACACCAAGTTATACAGTCTGTCTATGGGGCTATTGATGGGCCAGTGAAAACAAAATTTGTGGTCTATATAAGTTATGATATTTTATTCAGGTATAATGCTCTTTTCAAATAAATGGATAAAATTTTAAATCATATTTTTAAATTAAATTAAGCAGTCTCATAAAGGTGAATACTGTGTATTTTCTCTCAAACGCCTGACCTAGATCTCTTGAGTAAATTGGGAGCATGGGGATGTTGGGGGAGGGCTGGGGGGGGGTAAGAAAGAGGCAGGGAGGAGAGCAGAGAAAAATGTAGAGTTCAATAAAAACCAATAAAAAATTCTTATAGTTTGAAGGTTAAAGGGAAGCTGCTTTGAAAGAGGAAAGTAAGCACTTAGAGAAGACACATGGATGAGTGAGTGGAATGATGAGATGAAAGCATATTATACTGCATTAGATATCGTAATTAAATTAATTTTCTTTAGAATTAACAGGAAAGAGAGCACCATAGATGTCTCCTACAGATTCTTTTCATGTTCTATTTCAATCATTTCTTTCCTGAGAATTGCCTTCAATGTAAAGTCTGACAACATGGGCATGGTGGCTAGTCTTGACTGTCATATTAAATGTTTTGGAATCACCATGGAGACAAACTTCTTGGGATAGCTCTAAAAGGTTATGTGTATTAGGTTTATTGAGGTAGGGAAAATCAAGTGGATGTAAGTGATACCATTGTATGAGCCGAGTTCTAGGACTGAACAAAGCAGAGAAAATGAACTGAGTTCAAACTCTAGAGCACTAGTCTGTCTCTGCTTCGTAACTTTGATTGCAATGTGAGTAGCTCTTGTCTGCTCCAGTGAACATCCATTCCCGGCTATGACTGTCTGAATCCTCTCAACTTAAAACTAAAACATTATGCTCTTTCTTTAAGCTGCTTTTTGTTAGATATATTTGCTGAAACAATGATAAAAGTTAGTAATAAAATGCCAGTGTTGTTCTCATAGTTAACACAAATGGACTGTCTGTTAGATATCTTTTGTTTCTACATTCCTTTGCTCAATGAAAACTTGTGAGATATATCACTACTGTTATTTTTAGATCATTTATTCTCTTTCTGTAGATTATTTCACAGAATGTGACCTACAAATTCAAAGATGAATCAATGTGATGTATATAAGCATGCTAACGCTGTCTCAAGAAATTGAAAGAACCCAGATTGATCACATGCTCTTTCAGTCCCAGTCCAGCTGGCCTTGGTGAGCTCCCATGAGAACAGGCACACTGCCTCAGTGAGTGGACCAACCCATCACGGTCCTGACTTCCTTGCTCATCTTCTCCCTCCTTCTGCTCTTCAATTGGACCTTGGGAGCTCAGTCTAGTGCTCCAATGTGGGTCTCTGTCTCTAGCTCCATCCATGGCTGGACAAAGATTCTATGGTGATAATCAAGATATTCATCAGTGTGCCTATGGGACAAGGCCAGTTCAGGCATCCTCTCCTCTACTGCCCAAGGACCTAGCAGAGGACATCCCCATGGACAACCGGACTCTCTGAATGTGGCTGACAATGGGGGCTGACTGAGAAGCCATTGATAATGGCACTGGGATTTGATTCTACTGCATGTACTGGCTCTTTGGGATTCTAGTCCTTTCTAGGCCTGGATGGAAAGGGGAGGGTCTTGGACTTCCCACAGGGCAGGGTACCCTACCCTCTCTTAGGGCTGGAAGGGGAGGGGGGAGGGTGAGTGGAGGAGCGGGAGGAAAATGGGAGGAGGGGAGGAGGTGGAAATTTTGAATTGTATTATTTATGAAGCAATAAAAAATTTAAAAGAGCCAAACTAAGACCTTTTAAGTCCAATACCTTACTCATCTATCATATTTTAAACATCTATTGTACCAATAGCACTTGATGTGAAATTTACATTCCTAAAAAATAGCACATTACATATCAAATTTTTCCTTCAGACCTATTATTTTGAGACTAAAGAGATTACTTTCCTTTTAAAGCTCAAGTTCTCCTCTTACACAGGTCCTAAGTTCCAGTACGAGGGTTCACAATCATCCATGACTCCGGTTCCAGGAGATCCAATGTTTTCTGACCACTGCACTGCACATACATATTATCAATATATACATGTAGACAAACACTCATGCACACAAAATAAATAATTTTTCTAGTTCATATTCTACTCAAAATATCTATAGAAGTCAGGAAACCAGAAAGAGACTTTGGTGAGTGACTTATAAGAGGTGGATAGTAGTTGACCATAAATAATATGGAAGTGTAGAGAAGGAATACTGAGGTGAAAAGATTTAATTAGACAAATGTATGAAGAGAAGGGAAATGAGTGAATTTGAAATTGTCAAGTAAAAAATTTATTCAACAAAAAACAAAAGACTATCACAGCAAGGATACTTAATATAAGATCTATATTTACAAAAATTTAACTGTGTAACACATTATTGTTAATGCAAGTTCAATGTCATAAAGAACCAATTTATTCTGTTTGGTTGAAACTGGGTATGACATGGCTGTTACCATCTTGAAGTAAAAAGCAGCTACAATTACCCGCACAAATTCATTAAGATCAGATTTTTTTAACATTTCTTCCTGTGAGTGAGGTAATGTCATTAGACAATCTCTTCATATTTTAGTCACTCATTTCATCAGAACATACCATCTCCAGATACATATTATACTACCCCAACTGCACATGCTCTCTGAAATTACCAGAGTGGACTAATAGGAGGCGAAATGTTTAACAATTAATGTACAGCAATAAGGGAATAACTTGCAGCTTCTGGGGGGTCAATATGTATCTGCCCTGGGACTTTTTGATGCTGCAAGTACATGGATTTCCTCCAATTCCTGTACTATGCTCCTGAAAGCATTCCGAAGTAACTCATCTACCAAGCTAAGTATTATGTAAGATTCAGTTTTCATCATTATCACTATTATTATTAGTTATTCATGTCATGGGTGTCATATCAAAGTAAATAGACATTTGCTCGCATCTCTTCAGGAAAATTCACACAATAGTTGATTATATCCAGAGACAAATAATTCGATTCTTCTTTCTTTAGGTTCTTGAGTCTTCTATTTCTCTTTGTTTTGGTTGCTTTGGCTACTTGAGGTAACTCATGTTTTACACTATGTTAATAACTGTATCTAATTTTAGAACCACACACTCTTTAGCATTCTTATGAACTCAAAATGTTGTAGGGAACTTCTTTAGGAATATGTGAACCCTGAATATTTATTTAAAATTAATTACATGATTTTTGTCAGAAGGTCCATGATCCCAAGTCCTGTTCACCACAGTTTTCTTACTTAACGGACTTAGTAGAATTATCTGGTTACACTCCTCTCTTCGGGACAAACTATATACGATGGGCTGTTTACATTGCTGGCTTTCATAAGAAGAACTTGTTAAGTAATCAGTATTTTGCCCCCAAATGTATGGAATGTTCTTCTGAGAGTGACGCTATGAGCGTCCAATCTCAGTGGGTACACATCTGGCCTTATACCATCTACTGCTCTGTATTCAAAGTGACATATATTTTTGGAGCTATTCTTAATCAAATAGCATGCCCCTCTCTTTAACACGCAGGAATATGTGTAAATATTCCAGGAACTTATATCACTTTATTATCTTTCTCTGACAAAATACAGCCTTTAAAGTGCTGAATATAATGTCTAGTAACTGATACTAGAATTTGTTTTTTTCTATATGATGACTTTTTGTAAATTGATTTTTGTTAAAGTCTACATTTTTCTCTTCTCCCCTCCCTGCCTCTCCCCTCCCCTTCATCCCTCTCCCAAGGTTCCCATGCTCCCAATTTACTCAGGAGATCTTGTCTTTTTCTACTACCCATGTAGATTAGATCTATGTATGTCTCTCTTAGTGTCCTCATTGTTGTCTAATTTCTCTGGGATTGTGTTTTGTAGGATGGTTTTCTTTGCTTTATATCTAAAAGCCACTTATGAGTGAGTACATGTGATAATTGTCTTTCTGGGTCTGGGTTACCTCACTCAAAATGTTTTCTAATTCCATCCATTTGCCTACAAAATTCAAGATGTCGTTATTTTTTTCTGCTGCGTAGTACTCCATTGTGTAAATGTACCACATTTTCTTTATCCATTCTTTGGTCGAAGGGTATTTAGGTTGTTTCCAGTTTCTGGCTATGTCAAACAAAGCTGATATGAACATAGTTGAGTCCACGTCCTTGTGTCAATTTCTATTTTGATTACACAGAGTAGAAGGAGCCCCTGTTTTTGCAAATATCCTCCATTATCTGAAATAAAAACAGACATTAATTATCCTCATATAGGAGGCAAAACTGCAAAGGTATTTCAGGTAAAATGAACAACTCAAACTTCAAGCCTATCAATACGTATTTTTATTGACCTATGACCAAGATAATTCATATTTGGAGATATTGGTAATTTAAGAAGCAACTTTTGTATGTTTCTCAATGTCATTCCCCCATTTCTGTGTTTTTGTTAATACTTTATGTAGCTTCTCACAGGCATATAGCAAATACCACATCCCTTATTGCTGATGATGCAAGTTAATGTTTACAGAGAATTCTGTTATCTGTAAGAACTCATTTAAAGTATAAAAACTGATGTTTGTTTCATATCTTCTTGATTAAGAATACACTTTTCTGGGTACATAGATTATACCCCCATATATAAGATTATGTAGTAACTCTTATTCTAAATAAAAGTGGGAAAGAGGCTCCAGGTAATTTATCTCATACCACACAGAAATGTGGCTATCACTTAGCTAATTGATAATCTCTCAACAATGTTTCATATACCAGGCTGGCTCTACTAACCCCCCCCCCCAAAAAAAAAAACAAACACCAACAATGGATAATCTCAAAAAAATAAAAATAAAAATAAATAAAAATTTAATTAAATAAAATATAAATTTCAAAGTAAAAAAATAAAAAGAGCAAGCTGAAAAGAGAGTTGAAGTTTGTAGGCTGTAGTCCTCCAGAATTTATTTGGTTTATGTTCCCTTTCAGTTCTATTTCTATTCTGGTTTCTCAGTTCAGACGCCATACTACTCAGTTTGAAATATCTTTTTCTTTAGCATTTCATTAATTGAATCAGCTTCCCTCTTGAATATGTGCATGTGTCTTACAACTTGGCCTGTTTATATATTAGATATCTAGACTTTTTTTGAAGTTTTCTTCTGCTTTCTCGACTTAGGCAGCCATTCATCATTACAACAGACATCTAGAAAAGCAATAATAGATGGAAATAATTATTTGATCTAACAGTTTCAAGTCTGTTGTCACTTGACTCCATTGCTTCCTAGTAATGGTAAAGTAGAAAATAGAGGTGGAAAGAATTTGTTAGAACAAAACTATTTACACCAGAAGTGGAATGTAAGAGGGGGTAGAGACAAGTCACACATAAGACATTTGCTTCATTTCAATTTTAAGAGTTTTCTCACTTTTCCAAATTCCATCAAACTATTATTTTATCTAACATATTAATTTGATTATTAAGTTAGTGGCCTCAATAATTGGATGCTGGAGCAAAGACTTCAAAAAGAGCCTTTAGGGAACCACTTCATGTACAAGTTGGAACATTATCTAAGGATAAATCAGGTTCAAGACTTTGTCGTCTGGGTCAATAATGATTCTGCTTATAGTTACTTCCTTTCTACTCCTGTATAGGTATGTTTGCCCTCCAGTTTGAATGACACTTTGATTTTTACGGTTTTTCATCAATAAGGCTGTGAGTTCCCTCTCTTGGTATATAAGACTTTTCTTTATCTAAGAATTACATCATCTATATCAAAGATCAGTAGAGGTTGTAAAATCCTTTAGACCTTTTGGAACACTTCTCATGTTTGATAGCTATTCAACATTGCCACGGCAGCATAAAAGCAGCTATACACGTCATATCAATGGACAAGAGTGGCTGTGTTACAATAAAACTTACAGAAAAAGGCAGGTGGTCAGATTTGTCCTGTGGGCCATAGTTTTCGTTCCTTTGATCAATAGGACCAATTTAGGTTGGAGTATCATACCATCAATTTACTGCAATCTAGAATCTGCCAAAGATAAGTTATGATATCTCATATTTGACAGCAGAGTCAAATGGCCACTTCAGTTTCTCTTCATCTGGCTCTCTCACATGATAGGCAGCATGCTGAGTTGATAAAGCTTCAACATGATTTTCCTGCATTGATTTTGAAGGGAAGAAATGCTTAAAGGCAAGAAGAGGCAAGGAGAAAGCTAAAATGCTTTTGGTTAGAGCTGTAGATCTTGACTAACTGTGTATTAACCCAAAGGCTATTTATTATTCATACAATTAGAAAAGCATCTGTTGACTCCATAATTTGTTGAGTGACTCTGAGCTCACTTTCACAGACACACAAAATTTACATTTTTCTAATATGTGACCCTCACCATATTGCTTTCTCATATGTCACCCTGTAGAGACAGTAAAATGCAGAACCACCAAGAATTGCACATGCTGGATTCTTTCCAAAATATCAAGTAAAATCTAGTAAATGACTACCTTTTCCTATAAGTTTCTGTTTTAGAAGGAACTGGGATCTTAAAAACATGTTGCTTAAGATTAGTCAGAATCAAGTCACATGCTCACCTCTAACCAATGACTGGAGAGGAAGCATCTTAACAAGAAACAGCTATGATTTATCCACAAGGACTAAAGTATATGAACCCAAGTGAACCTTGAGTACTAAGTGGAGAAAGGAGCTGGAAATGAACATTTGAAAGAGAACTCACTGATTTTCAAGATCAGTGTTTCCACGAATCATTAGAGGCTCTTGTTAAAATGCAATGTCTTTAGTTTTTGCCCTAGAAGGACGGGTTACACAGTGCTGGAGAGCGTTATGAGCAAATTCTCCATGGAACATGAATGAAAAATGCCTACCGTTGACATTGTAAGAATCCATCACTGTATGGATTGTAAGATTTCAGTGAGACTTTTAACATATTGTTTTCATGTCAAGAGAATTTTATTTACATATCTCCTATACAATATATACACAGTCACAAGGCTATATGAAACCAAGATTTTTTTTTCTTTTTTTTTTTTGATAAAAAAAAAAAACCAGAAATGTAGATAGCAGGGGTATTTTGGACTCTTTTTGCCTATTGCGTAGCACAGCACATGGAATGAATCAATTTGAGCTAAGAAAACTTGGACAATGGGACCTCCTTACATAATGTAGTTATGGATGCTCTGAACTGGCATGCTCTTGCCATGAGCAGGAGCCAGGTCATGGAAATAAGACCTATGGGAATCTGATCTGGATTCCCAGATAGTTTTTTTCTAGATCCCACAAAGCATAGGATTTAAGTCAAGTCTGCTAGCCTTCCCTGGTGTACTCAGCTACCTAAGACTCTTTCTTCTGTCCATAGATGTAGAGATAGGTAATCTGTTATCAGGTGTGCCAATTTTGCTCATAACTATATAGTAAACCCTCCCTGGCAAGGCAGGATGGAGAGTTGCATTCAAGTCCTGCCCTTGACAGAGTATGAATGGCCCAACTCCATGCATCCAAGTCTTTTTAGAGATTGGTTCTTAAACTATCAGCCTTGATCCATATGATATAACAGAAAATCAGAGTAGGGATGGGGAGTAGGTGAAGGAACAGAAACTGTCTTTGGATACTAATCAAAAAGCATCTAAAGGTAAAAAATGTCAAACTATGTTAGAGAGAAATCTTCATACAAAATTCTATATGCACTGGATTTCTACTGTGAAATCAAATTTTAGAAGGAAGTTCAGAATTTTCTAAATGCCCTAAGAGGTTAAACTAACAGCAGCCTTTTGTTTTGTTTTGTTTTGTTTGATTGATTTTTGGAATTAGTCTGGTTTACATAACTTTAGGTAACCAGTCTTACTGAATTAAATTTAAGACGTGGTGAAATACTTTACCTGAGTTTGTCTGATATTATCTTCATGATGCCCATTGTTTCCCTGGTGTAACTGGTTTACCATCTTGTTCTTAATTTTCCTGAATTGAGTTTTTTTTTGTTGACTCCTTTTTAAAAAAATTATTAAAAAAATTATCTTTTGTTATTGTATATTCCAATCCCAGGTCCTACTTCCTCCCCTCTTCCCATTTCCTTCACCTTCCCCCCGACTCCACCCCATCATCAACTCATCTGAGAGGGTAAGGCACATTGTTTTGAGGAAGAATGAATGCCGTGCCTATATCAAAGCTCAGCAAGGTATTCCTCCAAAGAGAATGGGTTCCAAAAAGCCAGTATAAGCAATAGGGATAAGTCCTGGTGCCACTGCCAGTGACTCCACATTTTGCCCCAGTCCTACAACTTTCACCCACATTCAGAGTGCTTAGCTTGGGCCTCTACTGGTTCCTTTCTTGTCCTTTTGGTGTTGGTGCACTCTCATGAGCTAAGGTAAACTGTTTTAGTGGGTATCCCTGTCATGATCTAGACCTCTTTGCTCATATTCCTACTTTTCTCCCTGAATTTTGGAAGCTCAGTTCAATGCTCCCCTGTGGCTCTCTGCCTCTCCTTTCATCAGTTGCAGAATGAAGTGTCTATGGTACCAGTTAAGATATTTATCAGTCTGACTACTGGGCAAAGCCAGCTTGGGCACCCTCTCCACTATTACTTAGGGTCTTATTTGGGGGTCATCCTTGTGGATACTTGGGAATCTTTCTAGTGCCAGATTTCTTGCTAGCCCCATAAAGACTCCCTCAATCAAGATATCTATTACCTTGTTCTCATCTCTGTTCTTCCTCCATCTCAACTATCCCATTCCTTCAAGTTTTCTACTCCCTTCCCTTCTCCCCTTCTCCTCCCCTTCAACTCTCCCCTCTTCCCACACCCCCATGCTCACAATTTTGTCAGAAGATCTTATCTATTTCCCCATCTATAGGGGCTTCTATATATGGTTTTCTTGGGGTTCTTCTTGTTACTTATCTTCTCTGGGGTTTGTTATTCTTAGCTTTACACCTAGTATCCATTTATAAGTGAGTACATACCATGCTCATTTTTCTGAGTCTGGGTTACCTCACTCAGGATGAAACCAAGGGATTTTTATGTATGCAGTTCACTAGGTATTTTATGAGACAACATTAAAAGGGTCTCTAGATCTTTGGTATACTTAAATATAACCATTAATACAATTTTATCATTGATTTAAACTTCTAAGCTTCAGTGACCACTAATATAAATGAGAATGAAAATCTTTCTATTTTACCACAGGCACTATTTTAAAGTCATAAAGGAAACTATCCTTCTAAAGCATTTATCATTCAAGTTATTGTCTTAAATACTCAATAAATGGTAGCACACATTGCCATGTCTGTCTTCAGTGGGCTGTCAGCAGAGATGACTTCTATATATGTATTTAAAAACATTTGTACTTAGTATGACTGCCTTAGCAATTTTCTCATTTATAGATTTGAATCAAATTTCCAACTATATAAAATAACAGCAAATTTACAAAATTAGTTGACTGAGTTGAGCCTTGAACTCAACTTGATTCTTGATTATCTAATCAAAATTTCTAACAATCCATATACTAAATAGATAATGATCAAATATGACCCAGTTTTATGGTACACACTAAGAAAGTCCTAGTGCTACAAAGCTGCTCTTTGACTCTCACATTGCCCCTCACTTTCTTTTTTCCCCTCTCTCTTTCTTTGTCTCTCTGGCTAGATATGCAGAAGAACTACTTACTGGAGAAATTAAGAAAGGAAATTAAGGCACTCATTGATAGGTCCAGGAGACTACTAGATATTGTCTCAGTCTGCTGGGAATAGAATACAATCAATTTCCCCAACTGCCTATCCAAGGCTGCAGCTATAAAGCAGTCAGTGTCTAATCAATGGTGGCCTTGAGTGCAGAGAAGCAAGAGATAAAACTGTGGCTGCAGTGTATCCTAGGGGCAGTCAGCTACCAGTGGGCCTGAATAAGCTCAAGGCGGTCAGCCTTGGGATTTCCTCTTTCCCATCCCTTTTTACCTCTTTATCCAACTTTCAGAGAAAGTGTAGAAACATGATGGAATGGTTAAAAAAAAAGAAACATTCCTGGGAGCTCTGGGGAAAGAAAGAATATGTGTTTGCTGAAGAAACTAGTAATAATAATCTCATATTCATCATCATAACCATAATTACTGAGGATGTAATAATGACAGGGAACCTGATTTTATCTTCTGCTCTCTGAATGTAAAAACACATCACTATATTGAAATTAAAGTCATTTAAGAACTATGGTTTTACAGCAAATGGTATTAATCATAGTTAATAAAATGTTAATTGTTATAGAGGAAGGAAAGCTTATCTTGCTAGGTATGTATATTTTTTCATTAAGGCGGTACTCAGCAGGATACATGTTCTAAAACACCACTGTTCTTGGTGCTCAGAAGAGAATTACTGTGAAGTCTAGTGAAAACACATGGGTAAAAGCTTGTAGATGCGTGGTTTGTGCACATTAGAATGCTTGCACTACCCTTCTACCCCTTGATCAGTAGGAACCATTAACTATTCTCAAAAGAAGACTACCTAGTTCTATTTTGGAAATTCATTTTTTATAAATAATAAGACAAAGAAATGAGAATTTTATAAAGAAAACATCAAGAAGACAGCCTTGAAGAAGTTAAACAAAGAATGCAGAGAGCAGTAGCAGATCTTATCCCAAATATATATATTTATTCCCTGGCATTCTGCAGGTAAGTGATGAAGGACAGTTTTATTGACCACACTGGGGCTCGATTAACTCACCTGCAAAATGGGGACAAAATGCCTCACTGTTGAAATGAGGCATTTCATTGTGTTGTGTTGGATTTAATAATACATGTAAGGTTTTTAACAGAGTTCTTGACATGCTGTAAGATTTTGATATATGTTAAGTGTCATTATTATTAACCTCAAATACCCTCTTCATGTTTCCTTTCTGAACCTTTCTTCCACTTCTTTTGACATTTCTTTGAATACTTTAGTACCATGGATTAATTTGTGGCATGATGATGAACTATTAGAAAAGTTACTTTCATTTAGAGGGACTTTTTCCTTAACTTTTCTGAAGACACCACCCATTTAAGCATCATATATCATATGAGTAATGGTTAAGGGAGATGAGAAAATGTGGCAAACCATCTTCATGCATTTCAATACTTGTCACTTTGAGCAGTAATGAGTCTCTGACTTAACTCCAAAGGCAAAACTTTGAACAATGGGTGCAAATAACAGGGAAGGTTTTCATTAAAATAAAAAGTCAAAATGCAAATGATTTGGGCTTCATGAAAATCACATGTTTTAGATTGTACTGTAGCAAGTTCACTGTAGCAAGTTCAAATCATTAGAAGGACTGATTCAATTGACTCTGATTGATATAGAATGTTTGAAATTGGAGAATGACCTAAATGGCTGACAATAAAACAATCATAGTATATATTTAATAGGAATAAAATAAAGCAAAATCATACATGAATCTATAGACTTTATATATGAGTGCTTTGACATGTATTTTAACATATAACGTGATAGGCATACTGAGATCTAGAAGTCAAATTTAACCTACAAAAATGTATGAGTTTTTCACAACAGTGGCACACCATGATCTTTTCTGTTCACCCCAATATGTTGCCCCTCTTTCTCTTATTCTAGTGAATAAGTAGCTATTTATTTCAATTATCAGACATTATGTGTAAATCCAAACCAGAAGTCAAGAGATCAACTTTGCAGTCTGATTCTGCCAATAACTTACTTCATATCTTCATATCAAAAAGTTCTCCCTACAATGCTGTTTTTAAGTAAGTGTATTTGGCTCAATATTTAATGCTCCTTTATTCTGTAGCAACTGTGAGTTCTGAGGAAGCCTTTGGAAATACAATGACTGAGTTTTTGGTATAATTCAGACTAATGTGTTGTCATTTCTAAGCAAAGAAATTTGTCATCATTAAAAAAAAATGATGGACCAGCTATCAAACTTGTTGATTTTTCTGGTTTCAAAAATCATCACAAGTAATACAATGAATATATCCAAATAGTGTCCATATATTCTCTGTTTAGATGATACTTTGTGAGTTTCAGTTAAACTAGTTGAAAGCTCCCATTTTTTGCTAGTGGATTCAACTGACCAGCAGTTTAATATTCTGTGGTTGCTGCTGTAGTTTTCTGTATGGGACTAGCAATAGAAACTTTGAGACAATTTACAGAGAGAGGGGGGGGATAATAGGGGGGGGGATACAGGAGCAACTTGTGAATGTTGTGAATATTCTTCCTGCATCCTGTGTGTGAAGAACAACTCAACTGCAGAGACAGGGTATTTAATTTACTAACTGATGGACACTGGGTGCTCTTCCTGCCCCATTACAATAAAGTCCCTCTTATTTCATGAGACCAGTATCTGTTATTGTGGGTTAATGGAAAGTGAGTTAATGGAGAGGGCAGAAGTAGGTTGGAACACTATAGAACAGACTCCTAGCTAGAAGGTTCTCAATAGTCATATACACAAGGAAAACAGAATACCTTCAGATATTGATTAGTTCAAAGGTTAAAGTTGATCATATTAAAGCAATTAAAAATAAAAAAATGTCAAGGGTAAAATACTTTCTTAAATGCACTCTTCACACTTAGTGGTTTGCTATGACTACAAGTCACCAGACATCTCTCTCTGTGAATGTTTTCACTTGTATAATTTACATATATAGTAGAGGTAAATGTACTGTGAGACACATGCTAATATGTTTATAACAAGTGACATGAATGATCACAACACATATATACCATTTATGCAAACATAATATAATTCAGTTGCTTTAGTAACCATATTTGATTTGCTATTTCACATGTCTCTTGTTTTATTAAATATAAATATATTATAGTTTTATTAACAACCATAACTCTTTATTTCAAATGTTTAGTTTTTCCCCCAAATCACCCGTGAGCCATTTTTATGTTTTTAAGTTTTCTATCATGAGAATATATTTTCTATTAAAATATTTGAAAATAGATAAATCATATATACAAACATATTGTGGAAAACATGTAATTAGAATTTAACAGCATGAATCTTGGACCTGAATGTACCTGAATTTAGGTTTGGACAGGCCAAACCTGCCCCAGTGGACTGTGTGAATTTGGATGAGTTTTCTAATCTATTTGAGTTTATACTCCCTTATTAAAAATAGTGAATACCAGATAATCAGTACGTAAATATCCAACTATAGTTGGGAGAGTGAAGAAAGTTCTAAAGCCTAAACTGTTCTGCCCTTTGCACAGAATCATGATACAGTAAGCACTTCTCCAATATTCATTATCCTCATCATCTTCATCACCATCCTCATTGCATCAAATTTTTCATCGACTTTGATAACATATGTGTCAATGTGTTAAAAACACAAGAAGAATTCTACCTTGTATTCTTAAGCTTCTGATTCCACAGCCTGAAGGCATTCTTACACTTTTGAATATGATGTGTAAGGTTGCTCACTTCCACAGAACTATGTCTGTATGCCTAAATGAGAATTGTTTGGAAAATTAACGACAGAATTATAAATTCAAGCAAATAACTGTTCACAAAGGTTTGTTAAGGGAGTGGCAGATGAAATAGTTACTTTCATATTTTATTTTTAGTAGCACTACTGATAGGTTATTTCCATATTCCACAACTTATTAGTAACCTAAAGTTGTACCCACCCCCTCTATGTTGCCACCTCCAAATCCACTCCTGCTATTCTGTTTAGGAAAGGGCAGATCTCCCATGAGTATCAGAAAGAAAAAAAAAAACATAGTATATCAAGTTGCAGTAAGACTAAGAACCTGACCATGTATTAAGGCTGGACAAGGTGACCAATTATGAGGAGTAGGGACCCAAGGGAATGGGAGGAGGGGAGGGAGTGGGAGCTTGGATTGGTACTTTTTAAAAAATCTAATAAATTTTAAAAAAGAGTTGGCGACAAAACTTGTTCCCACTGTTAGGAGTCCCATAAGAGGACCAAGCTACACAATTGTAGCCTATAGGCAGAGTGCTACAACAATTCATGCAGGCAGACTCACTGGTTGTTGGTTCAGTCTCTTTGAGCCTCAATAAGCCTGGGTTAATTTATTCTGTGAGTTGTTTTGTGGTGTCCTTGGCCCCGCCGGTTCCTACAATTCTTTCTCTTCTACTTCTGCAGGATTCCCTGAACTCCTACAAATGTTTGTCTAGGCATCAATTAGTCACAGGAGGTGGTCAGTTCAGGATACACGTCTGCTATTCGAGGAGTCTAAGCTGGGGTCTTCCTTAGAGATTTCTGGGAGATTCCGTTACATCAGTTTTGTACCAGACCCAGAAATGCTCCTTGCAACTGATGCATTCCAGTTCTCTCAGCCTCCAACCTTTCCCCACCAGAGAGCTCATGTATCCTTTCCTATCCATCCTCAGTCCACTCATGAAATTTCTTCTATTTCCCCTTCTCAGAGAGATCTGGGTAGTCTCCTCCCTATGAACCCTCCTTGATGCTCAGCATCTCTGGAGTTGTCGGTTGCAGCATGGTTATCTTTACCTTACAGCTAATATCCACTTACAAGTGAGTACTTGCCATGTTTTTCTCTGTCTGGTTTACCTAACTCAGGATAATTATTTCTAGTTCCATCCATTTGCTTTCAAAATTTCCTGATATCCTTGTTTTTAAGAGTTGAGTAATACTTTATTATGTAAATGTATCACATTTTCTTTATCTGTTCCTTGATTGAGAGATATCTAAGCTGTTTCCAGTTTCTGGCTATTACAAATAAAGCTGCTTTGAATGTAGTTGAGCCAAAGTCTTTGTGGTATCATTTTGCACCCTTTGGCTATATGCCAAAGAGCTGGGTCTTGTGGTAGAATGATTCCCAGTTTTTTGAGAAACTGAAATACTGACTACCAAAGTGGCTGTACAAGTTTACATTTCCACCAGCATGAGTGACCCCTTTGCTTCACATCCTTTCCAGCATGACCCGTCTCTTGTGTTTTTGATCTTAGCCATTCTTACAGGCCTAACATGGAAACTCCGAGTCGTTTTGATTTAATTTCCCTGATGACGAATGAAGTTGAACATCTCCTTAAGTGTTTCTAGGCCATTTGAAATTCTTTTGTTGAAAATTCTGTTCAGATCTGCATTCCATTTTTAGTTTATATTATTTGATTTGTTGGTATATAGTTTCTTCAGTTCTTTATGTATTTTAAAATAAGCCCTCTGTTAGATATGATGTTGATGAAGATTTCCCTAAAAACAATAACAGAGAACTCCTACAACTGATAAACATCTTTACACAAATGGTTCTCCTATATACAAATGATAGATTAGCTAAAAAAGAAATCAGGGAATCAAAACTCTTTACAATAGACTCAAATAATGTAAAATATTTTGGTGTAACTCTAACCAAGCAAGTGAAAGAACTGTATGATGAGAAATTCAAATCTTTGATGAAAGAAATTGAAGAAGATATCAGAAGATTGAAAGATAGCCTATGCACATGTATAGGTAGGATTAAAACAGTAGAAATGACCATATTACCAAAACCAATTCACAGATTAAATAAAATATCCATTAAAATCCCAGAACAATTCTTTAAAGACATTAAAAGAACAATACTCAACTTCATGGGGACAAATAAAAAATCTAAAATAGCTGAAATAATCCTGTAAAATAAAAGAAATTCCAGAGATATCACCATACCTGATTTCAAGCTCTACAATAGAGTTATATTAATAAAAATTTCATGGCATTTGTATAGAGACAGGCTGGTGGATCAACAGAATCAAATCAGAATACCAGAAGTAAATCGACTATGGACATGTGGTTTTCAACAAAGAAACCTAAATTATACAATAAAAATGAATATTTAAAAATGGTATTTCTAGGGGGCTGGTGAAATGGCTCAGTGGTTAAGAGTGCTGCCTGCTATTCCAGAGGTCCTGAGTTCAATTCCCAGCAACCACATGGTGGCTCCCAACCATCTATAATGAGATCTGGTGCCCTCTTCTGGTCTGCTGGCACCAGAACACTGTATACATAATAAATGAATAAATCTTTTTAAAAAATGGTACTTCTATAACTGGTTCTCAGCATATGGAGGAATGAAAATAGATCCATCTCTATTACCCTGCACAAAACTCAAGTTCAACTAGATTAGAGATCACAACATAAATCCACATACACTGACCCTGGTAGAAGACAAATTTGGAAATAATCTTAAATGTATTGACACAGCAGACAATTTCCTGAACAGAAAACCACAAACACAGGTACTAAGATCACAATTAATAAATGGGACTTTATGAAATTGAAAAGTTTCTGTAAGTCAAAGGATTCCATTAATGAAACAAAATAACAGTCTAGAGAATGGGAAAAGATCTCCATCAACCTCATTTTTATCTTATTAATCTCTATAATCTCTATTTTCTTCTCTCCTTTATTTTTTCCTTCTTTTTTTAAACCAGCATTCCACGATCCTGTCTGTGATCATTCTGTATTCATGACATGTGAATTCTTTTCATTTATTATTTCTTTTTTTTCCAAAATTGTGTGCCATTCTGAGCTTCTTCTATTTACAAAGGAACTCTAGAACCATGTCAATTTCTAAAGCAATCGAGTGGGACATTTTTTTAATTTCTGGAAGGACATAATAATTGACCCTTTTATTGTTTATGTCAGTGATTTGATTCATCTCCTTTTCCAAAATTTGTCAATATTTTCTATCTATTCAAACCTTTGCTTAGTTTTAGAATTTTTATTTTGAATTTACTCTTTTGCTTTGTAATTTTTGCTATTTTTCCCAGTTTTATTACTTCCAATTCATGTTACCTGTGTCTGAGGGTTACATAGTATTTTTCTACTTTTATTATTTATTGTTATAGCATAGGAACTGACATAATGATAATGATATCATATTAATAACCATTTTATTATATAACTACTGGATTAGACAGTTATGTATACTATTTGTAAACTCCTGAGAAGCTCTCAGATAGATAGCCTTACTGTCATTTTACATATGAAAAACTGGGCTTCTAAGAAATTAAATTAACCAAGGCTGCATAAAAGATACAAAAATTTCCTTTCATTTTTTAAATTTTTTATTAGATTTTTTAAAAAATACCAATTCAAATTCCCACTTGCTCTCCTCCTACCATTTTCTCTACACATTCTCCCACTCCACCCTCCTCTACTCCTAAGAGAGGGTAAGGTACTTTGCTTTTTGGAGAGTCCAAGGCCCTCCCTATTACATCTAGGCTGAACAAAGTCATCTAAAGAGATAGGATCCCAAAAAAGCAAGTACATGTAGTAGAGATAAATCCTAGTGCCACTGCCAGTGGTCTCTCAGTCTGCCCCAGCCATACAACTGTCAGCCACATTTAGAGAAACTAGTGTGGTCCTATGCTTGTTTCTTCCCAGTCCAGCTGGAGCTGGTGAACTCCCATTAGCTCAGGTAGACTGTTTCAGTGGATGAACCCTTCATGGTCTTGTCCTCTTTGCTAATATTCTCATTCCTTCTACTCTTTAACTGGACCTTGGGAGCTCAGTCTAATGCTCTGTTGTGGGTCTCTGCCTCTGTTTCCATCTGTTATGGGATGAAGATTCTATAGTGATGTTTAAGATAATCATCAGTCTGACTACAGAACAAGGCCAGTCAGGCACCCTTTCCACTATTGCTTAGGGTCATAGCTGGGCTTATCCTTGTGGATTCCTTGGAATTTTTCTAGAGCCAGGTTTCTTGCTAACAACATAATGGCTTCCTCATTCAAGATATATCTTTTAATAGACCCATACCTATCACCATGCACAAAACTCAAGTCCAAATGGATCAAAGACATCAACATAAAGCCAGCCAAACTGAAACTTATAGAAGAGAAAGTAGGAAGTACACTTGAATACATTGGTACAGGAGACCACTGTCTTAATATAACCCAGCAGCACAGACACTGAGAGAAACAATTAATAAATGAGACTTCCTGAAACTGAAAAGCTTCTGTAAAGCAAAGGGCATGATCAACAAGACAAAACAACAGCCTACAGAATGGGATAAGATCTTCACTAACCCCACATCAGACAGAGGTATGATCTCCAAAATATACAAAGAACTCAAGAAATTGGTCATCAAAAGAATAAATAATCCAATATAAAAATGGAGTACAGACCTAAGCAGAGAACTCTCAACAGAGGAATATAAAATGGCTGAAAGACACTTAAAGAAAAAGCTCAATACCCTAAGTCATCAGAGAAATGCAAATCAAAACAACTCTGAGATTCCATCTTACACCTGAAGAATGGCCAAGATCAAAAATATTGATGACAACTTATGCTGGAGAGGTTGTGTGATAAAGGGAACACTTCTGCATTGCTGGTAAGAATGCAAGCTGATACAACCCTTTTGGATGTCAGTGTGGCAATTTCTCAGAAAATTAAGAAACAACCTTCCTCAAGACCCAGTAATACTACTTTTGGGTATATATCCAAAGGATGCTCAATCATGCCATAAGGACATGTGTTCAACTATGTTCATAGCAGCATTGTTTGTCATAACCAGAAACTGGAAACAACCTAAATGCCCTTCGACCAAAGAATGAATAAGGAAAATGTAGTACCTTTACACAATGGAGTACTACACCACACACACACACACACACACACACACACACACACACACACACAATAACGGCATCTTGAGTTTGAGGCAAATGGATGGAGCTAGAAAACATCATTTTGAGTGAGGTAACCCAGATACAAAAAAGATAGTTATCACTTGTACTCACTCATAAGTAGTTTTTAAACATAAAGCAAAGTAAACCAGCCCACAAATCACAATCCCAGAGAACGTAGACAACAATGAGGATCCTAATAGAGACACATGTAGATCTAATCTACAAGGATAGTAGAAAAAGATAAGATCTCCGAAGTAAATTGGGAGATTGGGGACCTTAGGAGAGGATTGAAGGGAAGGGGAAGGTGGGGAGGAGAGCAGAAAAAATATGTAGAGTTCAATAAAAATCAAGAAAACTAAAATCTTAGGGGTAAGGGACCAAAAAAAATATATCTTTTTCCTTGCTCTCATATCTGTCCTTCCTCCATTGTGACTATCCCATTCTCTCAAGTACTCTTACCCTACTCCCCTCCTTTTTCCCTTCTCCCCTACCTTCTACCTCCTGTCCCTATGTACCCAATTTTGTCAGGAGATCTTGTCAGTTTCCAATTTCCAAGTGGGACTATATATGTTTTCCTTTGGGTCTCCTTATTACTGAGCTTCTTCATGAACTATAGGCTCAGTGCCCTTTGTTTATAGCTTGTATCCACTTATGAGTGAGTACATACAATATTCATTTTTTGAGGTCTGGGTTACCTCACTCAAGATAGTGTTCTGTAATTCCAACAAAGAGTTGTTCTTTGAAAAAATCAACAAGATTGACAAACCCATATCCAAACTAATCAAAAGACAGAAAGAGAACATCCAAATTAACAAAATCAGAAATGAAAAGCAAGACACAATAACAGACACTGAGGAAATTCAGAGAATCATTAGGTCTTACTACAAATACCTTACTTCACAAAATTGGAAAATGTAAAAGAAATTGATAATTTTTTAGATAGATACCACATACAAAAATTAAATCAAGACCAGGTGAACAAATTAAATAGACCTATAAGTTTCAAGGAAATAGAAGCTGTCGTCAAAACAACCAAAAAAATCCCAGGGCTGGATGGTTTTAGTGCAGAACTTCCAAGAAAAGGAAATACTTATACTCCTCAAGGTGTCACACATAATAGAAACAGAAGAGACATTGCCAAACTCTTTTTATGAGGCTACAGTTACCCTGATACCAAAACCAAAGATTCAACCAATAAAGAGAATTACAAACCAATCTCACTTATGAACATGGGATGCAAAAATTCTCAATAAAATACTGGCAAACTGAATCCAAGAACACATCAAAAAAGTCATCCTTCATGATCAAGTAGGCTTCATCTCAGAAATGCAGGGCTTTTTCAACATATGAGAATCTATCAATGTAATCCACAATATAAATAAACTGAAAGAAAAAACCATATGATCATTTCATTAGATGCTGAAAAAGCATTTGACAAAATTTAACACCCCTTCATGATAAAGGTCATGGAGAGATTAGGGATAAAAGGATCATATCTAACCATAATAAAAGCAATAT